>NW_027514391.1:0-606090 GCF_048772815.1 Callospermophilus lateralis | reverse complement strand
GGAAAATGTGTTTGTGGATGAGAGAGTCTATATGATTAAATAATTAAAATGGTTTATGTAAATAATAAAGAAAGGTTTGTGTAAGTTCGTTATATGTGTAAGTTTAAGCAAGTAATCTTAAAAAATTAAACAGCTGGTTTAACAAGTACTGTTTTTATAAAATTGTACCATGTTATTTCTTTAAAAAGCTAAACTTGGTTAATACAAAAACATCAATGTAATTGTGGTGTTAATGTGTTCATATCTTTCAGGTATACAAGTCTGTAAGGTAGAAGCTTCAAAAGAGCATTGTATAAAGCTGGTGTTCTAAGGTTGTATGGTAATTCTAGGCTCAAAAGAAAAACATGTTGGAAATTTATGTATATTATTTGTGTTCTATAATTGGACTTGTTATAAATAAGATATGTACAGTTCCATGATACTTTTTAAACTGAGATACAATATAATGTATTTTTAAGTTAATGAGAGCCAAATCTGTGAAGGTTTTATTGTAAAACACAAAGGTAATGCCCATTCATTTCCATGTGAAAACTGTTTTCTTCAGGCTTCACAAAGGAGTAGCTTGAGGAAAAGACGTTCCTGATGTTCAGGGCAACATAACAATAGGTAATCAAAAGTCCCAAAGCAGGGTTTCTCCACTGAGACTTTACAGGTCACACTGATATCAGAGTTTTCTGAGATGCTTGCCATTCCCTTCAGCTATCCAGTACATGGCCATGTCACAGGGCTTGGAAGTGGTACATATCTTGTACACAAAACCATGAGCCTATTCTGGAGAGTGGCCAGAATTCAGGAAGAATACAGGAATGTAAGAAAATAGTAGGTGTTGCCCATTGATAAGGCAAGCCACAGTCCATTTATAAATTTGGCAGGATGAATTTTTGGAAGTTTTCTCCTTGACAGGACACACCCATTGAGGCATTCTCTTTTCTAATGTCTACAACCATGGACACTGTGGGATACACAGACATAAAAACACTCGCCTTGTCAAAGGACTAACTATAAACAGTCCACTCCAAACCAAACAAACCCCCTTTCCTAACTATTCTCAGAACGTGAGAAAAAACCACAAACCCACTCAAACACCCACAAAGGCACCTCCTTCCCTCAAGTAGGTCTGGAACTATCCAGAGTGTCCTCTCACTGGAGGGCCATACTATGTTCCCCAGAAATGGCCTGTCCTGTCTCAGATCTGGTCTCCTTGGTCAACTCTGTGAAGTTGTCAGGAGCCAGCAGTGCGCCTCTACCTTCTTTCTCTGGAAGGGACCCTCTTCAGAACTTTCTTGGCATTTGGCCATGCTCACATCACTAGGTACCACAAAAGACTGACTCTGTTCTTGGTAAATCCAAACAAGTGAGACCACTGTGAGTGGGGCTTGGACTGGGTCTGGATGCCTGGCTTCCTGGAACCCAAATTCGGAGAGTTCCATCAACAAGGATGTGAGGTGAGGTCACTTCCTTCAGGAACTAAATGGAGTCACTGCCTTTGCAACCACTTTGTCCTAACATTTGCTTCCTAGGGTCTCATAATATGGAGGATTCCCCTACTTCCTGTGACACTTTCACAAGTTCGAATGATATAGAAATCATAGGCACCTGGGAACAGCTCTCCACACAGGCCTAGTTTGTTCAATCTTCCCTACATTAAGAAGAGAGAGGATGATTCAGAAACATGCTTTTAACATGACCGGGTTGTTTGCCATGGAAGATGACTTTTGCTTGCTCAGGTCTTTCATAGCTGCCTATATCTTCTCCAGGGATCATATCTGCATGGACCTTTGAGGTTGTCAACAGGTGGAAGATCCCCTACATCCCTGTATTGTAAGACCAACTCTGTCCCTGCTCTTCTGTAAAGTTGGATTGAGGGAACAGTGTATAGTTAAGATTAATAACATGTTCAATTTGTGTTAGGAATCATTCTGCTGGATGAATAATGGTATTGGGAACCTGCAATATTTATAAGAATATACAGGTGAAATATAATTATGAAAACAGAAATCTAGGAAAGATTTCAAGACCAGAAAGGCATTGGGCCCTTGATTGGTAGACTTAGCTTTGAATTATGTTCTGCACAGATGTCTCAGATAAATCAATATACAATGGCATAGGACCTTGTACCTTGAATGATTGATTGTCGAAGAGATCATCCAGTCAAAAAGGGATGGTCGGTAGGATTAGGAAGATAGTCGGTAGGTTTAGAAAAAAGAGTGAGTATAGTATTTGGACCAAAAGTTCTTTAGCAGTAGGGTTTCGGATAAAGAGTGAATTTAAATGTCAGCACATGTGAACAATCAGTCACTATGATGAACTGGGGAAAATATGTAGAAAAAAGAGATATCAATAGAGACATTAGGAAATCAGGCAAAATATAAAGTGAGTGATAGTATTAGAAATTTTCAACATGGTTGAAGTTGAATATATAATCTTGGGAAGAAACAAATATGTACTCACCAATAGGATTGACATTTGAGAGCATTAGGCATCCAAGACATGGATGTTTTTAGTAATCCATGTTCACTTTACATTTAGGCTTTGGTACAATCATAAGTTTGACCTTTGCATTTTGTGTCCAGAATATTACTGTGATAAAATGTATATGTAGATTAGTTGACATGAGTATTTCTTCCACCATTTCTGGGAGCAATATTTTGAAGATATACAAATTATTATTGGGGGTACACAGAGGTGTACCCTGTGTCTATCAGTATAGAGATAATGCATGAATAGACCATACTGTGAATAAATAATATAACTGATTCCACTTTAAATAATGGATTGAATTGATATCTGAAAGTATACAAGAAATCTTATATTGATATACAATCATTCATTCCCACCAGTTTTAGATCTAATGGTAATATTAGGGTTATGGTTTATCATGATGGGTGTGTGATTTTTGCTTCAAAAATGATAATGGAAATCGAAAACAATGTGTTTGGAAAAAAGTCTCATGAAAAGAGCTGTCCAGAAACGTGGAGGAATACATGTGTTCTCAAGCAAGAAGTGATCAAAAGTAAAACAAATGCATATAAATTTGATAAATTGTGGATGAAATTTACATCCTATGATGTGCATAAACTGGAGAAATAGTAATGTACCAGTGTTGAATAAAAATGAACGTCAAAATAAAATTATATTTCATAGGAATCTTCTTGCATTGATGTTAAACTGGGTCAGTTACTGTAGACATATAAGATTTTTTTTGGTGTTATAATACAATTTATTTTAGCACTAGCATGCCACAGAATGTCGAGGAAAGACCAATGGATTTTTAGTTATACCACTAATAATCTAACATTAAATGACTATTTTGGGGAGTCCAGAAATTACATAAGGCTATGTAATAATTTTTTTTTATTTAGCATTCATAAAAACTTGGAATTTTGGTAATATTTCTACTTTTTTATTATTTTTTTTATTTTTTCAGTTGTTGATAGACATTCATTTCATTTATGTATATGTGGTGCTGTTACCACTGAGCCACACACCCAGACCCTCCACTTTTATCTTATCATCAAACACTCCTCTCCCTCTTCTTTACTCACTTTCTTCCTCATTTTCCCCCTTCTCTCTCTTCCTTTTTCATTTTCCCTCCATATGTATTTTTCTCTCATGTCATTACAAACAGTAATATGCTATAAAATTTACATTTAAGAATGTTTTTTATAGTCATTCTCTTTTCTTGAGAATATTTAAAAATTATAATCACCTGATAGATATAGTACAATACATTAATTATACATATGTATCTATATTCATGCATATGTATTACATATGTTATATATATACATATATATTTAAAAGTACATTTATTAGCCTGTTAGAAATAATATAGACCAAGTCTTTCTTAATTTTCAAGTCTTCCAGAATTAACAACTTACAGTGAAAATCAAATAAACATATTTAAGTAAACAGGTATCATTCTTATTTATCAATACTTATCATTTAAGGTTTTATATCACATTAAGATGTAATATGGCATATTAAGTCTTATGAATTAGAGAAATTTTTTTTGAACAACCTATTATTTAAGGACCATATGCACTTACATTTTAAATAGCTTTCTCGTGATTTCAATTTCTATCAATTGCATATTTATTGCCAAATACTTATTTTATTAATTTTCATATTCATAATTCATATAAAGTCAATTGTTTAATTCTTCTTGTAAGTAGTTACTTATTACAGCAGGGACAGTACTAATAATTCTACATCTTTATAAGAAAGATGGTACAAAGATATTTTCATGCAAAAGTAAGAATAATTGCATGCTCTAAATGTTTGATTGTTGATACATATAATAAAGAGCTTTTGATGAGTCTCTTCCCCAGTAAAACATAAAATGCAAAGATATAGTTGGGTATGTATGTCCAAATAAAGATAAGGAAAAATACACATTATCAGGTAGAAACTGTTAAATAAAAGATGAAAAGAACAATCCAACACATTGTACGAACTTGTCAGATGAGGTAGTATTCTGGAAGAATAGCCTAAGACTAGACCTGGTCCATGACAAAATATTCACGAAAAAAATGAAATATGAAAAATATAGGAAATGATATGAAATTTTCATAAAGGTAGGTGGATTATCCTTTAGTCTCAATTTATGTGCATTTTCAAAAGCCAGTTTTCTGGTAAAATAAATTTGTGATATTTACAACTACACAAAACAAACTTTCTGCTTAGCAAAATGAATGCATCTCAAACCTTTTTTAGCTCATTTCTTCCCACTCAATTTTAAACCTTTGTTTATTTATTTTTATTGGTTGTTCAAAACATTACAAAGCTCATGATATATCATCTTTCATACATTTGACTCAAATGGGTTATGAACTCCCAATTTTCCCCAAATACGAATTGCAGAATCACATCAGTTACACATTCACATTTTTACATAATGTCATATTAGTGACTGTTGTATTCTGCTTCCTTTACTATCCTCTACTATCCCTCCTCCCCTCCCCTCCCAACTTCCCACTCTTCCTCATCTGCTGTTCTTCACTTCTCACTCTTGTCCCCAACTTTCCCCTCACAACCTCTTATATGTAATTTTCTGTAACATTGAGGGTCTCCTACCATTTCCATATGCTTTCCCTTCTCTCTCACTTTCTCCCACTCGTGTTTGTTTAATATTAATCTTTTCCTCATGCTCTTCCTTCCTGTTCTATTCTTAGTTGCTCTCTTTTTATCAAAATAGACATTTGGCATTTGTTTTTTTAAGGATTGGCTAGCTTCTCTTAGCATAATCTGCTCTAATGCCATCCATTTCCCTGCAAATTCTATGATTTTGTCATTTTTTAGTGCTGCATAATAATCCATCATGTATAGATGCCACATTTTTTTATCCATTCATCTATTGAATTGCATCTAGGTTGGTTCCACAGTCTAGCTATTGTGAATTGTGCCACTATGATCATTGATGTGGCAGTATCCCTATAGTACACTCTTTTAAGATCCTCAGGGAATAGTCTGAGAAGTGCGATAGCTGATTCAAATGGTGGATCCATTCCTAGCTTTCCCAGGAATCTCCATACTGCTTTCCATGTTGGCCTCACCAATTTGCAGTCCCACCAGCAGTGTACAAGTGTCCCATTTTCCCCACATCCTCGTCAACACTTGTTGTTGTTTGACTTCATAATGGCTGCCAATCATACTGGAGTGAGATGGTATCTTAGGTTGGGTTTGATTTGCATTTCTCTGACTGCTAGATATGGTGAGCATTTTTTCATGTACTTGTTGATTGATTGTATGTCCTCCTCTGTGAAGTGTCTTTTCCGGTCCTTGGCCCATTTGTTGTTTAGGTTATTTGTTATCTTATTGTTTAATTTTCTGAATTATTTGTATATTATGGATATTAGGGCTCTATCTGAAGTGTGAGTGGTAAAAATTTGTTCCCAGGATGTAGGCTCTCTATTTACCTCTCTTATTGTTTCTCTTGCAGAGAAAAAAAAAAACATTTTAGTGTAAGTAAGTCTCATTTTCTTCATTCTTGTTTATAACTCTTAGGCTATGGGCGTCCTATTAAGGAATTTGGAGCCCGAACCCACAGTATGTAGATCGTAGCCAACTTTTTCTTCTATGAAACGCAGTGTCTCTGATTTTATATCTAGCTCCTTGATCCATTTTGAGTTAAATTTTGTGCATGGCGAGAGAAAGGGATTCAGTTTCATTTTGTTGCATATGGATTTCCAATTTTCCCAGCACCATTTGTTGAAAATGCTATCCTTCCTCCATTGCATGATTTTAGCCCCTTTATTAAATATAAGAAAGGTGTAATTTTATGAATTGGTTCCTGTGTCCACTATTCTGTTCCATTGGTCCACCTGCCTTTTTCGGTACCAGTACCACGCTGTTTTTGTTACTATTGCTTTGTAGTACAGTTTGAACTCTGGTATCGCTATACCTCCAGATTCACACTTCCTGCTTAGAGTTTCTTTTGCTATTCTTGGTCTTTTGTTTTTCCATATGAATTTCATGATTGATTTATCTATTTCTACAAGAAATGCAATTGGGATTTTGATTGGCATTGCTTTAAACCTGTAGAGAACTTTGGGTAATATCGCCATTTTGATGATGTTAGTCCTGCCTATCCATGAACAGGGTATATGTTTCCATCTTCTGAGATCTTCTTCTATCTCTCTCTTTAGAGTTCTGTAGTTTTCAATATATAAATCTTTCACCCCTTTTGTTAGGTTGATTCCCAAATATCTTATTTTATTTGAGGATATTGTGAATGCAGTGGTTTTCCTCATTTCCATTTCAGAAGTCTTGTTGCTGTTATACAGGAATGCCTTTGATTAATGCGTGTTGATTTTATATCCTGCCACTTTTCTGAATTCATTTATTAACTCTAGCCATTTTTTTGTAGACCCTTTTGTGTCTGTTAAATATATTATCATGTAATTTGCAAACAGTGATACTTTAAATTCTTCTTTTCCAATTTTTATTCCTTTAATTTCATTTGTCTGTTTAATTGCTCTGGCTAGTATTTCAAGAACTAAATTGAATAGAAGTGGTGATGGAGGGCATCCCTGTCTTGTTCCAGATTTTAGAGGGAATGCCTTCAGTTTTTCTCCATTTACGATGATGCTAGCCTGAGGGTTAGCATACGTAGCTTTTACAATGTTGAGGTAAGTTCCTGTTATCCCTAGTTTTTATAGTGTTTTGAACATAAAGCGATGCAGAACTTTCTCAAATGCTTTTTCTGCATCTATCGAGATGATCATAAGGTTCTTGCCTTTAAGTCTATTGATGTGGTGAAAGGCATTTTTTGATTTTCGTATATTGAACCATCCTTGCATCACAGGGATGAATCCTACTTGATGATGGTGCACAATTTTTTTGATATGCTTTTGTATTCGATTCACCCGGATTTTATTGAGAATTTTTGCATCCAAGTTCATTAGAGATATTGGTCTGTAGTATTCTTTCTTTAAAGTGTCTTTGTCTGGTTTAGGGATCAGGGTGATGTTGGCCTCATAGAATGAATTTGGATGAGTTCCTTCTTTTTCTATTTCTTGAAATAGCTTGAAAAATATTGGTATTAATTCTTCTTTGAAGGTTTAGTAGAAATCCGCTGTTTACCCATCTGGTCCAGGGCTTTTTTTGGTTGGTATTTTTGATTGCTTCTTCTATTTCTTCCTTTATTATTGGCCTGTTTAAATTGTGTGTGTCTTCCTGACTCAATCTGGGCAGATCGTATGACTCAAGAAATTTATCAATATCTTCACAATCTTTTATTTTATTGGAATATAGTGTTTCAAAATACTTTCTAATTATCTTCTGCATTTCTGTAGTGTCTGTTGTGATATTGCCTTTTTCATCCCATATGTTAGTAATTTCAATTCTCTCTCTTCTTCTCTTCATTAGCATGGTTATGGGCCTGTTGATCTTATTTATTTTTTCAAAGAACCAACTTTTCATTTTATCAATTTTTTCAATGTTTTTTGTTTGTTTCAATTTCGTTGATTTCAGCTCTAAATTTAATTATTTCTTGTCTTCTACTACATTTGCTGTTGTTTTGCTGTTCCTTTTCTATGTTTTTGAGGTGTAGTTTGAGTTCATTTATTTGTTGTTTTTTTCTTTTTTTGAATAAATAACTCCAAGAAATGAATTTCCCTCTTTAAACTGCTTTAATTGTGTCCCATAGATTCTGGTATGTTGTGTCTGTATTGTCATTTGTCTCAAAGAATTTTTTTATCTCATTCTTTATGTCTTCTGTAACCCATTGATCATTCAGCAGCATGTTGTTCATTTTCCATGTGATGTAGAATTTTTCCTTCCTTCTTTTATCATTGATTTCCAGTTTCATTCCATTATGATCAGATATGGTGCATGGTATTATCTCAATGCCTTTATATTTACTAAGAATTGCCCTATGGCATAATATATGGTGTATCTTTGAGTAGGATCCATGTGCTGCTGAGAAGAACATGTATCCACTTAATGATGGTTGATATATTCTATATATGTCAGTTAAGTCTAGGTTATTGATTGTGCTGTTGAATTCTATAGTTTCTTTATTCAGTTTTTGTCTAGAGGATCTGTCTAATGGCGAGAGCGGTGTGTTGAAGTCACCCATAATTATTGTATTGTAGTCTATTTGACTCTTGAACTTGAGGAGAGTTTGTTTAATGAACGTTGCACCTCCATTGCTTGGTGCATACAAATTGATAATTGTTTTTTCTTGTTGGTGGATGATTTCTTTTAACAGAATATAGTGTCATTCTTTCTCCCTTTTGATTAACTTAGGTTTGAAGTTGATTTTATTCCATATGAGTATGGCAAATCCTTCTTGCTTTCGAGGGCCATGTGAATGTTGTGATTTTTCCCAACCTTTTACCTTCAGCCTGTGTATGTCTTTTCCTATCATACGAGTCTCCTGAAGGCAGAATATTATTGGATTTGTTTTTTTTTTTGATCCAGGTTTCTAGCACATGTCTGTTGATTGGTGAGTTTAGGCCATTACCTTTTAAGGTTACAATTGAAATATGATTTGTACTTCCACTCATGTTTATTTATTTATTATATTTTAGTTTGGATATTTTTTATTTTTTTGGTTACTTTCCTCCCCCTTTACTGAGATACTTCCCGCTGTTAGTTTTGGGCACTCTTTTTCAACTCCTCTTCTTGTAGTATTTTGCACAAAATGCTTTGCAGTGCTGGTTTTCTGGCTGAAAATTCTTTTAGCTTTTGTTTATCGTGAAAGACTTTAATTTCATTGTCAAATCTGAAGCTTAATTTTGCTGTATACAGTATTCTTGGTTGGAATTCATTATTTTTCAGCATTTGAAATACATTGTTCCAGGATCTTCTGACTTTCAAGGTATGTGATGAAAAATCAGTTATTAATCTAATTGGTTTACCCCTGAATGTAATCTGCGTCCTTTCTCTTATAGATTTTCATATTCTATCCTTGTTCTGTATGTTGGCTATCTTCATCATTATATGTCTTGGAGTTGGTCTATTTTGGTTTTGAATGTTTGGGGTCCTGTAGGCTTTCAGGATTTGGCACAAATCCATCGTTCATCTCTGGGAAGTTTTCTAGAATTATTTCATTTAATATGTTGTCCATTCCTTTGATTTGAATCTCTATGCCTTCTTCTATCCCGATGACTCTCAAATTTGTGTTTTTTTTAATGACATCCCATATTTCTTAAATAGATTGCTCGTCAGATTTAAGCATCATTTCAGTGTTGACTATATTCTTTTCAAGTTGATAAACTTTGTCTTCATTATCTGATGTTCTGACTTCTACTTGATCTAGTCTATTTGTAATATTCTCGTTTGAGTTTTTAATTTGGTTTATAGTTTCCTGCATTTCTAGGGTTACTGTTTGATATTTCTTTTTAAGATCTCTATCTCCTGGTAAAGCTCGTTGTTTGCCATTTGAATTTCGTTGTTTAATTCATTTTCAAAATATACTTTTATTGCTTGGACTTTCTGCCTCTATGCCTGCTAAAGTGGATTCCGCTAGGAAGTGATTCCGAAGGCCGAGCTCCAGTGATGTCACCTCTCTGCTTTGGCGGGCCCCAGGCTCCTTGCCGAGGTGTCCGAATAGGGGGGTGGGACTTGACTGTCTCTGGTTTGTTTCAGCTCCGGGTCACTGGCGGGTGGGCGGTCTCTAGCCGCCTAATTGCGCGATTGGTCGCCAGCGGGCAGGTAGTCTGCAGCCGCCCAGTCACATGGGCAGCAGGTGGGCTGTCGCCAGTGGGTTGGCAATCTCTAGCCACCCAGTCGCACGGTCGGTTGCCGGCGGGCGGGCATTCCTCAGCCGCCCAGTCACGCAGTCAGTGGGTGGAATGTCACCTCCAGGCCTGCGGTCTCCAGCCGCCTAGTCACAAGGGCCTGGCCTCTAGTCCTTTGGTTTCTCCTGCTAGTCCTGGATTCTTTTTCTAGACCAGATTTCCCCTGAGTGATGCCTCTCGGCAGTTCAATCTGTACTCTGGGCCTGCCGTTTGTTGGGTGTTGAGGGTGTCTATTGGGAACCCAGACACTCTATTGTTTTGATTTTTCCGCTTGCCCCTCCCCCAGCACTGGCTAGAAACGTTTCGTTTTTGCCACTGATGGGAGGGGGAGTTGAAAGTGAGGTGTCTCTAGTTTTTCTCGCATTTTTATGTAGGCTTTCTTTGATAATCCCTCCCCCGGAAAGCCTAGGAGAGATTTTATGCGAATTCCCCACTGTATAAGAGATGAGCTGAGTAACACACACCTGTTTTATTTTTGCAATGTATTAGAGAGGGGCGGTGGTTACTTCAGCTCTCAAAGATGGTGGCCGCTGGTTTCCTTGGTGTAGTTTCTTTTGTGGGAGATAGAACTGTACCACTTTTTTCCCTGTCTTAATTCCCAAACTCAGCCCGGGGATCAGCGGGAGCTCAGCCGGCAGGATTCCACAGAATCCGCAGCAACATTTCTCCCTGCTTGCAGGTCGCTTCTCGGTGGTGCCCCGCCATCTGTAACAGCGGGCCTGGCCGCATGATTTAATCACCCTGGATCTCTAGTTGCACAGTTGGCTATTGGGAACCCCGGCACTCTATTGTTTTGATTTTTTTTCTGCTTGCCCCTCCCCCAGTGCTGGCTAGACAGGTTTTTTTTCACTGCTGATGGGAGGGGGAGATGAAAGTCAGGTGCCTCTAGTTTTCCCCCATCTTTATGCAGGCTCGCTCTGATAATCTCTCCCACAGAAAGCCTATGAGAGATTTTATGCGAATTGCCCGAAGTATGGGAGATGAGCTGATAACACACACCTGTTTTATTGTTGCAATCTGCAGGAGAGTGGCTGTGGTTACTTCAGCTCTCCAAGATGGTGGCCGTTGGTTTCCTTGGAGGAATTTCCGTTGTGGGAATTATAACTGTACCGCTTCCTTCCCCGTCTGAAATCCTGAACTCAGCTAAGGCCTCAGTGGGGGTCTACCAGGAGGATTCTACAGAATGTGCATCAACGTTTCTCCCTGCTTATTGGTCGCATCTCGGTGGTGGCGCACCGTCTGTAGCCACTGGGTAGGCCGTGCGGATCAGTCAGATTGGATCTCGGGTGGCACAGTTGGCTCGTGTTTGAGACTCAATTACCAGACCATAGTGCTAGAAATCCTTTCTCTAGGACTCAATTACCAGACCATAGTGCTAGAAATCCTTTCTCTAGGTTTCAGTGCACCCCTATTTTGCTGTAAGTTCCTAACAAGATAGTTTTTTTTTAGTTCTAAGTCGTTAGTCACCTGCACAGTGGTGCAGTACACTGGGTGTGATGCTCTCTATATGCTGCCATCTTGCAATATCAAAATATTATGATTTGTATGCACCATTTACTGAAGTTAGTTTTCAGTATTAGGAAACAAATATGTATTTCAGGTGGATGAATATTTCTGAGAATAATCTTGTGAAAAGTTGATTATAAATCCTCATACATGAAAATGAATTATTTTAGGAAGTGTAAAATAAGACACATATATTTCATATTTTGAAAAATCTGGAGAGTGTATATATATATATATATATATATATATATATATATATATATATATACACACACACACACAAACACACACACACAGACATTAAAAAGTATCAATATATATGCCAATTGAGATTCATCATGAAATATATAACATCCACATATCCAAAAAAATACATTTTACTGAAAATGGATTTATGTATAATGTTGTTCAACTAGGAAGCTCACCCATAGGTTGAATTTTCAGTTCCAACAGCATTTAGGAGGAGTGATCTCTTCTCACCATTTTTATCTGCCATGTCAGCCACCTCAGAACAATGTACATGTGATTCCAGGTAGGATTCTAAATGTGCAAATAAAAATATATGTGCTTAATAGGCTACAGAAAAAGGGAGAGAGGAATTCACATATTTGTTAATTTTAAAAACACATGGAGAACTATTTCAATAAACATTGACTATATTTATAACTCCTACACTATATAATGCAAAAGGGATGTCCAACTACATACAATGCCTTCTCTGAACTGCTGGTATTTCTATTCTTTTTGGGTTACTATTCTCCATCATATAAGGATTAGTAGTCAGAGTCTAGTAGGGTATGGGTTAGTGTCAGAGTTACAGTATTTCGAATAAAAAATAGGAAAGTAAACACAATGTGTTTGCAAATATGTGCTACACAAAAATCTTCCCACTCACATTAAGAACAATCCCTTGATATTACCCTCGCCCGAAGAAATGCACAATTAGAGGAGAAGAGTTAGAAAATCTGTGAATACATACCCAGACTGGAATATGCTCAGGAGTTCACCACTTTGGAGGTGGTAGAGGAGTTTCCAAAAGTAAAAGACAAGGTAAACACTCCACAAACATGGAACTCTGCAGGCCAAAAGACTTCTTGAGAAACTGGCTCTGAGTTTGGACACTTGAAATGTATGTTGTTGTCAGTAGCTTTAGCTTCCTATGTAGTGAGAGCATCAAAACTGGGTCAGCATCTATGTGACCTGGAGGACATGGTATCTTATTTTCCAATGAAAATGAGGCAGCAGTGCTGAATTCACACTTTGTAGGTAAACTGTGGCAACTGGGGCATCAGTGTCTCTTCTTGTGTACTGTGAAGCCATTTGGTCATACTCTAATTTTCGTGGTGTTTCTTGCTGCTGCACTGGGAGTTTGGTATTTGCTTCATGAAATACAAGGAGTTCAACTGGGACACAGTGCTGGAGAGAGTTCTGTCACGTGTGGTGGGACAGGGTCTGTAGGAGAATGCACCAACCAGGCTTACGTCCAACATAGCTTGCCCCCTTGACCATATCAACCTGATTCTGAACATTGCCCAAAAACCTATCCATATAACAAGATGCCTTTACATATAAGGGTCTGCTGGCTGCACCATGTCAGTCACAAGCCATTTGAAAGCCAATGGCCGATCTACATGAAACCACCACAGATGATTTATCTCACACCTACCCACTTTTGCTGTAGGCCGACTACTCAGCAGGCTCCAACTTACTGGCATCTCTGTTCTACACCATTTTTGTGAAACCCAGTCAATCAAGCCACTGTCTGGTACACTCATGATCAGCAACAGGCTCTCCAATAGTTTTCCAGTGCCACCTGGTCATGGGAATTTCAAAAATTTCATGGTATTTATCGAGCCCATTTTTCAAGGATGAAGTTGGAGGCACTGAGGATTTCATTTAATTCAGTAACCATTAAATGGTGAGGAAGCCCATTTCAATGAAAGCTCTCAAGGACTCTCACAGGCAAGGCTTCCAAAAGAGTTGAAAAAAGGTCACATGAAGCCAGGCCCATTGAGGTCTACAATGTATAATCCATGCGTGTTTTGACTCTCAACTATGGCTGCTAATTCTTTCAGAATAAAATCATGTGATATCCTGGCTGAGATTCCCTGTGCTCTGTGGAAAGCCATCCTGGCCACAGATCTCAGTTTCCAAGGGTGACTCTCATGCATGGCCTCCTAAAATCCCAACAAAACTCATGGCAATACTTCTCTGAGATCAGTTCCAGAACTCAGTCTCTAAGGGGAATCACACCAGAGTTCAAGCCCAGGTGGAGCCAGTCATATTTTCCAACAACCACACTAGTAACCACAATTAAACCCAGAACACTTCCACATGGCCAGCATCTTCTTCCATATAGACACTCAGTTTAACCTCTGGCTGGAGGTTTCCATGAGGGGCACAGCCCAAGACAGTGTCCAAAATAAGCTCCCTTGCCCCTCATTTGCTTAAAGTTGGGTGGCCTGAACACCTTCCTGTGAACCAGGACTGATCAAATAGGCCTGCCTTTAATACTGCTCTGCTTCTCCAATTTGAGGACTACTGACTGTGGGGTTTAGATTCTTCATGTGAATTGGAATCATTAGAAAACCGAATCACATATGGGCTAGCCTCTGTAGGGCTTTGAAGAACGCATTTGACCCAAAGGCACCCTATTCTCACTTGATAGAGTTTAGGAACCTAAGATAGGAAGGCGAGAGACTTCATCCACAAGGACTGCTCTTTTGGTCATTTTGGTTTTGGATGAACACGTGGGATGTATAAGGTGCTGAGAATCTAACCACAGCCTCACACAGGGCCAAGAGGCTGTTTCAGAAACATCCATTTCCAAAGCAATTAAGCAAAGAACCACAGGTGATGCCTATTCATTTCCATTTGAAAACTGTTTTCTTCAGGCTTCACAAATTGGTGTCCTGAGGTAAAGACCTTCCTGAAATTCAGGGCAACAGAACAATAGGTAAGCAAAAGGCCCAAAGAAGGGTTTCTCCACTGAGACTTTCCTGGTCCCACTGATATCTGAGTTTTCTGAGATTCTCGCCATTCCCTTCAGCTATCCAGTACATCACCATATCACAGAGCTTGGAGGAGGTACATATCTTGGACACAAAACCATGAGGCTATTCTGGAGAGTTTCCAGAATTCAGGAAGAAAACAGGAACTTAGTAAGAGAGCAGGTGTTGCCCTTCGATAAGACAAGCTGCAGTCCATTTGTAAATTGGGCAGGATGAATGCTTGGAAGCTTTCTACTAGACAGGACACATCCATTGACGCATTCTCTTTTCTAATGTCTACAACCATGAACAGAGTGGGATAAACAGACATAGAAGCCTTCGCCTTGTCAAACGACTTACTAGAAACAGTCCACACCAATCCAAACAAAGAGCCTTTCCTACCTATTCTCAGAACATGAGACAAAACCACAACCCCACACACACACACTCAAAGGCACCTCTTTTGCCCAAGTAAGTCTGTGACTATCCAGAGTGTCCTCGGAATGGTGAGCCATACTATGTTCCTTCAAAATGGCCTGTCCTGTATCAGATCTGGTCTTCTTGGCCAACACTTTGAAGTTGTTAGGTGCCATGGGTGAGCCACTACCTGCTTTCCCAGGAAAAGCCCCTCTTCAGAGCTTTCCTGTCATTTGGCCATCGTCACATCAGTAGGTACTAAGAAAGACTGACTCTGTCCTTGGTTAATAGAAACAAGTGAGACCACTGGGACTGGGACTGTGACGGGCTCTCGGTGCCTGTCTTCCTGGATCAAACGTTCAGAGAGTTCCATCACCAAGGAAGTGAGGTGAGGTCACTTCTTTCAGGAACTGAATGAGTTCACTGACTTGGCAACCACTTTGTCCTAACAGTTACTTCTAAGGGTCCCATGAGACAGAGGCTGTCCCTACTTCCTGTCACACTTTCACAGTTAGAATGGTATACCAACCATAGGTACCTGGGAACAGCTCTCCACATAGGCCTGGTTTGGTCCATCTTCTCTACATTAAGAAGGTAGAGGCTGATTCAGACTCATCCCTTCATCCTGAACAGATTGTTTGCCATGGAAGATGTCTTTTGCTCTCACAGGTCCTTCATAGCTTCCTACATCTTCTCCAGGGATCATTTCTGCATATACCTTTGATGTTCTCAGCAGGTGGAAGATCCCCTACATTCTTGTATTGTAAGACCAACTCTGTCCCTCCTTTTCTGTAAAGTTAGATTGAGGGAAAAATGTATGTTTAGGGTTAATAATATGTTTGATGTGCGTTATGAATCTTTCTGCCGGATGAATAATGGTATTGGCAACCTGTGATATTTACAAGAATAGATAGGTGAAATATAAGTATGAAAACAGAAATATAGGTAAGATTTGAAGCCAGAAGGGATTTGGGGCCTTGAGTGGGAAACTTAGGTTTGAATTATGTTCTGCACAGGTGTCTCAGATAAATTGATATACAATGGCATAGGACCTTATACCTTGGATGATTGATTGTCGAAGAGAACATCTAGTCAAAAAACTATAGTCAGTAGCATTAGGAAGATTGTCAGTAGGTTTAGAAAGAAGAGTGAGTATAGGATTTGGACCAAAAGTTCTTTAGCAATAGGGTTTCGGGTAGAGAGTGAATGTAAATGTCAGCATATGTGAAGTGTCAGTCACAATGATGAACTGGGGAAAATATGTAGGAAAGAGGTATCAATAAAGATATTACAAAATCAGGCAAAGTATAAAGTGAGTTATAGGATTAGACATTTTCAAGATGGTTGAGGTTGAATATATAATCTTAAGAAGAAACAAATATGTAGTCACCATTAGGATTTACATTTGAGAGCATTAGGCAACCTGGACATGGTTGTTTTTAGTAATCCATGCTCCCTTGGCATTTAGGCTTTGATACAATAATCAGTGGGACCTACGCTTTTTGTGTCCAGAATATTACTGTGATAAAATCAATATATAGATAAGGTGAAGTGAATATTTCTTCCTCCATTTCTGGGAGCAATATTTTGAAGACGTATAAATTAGTATTGGGGGGACAAAGAGGAATACACTGTATCTATGAATATAGAGATAAAGCATTAATAGACAATTCTGTGAATAAAAAACATAAGTGGTTCCAACTTTAAATAATGGATTGAATTGAATTTTTAACATATAGAGGAAATCTTATATTGATATACAATTATTCAATCCAACCAGTTATACATCTAATGTTAAAATTAATGTTATGGTTCATCATGAAGAGTGTGTGAGTTTAGCTTCGAAATTGATTATGGAAATCGAAAATAATGTATTTGGAAAGAAGTCTCATGAAAAGACCAGTCAAGTAACATGGAGGAATACTGTGTTCTGAAGCAAGAAGTGTTTGAAAGAGAAACAAATTCCTATAAATTTGTGAACTTGTGGATGAAATATATATCCTATGATGTGCAAA
This sequence comes from Callospermophilus lateralis, assembly GCF_048772815.1. Classification (NCBI taxonomy): domain Eukaryota; kingdom Metazoa; phylum Chordata; class Mammalia; order Rodentia; family Sciuridae; genus Callospermophilus; species Callospermophilus lateralis. The sequence continues at coordinate 588,915 of NW_027514391.1, read as the reverse complement.
AACTGAAGAAATAGTAATGTACCAGTGTTGGATTAAAATGAATGTCAATATAGACATTATGTCCCATAGGAATCTACTTGCATTGATGTTAAACTGGGTCAGTTACTGTAGAAATATTTGGATTTGTAAACACCATTGATTGAAGTCAGTTTTCAGTACTGCAAAACAAATATGTATATGTATGTATTTCAGGTGGATGAATATTTCTGAGAATAATCTTGCGCAAAGTTGATTATAAATCCACATACATGAACATGAATGAACTTACGGAGTTTGTATAAGATACATATTTCATATTTTGAGAAATCTGGAGTGTTTATATATATATATATATATATATATATATATATATATATATATATATATATTTTTTTTTTTGTTTGTTTGTTTGTTTTTTAAATAAACACAAATATACATTAAAAAGTATCAATATATATGCCAATCGTAATTCATCATGTAATATACATCATCCACAGATGTAAAAATATTTATTATACTGAACATGGATTTATGTATAATATTGTTCTACTAGGAACCTCACACATAGTTTGAATTTTCAGTTCCCAAAGCATTTAGGAATACTGATCTCTTCTCACAATTTGTATCTGCCAATTCAGCCAACTCATAAAAATGTACGTGTGATACCAGGTAGGATTCTATATGTGCATATAAAAATACATGTGCTGAGTAGGCTACAGAGAAAGGGAGACAGGAATTCACATATTTGTGAACTTTAAAAACACATGGAGAACTATTTCAATTAAAAGTTGAGTAGATTTATAACACCTACCCTTAATCATGCAAAAGGGAAGTCCAACTGTACACCATGCCTCCTCTGAACTGCTTGTATTTTCATTCTGTTTTGGTATTATTCTTCATCATATTAGGATTAGTAGTCAGAGTATAGTAGGATATGAGTTACTGTCAGGGATTCAGTATTTCGAATGGAAAATTGGAAAATGGATCAATGTGTATGCAAATTAGTGTTACACAAAAATTTTCCCACTCTCATTCAGAACAATAACTTTACATTATCTTCACCACAAGTAAGACACAATTAGAGGAAAAGAGTTAGAAAATCTTTGAATTCATACCTGAAATGAAAACTGCTCCAGATTTCACAACCTTGGAGATGATAGAGGAGTTTCCCAAAGTAAGGGACTATGTAAAAACTCCACAAACATGAAGATTTGCCAGCCTAAAGACGTCTGGAGAAACTGCCTCTCGGATGGACAGTTGAAATATATGTTGTTTTCAGGAGCTTTAGCTTCCTTTCTAGTGAGACCATCAAAGCTGTTTATGCATCTCTGTGACCTGGAGGACATGGTGTATAAATTTCCAATGAACATGAAGCAGCAGTGCTGAATTCTCTCTTTGTAGGTAAACTATGGCCACTGGGGGCTAAGTGTCTCCCCATGTGGACTGTGAAGCCATTTCATCATCCTGCACTTTTTATAATGTTTCCTGCTGCCCTCAGAGTTTTGTATTTGCTTCATGAAATACCAGGAGTTAAATTTGACCACAGTGCTGGAGGGAGTTCTGTCACATGTGGTGGGTCAGGGTCTGCAGAAGAATGCACCAACAGGGCTTGTATACCACATAGGTTGCCTCCATGACCATAGCAACCTGATTCTGAACATTGCCCTGAAACCTCTCCATATAACCAGATGCGTTTACATACAAGGTTCTGCTGGCTGCACCATGTTAGTCACAAGCCATTTGTAAGACAATGGCAGATCCACATGACCCCACCACAGATGTTTTATCACACACTTAATCACCTCTGCTCTAGGCCCACTATTCTGCAGGCTCCAAATTACTGGCATCTCTGTTCTACACCATATTCATGAAAACCAGTTAATCCAGGCACTGTCTGGTACAGTCATGATCAGCAACAGGACATCCAAAGGTTCTTCAGTGCCACCTGGTCATTGGAATTACAAAAATTTCATGGTATTTATCTAGCCAATTTTCAAGGATGAAGTTGGAGGCACGGTTTGTTTCAATTCATTCAGGAATCATTCAATGTTGAGGAAGCTCATTTCAATGAAAGCTCTGGAGAACTCTCACAGGCAAGTCTTCCCAAAGAGTGGCCAAAATGTCACATGAAGCCAGGCCCATTTAGGTCTACAATTGAGGTCCATGTGTGTTTTGACTATCAAATATGGCTGCCAAGTCTTTCAGAATAAAATCATGTGAAATCCTGTCTGAGATTCCCAGTGCTCTGTGGAAAGCCACCGTGGGCATAGATCTCAGTTTCCAAGGGTGACTCTCATGCGTGGCCTCTTAAAATCCCAACACAATTTATGGCAATTCTTCTTTGATATGTGTTCCAGAACTCAGTCTCTAAGGGAATGACACCAGAGTTCAAGCCCAGGTGGATCCAGTCATCTCTTCCAACCGCAACACGAATGACCACAATTCAAACCAAAATACACCATATGGTCCTCATCTTCTTAAATATAGACATTCATCATAACCTATGGCTGGAGGTTACCATACGGGATGCATCCCAAGAGAGTGTCCAAAATAATGTCGCTTGCCCCTCATTTGCCTAAAGTCAGAGTGACATGGACACCCTTCCTGTGAACCAGGAGTGATCAAATAGGCCTGCCATTAATACTGCTCTCCTTCTCCAATTTGAGGCCTGCTGACTCTCAGGTATAGATTCTTTATGTGATTTGGAGTCTTGAGAAAACTCAAGCACCTCTGCAGGGCTTTGAAGAACTCATTTGACCTAAAGTATCCCTATTCTCACTTGATGGAGGTAAAGAACCTAACATAGGAATGCAAGAGACTCATCCACAATGACTGATTTTTTGCCATTTTGGTTTTGATTGCACACATGGAATTTATCTTTAGATCTATCATGTGCTGAGAATCTAAGCCACAACCTCACAAAGGGCCAAGAGGCTGATTCAGACACATCCCTTCCCGAAGCAATTAAGCAAAGAGCCCCATGTTATTCCCATTTATTTCCATTTGAAAACAGTTTTCTTCAGGCTTCACACAGGGGTGGCCTGAGGCAAAGACCTTCTTGACATTCAGGGCAACATAACCATAAGTATGCAAATGAACCAAAGCAGGGTTTCTCCACTGAGATTTTACTGGTCACACAGATATGTGAGTTTTCTAAGATGTTCCCTTTCCCTACAGCTATCAAGTACATGGCCATGTCACAGAGCTTGGAGGTGCTACATATCTTGGATACAAAACCATGGGCCTATTCTTGAGATTTGCCGGAATTCAGGAAGAAAACAGAAACTTAGGAAGTTAATAGGTGTTGCCCATGCATACGGCGAGCCACAGTCCATTCATAAATCGGGCAGGAAGAATGCTGGGAAGCTTTATACTAGATAAGAAAAATCCTTGATGCATTCTCTTTCCTAATGTCTACAATCACGGACAGAGTGGGAAACACAGACATAGAAGCACTCGCCTTGTCAAACGACTTACTAGAAACAGTCCACTCCAATCCAAACAAATCACCTTTCCTACCTATTCTCAGAACATGAGAGAAAACAACAAACTCACACCCACACCCACAAAGGCACTTCCTTAACCCAAGTAGGTCTGTGAATATCCAGAGTGTCCTCTGACTGGTGGACCATACTATGTTCCCCTGAAATGGCCTGACCTGTGTCAGATCTGGTCTCCTTCGCTAACTCTGTGAAGGTGTGAGGAGCCAGAGGTGAGCCACTACTTGCTTTCTCAGAAAAGGCCCCTCTTCAGAGCTTTCCTGGCATTTCGCCATCCTCACATCAGTAGTTACCAAGAAAGACTGTGTCTGTCCTTGGTAAATCCAAAGAAGTGAGACCATTGGGACTGGGACTGGGACTGGCTATGGGTGCCTGGCTTCATGAATCCCAAGTTCAGAGATTTTAATCACCAAGGAAGTGAGGTGAGGTTACTTCCCTCAGAAACTGAATGAGGTCACTGCCTTTGCAAACACATTGTCCTAAGACTTGCTTCCAAGTGTCCCATGAGATAGAGGCTGTCCCTACTTCCTGTGACACTTTAACAAGTTAGAATGCTTTATCAACCATAGGCGGCCTGGAAAAGCTACCCACACAGGCCGGGTTTGGTCCATTTTCTCTACATTAAGAAGAGAGAGGCTGATTCAGACAGAACCCTTCATCCTGACCAGGTTGTTTGCCATTGAAGATGACTTTTGCTCTCTCAGGTCCTTTATAGCTGCCTACATCTTCTCCAGGGATCATTTATGCATGAACCTCTGAGGTTTTCATCAGGTGAAAGATCTCATACATTCCTGTATTTTAAGACCAACTCTATCTCTGCTCTTCTGTAAAGTTAGATTGATGGAACAGTGAATGGTTATGATTAACAACATGTTTGATTTGGGTTAGGAATCATTCTGCTGGAGGAATGATGGTATTTGGAACCTAAAATATTTAAAAGAATATAGAGGTGAAATATAATTATGAAAACAGAAATCTAGGTAAGATTCGAGGCCCAGAATGGCATTGGGACCTTGACTGGGATAATTAACATTAAATTACGTTCTGCACAGATGTCTAAGATAAATCTATAATCAATGGCATAGTATCTTCTACCTTGGATGATTGAATGTAGAAGAGAACATCCAGTCAAACAGGGATAGTCGGTAGGATTAGGAAGATAGTCGGTATGTTTAGGAAGAAGAGTGATTATATTATTTAGAACAAAAATTCTTTAGCAGTAGGGTTTTGGTTAGAGAGTGAATGTATTTGTCAGGACATGTGAAGAGTTAATCACAATGATGAACTTGGGAAATATGTAGGAAAGCAGATATCAATAGAGACATTACAAAATCAGGCAAACTATAAAGTCATAGAATTAGACATTTTCAACAGGGTTCAGGTTGAATATATAATCTTAGGAAGAAACACATATGTAGTCACGAATAGGATTGACATTTGAGAGCATTAGGCAATGTGAACATGGATGTTTTTAGTAATCCATGCTCACTTTCCATTTAGGTTTTGGTACAATAATAAGTGTGACCTTTGCATTTGGTGTCCAGAATATTACTGTAATAAAATGTATATGTAGATCAGGTGAAATGAGTATTTCTTCCACCATTTCCGGGAGCAATATTGTGAAGATGTATAAATTAGTATTGGTGGTACAAAGAGGCGTACGCTGTGTCTATGAATATAGAGATAATGCATGAATAGATCATACTGGGAAAAATATACCTGGTTTCATTTAAATAATGGATTGAATTGATATCTGAAAATATATAGGAAATCTTATATTGATATACAATCATTCATTCCAAAGAGTTATGCATCTAATGGTAATCTTAGAAGTTATGGTTTATAATGAAGGGTGTGTGAGTTTTGTTTCAAGAGTGATTACAGAAATAGAAAATAATGTGTTTGGAAAGAAGTCTCATGAGAAGACTAGTCAAGAAAGATGGAGGAATACATGTGTTCTGAAGCAGAAAGTGATTGAAAGTAAAACAAATGCATATAAACTTCCTAACTTGTGGATGAAATATATATCATATGATGTGCATAAACTGAAGAAATAGTAATGTAACAGTGTTCAATAAAAATGAACTTCAAAATACACATCATGTTTCATAGGAATCTACTTGCATTGATGTAAAACTAGGTCAGTAACTGTAGAATGGAAAATTGTAGAATAAATCCAATCTGGAATAGGAAATGCTCAGGATTTCACAACCTTGGATGTGGTGGACGAGTTTCCTAAAGTAAGGGACATTGTAAACACAACCCAAACATGGAGCTCTGCTGGCCTAAAGACTTCTTGAGAAACTGGCTCTGAGGTTGGGCACTTGAAATATATATTGTTGTCCAGAGCTATAGCTTCTTTTGTAGTGAGACCATCACTATGTGACCTGGAGGACATGGTATCTTATTTTATAATGAACATATGGCAGCAGTACTGAATTCCCTCTTTGTAGGTAAACTGTGGCCACTGGGGGCTAAGTATCTCCCCGTGTGGACTGTGAAGCCATTTGTTCATCCTCCGTTTTCATAGTGTTTCTTGCTGCTGCACTGGGAGTTTGGTGTTTGCTTCACGAAATACAAGGAGTTCAACGGGGACACAGTGCTGGTGGCTACCCCTACTTCCTGTGACACTTTCACATGTTAGAATGGTATATCAACCATAGGCACCCGGGAACGGCTTTCCACACAGGCCTTGTTTGGTCCTTCATATCTGCCTACATCTTCTCCAGGGATCATATCTGCATAGACCTTTGAGGTTCTCAGCAGGTGGAAGATCCCCTATATTCCTGTATTGTAAGACCAACTCTGTCCCGCTCTTCTGTAAAGTTAGATTGAGGAAACAGTGTATGGTTAGGATTAATAACTTGTTCAATTTGGGTTAGGAATCATTCTGAGGGATGAATAATGGTATTGGGAATCTGCTATATTTATAAGAACATACAGATGAAATATATGTATGAAAACAGAAATCTAGGTAAGATTTGAAGTGCAGAAGGAAATTGTGCCCTTGATTGGGATACTTAGCATTGAACTACCTTCAGCAGAGATTTCTTGGATAAATCAATATACAATGGCATAAGACTTTGTTCCTTGGATGATTAAATTTAGAAGGTAACATCAACTCCAAAAGGGATAGTCGGTAGGATTAGGAAGATAGTCGGTAGTTTTCGGAAGAAGTGTGAGTATAGAATTTGGAAAAAAAAAATTCTTTAACAACAGGGTTGCGATTAGAGAGTGAATGTCAATGTCAGCACATGTGAAGAGTCAGTCACAATGATGAACTAGGGAAAATATGTAGGAAAGCAAATATCAAGGAAGACAATAGAAATTAGGCAAAGTACAAAGTGAGTGTTAGGATTAGACATTTTTAACAGGATTGAGTTTGAATATATAATCTTAGGAAGAAACAAATATGTAGTCACCAAAGAATGACATTTGAGAGCATTAGGCAACCTGGACATGGATGTTTTTAGTAATCCATGTTCACTTTCCATTTAGGCTTTGTAAAATCATAAGTGTGACCTTTGCATTTTTGTCCAGAATATTACTGTGATAAAATGTATATGTAGATCAGGTGACATGAGTATTTCTTCCACCATTTCCAGGAGCAATATTGAAAAGATGTATAAATTAGTATTGGGGGTACAAACAGGTGTATGCTGTGTCTGTGAATATAGAGATAATGCATGAATAGACCATACTGTGAATAAATAATATAACTGGTTCCACTTTAAATAATTCATTGACTTGATATCTGAAATTATACAGGAAATCTAATTTTGAAATACAATCATTCATTCCAACCAGTTATACATCTAAAGGTAATATTAGGTTATGGTTTATCATGAAGGGTGTCTGAGATTTACTTCAAAAAGATTATGGAAATAGAAAATAATGTGTTTGAAAAGAAGTCTCAAAAAATTCCAGTCAAGAAACCTGGAGGGATACATGTGTTCTAAAGCAGGAAGGGATTGAAAGTGAACCAAATGCCTATAAATTTGTGAATTTGTGGATAAAATATATATGCTATGATGGGCTAAACGTGAAGAAATAGTAATGTACCAGTGTTGAATAGAAATGAAGTTCAAAATAGACATCATGTCCCATAGGAATCTACTTGCATTGATGTTAAACTGGGTCAGTTAATGGAGAAATGTTAGGATTTGTATGAACCATTCACTGAAGTCAGATTTCAGTAATGGGAAACAAATATGTGTTCCAGGTGGATGAATATTTCTGAGAATAATCTTCTAAAAAGTTGATTATAAATCCATATACATGAACATGAATGAATTTAGGGAGTGTATATAACACACATATATTTCATATATTAAAAATCCTGGAGAACGTGTGTGTATACACACACACACACACGCACAGACATTAAAAAGTAGCAATATATATGGCAATCGAATTTCATCATGAAATATATATAATCCACAGATCGAAAAATATTCATTTTGCTTAACATGGATTCATGTATAATGTTGTTCTACTAGGAAGCTGACATAGGTTTAATTTTCAGTTCCAACAGCGTTTACGAGGAATGATCTCTTCTCACAATTTTTATTGTCCAAGTCAGTCACCTCAAAAGAAATTATGTGTGATACCAGGTAGGATTCTATATGTGCGTATTAAAATACATGTGCTGAATAGGCTACAGAGTAAAGGAGACACAAAGTCACATATTTTTTACCTTTAAAAACACATGTAGAACTATTTCAATTAAAAATTGACTATTTTTATAACACCTACCCTTTATCATGCAAAAGGCAAGACCTAGTATACACCATGCCTCCTCTGAACTACTTGTATTTCTATTCTCTTTGGGTTATTTTTCTTCACCATATTAGGATTAATCGTCAAAGTCTAGTAGGGTATGGGTTAGTGTCAGGGATTCAGTGTTTCAAATGGAAAATAGGAAAATAAATCCAATGTGTACGCAAACATATGCTACACAAAAATCTTCCAACTCTCATCCAGAACAATTCCTTGTCATTACCTTCGACCCTAGTAAAACACAATTAGAGGAGAAGAGTTTGAAAATCTGTGAATTCATATGTGGAATGGTATATGCTCAGTAGTTCAAAAAATTGGAGGTGGTAAAGGAGTTTCTAAAAGTAAGGGAAAGGTTAAACCGTCCACACACATGAAGCTCTGCTGGCCTAAAGACTTCTTGAGAAAGTCCCTCTGAGGTTGGGCACTTGAAATATATTTTGTTGTAAGGAGCTTTAGCTTCCTTTGTAGTGAGACCATCAAAGGTGGGTCTGCATCTATGTGACCTGGAGGACATGGTTTCTTATTTTCCAATGAACATGAGACTGCAATGCTGAATTCTCTCTTCCTAAGTAAACTGTGGACACTGGGACCTAAGTGTCTCCCCGTGTGAACTGTGAAGCCATTTGGTCATCCTCCACTTTTCCTGGTGTCTCTTGCTGCTGAACTGGGAGTTTGGTATTTGCTTCACAAAATACAAAGAGTTCAACTGGGACACAGTGCTGGAGGGTGTTCTGTCACGTGTGTATGGTCAGGGTCTCCAGGAAAATGCACCATCCAATCTTCTCTCCCTCATAGTTTGCCCCCGTGTCCATAGCAACCTGATTCTGAACATGTACCTGAAACCACTCCATATAACAATTTGCCTTTACATATAAGGGTCTGCTGGCTGCACCTTGTGAGTCACAAGCCATTCTATATAAATGCCACATTTTTAATCCATTCATCTATTGAAGGGAATCTAGGTTTTTTCCACAGTCTTGCTATTGTGAATTGTGCTGCTATGAACATCGGTTTATCAGTATAACTGTAGCATACTCTTTTTAGGTCTTTAGGGAATAGACCGAGAAGGGGAATAGGTCAAATGGTGGTTCCATTCCCACCTTTCCAAGTAATCTCCATACTGCTTTCCAAATTGGCTACACCAATTTGCAGTCCCACCAGCAATGTACAGGCGTACCCTTTTCCCCACATCCTTGCCAGCACATGTTGTCTTTGACTTCATAATGGCTGCCGATTTTACTGCAGTGAGATGGTATCTTAGGGTGGGTTTGTTTTGCTTTTCTCTGACTGCTAGAGATGGTGAGCATTTTTTCATGTACTTATTGATTGATTGTATGTCCTCCTCTGAGAAGTGTCTATTCAGGTCATTGGCCCATTTGTTGATTGGGTTATTCGTTTTCTTCTTGTTTAATTTTTTTGAATTCTTTGTATACTCTGGATATTAGGGCTCTATCTGAAGTGTGAGAAGTAAAGATTTGTTCCAAGGATGTAGGCTCCCTATTTACCTCTCTTATTGTTTCTTTTGCTGAGAAAAATCTATTTAGTTTGAGTAAGTCCCATTTGTTGATTCTGGTTATTAACTCTTGTGCTATGGGTGTCCTATTGAAAAATTTGGAGCCCGACCCCACAGTATGTAGATCGTGGCAAAAGTTTTCTTCTACCAGATGCCGTGTCTCTGATTTGATATCAAACTCCTTGATCCATTTTGAGTTAACTCTTGAGCATGGCGAGAGGAGGGGATTCAGTTTTATTTTGTTACATATGGAATTCCAGTTTTCCAAGCACCATTTGTTGAAGATGCTATCCTTCCTCCATTGCATGCTTTTAGCCCCTTTATCAAATATAATATAGCTGTAGTTTTATGGATTGGTTTCTGTATCCTCTATTCTGTACCACTGGTTCACCCGCCTGTTTTGGTAACAGTACCATGCTCTTTTTGTTAATATTGATCTATAGTATAGTTTGACGTCTGGCATCGGTATACTGCCTGATTCACCCTTCCTGCTTAGAATTTTTTTTGCTATTTGGGTCTTTTATTTTTCCATATGAATTTCATAATTGTTTTATCTATTTCTACAAGAAATGCCCTTGGGATTTTGATTGGCACTGCATTAAACCTATAGAGAACACTTGGTAATATCTTCATTTTGATGATGTTAGTTCTGCTTATCCATGAACAGGGTATATTTTTTAATCTTCTAAAATCTTCTTCTATTTCTCTCTTTAGGGTTCTGTAGTTTTCATTGTATATGTCTTTCACCTCTTTAGTTAGGTTGATTCCCAAGTATTTATTTATTTTTTTGAGGATATTGTGAATGGAGTGATTGTCCTCATTTCCATTTAAGAGGATTTGTCCCTGATATACAGGAATGCCTTTGATTTATGCGTGGTGATTTAATATTCTGCCACTTTGCTGAATTCATTTATTAGCTCTAATAGTTTCTTTGTAGACCCTTTTGGGTCTGCTAGGTATAGAATCATGTCTTTTGCAAATATCTATAATTTAAGTTCTTCTTCTCCTATTTTTATGCCTTTAATTTCTTTAGTCTGTCTAATTACTCTGGCCAGTGTTTCGAGAACTATGTTGAACAGAAGGGGTGAGAGAAGACATCCCTGTCTTGCTCGAGAAGTAGAGGGAATGCCTTCAATTTTTCTCCATTCAGAATGATGCTAGCCTGAGACTTAGCATAGATTGCTTTTACAATATTGATGTATTTTCCTGTTATCCCTGGATTTTCTAGAGTTTTAAACGTAAAGCGATGCTGTAACTTGTCGAATGCTTTTTCCACATCTATCGAGATGATCATATGGTTCTTATTTTTAAGTCTATTCATGTGATGAATAACATTTATTGATTTCCGTATATTGTATCAGCCATGTATCCCAGGGATGAATCCTACTTGATCATGGTGCACATTTTATTTGATATGTTTTTGTGTCTGATTCGCCAGATTTTTTTTGAGGAATTTTGCATTTTTCCTGAAATAGCTTGAAAAGTATTGTTTTTTTTTTTTTTTCCCTCGTTAAAGGTTTTGTAAAACTCTGCTCTATACCCATCTGGTCCTGGGGTTTTCTTAGTTGGTAGTCTTTTGATGGTTTCTTCTATTTCCTCAATTGATATTGGTCTATTTAGGTTGTCTATATCCTCCTGACTCAATCTGGGCAGATCATATGACTTAACAAATTTATCAATGCCTTCACTATATTCTATTTTATTGGAGTATAATAATTCAAAATAATTTCTGTTTATCTTCTGTATTTCTGAACTGTCTCTTGTTATATTGCCTTTTTCATCCTATATGCTAGTAATTTGAGTTCTCTCTCTTCTTCTCTTTGTTAGCATGGCTAAGGGTCTGTTGATTTTATTTATATTTTCAAAAAACCAACTATTAGTTTTGTTAATTTTTTCAATTTTTTCTTTTGTTTTGATTTCATTAATTTCATCTCTGATTTTAATTATTTCTTGCCTTCTACATCTTTTGGTGTTGCTTTGCTCTTCTTTTTCTAGGATTCTGAGATGAAGAATGAGATCATTCATTTGTTGTTTTTTTCTTTTTTTAAGGAATGAACTCCAAGCAATAAATTTTCCTCTTAGAACTGCTTCCAATGTGTCCCATAGATTCCGATATATTGTGTCTGTGTTTTCATTTATCTCTAAGAATTTTTTAATATCCTCCTTGGTGTCTTCTATAATCCATTAATCATTCAGTAACCTATTGTTCATTCTCCAAGTGATGAATGATTTTTCCTTTCTTCTTTTATCGTTGATTTTTAGTTTCATTCCATTATGATCAGATAAACTCCTTTATATTGTCTAAGAGTTGCCCTGTGACATTATATATGATCTATTTTTGAGAAAGATCCATGTTCTGCTGAGAAAAAAGTGTAACTGCTTGATGTTGTGTTGTATATTCTATATATGTCAATTAAGTCTAGGTTATTAATTGTGTTATTGAGTTCTATAGTTTCCTTATTCAACTTTTGTTTGGAAGATCTGTCCAGTGGTGAGAGAGGTGTGTTCAAGTCTCCCATGACCACTGTATTGTGGTCTATTAGACTCTTGAAATTGAGAAGAGATTGTTTGATGAACAAAGCTGCACCATTGTTTGGAGCATATATATTTATGATTGTTTTGTCTTGTTTGCGTATGGTTCCCTTGAGAAGTATGCAGTGTCCCTCTTTATCCCTTTTGATTAACTTTGGCTTGAAATCTATTTTACTTGATATGAGTATGGACACTCCTGCTTGTTTCCGAAGTTCATATGAGTGATATGATTTTTCCAACCTTTCACCTTCACTCTATGTATGTCTTATCCTATCAAATGCGTCTCCTGTAGGCAGCATTTTGTTGGTTCTTGTTTTGTGATCAATTCTACTAGCCTGTGCCTTTTAATTGGTGAGTTTAAGCCATTAAGATTTTTGGTTATTATTGAGATATGGGTTGCTCTCCCAGCCATATTTGTTTACTTATGTTACTAAGCATGGTTTGTTTTCCTCTTTGATTATTTTCCCCCATTAATGTCCTACCTTCCACTGTTGGTTTTCATTGTTATTTTCCATTTCCTCTTCCTGTAATGTTTTGCCGAGGATGTTTTGAAGAGATGGTTTTCTAGCTGCAAATTCTTTTCACGTTTGTTTATCGTGGAAGGTTTTAATTTCATCTTCCATCTGAAGCTGAATTTCGCTGGATACATGATTATTGGTTGGAACCCATTTTCTTTCAGTGTTTGAAATATGTTATTAAAGGATCTTCTAGATTTCAGAGTCTGTGTTGAAAGATCAGCTGTTATCCTGGTTGGTTTACCACTAAATATAATCTGCTTCCTTTCTCTTGTAGGTTTTAATATTCTCTCCTTATTCTGTATGTTGGGCATCTTCATTATAATGTATCTAGGTGTGGATCTCTTATGATTTTGCACATTTGGCGTCCTGTAGACTTTTAGGATTTGGGATTTTGTCTCATTCTTCAAGTCTGGGAAGTTTTCTCGTATTATTTTATTTAATAGATTGCTCATTCCTTTGGTTTGGACCACTATACCTTCCTGTATCCCAATGACTCTTATGTTTGCTCTCTTTATGTTATCCCATATTTCTTGGAGTTCTGCTCATGGTTTCTTAACAGTCTTGCTGAGCTGTATATGTTCTTTTCGAGTTAAAATACTTTGTCTTCGTTGTCTGATGTTCTATCTTCTAAGTATTCTGCTCCGATGGTAGTATTCTCAAATGAGTTTTTAAGATGGTTTATTGCTTCCTGCATTTCTAGGATTTCTGTTTGTGTGTTTTTTATAACCTCTATCTCCCTGTATAGTTGATCTTTGCTACTTGGATTTTTTTATGTAATTCATTGTTGATGTGATCTTTCATTGTCTGATTTTGCTGTCTAATGTCTTCCTTGAGATTCCAGATCATCTGAAGCATGTATATCCTGAAATCTTTATCTGACATTCCATCTGCTGCATCTATTACTTTTTCTAAAGTTGTGTTGACCTGCATTGCTTGTGGTCCTTTCTTTCCTTGTCTTTTCATACTACTCGCGTTACTTTCTGCTTGGTGAAACTGTTGTGTTTTTGAAATTTTCCCCCTATATATTTATATTGCTCTTGTATAGTGGAAAAGTCTCCATTGCAGGTGCGGTCGGCGGCTGTGCTGCTCCTCCAATTGGGGTGATCTGTCTACCATGCTGACCAGCCGCTGGGCCTGTTCTGCCGGTAGGTCGCACGTCTGCCTACCTTGCAGGCATTGGTGGCGGCTCTCTCTGCCCCTACTCCAATTGGGGTGACGTGACTACCACGCCAGTGGGTCGCTGGGCCTGTTCCGGGCACAGGCGGCGGCTCTGCTCTGCACCTCTGGCTTGATAACAAAATGAGAGAGACTCGGATGTTTGTGACTCACTTTCTTTACCAGGAGACCAACTGTTTCTGTCACCGCTGGTATCGATGAAGTTATCTCCTCCGCTGCTTTGTGATGACATCAGATCTCTGCCATGTTGGTATCCCATGTGAATGGCAGCATTTCATTCCCTTTGCCGGGTGACCAAAGCAACGGGTGAGTCCTGACTGGCCCTCACAAGCCTCGTCTCAATCCTGTAGCCACTGCCTATGAAGGCTCAGTTGGCATTTACCTCCACAGTATTCAGCAGAAGCCTCAGGTTATTTAGCCCTGGCCCAGAGCAGTTCCAGGACCCGGAATTCAGCCGCTCCGGGCTCGGTGTATATTCTGATAGGAGCAGGATCCAAGAAGCAATTTCCGTGGGTTCTTTAGCACTGACCCTGAGTAATTTGTCTGCAAGATAAAGGCGAATGGCAGCCTGAAATTGCGTGTTCTGTATCTGAATGAGCTGTGATCAGTCGAAAACAGGGATGGTGACGTCAGCTCTCCAAGATGGTGGCCGCTATCTTCCTCTGTGGTCTGACCAGTGTACAGAACCGAATTGGACAGCTTCTTTCCCCCTTTTCAAACACAGAATTTAGCACTGAGCACAGTGATTGCACAGCTGGCAGGAGCCCGCAAAATCCACAGGGCTGTATCTTTACGTTGATCTCTCGTCATTTCCCAGTGCGCATTGTAGACTCTAGCCGTGGGGCAATTTGCTGAATAAGCAGAGTGACCCTTCTTGCGGACAAATCGCTGGTGTTTGAGCCCCCTAGCTGGTCCTTGGGCAAGGGAAATCCTTCCTGTAGGTTTTGGAGCACACCAATTTTTCTGGAAATTCTTAACAAGATAGATTTTAGCCGTTCTAACTCGTCAATCTCAAGCAAAGTGACGCGGTACACGGGGGTGATGAACTCTCATCGCCGCCATCATATGATCCCCAGAAGTTAGTTTTCAGTACTAGGAAACAAACAGGTATTTCAGGTGGATGAATATTTCTGAGAACAATGTTGTGAAAATTGATTATAAATCCACATACATGAATATGAATGAATTTAGTTAGTGTATAATAAGACACATATATTTCATATTTTGAATAATCAGGAGAGTGAATATATATATATACACACACATATATATATATATATACACACACACACCTAAACACAGTCATTACAAAGTTGCATTATGTATGCCAATCGAAATTCACCATGAAATATATATCATCCACAGATCCAAAAATGTTGATTTTACTAAATATCGATTTATATTGTTCAACTAGAAAGCTCACCCATAGGTTGAATTTTCAGTTCTAACAGCATTTAGGAGAAGTGATCTCTTCTAACAATTTGTATTTGCCAAGTCAGTTACCTCACAAATATGTACGTGTGATACCATGTAGTATTATATATGTGCACATAAAAATGCATGTGCTGAATAGGCTACAGAGAAAGGGAGACAGGAATTCACATATTTGTTAACTTTAAAAACACATAGAGAACTTTTTCAACTACAAATTTACTAGATTTATAAAACCAACCCTTTATCATGCAAAAGGAAAGTACAACTATACACCATGCCTTTTCTGAACTGCTTGTATTTTTTTCTGTGTGGGTTATTTTTCTCCATCATATTAGGATTAGTAGTCAGAGTCTAGTAGGGTATGGGTTAGTGTCAAGGATTCAGTATTTCAAATTGAAAATAAGAAAATGAATTCAATATTTATGCAAATATGTGCTACACAAAAATCTTTCCACTCTCATCCAGAACAATGCCTTGACATTTCCTTCGCTTAAAGTAAGACACAATTAGAGGAGATGAGTTAGAAAACCTGTGAATACATACCTGGAATGGAATATACTCAGGAGTTCACAACCTTGGAGGTGGTATAGGAGTTTCCAAAAGTAAGGGACAGGGTAAACACTCCACAAATATGGAGCTCTGCTGGCCTAAAGACTGTTGAGAAACTGCCTCTGAGGTTCGGCACTTGAAATATACGTTGTTGTCAGGAGATTTAGCTTCCTTTCTAGTGAGACCATCATAACTGGGTCTGCATCTATGTGACCTGGAGGACATTGTTTCTTATTTCCCAACGAACATGAGGCAGCAGTGCTGAATTTTCTCTTTGTAGGTAAACTGTGGCCACTGGGGGCTAAGTGTCTCCTCATGTTTACTGTAAAGCCGTTTTTTCACCACTTTTTGTGGTGTTTCTTGCTGCTGCACTGGGAGTTTGGTATTTGTTTCATGAAATCAAAGGAGTTTCACTGGGACAAAGTGCTGGAGGGAGCTCTGTCACATGTGGTGGGTCAGGGTCTGCAGGAGAATGTACCAAAGCAAGCTTCTTTCCCACAGAGCTTGCCCCAATGACCATAGCAACCTGATTCTGAACATTGCCCTGAAACCTCTCCATATAACAAGATGCTTTTACATACAAGGGTCTGCTGGATGTAAAATGTCAGTCACAAGCCGTTTGGAAGCCAATGGCAGATAAACATGGCCTCACCACAGACTTCTTATCAGACACATGACCACCACTGCTCTAGGCCAACTACTCAGCAGGCTCCAACTTACTGGCATCTCTGTTCTACACCATTTTCATGAAATCAAGTCAATCAAGGCACTGTCTGGTATATTCATGATCAGCAACAGGAATCCAAAGGTTCTCCAGTGCCATCTGGTCATGGGAATTTCAAAAATTTCGTGGTATTTAACTAGCTATTTTTTAAAGATGAAGTTGGAGGCACTGTGGGTTTCAAATCATTCAGGAATCATTAAATGGTGAGGAAATTCATTTGAACGAAAGAAATGGAGAACTATCACAGGCAAGGCTTCCCAAAGAGTGGCCCAAAGGTCACATGAAGCCAGGCTCACTGAGGTCTACAATTTGAGCTCCATGTGTGTTTTTACTCTCAACTATGGCTGCCAAGTTTTTAACAATAAAATCGTGTGATATCCTGGATGAGATTACCTGTGCTCTGAGGAAAGCCACCCTGGGCCTAGATCTCGGTTTCCAAGGGCAAATCTCATGTGTTGCCTCCTAAATTCCCAACACAATTCATGTCAATACTTCTTCTAGATCCCCTACATTCCTGTATTGTAAGACCAACTCTGTTCCACAACTCAGTCTCTAAGGGGAATCACACCAGAGTTCATGCCCAGGTGGAACCAGACATCTCTTCCAACCGCCACACAAATTACCACAATTAAAAACAAAAGACTCCCACATGGCACTCCTCTTCTTCCATATAGACACTAATAATAACCTCTGGCTGGAGGTTTCCATGAGGGGCGCAGACAAACACAGTGTTCAAAATAAGCACCCTCGCACCTCATTTGTCACAAGTCAGGGTTGCCTGGACACCCTTCCTTTGAACACGGAATGATCATAGAGCCCTGCCTTTAATACTGCTCCACTATTCCAATTTGAGGCCTACTGACTGTGGGATTTAGATTCTTTATGTGAACTGGAGTCATGAGAAATCACAAGCACCTATGGGCTACACTCTGCAGGGCTTTGAAGAACTCATTTGATGCAAAGGATCCCTATTCTCACTTGATGGAGAGAGACGTCATCCACAATGAATGCTTTTTGGACATTTTGGATTTGGGTGCACACATGGGATCTTTCTTTAGATCCATTAGGTGCTGAGTATCTAAGCCACAGCCTCACACAGGGCCAGGTGGCCGATTCAGACACATCCCTTTCCAAAAAATTAAGCAAAGAGCCCCAGGTGATGCCCATTCATTTTCATTTTAAAGCTCTTTTCTTCAGGCTTCACAAAGGGGTGGCCTAATCAAAGACCTTCCTGTAATTCAGTGCAACAGAAGAAAAGGTATGCAAAAGGCCCAAAGCATGATTTCTCCACAGAGACTTTACTGGTCACATTGATATCTGAGTTTTCTGAGATGCTCCAATTCCCTTCAGCTATCCTGTACATGGACATGTCCCAGAGCTTGGAGGTGGTACATATCTTGGACACATAACCATGAGCCTATTATGGAGAGTGGCCAGAATTCAGGCAGAAAACAGGAACTTAGGAAGACAGTAGGTGTTGCCCATCCAGAAGCCAAGCCAAGTTCATTCATAAATTGGGAAGGATGAATGCTGGGAAGCTTTCTACTAGACAGAACACATCCATTGATGCATGCTCTTTCTAATGTCTTCATCCACGAACACAGTGGGATACCCAGACATAGAAACACACTCCTTGTCAAACGACTTTCTAGAAACCGTCCACTCCAAAATGAACAAATTGCCTTTCCTACCTATTCTAAGAAAATAATACAAGACCACAAACTCACACACAACCCACAAAGGCACCTCCTTCCCCCAAGTAGGTCTGTGACTATCCAGAGAGTCCTCTGACTGGTGGGCCATACTATGTTCCCAGAAATGGCCTGTTCTGTCTCAGATCTGGTCTCCTTGGCCAACTCTGTGAAGTTGTTTGGAGCCAGTGGTGAGCCATTCCATGGAGATGACTTTTTTCTCTCTCAGGTCCTTCATAGCTCCCTACATCTTCTCCAGGGATCATTTCTGTATGGACCTTTCAGAATCTTAGCAGGTGGAAGATCCGCTACATTCCTGTATTGTAAGACCAACTCTGTCCCTAATCTTCTGTAAAGTTAGATTGAGGGAACAGTGTATGGTTAGGAATCATTCTGCAGGAATGATTCGGAACCTGCAATATTTACAAGATTATATAGGTGAAATAAATATGAAAACAGAAATCTAGGAAAGATTTGAAGCCCAGTAGGACATTGGGCCCTTGATTGGGATACTTAGATTTGAATTATTTTCTGCAGAGATGTTTCAGATAAATTGATGTACAATGGCATAGAACCTTGTACGTTGGATGATGGAATGTTGAGGAGAACTTCTAGTCACAAAGGGATAGTCGGAATTATTAGAAAGATAGTCAGAGTTTTAGAAAGAAGAGTGAGTATAGGATTTGGACAAAAAGTTCTCTAGCAATTGGGTTTCGGATAGAGAGTGAATTTAAATGTGAGCACATGTGAAAAGTCAGTCACAATGATGAACTGGGGAAAATATGTCGGAAAGCAGTAATCAATAGAGACATTAAGAAATCAGGAAAAGTATAAAGTGAATGATAGGATTAGATATTTTCACCAGGGCTGAGTTTGAATATATAATCTTTGGAAGAAACAAATATGTAGTCACCAATAGGATTATCATTTGAGAGCATTAGGCAACCTGGACATGGATGTTTTAGTAATCCATGTTCACTTTCCATTTAGGTTTGGTACAATGATAAGTGTGACCTTTGCTTTTTGTGTCCAGAATATTATTGAGATAAAATGTATATGTAGATCAGGTGACATGGGTATTTCTTCCACGTCTTTTGAGGACGTGTAAATTAGTATTGGGTGTACAAAGAGGTGTACCTGTGTCTATGAATATAGAGATAATTCGTGAATTGACCGTACTGTGAATAAATAATATAACTGATTCCACTTTAAATAATGGATTGAATTGATATCTGAAACTAAGTAAGAAATCTTATATTGATATACAACCATTCATTCCAACCAGTTATACATCTAATGGTAATATTAGGGTTATGTTTTATCGTGACGGGTGTGTGAGTTTTGCTTCAAATGTGATAATGGAAATTGAAAATAATGTGTTTGGAATGAAGTCTCATGAAAAGAGCAGTCAAGAAACATGGAGGAATACATGTGTTCACAAGCAGGAAGTGATTGAAAGTGAAACAAATGCCTATAAATTTGCAAAATTTGGATGAAACAGATATGCTATGATGTGCATAAACTGAAGAAATAGTAATGTACCAGTGTTGAATAAAAATGAACGTCAAAATGCACATAATGTCTCATAGGAGTCTACTTGCATTGATGTTCAACTGGGTCAGTTACTGTAGAAATATTAGGATATATTGGGGGATTTATAATACAATTTATTTTAGCACTAGCATGCCACAGAATGTAGATGAAAGATCAATGGATTTTTAGTTATAGCACTAATAATCTAACGTTTAGTGACTATTTTGGGTAGTCTAGAAATTACATAAGGCTATGTAACATAATTTTTTTATTTAACATTTATAAAAGCTTGGAATTTTGGTAATATTTCTACTTTTTAATTTTTTTTATTTTTTCAATTGTTGATTGACCTTCATTTTGTTTACTTGTATGCGGTGCTGAGAATAGAACCATGTGCCTCACACATGCTAGACAAGCATGTTACCACTGAGCCACAAATCCACCCCCTCCACTTTTATCTTAACATCATACACTCCTCTCCCTCTTCTTTACTCACTTTCTTCCTCATTTTCCCCCTTCTCTCCCTTTCTTTTTCGTTTCCCCTCCATAACTATTTTTCTCTCATGTCATTACAAACAGTAGTATGCTATGAAATTTAAATTTAAGACTTTTTTATAGTCATTCCTTTTTCTTGAGAAAATTTAAAAATTATAATCACCTGATAGATATATTACAATACATTTATTATAAATATGTATCTATATTCATGCATATGCATTACATATATTATATATATACATATATATTTAAAAGTACTTTGATTTTCCTGTTAGAAATAATATAGACCAAGTCTTTCTTAATTCTCAATTCTTTCATAATTAACATCTTATAGTGTAAATCAAATAAACATATTTAAGTAAACAGGTATCATTCTTATTTATCAATACTGATAATTTAAGGTTTTATATCACATTAAGCTGTAATATGGCATATTAACTCTTATGAATTAGAGAAATTTTATTTGAACAACCTATTATTTAAGGACCATATGCACTGACATTTTAAATGGCTTTCTTGTGATTTCAATTTCTATCAATTGTGTATTAATTGCCAAATACTTATTTTAGTACCTTTCATGTTCATAATTGATATAAAGTCAATTGTGTAATTCTTCTTGTAAGTAGTTACTTATTACAGTAGGGACATTATTAATAATACTACATGTTTATAAGGCAAATGGTACAAATTTATTTTCATGCAAAACTAAGAATAAATGCATGCTCTAAATGTTTGATTGTTGATACATTTAACAAAGAGCTTTTGATGAGTCTCTTCCCAAGTAAAACATAAAATGCAAAGATATAGTTGGGTTGTATGTCCAAATAAAGATAAGAAAAAATACACATTATCAGCTAGAAACTATTAAATAAAAGATGAAAAGAACAATCCAACACATTTTACCAATTTGTCATATGAGGTAGTATTCTGGAAGAATAGCCTAAGTCTAGACCTGGTCCATGACAAAATATTCACGAAAAAAATGAAATATGAAAAGTGTAGAAAATGCTATAAATTTTTCATGAAGTTAGGTGAATTATCCTTTAATCTCAATTTATTTGCATTTTCTGGTAATATAAATTTGTGATATTTACAACTACACAAAACAAAGTTTCTGCATAACAAAATGAGTGCATCTCAACCCATTTTTAGCTGATTTCTTTCCACTCAATTTTAAATCTTTATTTATTTATTTATTTTTATTGGTGGTTCAAAACATTACAATGCTCAAGATATATCATCTTTCATACATTTGACTCAATTGTGTTATGAACTCCCATATTTTTCTCCAAATACGAATTGCAGAATCATATCGGTTACACATTCAAATTTTTACATAATGGCATATTAGTGACTGTTGTATTCTGGTACCTTTCCTATCCCCTATTATCCACCCTCTCCTCCCCTTTCATCTTCCCTCTCTACTTCATCTGCTGTTGTTCAATTCTCTCCATTGTTTCCCCCCCACTTGCCCTCACAACATCTTATATGTAATTTTTTGTAACATTGAGGGTCTCCTACAATTTTCATAAGCTTTCCGTTCTCTCTCCCTTTCTCTGCTCCCCAATCATCTTTGTTTAATATAAATATTTTCCTCATGCTCTTCCTCCCTATTCTGTTCTTAGTTGCTCTCTTTATATCAGAGAAGACATTTGGCATTTGTTTTTTAAGGATTGGCTAGGTTCGCACAGCATAATCTGCTCTAATGCCATCCATTTCCCAGCAAATTCTATGACTTTGTCATTTTTTGTGCTGTGTAATACTCCATTGTCTATAGATGCCACATTTTTTTTATCCATTCATCTATTGAAGGGCATCTAGGTTGGTTCCACAGTGTAGCTATTGTGAATTGTGCCGCTGTGATTATTGATGTGGCAGTATCCCTATAGTACGCTCTTTTAAGATCCTCAGAGAATAGTCTGAGAAGGGCGACAGCTCGGTCAAATGGTGGTTCCATTCCCAGCTTTCCCAGAAATCTCCATACTGCTTTCCAAATTGGACTCACCAATTTGCAGTCCCACCAGCAGTGTACAAGTGTCCCCTTTTCCCCACATCCTCGCCAACACTTATTGTTGTTTGACTTCATAATGGCTGCTGATCTTACTGCAGTAAGATGGTATCTTAGGGTGTTTTTGATTTGCATTTCTCAGACTACTAGAGATGGTGAGCATTTTTTCATGTACTTGTTGATTGATTGTATGTCCTCCTCTGTGAAGTGTCTGTTTAGGTCGTTGGCCCATTTGTTGATTGGGTTATTTGTTATCTTATTGTTTATTTTTTTGAGTTCTTTGTATATTCTGGATATTAGGACCCTATCGGATGTGAGGGGTAAAAATTTGTTCCCAGGATGTAGGCTCTCTATTTACCTCTCGTATTGTTTCTCTTCTTGAGAAAAAACTTTTTAGTTTAAGTAAGTCCCATTTGTTTATTTTTGTTATTAACTCTTGGGCTATGGACGTCCTATTAAAGAATTTGTAGCCCGACCCCACAGTATGTAGATCATAGCCAACTTTTTCTTCTGTGAGACGCAGTGTCTCTGATTTGGTATCTAGCTCCTTGATCTATTTGGAGTTAACTTTTGTGCATCGCAAGAGAACGGGATTCAGTTTCATTATGTTGCATATGGATTTCTAATTTTCCCTGCACCATTTGTCGACGATGCTATCCTTCATTCATTGCATGTTTGTAGCCACTTTCAAATATAAGAAAATTGTAATTTTGTGGATTGGTTTCTGTGTCCTCTATTCTGTACCATTAGTCCACCTGCCTGTTTTGGTACCAGTACAACACTGTTTTTGTTAGTGTTGCTTTGTAGTACAGTTTGAACTCTGGTATTGCTATACCTCCAGATTCACACTTCCTGCTTTGAATTCCTTTTGGTATTCTGTGTCTTTTGTTTTTCCATATGAATTTCATGATTGCTTTATCATTTCTACAAGAAATGCCTTTGGGATTTTGATTGGCATTGCTTTAAACCTGTAGAGAACTTTGGGTAATTTTGCCATTTTGATGAATTTAGTTCTGCCTATCCATGAACAGGGTACATTTTTCCATATTCTAAGATCTTTTTCTATCTCTCTCTTTAGGGTTCTGTGGTTTTCACCTCTTTTGTTAGGTTGATTCCCAAGTATCTTATTTTCTTTGAGGATATTGTGAATGGAGTGGTTTTCCTCATTTCCATTTCAGAAGTTTTGTTGCTGATATACAGGAATGCCTTTGATTTATGCGTGTTGATTTTATATCCTGCCACTTTGCTGAATTCATTTATTAACTCTAGCAGTTTCTTTGTATACCCGTTTGGGTCTGTTAAATATATTACCATGTGATCCACAAATAGCGATAATTTAAGTTCTTCTTTCCCTATTTTTATGCCTTTAATTTCTTTTGTCTGTCTAATTGCTCTGGCTAGTATTTCAAGAACTAAATTTGAATAGAAGTGGTAATAGAGGGCATCCCTGTCTTGTTCCAGATTTTAGAGGGAATGCCTTCAATTTTCTCCATTTAGGATGATGCTAGCCTGAGGTTTAGCATATATAGCTTTTACAATGTTGAGGTAAGTTCCTGTTATCCCTAGTTTTTCTAGTGTTTTGAACATAAAGGGATGCTGAACTTTGTCGAATGTTTTTACTACATCTATCGAGATGATCATATGGTTCTTGTCTTTAAGTCTATTGATGTGGTGAATAGCATTTATTGGTTTCCTTATATTGAACCAGCCTTGCATTCCAGGGATGAATCCTACTTGATCATGGTGCACAACTATTTTGATATGCTTTTGTAATCGATTCACCCGGATTTTATTGAGAATTTTTGCATCCAAGTTCATTAGAGATATTGGTCTGTAGTTTTTTTTTTTTGAAGTGTCTTTGTCTGGTTTTGGGATCAGGGTGATTTTGGACTCCGAGAATGAATTTGGAAGAGCTCCTTATTTTTCTATTTCTTGATATAGCTTGAAAAGTATTGGTATTAATTCTTCTTTGAAGGTTTTGTTGAACTCTGCTGTATACCCATCAGGTCCAGGGCTTTTTTTGGTTGGTAGTCTTTTCATGGCTTCTTCTATTTTTTCCTTTGTTTTTGGTCTGTTTAAATTGTGTGTGTCTTCCTGACTGAATCTGGGCAGATCGTATGACTTAAGAAATTTATCGATATTTTGACTATCTTCTATTTTATTGGAATATACGGTTTCAAAATACATTCTAATTATCTTCTCTATTTGTGTAGTGTCTGTTGTGATATTGCCTTTTTCATTCCGTATGTTAGTAACTTGAGTTCTTTCTCTTCTTCTCTTCCTTAGCATGGCTAAGGGCCTGTAAATGTTTTTTTATTTTTTCAAAGAACCAACTTTTAGTTTTATCAATTTTTTCAATGTTTTTTTTGTTTCAATTTCGTTGATTTCTGCTCTAATTTTAATTATTTCTTATCTTCTACTACATTTGCTGTTGTTTTGCTCTTCGTTTTCTAGGTTATTGATGTGCAGTGTGAGTTTATTAATTTGTTGTTTTATTCTTTTTTTGAGGAAAGAACTCCAAGAAATGAATTTCCCTCTTAAAACTGTCTTCTTTGTGTCCCATAGATTCCAGTATGTTGTGACTGTATTGCCATTTGATTATAAGAATTTTTTTAACTCCTCCTTTATGTCTTCTGTAACCCATTGATCATTCAGTAGAATATTGTTCATTTTCCATGTGATGTAGGATTTTTCCTTCCTTCTTTTATCATTGATTTCCAGTTTCATTCTATTATGATTAGATATGGTGCATGGTATTATCTTCACGCCTTTATATTTACTAAGAGTTGCCCTATGGCATAATATATGGTCTATCTAGGAGTAGGATCCATATTCTGCTGAGAAGAAAGTGTATCCACTTGATGATGGTTGATATATTCTATATATGTCGGTGAAGTCTAAGTTATTGATTGTGCTATTGAATTCTATAGTTTCTTTATTCAGTTTTAGTCTAGAGGATCTGTCTAATGGCGAGAGCGGTGTGATGAAGTCACCCATAATTATTGTGTTGTAGTCTATTTGACTCTTGTACTTGAGGGGAGTTTGTTTTATGAGCTTTGCAGCTCAATTGTTTGGTGCATACCAATTGATAATTGTTATGTCTTGTTGGTGGATGGTTCCTTTTAACAGTATATAGTGTCCTACTTTATCCCTTTTGATTAACGTATTTTTGAAGTTGATTTTATACGATATGAGTATGGCCACTCCTGCTTGCTTCCGAGGGCCATGTGAGTGATATGATTTTTCCCAACCTTTCACTTTCAGCCTGTGTATGTCTTTACCTATCATATGAGTCTCCTGAAGGCAGCACATTGTTGGATTTATTTTTTGATCCAGGTTACTAGCCTATGTCTCTTGATTGGTGAGTTTAGGCCTTTCACGTTTAAGGTTACAATTGAAATATGATTTGTACTTCCAGCCATGTTTATTTATTTATTTATTTTAGTTTGGGTAATTTTTACTTTTTGGTTATTTTCCTACCCCTTTACTGAGATACCTCCCGCTGTTAGTTTGGGGCACTATTTTTCAATTCCTCTTCTTGTAGTATTTTGCTCAAAATGCTTTGCAGTGCTGGTGTTCTGGCTGCGAATTCTTTTAGCTTTTGTTTATCAGGAAAGACTTTATTTCCTTGTCAAATCTGAAGCTTAATTTTGTTGGATACAGTATTCTTGGTTGGAATCCATTATTTTTCAGTGTTTGAAATACATTTTTCCACGATCTTCTCACTTTCAATGTCTGTGATGGAAAATCATTTGTTAACCTAATTGGTTTACCCCTGAATGTTATCTGCCTACTTTCTCTCGTACCTTTTAATATTCTCTCCTTGTTCTGTATGTTGGCTATATTCATAATTATATGTCTTGGAGTTTTTCTCTTATGGTTTTGAAAGTTTGAGGTCCTGTAGGCTTCCAGGATATGGCAATCCATTCTATCTTTCATCTCTGGGAACTTTTCTAGAATTATTTCATTTAATATGATGTCCATTCATTTGGTTTAAATTTCTATGCCTTCTTCTATCCTGATGACTCCCAATTTTGTTTTTTTTTATGACATCCCACATCTCTTGAATAGATTGCTCATGGGATTTAAGCATCTTTTCTGTTGACTATATTTTTTTCAAGTTGACAAACTTTGTGTTCATTATCTGATGTTCTGACTTCTATTTGATCTAGTCTATTTGTAATATTCTTGTTTGAGTTTTTAATTTGGTTGATAGTTTCCTGCATTTCTAGAATTTCCAATTAATTTTTTATAAGATCTCTGTCTCCTGGTAAAGCTCGTTCTTTGCCATTTGAATTTGTTTGTTAAATTCATTTTCAAAATATACTTTTATTGCTTGGACTTGCTGCCTCATGTCTTCTCTAATATTCCTTTCCATCTGAGTTAGGTATGACGTAAGTTTTTTCCCTAACCCTGTTTCTGATGCTTCTAGGTCCTCCTGTAGTATTAAGTTGTCCTGCATTGTTTGAACACCATTTTTTCCCTTGTTTTTTCATGATGTTCACGTTACTTTCCAGCTCTATTTGATTGCTGTGTTTCTGCTCTCTTCTATTCACAGCCATCTTGCAATGTCAAAATATTAGGATTTTGATGCACCATTTACTAAAGACAGTTTTCAGTACTAGGAAAAAATATGTATTTCAGGTGGATGAATATTTCTGAGAATAATTTTTTAAAAAGTGGATTATAAATCCACATACATGGAAATGAATGAATTTAGGGAGTTCATAATAAGACACATATATTTCATATTTTGAAAAATCTGGATATATATATATATATATATATATACACACACACACACAAACACACACACAGACATTAAAATCTAGTAATTTATATGCCAATCGATATTCATCATGAAATACATATCATCCCCAGACCCCAAAATATTCATTTTACTGAAGATGGATTTATGTATAATGTTGTTCAAATAGGAGGCTTACCCATAGGTTGAATTTTCAGTTCCAAATCAATTTAGGAGGAGTGATCTCTTTTCACAATTTGTATTTGTCAAGTCAGTCACCTCACAAAAATGTACGTGTGATACCAGGTAGGATTCTATATGTGCATATAAAAATACATGTGCTCAATAGGCTACAGAGAAAGGGAGACAGGAATTCACATATTTGTTAACTTTAAAAACACACGGAGAACTATTTCAACAAAAAATTGACTAGATTTATAACTCCTACCCTATATAATGCAAAAGGCAAGTCCAACTATACACCATTCCTCCTCTGAACTGCTTGTATTTCTATTCTGTTTGGGTTATTATTCTCCATCATATTACAATTAGTAGTCAGAGTCTTGTAGGGTAGGGGTTAGTGTCAAGGATTCAGTATTTCGAATGGAAAATTGGAAAATGAATCCAATGTGTATGCAAATATGTGCTACACAAAATCTTCCCACTCTCATCCAGAACAACGGCTGGGCATTATTTTCGCCCCAAGTAAGACATAATTAGAGGAGAAGAGTTAGAAAATCTGGGAATACTTATCTGGAATGAAATATGCTAAGGCGTTCAGTACCTTGGAGGTGGTAGAGGAGTTTCCAAAAGTAAGGGACAGGGTAAACACACCACAAACGTGGAGCTCTGCTGGCCTAAAGACTTCTTGAGAAATTGCTTTGAGTTTGGGCACTTGAAAAATATGTTGTTATCAGGAGCTTTAGCTTCCTTTGTAGTGAGATCATCAAAGCTGGGTCTGCACCTATGTGACCTGTAGGACATGGTTTCTTATTTTCCAATGAACATGAGGCAGCAGTCCTGAATTTGATCTCTGTAGGTAAACTGTGGCCACTGGGGTCTAAGTGTCTCCCCGTGTGGACTGTGAAGCCATTTGTTCATCCTTCAATTTTTATGGTGTTTCTTGCTGCTGCAATGGGAGTTTGGTATATGCTTCACGAAATACAAGGAGTTCAACTGGGACACAGTGCAGGAGGGAGTTCTGTCACATGCGGTATTTCAGTTTCTGCAGGAGAATGCACCAACCATGCTTCTATATCACATAACTTGGCCCATTGACCATCGCAAATCGATTCTGAACATTGCCCTGAAACCTCTCCATATAACAAGACTCCTTTACTTAGAAGGGACTGCTGGCTGCATCATGTCAGTCACACGCCATTTGGAAGCCAATGGCAGATCCACATGGCCCCACTACACATGTTTTATCACACACCTGCCTACCACTGCTCTAGGTACACTAATCATTAGGCTCCAACTTATTGCATCTCTGTTCTAGACAATTTTCATGAAACCCAGTCAATCAAACCACTGTCTGGAACACTCCTGATTAGCAACAGGACATCCAAAGGTTTTCCAGTGCCACCTGGTCATGGGAATTTCAAAAATTTCATGTTATTTTTTTAGCCATATTTTAACAATGAAGGTGGAGGAACTGTGAGTTTCAATTCATTCCAGAACCATTAATGTTGACAAAGCTCACTTCAATGAAAGCTCTGGAAAAATCTCACAGGCAATGCTTTCCAAAGAATGGAAAAAAGGTCACATGAAGACAGGCCCATTGAGGTCTACAATGTGATGTCCATGTGTGTTTTGACTCTCAACTATGGCTGCCAAGTCTTTCAGAATAAAATCATGTGATATCTTGGCTGTGATTCCCAGTGCTCTGTTGAAAGCAACCCTGGGCCTAGATCTCAGTTCACAAGGGCGACTCTCATGCGTGGCCTCCTAAAATCCCAACACAATTAATGGCAATACTTTTCTGAGGTCAGTTCCAGAACTCAGTCTCTAAGGGGAAAAACACCAAAGTTCATGTCAAGGTGGACCCAGTTATCTCTTTCAACCACCACACAAACAACCACTATTAAAATCAAAACACTACCACATGGCCCTCATGTTCTTTCATATAGACACTCATCATAACGTCTCGCTGGAAATTTCCATGAGGGGTGAAGCCCAAGACAGTCTCCTAAATAATCTCTCTGGCCCCTTATTTGCCTAAATTCAGCGTGGCCTGGACACCAGTCCTGTGAACTAGGAGTGTTGACATAGGCCTGCTGTTAATACTTCTATGCTTCTCCAATTTGAGGCCTACTGACTGTGCAGTTTAGATTCTTTATGTGAATTGGAGTCATGGGAAAACTCAAGCACTTATGTGCTAGCCTCTGTAGGGCTTTGAAGAAATCATTTGACCCAATGGATCCCTATTCTAACTTGATGGAGGTCAGGAACCTCACAGAGAAAGGGGAGAGACTTCATCCACAATAACTGCACTTTTGGCCATTTTTGTTTTGGATGCACACATGTGATGTTTCTTTAGATCCTTCAGGTGATGAGAATCTAAGCCACGGCCTCACACAGAGCCAAGAGGCTGATTCAGACACTTAAATTTCCAAAGGAATTAAGCAAAGATCCACAGGTGATGTCCATTCATTTCCATTTGAACCTGTTTTTTTCAGGCTTCACAATCGAGTGTCTTGAGGCAAAGATCTTTCTGACATTCAGGGCAACAGAACAATATGTAAGCAAAAGGACCAAAGCATTGTTTCTCCACTGAGACTATCATGGTCACACATATATCTGAGTTTTTTGAGATGCTCGCCATTCCCTTCAGCTACCCCAGTACATGGCCATGTCACAGGCCTTGGAACTGGTACATATCTTGGACACAAAACCATGAGCCTATTCTGGAGAGTAGCCAGAATTCAGGAAGAATGCAGGAATTTTGGAAGACAGCACGTGTTGCCCATCGATAAGGCAAGCCAAAATCCCTTCATAAATTTGGCAGGATGAATGCTGGGAAGCTTTCTACTAGACAGGACACAACAATTGATGCATTCTGTTTTCTAATGTCTAAAACCATGGACACAGTGGGATACATAGACATAGAAACACTGGCCTTGTCAATCGACTTACTATAAACATTTCACTCCAAACCAAACAAACCGCCTTTCCTACCTATTCTCAGAACATGAGACAAAACCACAAACCCACACCCACAACCACAGAGGCACCACCTTCCACAAAGTAGGTCAGTGACTATCCAGAGTGTCCTCTGACTGGTGGGCCAACTTATGTTCCCCGGAAATTGCCTATTCTCTCTCAGTTCTGGTCTCTTTAACCAACTCTGTGAACTTGTCAGGAGCCAGCGGTGAGCCACTATCTGCTTTCTCAGGAAAGGCCCCACTTCTGAGCTTTCATGGCAGTTTGCCATCCTCATATCTGTAGGTACCATGAAAGACTTACTCTGTCCTTGGTAAATCCAAACAAGTGAGCCCACTGAGACTGGGACTGGGACAGGCTCTTGGTGCCTTGCTTCTTGGATCCCAAGTTCTGAGAGTTCCATCACCAAGGAAGTGAGGTGAGGTCACTTCCTTCAGGAACTGAATGAGGTCACTGCCTTGGCAACCACTTTGTCCTAACAGTTGTTTCCAAGGGTCCCATGCGATCGAGGCTGCTCCTACTTTTTGTGACACTTTCACAAGTTAGAATGGTATATCAACCATAGGCACCCGGGAACAGCTCTCCAAACAGGACTGTTTGGGTCCATCTTCTCTACCTTAAGAACAGAGAGGCTGATTCAGACACAACCCTTCATCCTGACAAGGTTGTTTGCAATGGAAGATGACGATTGCTCTCTCAGGTCCTTCATGGCTGCCTACATCTTCTCCAGAGATCACTTCTTCATGGACCTTTGAGTTTTACAACAGGTGGAAGATTCCCTACATTCTTGTATTGTAAGACCAACTCGGTTTCTGCTCTTCTGTAAAGTTAGATTGAGGGAACAGTGTATGGTTAGGGTTAATAACAGGTTCGATTTGGGTTAGGAATTATTCTAATTGATGAATAATTGTATTGGGAACCTGTGATATTTATAAGAATTTATTGGTGAAATATAAGTATGAAAACAAAAATCTAGGTAAGATTTGAAGCCCAGAAGGGCATTGCGCTATTGATTGGGATACTTAGCTTTGAAATACGTTCTGCACAGGTGTTTCAGATAAATCGATTATCAATTGCATAGGACCTTGTACCTTGGATGATTGAATGTAGAAGTGAACATCCACTAGAAAAGTGATAGTCGGAAGGATTAGGAAGATATTCGATAAGTTTCAGAGGAAGACTGAGTACAGGATTTGGACCAAAAGTTTTTTAGCAATAGGGTATCGGGTAGAGAGTGAATGTAAATGTCAGCACATGTGAAGAGTCAGTCGCAATGATGAACTGGGGAAAATATTTATGAAAACAGACATCAATAGAGACATTAGGAAATCAGGCAAAGTATAAATTGAGTGATAGGATTAGACATTTGCAACAGGGTTGAGGTTCAATAGATAGTCTTAGGAAGAAACAAATATGTAGTGACCAATAGGATTGACATTTGAGACCATTAGGCACACTGGACATGAATGTTTTTAGTAATCTATGCTCACTTTCCATTTAGGCTTTGATTCAATTATAAGTGTGACCTCTTCTTTTTGTGTCCAAAATATTACTGTGATAAAATGTATATGTAGATCAGGTGACATGAGAATTTCTTCCACCATTTCTGGGAGCAACATTTTGAAGATGAAAAAATTAGTATTTCGGTTACAAATAGATTTACTCTGTGTCAATGAATATAGAGATAATTCATGGATAGAACATACTGTGAATAAATATTATAACTTGTTCCAACTTTAAATATTGGATTGAATTGATATCTGAAAATAAACAGGAAATTGTATATTTATATGCAATCATTCATTCCAACCAAATATACATCTAATGGTAATATTAGGGTTATGGTTTATCATGAAGAGTGTGTGAGTTTTGCTTCTAAATGATTATGGAAATCGAAAAAAATGCGTTTTGAAAGAAGTCTCATGAAAAAACACTCAAGTAACCTGGAGTAATACATGTGTTGTGAATCAGGAAATGATTGAAAGTGAATAAAAATCCTATAAATTATTGAAGTTGTTGATGAAATATGTATCCTATGATGTGTATAAACTGAACAAAGAGTAATATACCAGTGTTGAATAAAATGAACTTCAAAATAGACATCATATCCAAGAGGAATCTACTTGCACTGATGTTAAACTGGATCAGTTACTGTAAAGTATTAGGATTGTATGCACCATTCACTGAAGTTAGTTTTCAGTACTAGGAAACAAATATGTAATTCAGGTGGATGAATATTTCTGAGAATAATATTGTGAAAAGTTCATTATAAATCCACATACATGAACATAAATAAATTTAGGTAGTATATGGAAGACACATGTATTTCATATTTTGAAAAAATTTGGAGAGTGTATATATATATATATATATATATATATATATATATATATATATATACACACACACACACACACACACACACAACACACACACACAGACAATAAAATTTAGCAATATATATGCCAATCAAAATTCATCATGGAATATATATCATCCACAGATGCAAAAATATTTATTTTACTGAACATGGATTTATGTATAATGTTGTTCTACTAGGAGGCTCACCCATAGGTTTAATTTTCTGTTCCAACAGCGTTTAGGAGGAGTGATCTTTTTTCACAATTTGTATCTTCCAAGTCAGCCACCTCACAAGAATATACGTGTGATACCAGGTAGGATTCTATATGTGCATATAAAATTACATGTGCTGAATAGGCTACAGAGAAAGGGAGACAGGTATTCACATATTTGTTGACTTTAAAAACACATGGAGAACTATTTCAATTAAAAATTTACTAGATTTATAACACCTACCCGATGTCATGCAAAAGGCAAGTGCAAATATACACCATGCCTCCTCTGAACTGCTTGTATTTCTATTCTGTTTGGGTTATTTTTCTCCATCATATTAGGATTTGTAATCAGAGTCTAGGAGGGTATGGGTTAGTGTCAGGTGACCCGGCTGGCAGGACATATCAACTTGGGCGTCGATCCTAGTTGAGGAGGAATGAAGGGACAAGAGACACGAGAGATGACAGCAAGACAGGAGTTCTGATCATGCTGCAAACTTTTATTGTTCTCAGAGGGTATTTATATGCTGCGGATGGGAAAGCTCTCTTTTCGGCAGTTGCTGGATGTCTTCACAGGGTGAGATAACCTCAGGATGTTTCAGGAAGACAGATGGTAGCCGGATGTCTAAAGGAAATAGATGGCTGCAGGATGTCTCCCAGGCAGGTTGTGTCCCAGGGGGATGTTTCTTGTGTCAGTCTATTCTTTGAAGGAGAACTTTCTTCTAGCCCCTGACATCTCCTCCTTTCTTATATAAAATATTCGACCATACCTTACAGGCCATGTATTTAGGGGGTGATAGTGGCTCTGTTTCTCTAGGATGCCTTGGAATATCTCCTGAACCTAGCGAGCATCTTTACTAGGAGATTTCGTGTTGGCTTTGGCATGTTTTTGGAGAAGACGTCTTTGAGGGGGTAGCATGCCAACTGCCATGCACCAGAGCGTGCCACTCAGAATTCTTGTGTTTTGGGATCCGTGGATCCATCCTCCTGCAGTCCTTCCTGCACCCTCCGATATTATGGCCTAACGTCCTCATTCTAAGGGTGTGTCCTCCCCTAAGCGGAGGGGCCCATGGATGACAAACCCTTATTGGAAGGGCAGAAGATGGTTGGTCAGAGCTGTTACTTATAGTTTTATGTAAGAAAGAGGGATCTGTGGGGATGTAAACTTAATAAGCCTGTGAGAAGGGTAGATCATTTTTTTGAATGTTGGCAGTGCTTTCTTCCATCTCCAGACGATGATAGTGGACCTGTATGGGCTTAGAGGCCAAAATATTAATCTGTTCTTTAATAAATTGTACCAGCCTGTTTATAATGCAGGGTCCGATGGACACCATTAAAAGTAAACCCAACAAAGGGCCTAATAGGGGAAGAAGGTAGGGTAGAAATCCATTATGCCCAGTCCAGAGGGGATTTTCAAATAATTCCTTTTGTCTCTTTTCGAGATCTTTTTGAATCTGCTTAATTTTAGTGTGTAATATGCCTGATTTATTGGCATAAAAGTATCATCATTCCCCTAAGGCCAAGCAAATACCTCCCTTGTTAGCTCTCAGCAAATCTAAGCCTCGTCTGTTTTGAAGGAACACTTCTGCCAGGGAGTCTATTTGGTCCTGCAAATCTTTAATGGTTCCTGATAGAGTTTGTACATAATTTATAAGTTGTTGAGACAGGCGATGGTAAGAGTGTATAGCCGTGCCTAAGCCACTGTACCTGTGCCCACGGCAGCTGTTATTCCAAGGCTGGCAATGAGTAGTAAGTCCTGTATTGCCCACCTATGTCTTTTCACTAAGGTGTCTTGGCTACAAATGGGTAGAGGTTTATCTCCTGGGATAATAGTTATATCAGGTAGTAATAAGGCAAGAACACAACCAATGGTCCAATTCGCTGGAAGCCTGGAAAGGCTGAGTTTCCTCCACACATAAAAACTGTGCCATTGGGGGGACAAAAAGATGCGGTGGGTGAGAAATAATTTTATACTGTTGAGCAATTTCCAATGGAAGTAAGTCCAACATCAATATCATAGGTATTATTCTGCATCGCGCCTAAAAGACATAATGTAAAAGTGCCTAGAGGCTGTACTTTAAAAGGAAATACGGGTTGGCATGTATTATCATTTTCCATGATAGAACTAATAGGAACTGCCATAGACATGATTGCCCCTGTTGTCATGCAGAGCCAGCAATCACCAGCAAGGGTGGGGTTCGAATTATTAAGCTAGGAGAATGTAGTTTCCAAAATATCTAATGTATTGGTATCTAAACCTGGGAACTGGAATTTAGGCTACATTAAGGGATGATATGTGAGCTCAGGGATTTGGGGTTTCAAAAGTATGATTATCTGAGCATGCTTGACAGCATAAGTGGGTCCTTCACCATCAGAGACCCCTGTAGGGGCCTTAATGGGCCAGCAGGAAGGTTTTCTGACAGTGCCTTGGCACCCAGCTGACTGTAGCTTGCTCTATTTGCCATCTCCTCCCTGGTCAAAGAGAACGGGGGTATAATGAATAGTGGTCCCCCCTGCTGCATGAGTTTTATTTAGGGAGGCTTCAAAAAATTGTTCTCCCTGTTTGTTAACACAAATTGAAGCTGACGCATAACAAGAGACATGCATCGCCTGGGTATGCGTACAAGTTGCAGAACAATTTTGGAGAGCTTTACTTGTACTAGGGGGAATAATATTTGGCTTGTTAACACATACCCATTTAGGCTGATGAACTCCTCCGAGATTATTGTCAACCTCGGCACGGAGGTAAGCCACCTTAGTCATGCAGTCAGAAGTCTGGGTCCAACTAGTGGGAGCCTCAGTCCAAGATCCTCCCTTGCATTTGCGGGGGGGGGGGCACAAAGGTACTCCATCATGTTGGAAGGTGGAGGGCCAAGGCCTCCGTGTTCAAACCTGTTCAGCAGAAGTGCCTTAAGCAGGATCCTCGCACAGATTGTTGGCTGTATCTGAAAAGGAGGAAAATTTGTCCTCAGGGGGACGGCCTTCGTCCCTGGGTTGAGGTAAGTCATTAACCTGTTTAACCAGGCATTCTGGTAACCATCTTGGGGATGCTTGCTCTTGGTCCAAAACACAAGCTGAGCCTCATCCCCAGATGAGGATAGGATCTGGGCGTTTCCATTTATTTGTAATGGGATTGCACCACATAACAGGTGTGCGAACAGAATTGGACCAGGGATGCCAGTGTCTGTCTGCGGCCAAATGGCCTTCACTGTCTAGGGTAAGAAAAATAAGGGCCAATAATGCATGGTTAAGGCGATCCCTGGGAGTGGTAAATACAAGGGCGGAAGCCTTAAGGCGGGATTGCCCAGTCTTTAAGGTAAGCTGGGCAAGTTTCACATGCCTTGGCCCTGAGGGTTGTATGGAATTCCAGTAGTATGACAAATTTGCAAGGTTGCACAAAACTGTTTAAACTTGGCACTGGTATATGCAGGACAATTATCTGTTTTAATATGTATTGGTTTACCCATTACGGAAAAGGCTGAAACAAGATGAGAAAGGACATCTTTGGTAGCCTCTCCAGAATGTGGTGATGCAAAAATAAAGCCGCTGAAGGTATCTATAGAAACTTGTATATATTTGGTTTTTCCAAATTCAGGAAAATGAGTAACATCCATTTGCTAAACCTGATTGGGCAGTAATACTCGGGGGTTAACTCCCAAGTGTTGAATGGGGAGGGAGACAGTGCAACCAGGGCATGCGTTCACTATTTCTCATGCCTGTTGCCTGGTAATTTTACAAAGTAATCGAAGGCTCTGGGAATTTATATGGTGAATATTATGTAACTCCATGGCCTTTTGAATGGAGCCAACAAAAATTGGAAAGATGGAACGACTTGCTGCATCAGCTTGGGCATTACCTTGTGTTAGAGGGCTCGGAAGATCAGAGTGTGACATGATGTGTCCTAAGGAAAATGGATGTTTTCTGGCCTGAATTAGCTGCTGAAGCTGGTGAAACAGAAAGGGGGAATTGGTAGAAGCCTTAATGGTGGGTGAAATCTCCAGCAGGGGCACAGAATGAGCAATGTAGGCACTGTCTGTATAAATGTTAACAGGATTATCAAAAAATGTTATAAAAACTTGTGTTATGGCAAACAATTCCACAAACTGTGCTGACTGATACACAGTATCAAAGGTGGTAGGCTTGTTATTGACAACAAAGACAGCACGGCCATTACTGGAACCGTCTGTAAAGACAGTTAGGGCTTGAGGAATGGGAGCCTTTTGAGTAATTTTGGGAAAAATAAATGGATGTAACTGGACAAAATTTAAAAGGGGGTCATTGGGGAGGTGGTTATGAATTCTTCCCAAAAAGCCTGAAAGGGCAATACCCCATTCATCCCTGTCTGTAGTAAAAATTGGGTTTGGTCCTTAGTATATGAGATTAAAATATTATCAGGGTCTTTGCCAAAATGTTGTCAAGAAAGCAAACGACCTTTAATAATAATAGAAGCTACCTGAGCAAGATAAACGGTAATAACCTTGGAGGATGTGGTGGGTAATAGGAGCCAAAGCAAGGGGCAGCCTTTATTTTTAAAATGTGGATCTTGCTGCCAAAATATTCCTGTGGGTGTATGAGGTGTGTGGAAAATAACCAGAACCAGAGGAAGGTTATAAGAAATTTGTGTAACAAACTGTTGGGCAATGGCTTCTGTGGCTTGGTTGAATGAATGTCATGCATCGGGAGTAAGCTTTTGAGGGGAGGAGGGGTGGGAATCACCTCTCAAAATATCATTAAGGGGCAAAAGTACACATGTGGGTAATTTTAAATATGTTCTTAGAAATTGAATATCCCCCCGTAATATTTGAAAATCATTAAGGGTGTGAAGATAGTGCACACATAGTTGTATTTTAGGAATTTGTATCTGATTATCTTGAAGTTTAAGACCCAAATAGGTATAAGGGTCCTGTGTTTGAACCTTATCAGGATCTATCTGTAGTCCCAAGGTAGTGAGGGTTTTGTCAAAGTCCAAGTAACAATTATTAAGGTCATGGGTATTAGTTGCAGCAATTAACAAATCATCCATATAATGTAAAAAAAAATTGTGGCCATCGCTCTCTCACAAGGTCTACTGCTTGAGCAACATATTTTTGGCAAAGCCTAGGGCTGTTGGCCATACCTTGTGGAAGAACCTTCCATTGAAATCTCTGCATAGGGCCCTAAAAATTAATGCGAGCGAGACTAAAGGCAAAATAGCGTCTACCCTCAGGATGTAAAGGAATGGTAAAAAAGCAATCTTTTAAGTCAATAATCATTTTACAATAGTTTTTGGGAATCGTCACTGGTGTGGGAATGCCTGACTGTAGTGCTCCCATCGGGCGCATAACTTTATTAATGGCTCACAAATATTGTAAAAGGCGCCACTTGCCTGATTTTTTCTTGATAATAAAAATAGGAGTCATCCATGGTGAGGTTGAGGGCTTTACATGGCCGGCTGCCAGCTGTTCCTGCACTAACATGGAGGTAGCCTCCAATTTTTCTTGGGTAAGGGGCCACTGATCCACCCAAACAGGAGTCTGAGTCTCCCAAATAATTTTATCTGCATGGGGTACAGGAGGGTCAGGGACCGACACTAAAAATCCGAAAACACAAGTCCATATGTATTTATTTTTTGTATGGGTTGTATAGGCTCCACCAGTCCTTGTTTCAGTCTCCCCAGGCCTGCACTAGGAAAAAAAATTCATACGAAGCATTTGATGAGTCACCATGGAATTGGGACTGGCAAGAATAACTGCCAATGACTCAAAATATCTCGGCCCTATATGTTAACAGGGAGGTCAGGATCAACGAAAGGAGTGAAGGTTGACTTATTACCCTCTTTATCAGTCCAGCTAATAGACCTAGAGCTGACCAGAGAATTTTTTGATTTTCCCATCCCTTTAAGGTCAGTCAAGGATGGAGTGAGGGGCCAACCTGATGGCTAGTATTTTTGAGAAATAATTGTGGCATCAGCTCCAATATCTAGAACTCCTTGGAATTCCTTTCCTTCAGTAAGTAAGGTAAGGGTGGGTCTATTGTGAGAAATGGGCTGAACCCAATACACATCAGAGGAGCCCCAGGAGGTAGTCCCCCGAGGTAGGTTTGGGTGGTGGAAATGCCTCCTGAATCCAAGGGAAGGAGTATTAATTGTGCAAGTCTTGTTCCTGCTGGGATGGCGGCAACTCCATTAATAGCAGTGGGCAGTATTTTTATTTCTCCAGTGAAATCATTATCATTAATGCCAGGGAAGACCTGAACATCGTGTATGGTAGTAGAGGCTCTTCCAAGAATAAGGGCACACGTATGAGATGGAGGGGGACCCATTATTTTAGTGGGTATTATCTGGGGCCCTTGCATTGAGTCTAATATTGTATCTGTGGTGGCACAGAGGTCCAATCCTGCACTGCCTGGGGTGGCTAGTTGGAGGGAGGCAATTGTGGAGAAGGATTTTGAGGTAGGTTGGGAGTTTGGAAGGGAACAAACCTTATTGCCCCTGTCTTTGTCCTGGGGGATGTTGTGGCCAGTGGCTCGCCCTGAAGGGAGTTTCCGGAGAAGCAGGAAGAAATAAGCTGTCTGAGGGCATTTGTCTTAGATCTACACTCACTGGCCCAGTGATGACCTTTACCACATCTATGGAAAAGGGTAGCTGGGGGGGGTTAAGCCCCAGTTTGAGGAGACGCCATTCCTAGGATTTGTTTGCCTGTCGGACACTCACGTGCAAAATGGCCAGGTTGTTTACAAGTAAAGCAAGTACGTAAGCCAGGATTGTGAAAGGCCTTGGTAAAGGCGGCCCCTAAAACAAGACCCATGGCATGGGCTGCACCCACGACTGCACAGAGTCTAATAAAGTCAGAAAGTTTCCCTTTATCCTTATGTGGTCGAAGAATATCCTGACATGCTGGGTTGGCATTTTCAAAGGCAAGATGTTTTACAAGGGTGCTTTCACATTCGCTTGGTCCATGCAAGCATTCCACAGCTAGATTAAGCCGGGGAACAAAGTACCTATAAGGCTCATCGGGCACTTGTCGAATTTTTGCCCGGGAATTGGTAGCCGAGGCCTTTTGAGGGAGGTGTCACCAAGCAGGTATGCCAGCCATCTGAGTCTGCGCCAAGAGTCCAGGAGGGAAACGTGCCTGTTATTTTTAGTGTCAAAAGGCTCATTGCCCACTAGCTTAACTTAAGTCCCAGATTCAGAGTAGGCCTTAGTTAAAATTTTTTGAGCAGTTTCCCGACATTGCTCTTTGAAATCTGCATTCCAAAACAGAAAGTCTCCGGCACTGAGGGTAGTTTGGTCTAAAAATTTCCAATCATTGGGAGTAAGCCATTGTGCGCTGTGGCTTTCTAATAAAGCCAACGTGTCGGGCACAGTGGGGCCATAGTGAGCACAAGCCTTTTTAAGTTTTTCAAGAAAACATAGGCTTAATTTTTTGTAGACTCTGGGTTCCTTCCTGCCTAGGAGTGAACTCCTCATCCTCTGAGTCCTGATCTCCTTGATCCATTTCCCCCGCTTCATCCTCTTGTTCTGCGTCTAAGTCTGTGACCTCAGCCTGGGCAGGCTTATCTATCTGACTGGTGGTGACTGGGAAGGTGAGAACAGGCCGATGGAGCAGTTTCGCCTTTGTATTAGACCACTGTGGGCAGGCTTGCGTTTACTCCGTAGCTAAGGCCAATGAATAGAGCTCAGAGTCAAGGGATCTTAATTCTTTTAAAAGTTGGATCTGTTCCCGTTTATGTTGGAAAGACGCTGGCAAGGGAGCGAGGTTAGGCAGGGGAAGCGGGGAAAAATATCTGGGGGGGGGCACTTGGCCCCTGAAGGGCCAGAACACAAAAGGCAGGAGGGATATAGGAGGGAGGTGGATGTGTAAATCCTATGGGCTGTGGCAGGGTCCTGAGACGTGGCGGGTCTTCTGAATGGTAGATAGCTGCTTCCTTCTCCAAGATAGCCTCCTCCCCAGGCGTCAAAGTGTCTCTGGGATTTAAAACTGGATAAAGACATTTTTTAATCATTGGAGCCTAATTCATTAGGGTCGTATTTTGAGGGGGACCTGGAAGGTTCCCAGGGTCCTGGGGAGACTGAGAAGCGTCTATGTGTATACTAATGATGGGCATACAGAGGGGGGACAAGAGGTCTTTTGCATAGTCTCTTCCCCAATCCTGACAAGTTGTAAGGTACCATTGTCAAAGGGTGAACTTTTAAGAATTTCATTAATTAAGTTCCAGTAAGAAAAGGTGGGAACTGGCATTTTTTCTGGGCCAAAGAGTTCATAATAATCTTTTAAACAGTCTCCTACTCTAAGCCATTTTTGCCATCAATGGTCCCTTCAAGAGGAAACCATCGACACAATTCTCCTATTTATGAAAAGAAAAATTTTAAGTCCTTTTTCTTAAAACGTGCCCTCCATGTCTTGAAGGACTCCTTGAGGCCTGACAAAAACAAATCACGTGACGAAACAGCTTGTCACATGGTGGGTCACTCACCGTGCATCATCCCCACCCTCCTCCTGTATCTGTCTCTCAGTGGTGTCTGCTGAGGCGATCGCGAGCTCCGCTTGACCAAGTCTTCCAGGAGGACGGGGTTCCCCCTCAGTCAAAGGCTTGAGCCTCAGTCGGTGGGTGCCAGATGTCCCGGCCGGCAGGACACATCAATGTGGGCAGCGAACTGAGATGGGGAGGAATGAAGGGACAAGAGACACGAGAGATGACAGCAACACAGGAGTTCTGATCAAGCTGCAAAATTTTATTGTTCACACAGGGGTATTTATATGATGGATTTGGGAAAGCCCTCTTATCAGCAGTTCCTGGATGTCTTCACAAGGTGAGATAACTTCAGGATGTTTCAGGAAGAAAGATGGCCACAGGATGTCTCATGGACACAGATGGCTACAGGATGTCTTCCAGACACGATGTCTCCTGGGGGCTGTTTCTTGTAAGTGTCAGGCTGTTCTTTGAAGAAGAATTCCTTCTACCCCTGACAGTCAGGGATTCAGTATTTCGAATGGAAAATTGGAAAATGAATCCAATGTGTATGCAAATATGTGCTACCCAAAAATCTTCCCACTCTCATTCAGAACAATGCCTTGACATTTTCTTCACCCCAAGTAAGACACAATTAGAGGAGAAGAGTTCGAAAATCTGTGAATACACATCGGGAATGGAAAATGCTCAGGAGTTCACAACCTTGGAGGTTGTAGAGGAGTTTCCAAAAGTAAGGGACAGGGTAAAAACTCCACAAACATGGAGCTCTGCTGGCCTAAAGACTTCTTGAGAAACTGCTTCTGAGGTTGGGCACATGAAATATATGTTGATGACAGGAGCTTTAGCTTCCTTTGTAGTGAGATCATCAAATCTGGGTCTGCATCTATATGACCTGGAGGACATAGTTTCTTATTTACCAATGTACCCGAGGCAGCAGGGCTGAATTCTCTCTTTATAGGTAAACTGTTGCCACTGGATGCTAAGTGTCTTTCAGTGTAGACTGTGAAGCCATTTGGTCATCCTCCACTTTTCGTGGTGTTTCTTGCAGCTGCACTGGGAGTTTGGTATTTGCTTCACAAAATACGAAAAGTTCAACTTGGATACAGTGCTGGAGGGAGTTCTGTTGTGTGTGGTGGGTAAGGGTCTGCAAGAGAATGCACCAACCAGGCTTATATCCCACATAGCTTGCCCCCTTGACCATAGCAATCTGATTCTAAACATTGCCCTGCAACCTTTCCATATAACAAGATGCCGTTACATACAAGGGTATGGGGGCTGCACCATATCAGTCACAAAGCATTTGGAAGCCAATGGCATATCCACATCACCACACCACAGATGTTTTAACACACACCTGCACACCACTGCTCTAGGCCGACTACTCATCAGGCTTGAAGTTACTGGCATCTCTGTTCTACACCATTTTCATGAAACCCAGTCAATCAAGACACTGTCTTGTACACTCATGATCAGCAATAGGACATCCAAAGGTCCTCCAGTGCCACCAGGTGATGGGAATTTCCAAACTTTAATGGTATTTATCTAGCCATTTTTCAAGGATGAAGTTGGAGGCACTGTGGGTTTCAATTCATTCAGGAACCATTAAATGGAGAAGAAGCTCATTTGAATGAAAGCTCTGGAGAATTCTAACAGGCAAGGCTTCCCAAAGACAGGCTAAAAGGTCACATTAAGCCAGGCGTTTGAGGTCTACAATTTGAGGTCCATATGTGTTTTGACTTGCAACGATGGCTGCCATGTCTTTAAGAATAACATCATGTGATATCCTTCCTGAGAATTCCAGTGCTCTTCTGAAAGCCTCCCTGGGCCTAGATCTCAGTTTCCAAGGGTGACTCTCATGCGTGGCCTCCTAAAATCCCCAAAACAATACATT
This sequence comes from Callospermophilus lateralis, assembly GCF_048772815.1. Classification (NCBI taxonomy): domain Eukaryota; kingdom Metazoa; phylum Chordata; class Mammalia; order Rodentia; family Sciuridae; genus Callospermophilus; species Callospermophilus lateralis. The sequence continues at coordinate 545,657 of NW_027514391.1, read as the reverse complement.
GCAATACTTCTTTGGCGTCAGTTCCAGAACTCAGTCTCTAAGTGGAATCACACTAGTGTTCAAGCCCAGGTGGACATAGTCATCTCTTCCAACGGCCACAAAAATGACAACAATTAAAACCAAAATACTCCCACATAGCCCTCATCTTCTTCCATAAAGACACTCATCATAACCTCAGGCTATAGGTTTCCATGAGGGGCGCAGCACAAGACAGTATCCAAAATAAGGTCCCTTGCCCCCATTTGCCTAAAGTCAGTGTGGCCGGGACACCCTTACTGTAAACCAGGAGTGATCAAAGAGGCCTGCCGTTAATACTGCTCTGATTCTCCATTTTGAGGCCTAATGGCTATGGGGTTGAGATTCTTTATGTTAATTGGAGTCATGAGAAAACCCAAGCACCTATGGTCTAGCTTCTGCAGGGGTGTGAAGAACTCATTTGACCCAAAGATCCCTATTCTCAAAGATGGAGGTCAGGAACCTTACAGAGGAAGGCGAGAGACTTCATCCACTATGACTGCTCTTTTGGCCATTTTGGTTTTGTATGCACACATGGGATCTTTCTTTAGATCCATCAGGTGCTGAGAATCTAAGCCACACCCTCACACAGGGCCAAGAGGCTGATTCAGACACATCCTTTCCAAAGCAATTAAGCAAATAGCCACAGGTGATGCCCATACATTTCTATTTGAAAACTGCTTTCTTCAGGCTTCACAAAGGGGTGGCCTGAGGCAAAGACCTTCCTGACATTCAGGGCAACAGAAGAATAGGTAAGCAAAATGTCCAAAGTAGGGTTTGTCCACTGAAACATTCCTGGTCACACTGATATCTGAGTTTTCTGAGATGCTCGCCATTCCCTTCAGCTATCCAGTAAATGGCCATGTCACAGAGATTTGAGGTGGTACATATCTTGCATACAAAACCATGAGCCTATTCTGGAGAGTGCCCACAATTCAGGCAGAAAACAGGAACTTTAGAAGTTAGCAGGTGTTCCCCATTCATAAGTCAAGCCGCAGTCCATTCATAAATTGTGCAGGATGAAAGGTGGGAAGTTTCTACTAGACAGGACTCACCCATTGATGCATTTTCTTTTCTAATGTCTACAACCAGGGACACAGTGGTATACACAGATATAGAAACACTTGCCTTGTCAAATGACTTACTAGAAACAGTTCCCTCCAAACCAAACAAACTGCCATTCCTGCCTATTCTCAGAATATGAGACAAAACCACAAACCCACACCCACACCCACAAAGACACCTCCTTCCCCCAAGTAGGCCTGTGACTATCCGGAGTGTCCTCTGACTGGTGGGCCATACTATGTTCCAATGAAATGGCCTGTCCTGTCTCAGATCTGGTCTCCTTGGCCAACTCTGTGAAGATGTCAGGAGCCAGCAGTGAGCCACTACCTGCTTTCTTAGGAAAAGCCCCTCTTCAGAGCTTTCCTGGTTTTTGGCCGTCCTCACATCAGTAGGTACCAAGAATGACTGACTCTGTCCTTGGTAAATCCAAACAAGTGAGACCACTGGGACTGGGACTGCCTCTTGGTGCTTGGCTTCTTGGATACCAAGTTCAGAGAGTTCCATCAACAAAGAAGTGAGGTGAGGTCACTTCCTTAAGGAACTGAATCAGATCACTGCCTTGGTAACCACTATGTCCTAACAGTTGCTTCCAAGACTACCATGAGTTGGATGCTGCCCCTACTTCCTGTGACACTTTCACAACATAGAATAGTGTATCAACCATTGGCACCCAGGAACAGCTCTCCACACCAACCTGGTTTCGTCCATCTTCTCTGCATTAAGAAGAGAGAGGCTGATTCATAAACAACCCTTTATCCTGACCAGGTTGTTTGCCATGGAAGCTGACTTTTGCTCTCTCAGGTCCGTCATAGTTGCCTACATCTTCTCCAGGGATCATATCTGCATGGACCTTGAGGTTCTCAGGAGGTGGAAGATCCCCTACCTTCCTGTATTGTAAGACCAACTCTGTCCCTGGTCTTCTGTAAAGTTAGATTGAGGGAACAGTGTATGATTAGGGTTAATAATATGTTTGATTTGGATTAGGAATCATTCTGCTGGATGAATAATGGTATTGGGAACCTGCGACATTTATAAGTATATTTAGGTGAAATATATGTATGAAAACAGAAATCTAAGTAAGATTTGAAGTGCAGAATGGGAATGGGCCCTTGATTGTGATACTTAGCGTTGAATTATGTTTTGCTCAGATGTCTGAGATAGATCGATATACAATGGTATAAGACCCTGTACCTTGGATTATTGAATGTATAAGAGAACATCCAGTCAAACAGGGATAATGGGTAGGATTAGGAAGATAGTCAGTAGGTTTAGGAAGAAGAGTGAGTATTGGATTTGGAACAAAAGTTCCTTAGCAATGGGGTTCCGATTAGAGTGTGAATGTAAATGTCAGCACATTTGAAGAGTCAGTCACAATGATGAACTGGGGAAAGTATGTAGGAAAGCTGATATAAATAGAAACATTATGAAATCAGAAAAAGTATAAAGTGAGAGATAGGATTAGATATTTTCAGCAGGGTTGAGTTTGAATATATAATCTTAGGAAGAAACAAATATGTTGTCACAAATAGGATTGACTTTTGAGAGCATAAGGCAAACTTGACATGGATGGTTTTAGAAATCCATGTTCACTTTACATTTGGGCTTTGGTGCAAACATAAGTGTGACCTTTTCTTTTTGTGTCCAGAATATTACTGTGATAAAATGTATATGTAGATCAGATGACATGAGTATTTCTTCCACCATTTCTGGGAGAAATATTTTGAAGACGTATAAATTAGTATTGGGTTTACAAAGAGGTGTACACTGTGTCTATGAATATAGAGACAATGCATGAATAGACAAAAGTGTGAATAAATAATATAACTGGTTCCACTTTAATTAATGGATTGATTTGATATCTGAAAATATATAAGAAATCTTATATTGATATACAATCATTCATTCCAACCAGTTATACATCTAATAGTAATATTAGGGTTATTGTTTATCATGAAGGGTGTGTGAGTTTTGCTTCAAATATGATTATGGAAATCGAAAATAATATGTTTGGAATGAAGTCTCATGAAAAAACAGTCAAGAAACATGGAGGATTACATGTGTTCTAAAGCAGAAAATGATTGAAAGTGAAACAAATGCGTATAATTTTGCTAACGTATGGATGAAATATATATCCTATAATGTGCATAAACTGAAGAAATTGTAACATACCAGTGGTGAATAAGAATGAACATCAAAATACACATCATGTCCCATAGGAATCTACTTGCATTGATGACAAACTGGATCAATTATTGTAGAAATATTAGGATTTGTATCCACCATTCACTGAAGTTATTTTTCATTTCTAGGAAAAAAATATGTATTTCAGGTGGATGAATATTTCCGTGAATAATCTTGTGAAATGTTAACTCTAAATCCACATACATGAATATGAATGAATTTAGGGAGTGTATAATAAGACACATATATTTTATATTTTAAAAAAATTTAGTATGTGTGTGTGTGTATATATATATATATATATATATATATACACACACAGACACACACACACACACACACACAGAGACATTAAAAATTAGCAATACATATGCCAATCGAAATTCACCATGAAATATATATCATCCACTGATCCAAAAATATTCATTTTACTGAACATGGATTTATGTATAATGTTGTTCAACTAGGAAGCTCACCCACAGTTTGAAATTTCAGTTTCAACAGCGTTTAGGCGGAGTGATCTATTCTCACAATTTCTATCTGCCAAGTCAGCCACCTCACAAGAGTGTACCTGTGGTACCAGGTAGAATTCTATATGTGCATATAAAAATACATGTGCTGAATAGGCTACAGAGAAAGGGAGACAGGAATTCACATATTTGTTTACTTTAAGTACCCATGAAACTATTTCAATTAAAAATTAACTTGAATTATAACACCTACACTTTATCATGCAAAAGCCAAGTCTAACTATACACCATGCCTCCTCTGAAATGCTTGCATTTCTATTCTGTTTGGGTTATTTTACTCCATCATATTAGGATTAGTAGTAAGAGTCTATTAGGGTATGGGTTAGTGTCAGTTATTTAGTATTTCAAATGGAAAATAGGAAAATAAATCCAATGTGTATGCAAATATGTGCTACAAAAAATTCCCACTATCATCCAGAACAATGCCTTGACAATATCTTCGCCCCTAGTAAGACACAATTAGAGAAGAAGAGTTAGAAAATCTGTGAATACATACCTGGAATGGAAAATGTTCAGGAGTTCACAACCTTGGAGGTGGTAAAGGAGTTTCCAAAAGTAAGGGACAGTGTAAACACTCCACAAACATGGAGCTATGCTGGCATTAAGACTTCTTGAGAAACTGCCTCTGAGGTTGGACACTTGAATAATATGTTGTTGTCAGGAGCTTTAGCTCCCTGTGTACGGAGACCATCAAAGCTGGGTCTGCATCTATGTGACCTGGAGGATATGGTTTCTTATTTTCTAATGAACATGAGGAAGCAGTGATGAATTCTCTCTTTGTAGATAAACTGTGGCCACTGGGGGCTAAGTGTCTCCCTGTGTGGACTTTGAAGCCATTTGGTCATTCTCCAATTTACGTGGTGTTTCTTGCTGCTGCACTGGGTGTTTTGTATTTGCTTCACAACATACAAGGATTTCAAATGGGTCACAGTGCTGGTGGGAGTCCTGTAAGGTGTGGTGGGTCAGGGTCTTCAGGAGAATGCACCCACCAGGCTTCTATCCCACATTTCTTGCTCCCTTGACCATAGCAACCTGATTCTGAACATTGCCCTGAAACCTGTCCATATAACCAGATGCCTTTTCATATAATTTTCTGCTGGCTGCACCAAGTCAGTCACAAGCCATTTGGAAGCCAATGACACACCCACATGGCCACACCACAAATATATTATCAGACAACTGCACACCACTGCTCTAGGCCCACTACTCAGCAGGCTCCAACTTACTGGCATCTGTGTTCCACACCATTTTCACGAACTCCAGTCAATCAAGGCACTGTCTGGTACACTCATGAGCAGCAATAGGACATCCAATAGTTCTCCAGTGCCACCTGGTCATTGGGAATTTCAAAAATTTCATGGTATTTATCTATCCATTGTTCAAGAATGAAGTTGGAGGCACTTTGGGGTTTCCATTCATCCAAGAACCATTAAATGGTGAGGAAGCTCATTTCAATGAAAGCTCTGGAGAACTCTCACAGGCAAGGCTTTCCAAAGAGTGGTCAAAATGTCATATGCAGACAGGCCCATTGAGGTCTAAAATGTGAGGTCCATGTGTGTTTTGACTCTTAACTATGGCTGCCAAGTCTTTCAGAATAAAATCATGTGATATCCTGGTTGAGATTCTCAGTGCTCTGTGGAAAGCCACCCAGGGCCCAATCTCAGGTTTCAAGGGTGACTCTCATGCGTGGCCTCCTACAATCCCAACACAATTAATGGCAATACTTCTCTGAGGTCAGTTCCAGAACTCAGTCTCGAAGGAGAATCACACCCGAGTTCAAGCCCATGTGGACCCAGTCATATCTTCCAACCGCCACACAAATGACCACAATTGAAACCAAAACATTCCCACATGACCCTCATCTTCTTCCATATAGACACTCATCATAAACTCTTGCTGGAGGTTTCCATGAGGAGCGCAGCCCAAGGCAATGTCCAAAATATGCACCCTTGCCCGTCATTTGCCTAAAATGAGGGTGGCCTTGACACCCTTCCTGTGAACCAGGAGTGATCAAATAGGCCTGCCTTTAATACTGCTCTGCTTCTCCAATTTGTGGCCAACTGACTGTCAGGTATAGATTCTTTATGTGATTTGGCATCATGGGAGAACCCAAGCACTTCTGCAGGAGTTCAAAGAACTCATTTGACCCAGAGGATCCTATTCTCACTTGATGGAGGTTAGGAACCTAACAGAGGAAGGCAAGAAACTTCATCCACAATGACTGATATTTTTACCATTTTCGTTTTCAATACACACATGGGAACTTTCTTTATATCCATCAGGTGCTGAGAATCTAATCCATAGCCTGACCCAGAGGCAAGCAGCTGATTCAGACACATCCCTTTCGAAAGTAATTAAGCAAAGCACCACAGGTGATGCCCATTCATTTGCATTTAAAAACCGTTTACTTCAGGCTTCAAAAAGGAGTGGCCTGAGGTAAGGACTTTCCTGACATTCAGGGCAACAGAAAAATAGGTAAGCAGAAGGCCCAGAACAGTGTTTCTTCACTGAGACTTTCCTGGTCACACTGATATCTGAGTTTCCTGAGATGCTCGCCATTCCATTCAGCTATCCAGTACATGGACATGTCACAGAGCTTGGAGGTGTTACATATCTTGGACACAAAACCATGAGCCTATTCTGGGTAGTGGCCAAAATTTAGGAAGAAAACAGGAACTTAGGAAGATAGTAGGGGTTGCCCATCCATAAAGCAACCTGCAGTCCAGTCATAAATTGGGTAGGATGAATGATGGAAAACTTTCTTCTAGACAGGACATATCCATTGATGCATTCTCTTTTCTTATGTCTACAACCACGGACACAGTGAGATACACAGATATAGAAACACTCACCTTGTCAAACGACTTTTTAGAAGCAGTCCACTCCAAACCAAACAAATCGCCTTTCCTGCCTATTCTCAGAACATGAGACAAAACCACAAACTCACACCCACACCCACAAAGGCACTTCCTTCCCCCAATATGTCTGTGACAATCCGGAGTGTCCTCTGACTGTGGACCATATTGTTACCCTAAACTGGCCTGCCCTGTCTCAGATCTGGTCTCCGTGGCCAAATCTGTGAAGTTGTCAGGAGCCAGCGATGACCAACTACCTGTTTTCTTAGGAAAGGACCCTCTTCAGAGCTGTCCTGGCATTTGACCATTCTCACATCAGTAGGTACCAAAAAAGACTCTCTCTGCCCTTGGTAAAACCAAACATGTGATCCCACTAGGACTGTTACTGGGACTGGCTCTGGAGGCCTGGCTTCCTGAATCCCAAGTTCAGAGAGTTCCATCACCAAGTAAGTTAGGTGAAGTCACTTTCTTCATGAAATGAATGAGGTCACTGCCTTGGCAACCACTTTGTCCTAACAGTTGCTGCCAAGGGTCTCATGAGATGGAGGCTGTTCCTACTTTCTGTGAGACTGTCACAAGTTAGAATGGTATATCAACCATATGCACCAGGGAACTTCTCTCCATACAGGCCTGCTTTGGTCCATCTTCTCTACATTAAGAAGAGAGAGGCTGATTCAGACACATCCTTTCATCCTGTCCAGGTTCTTTACCATTTCAGAAGACTTTTGCTCTCTTTGGTACTACATAGCTGCCTACAACTTCTCCAAGGATCATTTCTGCATTGACCTTTGAGGTTCTCAGCAGGTGGAAGATCCCCTACATTCCTGTATTGTAAGACCAACTCTATCCCTGCTCCTCTGTAAAGGTAGATTGAGGGAACAGCGTATGGTTAGGGTTAATAACAGGTTCGAATTCAGTTGGGAATCATTCTGCGGGATGAATAATGTTATTGGGAACCTGCGAAATTTAAAAGAATATATAGGTGAAATATAAGTTTGAAAACCCAAATCTATGTAAGTTTTGAAGCCCAGAAGTGTATTGGGCCCTTGGGTAGGATACTTAGCTTTGAATTATGTTCTGCACAGATGTCGCCGATTAATCGCTATACAATGGCATAGGACCTTTACCTTGGATGATTGAATGTCGAAGAGAACATGCAGTCAAAAAGGGATAGTCGATAGGATTAGGAAGATAGTCAGTAGGTTTAGAAAGAAGAGTGAGTATAGGATTTGGACAAAAACTTTTTTAGCAATAGGGTTTCGGGTAGAGAGTGAATGTAAATGTCAGCACATGTGAAGAGTCATTCACAATGATGAACTGGGGAAAATATGTAGGAAAGTAAATATCAATTGAGACAAAAGAAAATCGGGCAAAGTATAATGTGAGTTATAGGATTAGACATTTTCAACAGGGTTGAGGTTGAATATATAATCTTAGCAAGAAACAAATATGTAGTCACCAATTGGATTGACATTTGAGAGCATTAGGCAACCTGGACATGGATGTTATTACTAATCCATGCTCACTTTCCATTTAGGCTTTGGTACAATCATAAGTGTGACCTTTGCATTTTGTGTCCATAATATTACTGTAATAAAATATATATGTAGATCAGGTGACATGAGTATATCTTCCACCATTTCTGGGAGCAATATTTTGAAGACGTATAAATTAGTATTGGGGGTACAAACAGGTGTACCCTGTTTCTATGAATATACAGATAATGCATGAATGGAACATACTCTGAATAAAACCTATACTCATTCCACTATAAATAATGGATTGAATTGATATCTGAAAAAATACAGGAAATCAAATATTGATATACAGACATTCATTACAACCAGTTATACATCAATGATAATATTAGTATTAGGATTTTCATGAAGAGTGTGTGAGTTTTGCTTCAAAATTGATTATGGAAATCGAAAATAATGTGTTTGGAAAGAAGTTTCATGAAAAGAGCAGTAAAGAAACATGGAGGAATACATGTTTTCAGAAGCAGGAAGTGATTGAAAGTGAAACAAATTCCTATATATTTTTGAACTTTTGGATGAAATATATATATTATGATGTGCATAAACTGAAGAAATAATAATGTCCCACTGTTGAATAAATATGAACGTCAAAATACATATCATGTCCCATAGGAATCTACTTGCATTGATGTTAAACTGGGTCAGTTACTGTAGAAATATTAGGATTTGTATACACCATTCACTGAAGTTAGTTGTCAGTACTAGGAAACAAATATGAATTTCAGGTGGATGAATAGTTTGGAAAATAATCTTTTGAAAAGTTGATTATAAATCCACATAAATGAATATGAATGAATTTAGGGCGTGTATAATAAGTCACATATATTACATATTTTGAAATATCTGGAGAGTATATATATATATATATATATATATATATATATATATAGAGAGAGAGAGAGAGAGAGAGAGAGAGACATTAAAAACTAACAATATATATGCCAATCAAAATCCATCATGAAATATATATCATCCACAGATCCAAAAATATTCATTATACTGAACATGGATTTATGTATAATGTTGTTCAACTAGAAAGTTCACCCATAGTTTGAAATTTCAGTTCCAATAGCATTTACGAGGAGTGATCTCTTCTCACAATTTGTATCTGCCAAGTCAACCACCTCACAAGAATGTACGTGTGGTACCAGGTAGAATTCTATATGTGCATATAAAAATACATGTGCTTAATAGGCTACAGAGAAAGGGAGAAAGGAATTCACATATTTGTTAACTTTAAAAACACATGGAGAACTATTTCAAAAAAAATTTGCAAGATTTATAACTCCTACCCTATATTATGCAAAAGGCAAGTCCAAGTATACACCTTGCCTCCTCTGAACTGCTTGTACTTCTTTTCTGTTTTTTGTTATTTTTCTCCATCATATTAGGATTAGTAGTCAGAGTCTAGTTTGGAATTGGTTAGGGTTAGAGATTCAGTGTTTTAAAGGGAAATTGAAAAATGAATCCAATGTCTATGCAAATATGTGCTACCCCAAAATCTTCCCAATCTCATCCAGAACAATGCCTTGACATTATATTTTACCAAAGTAAGATACAGTTAGAGGAGAAGAGTTAGAAAATCTGTGAATACATATCTGGAATGGAATTTGCTCAGGAGTTCACAACCTTGGAGGTGGTAGCAGAGTTCAAAATAGTAAGGCAAAAGGTAAACACTCCTCAAACATGGAGCTCTGCTGGCCTAAAAAATTCTTGAGAAACTGCCTCTGAGGTTGGGCACTTGAAATACATGTTGTTTTCAGGAGATTTAGTTCTTTTATAGAGAGACCATCAAAGCTGGTTCTGCATATATGTGTCCTGTAAGACATGGTTTCTTATTTTTCATTGAACATGTGGCAGCAGTGCTGAATTCTTTTTTTGTAGCTAAACTGTGGACACTGGGGCTAAGTTTCTCCCTGTGCTAACTGGAAAGACATTTGTTCATCCTCCACTTTTAGTGGTGTTTCTTGCTGCTGCACTGGGAGTTTGGTATTTGCTTCACGAAATAAAGGAGGTCAATTGGGACACATTGTTGGAGGGAGTTCTGTCACGTGTGGTGGGTGAGGGTTTGCAGGAGAATGCAATAACCAGGCTTCTATCCCACATAGCTTTCCCCCTTGACCATAGCAACCTGATTCTGAACATTTCCCTGAAACCTCTCCATATAACAAGATGCCTTTACCTATTGGGTCTGTTGGCTGAAACCATATCAGTCACAAGCCATTTGGACGCCAATGGCAGTTCCACGTGGCCTCACCACAAATGTTTTGTCACACATCTGCTCACCACTGCTCTAGGCCCACTAATCAGCAGGCACCAACTAACTGGCATCTCTGTTCTACACCATTTTTATGAAACCCTGTCAATCAAGGCACTGTCTGGTATACTCATGATCAGCATCAGGACATCCAAAGATTTTCCAGTGCCAACTGGTCATTGAAATTTCAAAAATTTCATGGTATTTATCTAGCCATTATTCAAGGAAGAAGTTGTAGTCACTGTGGGTTTCAATTCATTCAGGAACCATTAAATGTTAAGGAAGCTCATTTCAATGAAAGCTCTGGAGAACAATCACAGGCAAGTCATCCCAAATAGTGGCCAAAAGGTCACATGAAGCCAGGCCCATTGAGGTCTACAATGTGAGGTCCATGTGTGTTTTGACTCTCAACTATGGCTGCCAAGTTTTTCAGAATAAAATCATGTGATATCCTGGCTGAGATTCTCAGTGTTCTGCGGAAAGCCACCCTTGGCCTAGATCTCAGTTTCCAAGGGCGACTCTCATGCGTGGCCTCCTAACATCCCCACACAATTCATGGCAATACTTCTCTGAGGTCAGTTCTACAACTCAGTCTCTAAGGAGTATTACACCAGAGTACAAGCCGAGGGGGACCCAGTCATCCTTTCCAACTGCCACACAAATTACCAAAATTAAAACCAAAACATTCCCACATGGCCCTCATCTTCTTCCACATAGACCCTCATTATAACCTCTGGCTGGAGATTTCCATGAGGGGTGCAGCGCAAGAGAGTGTCCAAAATAAGCTCCCTTGGCCCTCATTTGCCTAAAGTCAGGGTGGCCTGGACACCATTCCTATGAACCAGGAGTGATCAAATAGGCCTGCCATTACAACTACTCTGCTTCTCCAATTTGAGGCCTACTGACTGTGGGGTTTAGATTCTTTATGTGAAGTGGAATCATGAGAAAACCCAAGCACCTCTGCATGGCTTTGAAAAACTCATTTGACCCAAAGGATCCCTATACTCACTTGATGATTGTCTGCAACCTAATAGAGGAAGGAGAGAGACATCATCCACAATGACTGAATTTTGCCATTTTAGTTTTGGATGCACACATGGGATCTTTCTTTATATCCATCAGGTGCTGAGAATATAAGCCACAGCCTCACACAGGGCCAAGAGGCTGATTCAGACACATCCCATTCAAAGCAATTAAGCAAAGAGCCACGGGTGATGCCCAATCATTTCCATATGAAAACTGTTTTTTTCATGCTTATCAAAGGGGTGGCCTGAGGCAAAGACCTTCCTGTCATTCAGTGAAACAGAAAAATAGGTAAGCAAAAGGCACAAAGCATGGTTTCTCCACTGAGACTTACCTGGTCACACTGATATCTGAGTTTTCTAAGAAGCTCGCCATTACCTTCAGCTATTCAGTACATGGCCATGTGACAGAGCTTGGGGTGGTACCTATCTTGGACACAAAACCATGAGACTATTCTGCAGATTGGTCAGAATTCAGGAAGAAATCTGAAACTTAGGAAGATAGTAGGTGTTGCCCATCGATAAGGCAACCTGCAGTGCAGTCATAAATTGGGCAGGATGAATGCTGGGAAGCTTTCTACTAGACAGGACACATTCATTGATGCATTCTCTTTTCTAATGTCTACAACCACGGACACAGTGTTATACACAGACATAGAAACACTTGCCTTGTCAACAGACTATCTAGAAACAGTCCACTGCAAACCAGACATACCAGCTTTCCTACCTATTCTAAGAAAATGAGACAAAACCACAAACTCACACCCACAAACACAAAGCACCTCCTTCCCCCAAGTAAGTCTCTGAATATCCAGAGTGTCCTCTGACTAGCGGGCCCTACTATGTTCACCCGAAATGGCCTGTACTGTGGCAGATCTGGTCTCCTTGGCCAACTCTGTGTAGTTGTTAGGAGCCAGCGGTGAGTCACTACCTACTTACTAAGGAAAGGCCCGTCTTCAGAGCTCTCCTGATATTTGGCCATCCTCACATCAGTAGGTACCAAGAAAGACAGAATCTGTCATTGGTAAAACAAAACAAGTGAGCCCACTGGTACTGGGACTGGGACTGGCTCTGGATGCCTGGCTTCCTGGATCCCAAGTTCAGAGAGTTCCATCACCAAAGAAGTAAGGTAGGTCACTTCCTTCAGGAACTGAATGAGGTCAATGCCTTGGCAAACACTTTGTCCTAATAGCTGCTTCCAAGGGTCCCATGAGATGGAGGCTGCCCCTACTTCCTGTGACACTGTCACAAGTTAGAATGGTATATCAACCATAGACACACGGGAACAGCTCTCCACACAGACCTTGTTTGGTCCATCTTCTCTACATTAAGAAGAAAGTGGCTGATTCAGACACACCCCTTCATCCTGACAAGGTTGTTTGCCATGGAAGATGACTTTTGCTCTCTCAGGTCCTTCATAGCTGCCTACCTCTTTTCCAGGGATCATGTCTGCATGGACCTTTGAGGTTCTCAGCAGGTGGAAGATCCCCTACATTCCTGTATTGTAAGACCAACTCTGTCCCTGCTCTTCTGTAAAGTTAGATTGAGGGAACAGTGTATGTTTAGGGTCAATAACATGTTGGATTTGGTTTAGGAATCATCCTGCAGAATGAATAATGGTATTTGAAACTGCGATATTTACTAGAATATATATGTGAAATATAAGTGTGAAACTAGAAATCTAGGTAACATTTGAAGCCCAGAAGGGCATTGGACCCTTGATTGTGATACTTAGAATAAAATTACATTCTGCACAGAGGTCTCAGATAGATCAATATACAATGGCATAAGACCTTGTACCTTGCTTGATTGAATGTAGAAGAGAATATCCAGTCAAAAAAGGATAGTCGGTAGGATTAGGAAGATAGTCGGTAGGTTTAGAAAAAGAATGAGTATAGGATTAGGAACAAACGTTTATTAGCAATAGGTTATCGATTAGAGTGTGAATGTAAATGTCAGCACATGTGAAGAGTCAGTCACAATGATGAACTGGGGAAAATATGTAGGAAACAGATAGAAATAGAGCCATAATGAAATCAGGCAATGTATAAAGTGAGGGATAGGATTAGACATTTTCAGTAGGGTTGAGTTTGAATATATAATCTTAAGAAGAAACAAATATGTAGTCACCAATAGGATTGATATTTGAGAGCATTAGGCAAGCTGGACATGGATGTTTTTAGTAATCCATGTTTACTTTCCTTTTAGGCTTTGGTACAAACATAAGTGTGACCTTTGCATTTTGTGTTCCGAATATTTCTGTGATTAAATGTATAAGTAGATCAGGTGACATGAGTATTTCTTCCAACATTTCAGGGAGCAATATTTTGAAGACATATAAATTAGTATTGGGGGTATAAAGAAGTGTACACTGCGTCTATGAATATAGAGATAATGCATGAATAGACCATATTGTGAATAAATAATATAACTCGTTCCACTTTAAATAATGGATTGAATTTTTATCTGAAAATATAAGAAATCCTATATCGTTATGTAATCATTAATTCCAACCAGTCATACATCTAATGGTAATATCAGAGTTATAATTCATCATAAAGTTTATGTGAGTTTTGCTTCAAAAGTGATTATGGAAATTGAAAGTAATGTGTCTTGAAAGAACTCTCATGAAAAGACCTGTCAAGAAACATGGAAGAATACATGTGTCCTGAAGCAGGAAGTGATTGAAAGTGAAACAAATTCCTGTAAATTTGCGAACTTGTTGGGAAATCTTAAGAGCCCCTCCCAGCTCTCCCTTGAGCGCGATAGCCAGACCGAGGGAATTAGGAGTGGCACAGGACTCGTGGTGCAGACCTCCAGGCCACCGCTCCCACCAGTGCTGAAAACTGAAGTCTCTTGCTCCAGTTTCCGGGGGCATGGCTTCCGGAGTGCAAGCAAATTCGCTGGGGGTTCTCAGGCCTAAGCTCTACAAACTTAGGGTCTGAGGGAGACAAACAGGGAGAGTGTCCCAGGCGTTCATGAAAACAGGGCTCCTAGGAGCAGCAGACCTGGCATGTAGCCAGTATTGTGGTGAGTGTCACAGGTGAGTGGGGCCTGGCTTGAGGAAACACAAAAGAAGGCCCTAGGCACTCAGGATTGGACACCCACCCAGTCTGGGAGGAAGAGCTGCTGCACAGTGATTGGTTCCCACTTATTAAAAGGAGAAGCTTGGCCCAGTGGGCACAGCTCTACCTACTGGAAAAGAAGTTTATTGCAATCTATGACTGCATTTATTGTTATTATTATTATTTTAATTTGTTTTTTTTGTTTTTGTTTTGTTTTTTTTTTGTTTTCTTTTATTTTCATTTTTTTGTTGCTGTTCTTTAACTTTTAAAAAATGTTTTAAATTTTTTTATTTTATTTTATTTTTTTTTCCGGTTCATGATGACCATCTGAGAACACAAATTTATTGCTTTTATTTTCCAAAATCCTCATAAAAGAACTTAAACACTATAAAAATAATCACACGGTATTACCATAAAACAACAAATGACAGGGAAAAAAACGTATTGGATCTCACCATTATGTATACACACAACACACACCTGCACAATCCCCCCAAACTAAAAGTAAATAGCGGAAAGATCAGTAGAGTGGAGGGAAGGGAACAGAAAGAGGGAGGAAAGGAGAAAAAGAGGAAGTACTGGGGACTGAATTAGAGCAAATTATATTTCATGCTTTTATAATTATGCCAAAATGAATCTTAATGTTATGTATAATCTTAATGTTATGTATAAAAAGAACCAGTTAAAAAAAGAAATATGATAGTATACCAGTGCTGTGTAGAGCCAATAAAAAAAAATACCTATACATAAACTAAAAAAAATGTGAATTTTAAGAATAAACTGGAGTGGGCTAGAGTTGTGGCTCAGTGGTAGAGCACTTGTCTAGCATGTGTGAGGCACTGGTTGGATTCTCAGCACTGCATATAAATTAATTAATTAAATAAGGATCCATCAACAACTAAAAAAACTAGTAAAAAAGAATAAATTATAAAAAATAAATGAAAGTGTGTAGAAAATGTCATTTTAAGTAAAAATACAAAATCAGCTCTAAGTTGTTTGCAACACAAACACACAAGTTAAGTGGTGTTTGAAAATACAGGGAGCAAAAGCTATTGTATAAAAATTTTATTGATAATTCCAGAACATCTATTATTAATATCAATGTAAAATATGTATTTTAAGTGAAAGAACCTTTAATAAGACAGCAATTGTGTTAATTAATTAAAGAATCTAAAAATTAGATGAAAATATGATTTGTTTTTATTCAATGAAGCAAGATTAAATGTTTGAAATATGATTTTAAGGAGAAATATAGGCACCACAATAAGTTTTAGGAATTTTGTGGATACAAAGATAATTAACTTAGCACAACTTACTATGATAAATGAGTTTACTTTAGTAGAAAAATAGAATTTGCTCTCTGCAAACTGGGCACCCCTAATCCCCAAATCCCAAATCCAAAATGCCAAATCTAACGTGTTTTAGTACTGGAATGTGACAAGTGAAAAGTTTCCTACTTGGCTTCATTTGACAGGTTACAGTCAAAATGCAGGTATACTAAAAATGTTGTATGAAATTTCCTCCAGGCTATGGGTCTAAGGCATGCATGAAATATAAATGAATTTCATATTTACACTTGAGTCTTATCCCCAAGATTATGTGTGTATAAATATTCCATAATTCCAAAAAAATCCAAAATCTGAAATGCTTCTTGTTCTAAGCATTTTTGATAAACAATACTTAACCTATATACAATTGTTTCCCCCACAACAAATAAACAAATTTAATAAGGTTAAAAACTTTCCAAAAATAAAATTTAAACATACTACAAAGCAAATAAATAGCACATGAAATAATAAATTTTTTGGTGACTTAACAACTGGAAACTGTTTCATTTAACTTGCCCCTGGATCATAGATAAACTTCAAAATTATTTTCTTTTTTTTTTTAAATGGCAAAATAATTTTATTTTATTTTATTTTTTTATTGGTTGTTCAAAACCCTACAAAGCTCTTGACATATCATATTTCATACATTAGCATACATTAGCTTCAAGTGAGTTATGAACTCCCTTTTTTAAACCAAGTAGAGATTGCAGAATCACATGGGTTACACATCCACATTTTTACATAATACCATACTAGTAACTGTTGTATTCTGCTCCCTTTCCTTTCCTCTACAATCCCCCCTCCCCTCCCCTATTTTGTTATTATTATTTTTTAAAATTTTAATTTTAATTTTATATTATCATTATCATTTTTTTAAAAAAATCATTTTCATTCTTTATTTTCTATTTTTTCTATTGTATTTCATTTCTTTTCAATTTTCTTATTTCCCATTCCTTGCATTCTACCTGCCTACTCTCATTCTCTTTAGTGACTTTTTCCCTTCCCTTCTAAAATCTTTCCTCCCAAGCATCAAATAAATTTATAAGAGTAAACAGTAACTCAGCAGTCAAACAGAACAAGAAGTAACATGAGCAGCATAAACAAGCAAGGAAGAAAAGGAGAACAAACAACGAAGAACACCCTAAATATTCAGGAGGACCAGGATTCATCAGAAAAGTGGTCATATAAAGAACTCAAGGAATACCTTAGACAGATGGAATGGAAACTTAAAGAAGATACGAGACAGAAAATCCAAACAGTAAAAGAAAACATTGAAAATGAATTACATAAACATATAAAAGAAAAAGTTAAGCATCTTTATCAGTGGATAGAGATTATAAAAAAATCAAACAATAATTCTAGAAATGAATGAAATGATAAACCAAATTAAGAACTCCATTGAGAGTATCACTAACAGAGTGGAGCAAGTAGAAGCCAGAACGTCAGATAATGAAGACAAAATATATCATCTTGAAACGAGTCCAGCCAACTCAGAAAGGCTGGCAAAAAAATCACAAGAAAAACATCCAAGAGATTTGGGATAACATAAATAAAACCACACTTACGAGTCATCAGGATAGAGGAAGGTACAGAGACTCAAACCAAGGGAATGAGAAAACTGCTGAATGAAATAATTACAGAAAACTTTCCAGAAATAAAAAAGGAAATGGATAAACAAATTGTAGATGCATACAGGACAAGAGCACACAAAATCACAGTAGACAAATGCCAAGACACATTGTTATGAAGATATCCAATATACAGAACAAAGAGAAAATAATAAATCTACAGGAGAATGGAGGCAGAATACATTCAGTGGTAAACCAATAAGGTTAACAACGGATATTTGATCACAGATGCTGAAAGCGAGAAGATCCTGGAAAAACGTATTTCAAACACTGAAAGACAATGGATGCCAACCAAGAATTATGTATCCAGCATAATTAATCATCAGGTACGACAATAAAATAAGAATCTTTCATGATAAACAAAGCTAAAAGAATTTGAAGCCAGAAAACAAGCTTTACAAAGCGTCTTGAGCAAAACACTACACAAGAAAGAAATGAAAAACAACAACCAAAACCATCAGTGGGAAGTACCTTGGTAATGACAGAGGCAGGGTGAAAGCTTATCATGGAGAAACAAACTAAATTTAAAAAAAGATAAATAATCAAACATGGCTGGCAGTACAAACCATACATCCATAGTAACTCTGAATGTAAATGGCTTCAACTCTCCAATAAAGCGACATAGGCTGGTAACTTGGATTAAATAAACAAATCCAACAATATGTTGCCTCCTGGAGACACATCTGAAATGCAAAGACACACAGGCTGAAGGTGAAAGGTTGGGAAAAAATACACCATGCACACTTATCCTCATAAGCAAGCAGGGGTGGACATCCTCATATCAAATAAAATCGACTTCAAGACTAAGTTAATCAAAAGGGATAAGGAAGGACATTATATACTGTTAAAAGGAACCATTCACCAACAAGACATAACAATTATCAATATTTATGCACTAAATAATGGTGCTACGATGTTCATGAAACAAATTCTCCTCAAGCTCCAAAATGAAATAGACCTCAACACAATAATTATGGGTGACTTCAACACACATCTATCACCATTGGACAGATCCTCCAAACAAAAGTTGAATAAAGAAAGTATAGAACTCAATATCACAATCAATAACCAACATGTAACTGACATATATAGAATATATCAACCATCATCAAGTGGATATACTTTTTTCTCAGCAGCACATGGATCCTTCTCAAATAAATACCATATATGATGCCATAGGGCAACCCTCAGTAAATATAAAGGTGTGGAGATAATAACATGCATTTTATCTTATCATAATGGAATGAAACTGGAAATCAATGATAAAAGAAGGAAGGAAAAATTCTACATCACATGGAAAATGAACAATATGTTACTGAATGATCAATGGGTTACAGAAGACATAAAGGAGGAAATCAAAAAATTCTTAGAGATAAATGTAATTATAGACACAACATATCAGAATCTATGGGACACAATTAAAGCAATTTTAAGAGGGAAATTCATCGCCTGGAGGTCATTCCTGAAAAAAAAAAGAAAAACCAACAAATAAGTGAGCTCACACTTCATCTCAAAGCCCTAGAAAAGGAAGAGCAAAACAACAGCAAATTTAGCAGAAGGCAAGAAATTATTAAAATCAGAGTGGAAATCAACGAAATTGAAACAAAAGAAACTATTGAAAAAATTAACAAAACTAAAAGTTGGTTCTTCAAAAAAATAAATAAGATCAACAAACCCTTAGCCATGCTAAAGACGAAAAGAAGAGAAAGAACTCAAATTACTAACATATGGGATGAAAAAGGCAACATCACAACAGATGCTACAGAAATACAGAAGACAATTAGAAATTATTTTGAAAACCATTATTCCAATAAAATAGAAAATAGTGAAGACATCGATAAATTTCTTAAGTCATATGATTTGCCCAAACTGAGTCAGGAGGATACACACAATTTAAACCGACCAATATCAATGGATGAAATAGAAGAAGCAATCAAAATACTACCAACCAAGAAAAGCCCAGGAACGGATGGCTATACAGCGGAGTTTTACAAAACCTTTAAAGAAGAATTAATACCAATACTTTTCAAGTTATTTCAGGAAATAGAAAAAGAGGGAGCTCTGCCAAATTCATTTTATGAGGCCAACATCACCCTAATTCCAAAACCAGAAAAAGACACCTCAAAGAAAGAGAACTACTGACCAATATATCTGATTAACCTAGATGCAAGAATCCTCAATAAAAATCTGCCTAATCGAATACAAAGGCACATCAAAAAAATTGTTCACCAGGATCAAGTAGGATTCATCCCTGGTATGCAACGATGGTTCAATATACGAAAATCAATAAATGTTATTCATCACATCAATAGACTTAAAGATAAGAACCATATGATCATCACGATAGATGCAGAAAAAGCATTTGACAAAGTACAGCATCCCTTTATGTTCAAAACATTAGAAAAATAGGGATAACAGGAACTAACCTCGACATTGTAAAAGCTATCTATGCTAAGTCTCAGGCTAGCATCATTATGAATGGAGAAAAATTGAAGACATTTCCTCTAAAATCTGGAACAAGACAGGGATGCACTCTGTCACCACTTCTATTCAATATAGTTCTCAAAACACTGGCCAGAGCAATTAGACAGACGAAAGAAATCAAAGGCATAAAAATAGGAAAATAAGAATGAAAATTATCACTATTTCCTGGTGACATGATTCTATAGATAGAAGACCAAAAAGGGTCTACAAAAGAACTACTAGAACTAATAAATGAATTCAGCAAAGTGGCAGGATATACAATCAAAACGCATAAATCAAAGGCATTTCTGTATATCAGCGACAAACCTCCTGAAACAGAAATGAGGAAAAACACTCCATTCACAATACCCTCAAAAAAATTAAATACTTGAAAATCAACCAAACAAAAAAGGTGAAAGACTTATACAATGAAAACTACAGAACCCTAAAAAGAGAAGTAGAAGAAGACCTTAGAAGATGGAAAAATATACCCTGTTCCTGGATAGGCAGAACTAACATCATCAAAATGGCGAGATTACCAAAAGTTTTCTATAGGTTCAATGCAATGCCAATCAAAATCCCAATGGCATTTCTTGTAGAAATAGATAAAGCAATCATGGAATTCATATGGAAAAATATAAGACCCAGAATAGCAAAAGCAATTCTAGCAGGAAGTGTGAATCAGGCGGTATAGCGATACCGGACTTAAAACTATACTACAGAGCAATATTAACAAAAACAGCATGGCACTCGCATCAAAACTGGCAGGTTGACCAATGGTACAGAATAGAGGACACAAAGACTAATTCACAAAGCTACAACTATGCTATATTTGATAAAGGAGCTAAAAGCATGCAATGGAGGAAATATAGCATCTTCAACAAATGGTGTTGTAAAAAATGGAAATCCATATGCAACAAAATGAAACCGAATCCCCTCCTCTTGCCATGCACAAAAGTTAACTCAAAGTGGATAAAGGAGCTAGATATCAAATAAGAGACTCTGCATCTGATCCAAGAAAAAGTTGGCTCCGATCTACATAATGTGGGGCCGGGCTCCAAATTCCTTAACAGGACACCCATAGCAGAAGAGTTAATAACAAGAATCATCAAATGGGACTTACTTAAACTGAAAAGTTTTTTCTCAGCAGGATAAAAAATGAGAGAGGTAAATAGAGGGCCTAAATTATGGGAACAAATTTTTACTCCTTACACTTCAGATAGAGCCCTAATATCCAGAGTATACCAAGAACTCAAAAAATTAGACAATAAGATGATAAATAACCGAATCAAAAAATGGGCCATGGACCTGAACCGACACTACTCAGAGGAGGACATACAATCAATCAGTAAGTAAATGAAAAAATGCTCACCATCTCTAGCAGTCAGAGAAATGCAAATTAAAATCACCCTAAGAAACCATCCTACTCTAGTAAGATTGGCAGCCATTATGAAGTCAAACAACAAGTGCTGGCGAGGATGTGGAGAATAGGGTACTCTTGTACTTTGCTGGTGGGACTGCAAACTGTTGTGGCAAATTTGAAAAGCAGTATGGAGAATCCTGGGAAAGCTGGGAATGGAACCACCATTTGACCCAGCTATTGCCCTTCTCAGACTATTCCCTGAAGACGTTAAAAGAGCATATTACAGGGATACTGCCACATTGATGTTCATAGCAGCACCATTCAAAATTGCTAGACTGTGGAACGAACCCAGATGCCCTTCAGTAGATGAATGGATAAAAAAATGTGGCATTTATACACCATTGAGTATTATGCATCATTAAAAAATGACAAAATCATTGAATTTGCAGGGAAATGGATGGCACTAGAGCAGATTATGCTTAGTGAAGCTAGCCAAACCCTAAAAAACAAATAAAAATGTCTTCTTTGATATAATGAGAGCAACTAATAACAGAGCAGGGAGGAAGAGCAGGAAGAAAAGATCAACATTAAACAGAGACATGAGGTGGGGGTCGGAAAGAGAGAGATAAAGGAAATTGCATGGTAATGGAGGGAGACCCTCATTGTTACAAAAAATTACATATAAGAGGTTGTCAGGGGAATGGGAAAATTAACAAAGTTATAAATGTATTAAAGTAGATGGGGTAGAGAGAGAAGATGGGAGGGGAGTGGGGATACTAGAGGATAGAAAATGTAGCAGAATACAACAGTTACTAATAGGGCATTATAAAAATGCAGATGTGTAACACATATGATTCTGCAATCCGTATTTGGGATAAAAATGGGAGTTCATAACCCACTTGAATCTAATGTATGAAATATAATATGTCAAGAGCTTTGTAATGTTTTGAACACCCAATTAAAAAAATTAAAAAATAATATGAAATAAAATAATTGAAAAAAAAACACATGGAGAAATATTTCACTCTCTTCCAGAACAATGCCTTGACATTACCCTCGCCCCAAGTAATACATCATTAGAGGAGAAGAGTTAGAAAATCTGGGAATACATAGCTGGAATTTAATATGCTCAAAAGTTCACAACATTGGAGGTGGTAGAGTAGTTTACTAAAGTAAGGGACAGGGTAAACACTCCACAAATATGGAGCTCTGCTGGCCTAAAGACTTCTTCAGAAACTGCCACTGAGGTTGGGCACTTGAAATATATGTTGTTGTCAGGAGCTTTAGATTCCTTTGTAATGAGAGCATCAAAGCTGGGTCTGCATCTATGTGACCTGGAGGACATGGTTTCTTATGTTCCAATGAACATGAGTCAGCAGTGCTGAATTCAATCTTTGTAGGTAAACTGTGGTCACTGGGGGCTAAGTGTCTCCCCGTGTGGACTGTGAAGCCATTTGGTCATCCTCCACATTTTGTGGTGTTTCTTGCTGCTGCACTGGTAGTTTGGTATTTGCTTCACAAAATACAAGGAGTCCACCTGGGACAAAGTGTTGGAGGGAGTTTCTCACGTGTGGTGGATCAGGGTCTGCAGGAGAATGCACCCACCAAGGTTCTATCCCAAATAGCTTGCCTCTTGACCATAGCAACGTGATTCTGAACATTGCCCTAAAACCTCTACAAATAAAAATACGCCTTTACATATAAGGGTCTGCTCGCTGCACCATGTCAGTCACAAGCAATTTGGAAGCCAATGGAAGATCCACATGGCTCCACCACAGATGATTTATCACACACCTGCCGACTGCAGCTCTATGCCCACTACTCAGCAGGCTCCAAATTACTGGCATCTCTGCTCTACACCATTTTCTGGAAACCCAGTCCATCAGGCACTGTCTGGTATACTCATAGTCAGCAACAGGATATCCAGAGGTTCTCCAGTGCCACCTGGTCATGGAAATTTAAAAAAATTTCACGGTATTTATCTAGCCATTTTTCAAGGATGAAGTTGAAGGCACTGTGGGTTTCACTTCATTCAGGAACCATTAAATGGTGAGGATGCTCATTTCAATGAAAGCTCTGGAGAACTCTCATAAGCATGGCTTCCTAAAGAGTGGCCAATGATCACATGATGCTAGGCACATTGAGGTCTACAATGTGAGGTCCATGTGTGTTTTGACTCTCAACTATGGCTGCCAAGTCTTTCAGAATAAAATTATGTGATACCATGGCTGAGATTCCAAGTGCTCTGTGCAAAGCCAACCTGGGCCTAGATCTCAGTTTCCAAGGGCAAATCTCATGCGTGGCCTCCTAAAATCCCAACTCAATTCATGGCAATACTTCTCTGATGTCAGTACCTCAACTCAGTATCTAAGGGGAATCAAACCAGAGTTCAAGCCCAGGTGGACCCAGTCGTCACTTCCAACCACCACCCAAATGACCACAATTAAAACCAAAACACTCCCACATGACCCACATTTTCTTCCATATAGACACTCATCATAACTTCTGGCTGGAGGTTTCCATAAGGGGCTCCGCCCAAGCCAGTGTCAAAAATAAGCTTCCTTGACCCTTAATTTGACTAAACTGAGGGTGGCTGTACACACTTCCTGTGAACAAGATGTGATCAAATAGGTCTGCCATTAATACTGCTCCGCTTCTCCAATTTGAGGACTACTGACTGTGGGTTTTAGATTCTTTATGTGAACTGGAGTCATGATAAAACCCAAGCACCTATGGGATAGAATCTGCAGGGCTTTGAGGAACTCATTTGAGACAAAGGATCCCTATTCTCACTTGATGGAAGTCACGAACCTTACAGAGGAAGACGAGAGACTTCATCCACAATGACTGCTCTTTTTGCCACTTTGGTTTTGGATGTACACATGGAATCTTTCTTTAGATCCATCAGGTGATGAGAAACTAAGCAACAGCCTCACACAGGGCCAATGGTCTAAATGAGACACATCTTTTTCAAAGCAATTAAGCAAAGAGCCACAGGTGATGCCCATTCATTTCCATTTGAAAACTCTTTTCTTCAGGCTTCACAAAGGGGTGGCCTAAGGCAAAGACCTTCCTGACATTTAGGGCAACAGAACAATAGGTAACCAAAAGGCCCAAAGCAGGGTTTCTCCACTGAGTCTTTAATGGTCATAGTGATTTCTGAGTTTTCTGTGATGCTCACCATTCCCTTCAGCTATCCAGTACATGGCCATGTCACAGAGCTTGGAGGTGGTATATATCTTGCACAAAAAACCATGAGCCTATTCTAGAGAGTGGCCAGAATTCAGGAAGAAAAGTGGAACTTAGGAAGATAGCAGGTGTAGCCAATTGATAAGGCAAGCCGCAGTCCATTCATAAATTGTGCAGGATGAATTCAGGGAAGCTTTCTACTAAACAGGACATATCCATTGATCCAATATCTTTTCTAATGTCTACAACCATAGATAACAGTGGGATACACAGACATAGAAACACTCGCCTTGCCAAACGACTTACTAGAAACAGTTCACTCCAAACCAAACAAACCGACTTCCCTGCCTATTTTCAGAACATGAGACAAAACCACAAAACCACAACCAAACCTACAAAGGCACCTCCTTCTGCCAAGTATGTCTTTGACTATCTTGAGTGTCCTCTGACTTATGGGCCATACTATGTTCCCCTGAAATGGCCACTCCTGTCTCAGATTTGGACTCCATGGCCAACTCTATTTAATTGTCAGGAGCCAGCTGTGAGCCACTACCTGTTTTCTCAGGAAAGGCCCCTCTTCAGAGATTTCCTGCCATTTGGCCATCCTCACATGAGTAGGTACCAAGAAAGACTGACTCTGTCCTTGGTAAATCCAAACAAATGAGACCACTCGGACTGGAACTGGCCCTGGCTTTTGCCTGAATTCCTGGATCCCAAGATCAGAGAGTTCCATCACCAAGGAAGTGCGGTGAGGTCACTTCTTTCAGAAATTGAAAAATCTGTGGAAAGCAACCCTGGGCCTAGATCTCAGTTCCAAGGGTGACTCTTATGCGTGGCCTCCTAAAATCCCAACAAAATTCAATGCAATACTTCTCTAAGGTCAGTTCCACAACTCAGTCTCTAAGGGGAATCACACCAGAGTTCAAGCCCAGGTGGACCCAGTCATTTCTTCCAACCGCCACACAAATGACCAAAATTAAAACGAAAAGACTCCCACATGGCCCTCATCTTCTTACATATTGTCATTCATCATAATGTCTGGCTGAAGATTTTCATGAGGGGCGAAGCCCAAGAAAGTGTCCAAAATAAGCTCACTTGCCCCTCATTTGCCTAAAGTCAGGGTGGCCTGGACACCCTTCCTGTGAACCAGGAGTGATCAAATAAGCCTGTCATTAATAATGCTCTGTTTCTCCAATTTGAGGCCTACTAATTTTCAGGTATAGATTCTTTGTGATTTGGAGTCATGAGAAACCCCAAGCACCTCTGCAGGGCTTTGAGGAACTCTTTTGACCCAAAGAATCCATTTTCTCACTTGACAGAGGTCAGAAACCTAACAGAGGAAGGCAAGAGACTTCATCCACAATGACTGATCTTTTTGCCATTATGGTTTTTGATGCACACATGGGATCATTCTTTAGATCCATCAGGTGCTGAGAATGTAAGACACAGCCACACACAGGCCAAGAGGCTAATTCAGCCACATCCCTTTCCAAAGCAATTAAGCAAAGAGCCACAGGTGATGCCCATTCATTTCCATTTGAAAACTCTTTCTTCAGGCTTCACAAAGGGGTGGCCTGAGACCAAGTCTTTCCTGACATTCAGTGCAACAGAACAATAGGTAAGCAAAAGGCCCAAAGCGGGGTTTTTCCACTGAGACATTTCTGTTCACACTGATATCTGAGTTTTCTGAAAGGCTGGCCATTCTCTTCCGCTATCCAGTACATGGCCATGTCACAGAGCTTGTAGTGGTGCATATCTTGGACACAAAACCATGAGCCTATTCTGGAGAGTGGCCAGAATTCAGGAAGAAAACAGGAACTTAGGAAGATAGAATGTGTTGCCTCTCGATAAGACAAGCTGCAGTCCATTCATAAATTGGGCAGGATGAATTATGGGAAGATTTATAGTAGACTGGACGCATCCATTAATGCTTTCTCTTTTCTAATGTCTACAAGAATGGACACAGTGGGATACACAGACATAGAAACACTCGCCTGGTCAAACGACTTACTAAAAACAATCCACTCCAAACCAAACAAACCAACTTTCCTACCTATTCTCAGAACATGGCCTGACCTCTCTCAGATCTGGTTTCCTTGGCCAACTCTGTGAAGTTGTCAAGAAAAAGGGGTGAGCCACTACCTGCTTCTTCTGGAAAGGTCCCTCTTCAGAGCTCTCCTGGTATTTGGCCATCCTCACATCGGTAGGTACCAAGAAAGACTGACTCTGTCCTTGGTAAATCCAAACAAGTGAGTCCACTGGGACTGGGGCTGCCTCGGGGTGGCTGGATTCTTGGATACAAAGTTCAGAGAGTTCCATCAACAAGGAAATGAGGTATATCACTTTCTTTGGAACTGAATGAGGTCACTGCCTTGGCAACCACTTTGTCCTAACAGTTGCTTCCAAGTGTCCCATGAGATGGAGGCTGCCCCTACTTCCTGTGACACTTTCACAAGGTAGAATGGTATGTCAACCATAGGCACCCAGCAGCAGCTCTCCACACAGGCCTGGTTTGGTCCATCTTCTCTACAATAAAAAGAGAGAGGCTGATTCAGACACATCCCTTCATCCTGACCAGGTTGTTTGCCATGGAAGATGACTTTTGCTCTCTCAGGTCCTTCATAGCTGCCTACATCTTCTCCAGGTATCATTTCTGAATGGACCTTTGAGGTTCTCAGCAGGTGGAATGTCCCCTACTTTCCTGTATTGTAAGAACGACTCTATCCCTGCTCTTCTGTAAAATGAGATTGAGGAAACAGTGTATGTTTAGGCTTAATAACAGGTTCGATTTGGGTTAGCAATCATTCTGTGTGATAAATAATGGTATTGGGAACCTGCGATATTTACAAGAATATCGAGGTGAAATATAAGTATGAAAACAGAAATCTAGGTATGATTTGAAGCCCAGAAGGGCATTGGGCCCTTAATTGGGATACTTAGTTTTGAATTATATTCTGCAAAGATGTCTCAGACAGTTTGATATACAATGGCATAGGACCTTGTACCTTGGATGTTTGAATGTAGAAGAGAACATCCAATCCAAAGGGATAGTCAGTAGAATTAGGAAGATAGTCGGTAGGTTTAGGAAGAAGAGTGAGTGTAGGATTGGGACTAAAAATTCTTTAGCTATAGGGTTTCGGATAGAGAGTGAATGTAAATGTCAGCACATATGAAGAGTCAGTCACTATGATGAAATTGGGAAAATATGTAGAAAAGCAGATATCAATAGAGACATTATGAAATCAGGCAAAGTATTAAGTGAGTGATAGGAGTAGACATTTTCACCAGGGTTGAGTTTGAATATATAATCTTAGGAAGAAACAAATATGTAGTAACCAATAGGATTGACATTTGAGAGCATTAGGCAACCTGGACAAGGATGTTTTTAGTAATCCATGATCGCTTTCCATTTAGTCTTTGGTACAATCATAAGTGTGACCTTTACATTTTTTGTCCAGAATATTACTGTGATAAAATCTATATGTAGATCAGGTGACATGAGTATTTCTACTACCATTTCTGGGAGCAATATACTGAAGACGTAAAATTTGTATTGGGGGTACAAAGAGGTGTACCCTGTGTCCATGAATATAGAGATTAAGCATGAATACACCATACTGTGAATAAATAATATAACTGGTTCCAACTTTAAATAATGGATTGAATTGATATCTGAAAATATACAATAAATCTTATATTGGTATATATTCATTCATTCCAACCAGTTATACATCTAATGGTAATATTAGTGTTTTGATTTATCATGAAGAGTGTGTGAAGTTTGCTTCAAAAGTGATTATGGAAATCGAAAATAATGTGTTCGGAAAGAATTCTCATGCAAAGACCAGTCAAGAAATATGGAGGAATACATGTGTTTTGAAGCAGGAAGTGATTGAAAGTGAAACAAATGCCTATAAATTTGCTAATTTTTTTATGAAATATATATCCTATGATGTGCATAAACTGATGAAATTGTAATGTACCAGTTTTGAATAAAAATTAACGTAAAAATACACATCATGTCCCATTGGAATCTACTTGCATTGATGTTAAACTTGGTCAGTTACTGTAGAAATATTAGGATTCGCGTGCCTCATTCACCGAAGTTAGTTTTCTTTTTTTTTTTAATTTTTTATGGTTGTTCTAAACATTATTTATTTCTTGATATATCATATTTCACACTTTGATTCAAGTGGGTTATGAACTCCCATTTTTACCCCGTATACAGATTGCAGAATCACATCAGTTACACATCAATTGATTGACACATTGCCATACTAGTGTCTATTGTATTCTGCTGCCTTTCCTATCCTCTACTATCCCTCCTCCCCTCCGCTCTCTTCCCCTCTCCTCTCTCTAACCCCTCTACTGTAATAAATTTCTCCTTTTTGTATTATTTTTCCCTTTCCCCTCACATCATCTTTTATGTAATTTTGTATAACCCTGAGGGTCTACTTCCATTTCCATGCAATTTCCCTTCTCTCTCCCTTTCTCTCCCACCTCTCTTCCCTATTTAATATTAATCTTCTTCTCATGCTCTTCATCCCTACTTTGTTCGTAGTTACTCTCCTTTTATCAAAGAAGGCATTTGGCATTTGTTTTTTAGGGATTGGCTAGCTTCACTTTGCATAATCTGCTCTAATGCCATCTATTTTCCTGCAAATTCTATGATTTTGTCATTTTTTAAAGCAGAGTAATACTCCATTGTGTATAAGTGCCACATTTTTTTATCCATTCTTCTATTGAACAGCATCTAGGTTGGTTCCACAGTCTTGCTATTGTGAATTGTGCTGCTATGAACATCAATGTAGCAGTGTCCCTGTAGCATGCTCTTTTAGGGTCTTTAGGGAATAGACTGAGAAGAGGAATAGCTGGGTCAAATGGTAGTTCCATTCACAGCTTTCCAAGAAATCTCCATAATGCTTTCCAAATTGGCTCTACCAATTAGCAGTGCCTCCAATAATGTACAAGTGTACCTGTTTCTCCACATCCTCACCAGCACTTGTTGTTGTTTGACTTCATAATGGCTGCCAATCTTACTGGAATGAGATGGTATCTTAGGGTGGTTTTGATTTGCATTTCTCTGACTGCTGGGGATGGTGAGCATTTTTTCATGTACTTGTTTTTTGATTGTATGTACTTCTCTGAGAAGTGTCTGTTCTGGTTCTTGGCCCCTTTGTTTATTGGGTTATTTGTTATCTTATTGTCTATTTTTTTGAGTTCTTTGTATACTCTGAATATTAGGGCTCTATCTGAAGTGTGAGGAGTAAAGATTTGTTCCCAGGATTTAGGCTCCCTATTTACCTCTCTAATTGTTCCTTTTGCTGATAAAAAACTTTTTAGTTTGAGTAAGTCCCATTTGTTGATTCTAGTTATTAACTCTTGTGCTATGGGTGTCCTATTCAGGAATTTGGAGCCCGACCCCACAGTATGTAAATCGTAGCCAACTTTTTCTTCTATCAGACGCCATGTCTCTGATTTGATATCAAGCTCCTTGATCCATTTTGAGTTAACTTTTGTGCATGGCGAGAGAAAGGGATTCAGTTTCATTTTGTTACATATGGATTCCAAGTTTTCCCAGCACCATTTTTTGCAGATGCTATTTTCCTTCATTGCATGCTTTTAGCCCCTCCATCAAATATAAGATAGTTGTAGTTTCCTGGCTTGGTTTCTGTGTCCTCTATTCTGAACCATTGGTCCACCCGCCTGTTTTGGTACCAGTACCATGGTATTTTTGTTACTATTTTTCTGTAGTATAGTTTGAAGTCTGGTATCCCTATGCCGCCTGATTCACACTTCCTGCTTAGTGTTGTTTTTGTTATTCTGTATCTTTTATTTTTCCATATGAATTTCATGATTGCTTTCTCTATTTCTAGAAAAAATTCCGTTTGGATATTGATTGGCATTGCATTAAACCTATTGAGAACTTTTGGTAATATCACCATTTTGATGATATTAGTTCTGCCTATCCATGAACAGGATATATTTTTACATCTTCTAAGATCTTCTTCTATTTCTCTCTTTAGGGTTCTATAGTTTTCATTGTATAAGACTTTCACATCTTTTGTTAGGTTGATTCCTAATTATTATTATTTTTTTTTAGGATATTGTGTATGGAGTGGTTGTCCTCATTTCTATTTCAGAGGATTTGTCACTGATATGCAGGAATGCCTTTGATTTATGCATGTTGATTTTATATCCTGCCACTTTGCTGAATTCATTTATTAGCTCTATTAGTTTCTTTGTAGACCCTTTTGGGACTGCTAGACATAGAATCATGTGATCTGATAATTTAAGTTCTTCTTTTCCAATTTTTACGCCTTTTATTTCTTTCGTCTGTCTAAATGCTCTGGTTAGTGTTTCGAGAACAATGTTGAACAGAAGTGGTGAGAGAGGGCATCCCTGTCTTGTTCCAGATTTTAGAGAGAATACCTTCAATTTTTCTCCATTCAGAATGATGCTAGCCTGAGGCTTAGCATAGATTGCTTTTACAATATTGAGGTATATTCCTCTTATCACTAGTTTTTCTAGAGTGTTGAACATAACAGAATGCTGTACTTTATTGAATGCTTTTTTTGCATCTACCGAGATGATCATATGGTTCTTATTTTTAAGTCTATTGATGTGGTGAATAACATTTATTGATTTCCGTATATTGAACCAGCCTTGCATCACACGGATGAATCCTACTTGATCAGGATTCACAATTTTTTTGATATGTTTTTGTGTCCAATTCGCCAGAATTTTATTGAGGATTTTTTCATGTAGGTTCATTAGAGATATTGGTCTGTAGTTTTCTTTCTTTGAAGTGTCTTTGTCTGGTGTAAGAATCAGGGTGATCTTGGCCTCGTAGAATGAATTTGGAAGATCTTCCTCTTTTTCAATTTCCTGAAACAGCTTGAAAAATATTGGTATTTGTTCCTCTTTAAAGGTTTTGTTAAACTCTGCTGTATACCCATACGGTCCTGGGCTTTTCTAAGTTGGTAGTGGATTGATGGTTTCTTCTATTTCCTCAATTGATATTGGTCTGTTTATGTTGTCTATATCCTCCTGAATCAATATGGGTAGATCATATGACTTAAGAAATTTATCGATGCCTTCACTGTCTTCTATTTGTTTGGAGAATAAGGATTAAAAATAATTTCTGATTATCTTCTGTATTTCAGAAATATCTGTTGTGATATTTTCTTTTTTAATCCCTTTTGCTAGTAACTTGAGTTCTCTCTTCTTCTCTTTCATAGCATGGCTAAGGGTCTGTCAATTTTATTTATTTTTTCAAAGAACCAACTTCTACTTTTGTCAAGTTTTTTCAATTGTTTCTTTTGTTTCAATTTCATTAATTTCAGCTTTGATTTTAATTATTTTTTGCCTTCTACTTCTTTTGCTGTTTCTTTCGTCTTCTTTTTCTAGGATTTTGAGATGAAGTATGAGATCATTTATTTGTTGGTTGTTTCTTTTTTTAAGGAATGAACTCCAAGCAATGAATTTTCCTGTTAGAACTGATTTCAATGTGTCCCATAGATTCCGATATGTTGTGTCTGTGTTTTCATTTATCTCTAAGAATTTTTAAATTTCCTCCTTGATGTCTTCTATAACCCATTGTTCACTCAGTAACCTATTGTTCATTCTCCAAGTGATGCATGATTTTTCCTTCCTTCTTTTATCATTGATTTTTAGTTTCATTCCATTATGATCAGATAATATGCATGGTATTATCTGTACTCCTTTATATTGTCTAAGAGTTGCCCTGTGACATAATGTATGATCATTTTTTAGAAGGATACATGTGCTGCTGAGAAAAAAGGTAACTGTTTTATGTTGGGTGTTATATTCTACATATCTCAAATAAGTCTAGGTTATTAATTGTGTTATTGAGTTCTATAGTTTCCTTATTCCTTATTCCTTGTTTGGAAGATCTGTCCAGTGGTGAGAGAGGTGTGTTCATGTCTCCCATGATTACTGTATTGTGGTGTATTAGACTCTTGAACTTGAGAAGAGTTTGTTTGATGAACATAGCTGCACCATTGTTTGGGGCATATATATTAATGATTGCTGTCTCTTGTTGGTGTATGGTTCCCTTGAGCAGTATGTAGTGTCTCTCTTTATCCCTTTTGATTAACTTTGGCTCAAAATGTATTATATTTGATATGAGTATGGACTCTCCTGCTTGTTTCCGAAGTCCATATGAGTGATATGATTTTTCCCAAACATTCACCGTCAGTCTATGTATGCATTTTCCTATCAAATGCATCTCCTGTAGGCAGCATATTGTTGGGTCTTGTTTTTTGTTCAATTCTACTAGCCAGTGTGTCTTCATTGGTGAGTTTAAGCCATTAACATTTAGGGTTATTATTGAGATATGGGTTGTTCTTCCAGCCATATTTGTTTATTTATGTTACTAAACATGGTTTGTTTTCCTCTTTGATTATTTTCCCCCCTTTAATGTCCTACCTCCCACTGTTGGTTTTCATTGTTATTTTCCATTTCCTCTTCCTGCAATGTTTTGCCGAGGATGTTTTGAAGAGATGGTTTTCTAGCTGCAAATTCTTTTCACTTTTGTTTATCGAGGAAGGTTTTAATTTCATCTTCCATACTGAAGCTTAATTTCGCTAGATACACAATTCTTGGTTGGAACCCATTTTCTTTCAGTGTTTGAAATATGTTATTCCAGGATCTTCTAGCTTTCAGAGTCTGTGTTGAAAGATCAGCTGTTATCCTGATTGGTTTACCCTTAAACATAATCTGCTTCCTTTCTCTTGTAGCTTTTAAAATTCTCTCTTTTTTCTGTTTGTTGGGCATCTTCATTATAATGTGTCTAGTTGTGGCTCTCTTATGATTTTGCACATTCGGCGTTCTGTAGGCTTCTAGGACTTGGGATTCTGTTTTATTTATCAAGTCTGGGAAGTTTTCTCGTATTATTTCATTGAATAGGTTGCTCATTCCTTTGGTTTGGACCTCTATACCTTCCTGTATCCCAATGACTGTTAAGTTTGGCCTCTTTATGTTATCCCATATTTCTTGGATATTCTGCTCGTGGTTTCTTAACAGTCTTGCTGAGTGGTCTATGTTCTTTTCAAGTTGAAATACTTTGTCTTCATTGTCTGATGTTCTATGTTCTAAGTGTTCTACTCTCCTGGTAGTATTCTCAATTGAGTTTTTAAGTTGGATTATTCCTTCCTGCAATTCTAGGATTTCTGTTTGTTTGTTTTTACAACCTCTATCTCCCTATATAGTTGATCTTTTGCTTATTGGATTTGTTTATGTAATTCATTGTCGAAGTGATCTTTAATTGTCTGATTTTGTTGTCTAATGTCTTCCTTGAGACTCCAGATCATCTAAAGCATGAGTATCCTAAATTCTTTATCTGACATTCCATCTGATGCAGCTATTACCTCTTCTAAAGTTGTGTTGACCTGCATTGCTTGTGGTCCTTTATTTCCTTGTCTTTTCATACTGCTCACGTTTCTCTCTGCTTGTTGAAACTGTTTTGTTTTGGGCAGTGGCTCTGCTCTGCCCCTATTCCTATTGGGGTGACCTAACAACCACGCTGGTGGGCCGCTGGGCTTGTACTGGGCGCGGGAGAAGGCTCTGCTTTGCCACTACTCCAATAGGGGTGCCGTGTCTACCACACCAGCGGGTCATTGGGCCTGTTCTGGGCATAGGCGGTGGCTCTGCTCTGCCCCTACTCCAATTGGGGTGACGTGACTACCACGCCTGCTGGTTGATGGGCCTGTTCCAGGCACGGGCAGCAGCTCTGCTCTGTCACTACTCCAATTGGGATGACATGACTACCACGCCTGCAGGTCGCTGGGCCTGTGCCGGGCATGGGCGGCGGCTCTGCTCTGCCCCTCTGGCTTGAAGACAAAGTGAGAGAGACTCGGGTGTTTGTGACTCACTTTTTTTACCAGGAGACCAACTGTTTCTGTCACCGCTGGTATCGATGAAGTTATCTCCTCCACCACTTTGTGATGACATCAGATCTCTAACATGTTGGTATCCCATGCGAATGGCAGCATTTCGTTCCCTTTGCCGGATGACCAAAGCAATGGGTGAGTCCTGACCAGCCCTCACAAGCCCCGTCTCAATCCTGTTGCCACTGCCTATGAAGGCTAGGTAGGTATTTACCTCCACAGTATTCAGCAAGACCTAGACCGAGAAGGAGTTTCCGCGGGTTCTTTAGCCCTGGGCCTGATCAGTTCCAGGAGCCAGAATTCGGCCGCTCTGGGCTTGGTGTATGTTCTGATAGGAACAGGCCTGAGTAATTTGTCTCCGAGACACAGGCGAATGGCAGCCTGAGATTACCTGTTCTATAGCTGAATGAGCTGCTATGAGTTGAAAACAGGAATGGTGACGTCAGCTCTCCAAGATGGTGGCCCCTGGCTTCCTCTGTGGTCTGACTGGTGTGGAAAACCGAATTGGACCGCGTCCTTCCCCGGTCTCAAACCCAGAATTCAGCAATGAGCACAATGATTGTACAGCTGGCTGGAGCCCACAGAATCTGCACCACTGAATATTTGTGTTGCTATCTCATTGTTTGCCAGCATGCGCCACAGACTCTAGCCGCAGGGCGATTTGCTGAATAAGCAGCATGACGCTCTATGCGGACAAATCACTCACGTTTGAGCCCCGTAGCTAATCCTCATGAGATGGAAATACTTCCACTAGGTTTTGGAGCACCCAAATTTTGCTGGAAATTCGTCATTCTCTTGCACAGTGATGCTGTATATGGGGTTGATGCACTCCTTTCGCTGCCATCATATGATCCCCTGAAGTTAGTTTTCAGTACTGGAAACGAATATGTATTTCAGGTGGATGAACATTTCTGAGAATAAACTTGTGAAAAGTTGATTATAAATCCACATACATAAATATGAATGAATTTAGGGAGTGTAAAATAAGACAAATACATTTCATATTTTGAAAAATCTGGAGAGTGAATACATATAGATAGATAGATAGATAGATAGATAGATAGATAGATAGATACACACACAGAGAGAGACATTAAAAAGTAGCATTATGTATGCCAATTGAAATTCACCATGAAATATATATCATCCACAGATCCAAAAATACTCATTTTCCTGAACATCAATTTATGTTGTTCAACTAGAAAGCTGACCCATATGTTGAATTTTCAGTTCCAACAGCGTTTAGTAGGAGTGATCTTTTCTTACAGTTTGTATCTGCCAAGTCAGCCACCTCACAAAATGTATGTGTGATACCAGGTAGAATTCAATATGTGCATAAAAAAATACATGTGCTGAATAGACTACAGAGAAAGGGAGACAGTTATTCACATATTTGTTAACTTTTAAAACACATAAAGAACTGTTTCAATAAAAATTTGCTAGATTTATAGCACCTACCATTTATCATAGGAAAGGCAAGTCCAACTATACACCATGCCTCCTGTGAACCTCTTGTATTTCTATTTTGTTTGGGTTATTTTTCTCCATCATATTAAGATTAGAAGTAAAAGTCTAGAAGGGAATTTGTTAGTGTCAGGGATTCAGTATTTCGAATGGAAAATTGGAAAATGTATCCAATGTGTATGCAAATATGTGCTACACAAAAATCTTCCCACTCTCATTCAGAACAATGCCTTGGCATTACCTTCGCCCCATGTAAGACACAATTAGAGGAGAAGAGTTAGAAAATCTGTGAATACATTCCTGTTATAGAAAATGCTCAGGAGTTCACAAATTTGGAGGTGGATGAGGAGTTTCCAAAAGTAAGGGACAGGGTAAACACTCCACAAACATGAAGCTCTGCTGGCCTAACATCTGGAGAAACTACCTCTGAGGGTGAGCACTTGAAATATATTTTGTTGTCAGGAGCATTAGCTTCCTTTGTAGTGAGACCATCAAAGCTGGGTCTGCATCTATGTGACATGGATGACATGGTTTCTTATTTTCCGATGAACATGAGGCAGCAGTGCTGAATTTTCTCTTTGTAGGTAAACTGTGGCCACTGAGGGCAAGTGTCTCCTCATCTGGACTGTGAAGCCATTTGGTCATCCTCCACTCTTTGTGGTGTTTTTTGCTGTTGCACTAGGAGTGTGGTATTTGCTTCATGAAATAAAAAGAGTTCAACTGGGACACAGTGCTGTAGGGAGTTCTTTCAGTTGTGGTGGGTTGGGTTCTGTTGGAGAATGCACCAACCAGGCTTCTATCCCACATAGCTTGCAACATTGACCATAGCAACCTGATTCTGAACATTGCCCTGAAACCTCTCCATATAACAAGATTCTTTTACATATAAGGGTCTACTGGCTGCAAAATGTCAGTCACAAGTTATTTGGACACCAATGGCAGATAAACATGGCCACACCAGAGATATTTTATCACACACCTGCCCACCACGGCTCTAGGAACACTACTCAGCAGGTTCCAACTTACTTGCATCTCTGTTATACACCATTTTCATGAAACCCAGTCAATAAAGGCAATGTCTTGTATTCTCATGATCAGCTAGAGGACATCCAAAGGTTCTCCTGTGACACCTAGTCTTGGGAATTTCAAAAATTTCATGGTATTCATCTAGCCATCATTCAAGGAAGAAGTTGTAGGCACTGTGGGTTTCAATTCATTCATTAACCATTAAATGTTGAGTAAGCTCACTTCAATGAAAGCTCTGGAGAACTCTCAGAGGCAAGGCTTCCCAAAGGGTGGCCAAAAGGTCACATGAAGCCAGGCCCATTGAGGTCTACAATGTGAGGTCCATGTGTGTTTTCACTCTCAACTATGGCTGCCAAGTCTTTCAGAATAAAATCATGTGATATCCTGGCTGAGATTCCCTTTGCTCTGTGGAAAGCCAACTTGGGCGTAGATCTCACTTTCCAAGGGCGACTCTCATGCATGGCCTTCTAAAAGCCCAACACAATCCATGGCAATACTTCTCTGAGGTCAATTCCAGAACTCAGTCTCTATGTTGAATCACACAAGAGTTCAAGCCCAGGTGTACCCAGTCATCTCTTCCTACCGCCATACAAATGTTCACAGTTAAAACCAAAACACCCCAACATGGCCCTCATCTTCTTCCATGTAGACACTCATCATAACCTCCGGCTGGAGGTTTCCATGAGGTACACAGCCCACGTCCGTGTCCAAAATAAGCTTCCTTGCCCCTCATTTGCCTAACATCAGGGTTGCCTGGACTGCCTTCCTGTGAAACAGAAGTGAAAAAATAGGCCTGGCGTTAATACTGCTCTACTTCTCCAACTTGAGGCCTACTGAGTGTGGGGTTTAGATTCTTTATGTAAATTCATATTTTTTGTTGTTGTACTTTAACTTTTTAATATGTTTTCATTTTTTAAATATTTTTATTTTATTATTATTATTATTTTAAACTTTAATTTACATCTTTTAAATGATCATTATTTTTAAATTTTTTTCTTTCTTTCTTTCTTTTCTATTTTTTCTTTTGTCTTATCATTTCTTTTCAATTTTCTGATTTCCCCTTCCTCGAATTCTACCTGCCTACTCTCATTCTCTTTAGTGACTTCTTCCCTTTCTTTCTAATATCTTTTCTTCCAAGCATCAAATAAATTTATAAGAGTAAGCAGTAACTCAACAGTCAAACAGAGCAAGAAGTAACATGAGCAGCACAAAAAATCAAGGAAGAAAATAAGTACAAACAACGAAGGACAGCCAAAATATTCAGGAGGACCTATAGTCATCAGAAAAATGGTCATATAAAGAACTCAAGGAATACCTTAGACAGATGGAATTGAAACTTAAAGAGGATACGAGACAGCAAATCCAAACAGTGAAAGAACACATTGAAAATGAATTACATAAACAGATAAAAGAAGAAGTTATCCATCTTTATCAGGAGATAGAGATTATAAAAAAATCAAACAATAATTCTAGAAATGAAGGAAACGATAAACCAAATTAAAAAGTCAATTGAGAGTATCACTAACACTGTGGAGCAAGTAGAAGACAGAATGTCAGATAATGAAGACAAAATATATCATCTTGAAATGAATCTAGCCAACACAGAAAGGCTGGTAAAAAATCATGAGTAAAACATCCAAGAGATATGGGATAACATAAAAAAAAAATTAATGAGTCATCTGGATAGGTACACATATTCAAACCAAGGGAATTAGTAATCTATTGAATGAAATAATTACAGAAATATTTCCAGAAATACAAAGTAAATAGATATACAAATTGGACATGCTTACAGGACACGGAGAACACAAAATCACAGTAGACCAACACCAAGACACATTGTTATGAAGATATCCAATATACAAAACAAAGAGAAAATATTAATAGCTCTAAGAGAAAGGAGGCAGATTACATTAAGGGGTAAACCAATAAGGTTGAGAATGGATTTTTCATCACAGTCGCTGAAAGCGATAAGATCCTGGAGCAACGTATTTCAAACACTGAAAGACAATGAATGCCAACCAAGAATTCTGTATCCAGCAAAATTAAGCTGCAGGTATGACGATGAAATAAAAATATTTCATGATAAACAAAAGGTAAAAAAATTTGTAGCCAGAAAACCAGCATTGCAAAGCATCTTGAGCAAAACAATACACGAAGAAGAAATGAAAATCAACAACCAAAACCATCAGTGGGAAGTGCCTCAGTAATGACTGAGGGTGGGGGAAAAGCTAATCATGGAGAAACAAACTAAATTAAAAAAAAAAGATGAATCATCAATCATGAGCGGCAGTACAAACCATATATCAATAGTGACTCTAAATGTTAATGGCTTAAACTCTCCAATAACGCGACATAGGCTGGTAACTTGGATTAAAAATGAATCCAACAATATATTGCCTCCAGGAGGCACATCTGAATGGAAAAGACATACACAGGCTGAAGGTGCAAGTTTTGGAAAAAATATACCATGCAACGCTCCCCATAAGCAAGCAGGGGTGGCCATGCTCATATCGAATAAAATCGACTTCAAGACTAATTTAATCAAAAGGGATAAGAAAGGACATTATATACTGTTAAAAGGAACCATTCATCAACAAGACATAAAAATTATCAATATTTATGCACCAAATAATGGTGCTGCAATGTTCAAAAAACAAATTCACCTCAAGTTCCAGAATGAAATAGACCACAACACAATAATTATGGGTGACTTCAACACACCTCTCTCACCATTGGACAGATCCTCCAAACAAAAGTGAATAAAGAAACTATAGAACTCAATATCACAATCAATAACCTAGACTTAACTGACATATATCGAATATATCAATCATCATCAAGTGGATATACTTTTTCTCAGTAGCACGTGGATCCTTCTCAAAAATAGACCATATATTATGTCATAGGGGAACCCTCAGTAAATATACAGGGGTTGACATAATACCATGAATTTTTTCTGATCATAATGGAATGAAACTGGAAACCAATGATAAAAAAAGGAAGGAAAAATCCTACATCACATGGAAAATGAACAATATGTTACTGAATGATCAGTGGGTTACAGAAGATATAAAGGAGGAAATCAAAAAATTCTTAGAGATACATGAAAATACAGACACAATATATCAGAATCTATGGGACACAATGAAAGCAGTTTTAAGAGGGAAATTCATCGCCTGGAGGTCACTCCTGAAAAAAAGTAAAAACGAACAAATAAATGAGCTCACACTTCAACTCAAAGCCCTAGAAAAGGAAGAGCAAAACAACAAAAAATGTAGCAGAAAGCAAGAAATAATTAAAATCAGAGCAGAAATCAACTAAATTGAAACAAAAGAAACTATTGAAAAAATTAACAAAACTAAAAGGTGGTTCTTCGAAAAAATAAATATGTTCGACAGACCCTTAGGCATGCTAATGAAGAGAAGAAGAGAGAGAACTCAAATTACTAACATATGGGATGAAAAAGGCAATATTACAACAGATGCTTCCGAAATACAGAAGACAATTAGAAATTATTTAGAAAACCTATATTCCAATAAAATAGAATATAGTGAAGACATCGATGAATTTCTTAAGTCATATGATATTCCCAGACTGAGTCAGAAGGATACACACGATTTAAACAGACCAATGTCAATGGATGAAACAGAAGAAGCAATCAAAAGACTACAAACCAAGAAAAGCCCAGGAACGGATGGCTATACAGCGGAGTTTTACAAAACATTTAAAGAAGATTTAATACCAATACTTTTCAAGTTATTTCAGCATAGAGAAAAAGAGGGAGCTCTTCCAAATTCATTCTATGAGGCCAACATCACGCTGATTCCGAAATCAGAAAAAGACACCTCAAAGAAAGAAAACTACAGACCAATATATCTGATGAACCTACATGCAAAAATCCTCAATAAAACTCTGGTGAATCGAATACAAAGGCACATCAAAAAAATTATGCACCATGATCAAGTAGGATTCATAGCTGGGATGCAAGGATGGTTCAATATACGGAAATCAATAAATGTTATTCACCACATCAATAGACTTAAAGATAAGAACCATATGATCATCTCGATAGAAGCAAAAAAAGCATTTGACAAAGTACAGCATCCCTTTATGTTCAAAACATTAGAAAAAATAGGGATAACAGGAAGTTACCTCGACATTGTAAAAGCTATCTATGCTAAGCCTCAGGGTAGCATCATTATGAATGGAGAAAAATTGAAGGCATTTCTTCTAAAATCTGGAACAAGACAGGGATGCCCTCTCTCACCACTTCTATTCCATATAGTTCTCGAAACACTGGCCAGAGCAATTAGACATACTAAACAAATAAAAGGCATAAAAATAGGAAAATAAGAACGAAAATTATCACTATTTTCGGGTGACATTATTCTATACATAGAAGACACAAAAAGGTGTACAAAAACTACTAGAACTAAAAAATGAATGACCTGCGACCCACCGGCAGGTCAGGCCCAGAAACCTGCAGAGGGGCACAGCTGCCCCACCCACCTGCAAGGTAGGCGATACCGTGACCACTGATAAAACAGGCCCAGTGGCCGTCTGACACATCACCCCGTTTGGGGGAGGGGCAGAGCCGCCACCAGCACCTGTTAGGTAGACAGACCTGCAAACGACAGACAGAACAGGCCTAGCGGCCAGCAGAGGTGCAGAGCCGCTTCTCACGCCTGCAAGGGAGGCGAACCTGTGACCACCGAAAGAACAGGCCCACCGAAAGTAGAGGCACAGCAGCCTGCCGGCGTAGTAGGCACATTGCCCCAATTGGAGGAGGGGCAGAAGCACCACCAAAGCCTGCGAGGGAGACTTTGCAACTATATAAGAGCAATATAAATATATAGGGGGAAAATCAATAACAAAACAGTTTCACCAAGCAGAAAGAAACGCGATCAGTATGAAAAGACAAGGAAAGAAAGGACCACAAGCAATGCAGGTCAACTCAACTTTAGAAGAGGTAATATCTGCAGCAGATGGAATGTCAGATAAAGAATTCAGGATATACATGCTTCAGATTATCTGGAGTCTCAAGGAAGACATTAGACAGCATAATCAGACAATGAAAGACCACTTCGAGCACTTCGAAAATGAATTACATAAACAAATACAAGAAGCAAAAGATCAATTATACAGGGAGATCAAGGTTATAAAAAACAAACAAACAGAAATCCTGGAAATGCAGGAAACAATAAACCAAATTAAAAACTCAATTGAGAATACTACCAGCAGAGTAGAACACTTAGAAGATAGAACATCAGAAAATGAAGACAAAGTATTTCAACTGGAGAAGAACATAGAGAGCTCAGCAAAGCTGTTAAGAAACCATGAGCAGAACATTCAAGAAATATGGGATAACATAAAGAGACCAAACTTAAGAGTCATTGGGATACAGGAAGGTATAGAGTTCCAAACAAAAGGAATGAGCAATCTATTCAATGAAATAATACGAGAAAACTTCCCAGACTTGAAGAATGAGACAGAATCCCATATCCTAGAAGCCTACGGGACGCCGAATGTGCAAAATCATAAGAGATCCACACCTAGACACATTATAATGAAGATGCCCAACATACAGAATAAGGAGAGAATTTTAAAAGCTACAAGAGAAAGGAAGCAGATTACATTTAGGGGTAAACCAATCAGGATAACAGCTGATCTTTCAACACAGACTCTGAAAGCTAGAAGATCCTTGAATAACATATTTGAAACACTGTAAGAAAATGGGTTCCAACCAAGAATTGTGTATCCAGCAAAATTAAGCTTCAGTATGGAAGATGAAATTAAAACCTTCCATGATAAACAAAAGTGAAAAGAATTTGCAGCTAGAAAACCATCTCTTCAAAACATCCTCGGCAAAACATTGCAGGAAGAGGAAATGGAAAATAACAATGAAAACCAACAGCGGGAGGGAGTACAGTAAAGAGGGGGAATAATCAAAGAGGAAAACAAACCATGTTTAGTAACATAAATAAACCAATATGACTGGAAGAACAACCCATATCTCAATAATAACCCTAAATGTTAATGGCTTAAACTCACGAATTAAGAGACACAGGCTAGTAGGATGGATCACAAAACAAGACCCAACAATATGCTGCCTTCAGTAGACGCATTTGATAGGAAAAGACATACATAGACTGAAGGTGAAAGGTTGGGAAATATCATATCACTCTTATGGACTTCGGAAACAAGCACGAGTGTCCATACTCATATCAAATAAAATAGATTTCAAGCCAAAGTTAATCAAAAGGGATGAAGAGGGACACTACATACAGCTCAAGGGAACCATACACCAACAAGACATCACAATCATAAATATATATGCCCCAAACAATGGTGCAGCTATGTTCATCAAACAAACTCTTCTCAAGTTCAAGAGTCTAATAGACCACCATACAATAATTATGGGAGACTTCAACACACCTCTCTCACCACTGGATAGATCTTACAAAGAAAAGTTGAATAAGGAATCTATAGAACTCAATAACATAATTAATAACCTAGACTTAATTGACATATATAGAATATACCACCCAAGATCAAGCAGTTACACTTTTTTCTCAGCAGCACTTGGATCCTTCTCAAAAATAGATCATATATTATGTCACAGGGCAACTCTTAGACAATAGAAAGGAGTAGAGATAATACCATGCATCTTATCTGAACATAATGAAATGAAATTGAAAATCAACGATAAAAGAAGTAAGGAAAAATCATGCATCAATTGGAGAATGAAAAATAGGTTACTGAATGATAAATGGGTTATAGAAGACATCAAGGAGGATATTAAAAAATTCTTAGAGATAAATGAAAACACAGACACAACATATCGAAATCTATGGGACACATTGAAAGCAGTTCTAAGAGGAAAATTTATTGCTTGGAGTTCATTCCTTAAAAAAAGAAACAAACCAACAAATAAATGATCTAATACTTCAACTCAATGTCCTAGAAAAAGAAGAGCAAAACAACAGCAAAAAAGTAGAAGACAAGAAATAATTAAAATCAGAGCAAAAATTAATGAAATTGAAACAAAAGAAACAATTGAAAAAATTGACAAAACTAAAAGTTGGTTCTTTGAAAAAATAAATAAAATTGACAGACCCTTAGCCACGCT
Organism: Callospermophilus lateralis; assembly: GCF_048772815.1. NCBI lineage: Eukaryota > Metazoa > Chordata > Mammalia > Rodentia > Sciuridae > Callospermophilus > Callospermophilus lateralis. The sequence goes on along the minus strand of NW_027514391.1, from coordinate 501,625 downwards.
AATGAAGAGAAGAAGAGAGAGAACTCAAATTACTCGCATATGGGATGAAAAAGGCAATATCACAACAGACACTTCAGAAATACAGAAGATTATCAGAAATTATTTTGAATACTTATACTCCAATAAATTAGAAGATAGTGAAGGCATCGATAAATTTCTTAAGTCATATGATTTGCCCAGATTGAGTTAGGAGGATATTGACAACCTAAACAGACGAATATCAACTGAGGAAATAAAGAAACCATCAAAAGACTACCAACTAAGAAAAGCCCAGGACCGGATGGGTATACAGCAGAGTTTTACAAAACCTTTAAAGAGGAACTAATACCAATACTTTTCAAGCTATTTCAGGAAAATGAAAAACAGGGAGAACTTCCAAATTCATTCTATGAGTCCAACATCACCCTGATTCCTAAACCAGACAAAGACACTCCAAAGAAAGAAAACTACAGACCAATATCTCTAATGAACCTAGATGCAAAAATGCTCAATAAACTTCTCGCGAACCGGATACAAAAACATATCAAAAAAATTGTGCACCATGATCAGGTAGGATTTATCCCTGGGATGCAAGGTTGGTTCAATATACGAAAATCAATAAATGTTATTCACCACATCAATAGGCTTAAATATAAGAACCATATGATCATCTCGATAGATGCGGAAAAAGCATTCGACAAAGTACAGCATCCCTCTATGTTCAAAACTCTAGAAAAACTAGGGATAACAGGAACATACCTCAATATTGTAAAAGAAATCTATGCTAAGCCTCAGCCTAGCATCATTCTGAATGGAGAAAAACTGAAGGCATTCCCTCTAAAATCTGGTACAAGACAGGCATGGCCTCTCTTACCACTTCTGTTCAACATAGTTCTTGAATCACTGGCCAGTGCAATTAGACAGACAAAAGAAATTAAAGGCATAAAAATAGGAAAAGAAGAACTCAAATTATCACTATTTGCAGATGACAAGATTCTATACCTAGCAGACCCAAAAGGGTCTACAAAGAAACTATTAGAGCTAATAAATGAATTCAGCAAAGTGGCAGGATATAAAATCAACACGCATAAATCAAAGGCATTCCTGTATATCAGCGACAAATCCTCTAAAATATATATGAGGACAACCATCCCATTCACAATATCCTCAGAAAAAATAAAGTACTTGGGAATCAACCTAACAAAAGAGGTGTAAGAATTATACAATGAATACTACAGAACCCTAAAGAGAGAATTGAAGAAGATATTAAAAGATGGAAAAATATACCCTGTTCATGGATAGGTAGAATTAACATCATCAAAATGGCGATATTAACAAAAGTTCTCAATAGGTTTAATGCAATGCCAATCAAAATCCCAATGGCATTTCTTGTAGAAATAGAGAAAGCAATCATGAAATTCATATGGAAAAATAAAAGATCCAGAATAGCAAAAACATTGCTAAGCAGGAAGTGTGAATCAGTCGGTATAGCTATACCAGACTTCAAACTATACTACAGAGCAATAGAAACAAAAACAGCATGGTACTGGTACCAAAACAGGCGGGTGGACCAATGGTACAGAATAGAGGACACAGAAACCAATCCACAAAACTACAACTATCTTATATTCGATAAAGGGGCTAAAAGCATGCAATGGAAGAAGGCTAGCATCTTCAACAAATGGTGTTGGGAAAACTGGAAATCCATATGCAACAAAATGAAACTGAATCCCTTTCTCTCACCATGCACAAAAGTTAACTCAAAGTGGATCAAGGAACTTGATATCAAATCAGAGACATGGCGTCTGATAGAAGAAAAAGTTGGCTATGATCTACATACTGTGGGGTCGGGATCCAAATTCCTAAATAGGACACCCATAGCACAACAGTTAATAACTATAACCAACAAATGGGACTTACTCAAACTAAAAAGTTATTTTCTCAGCAAAAGAAACAATAAGAGAGGTAAATAGGTAGCCTACGTCCTGGGAACAAATCGTTACTCCTCACACTTCAGACAGAGCCCTAATATCCAGAATATACAAAGAACTAAAAAAATTAGACAATGAGATAACAAATAACCCAATCAACAAATGGGCCAAGGACCTGGACAGAAATTTCTCAGAGGAGGACATACAATCAATCAAGAAGTATATGAAAAAATGCTCACCATCTCTAGCAGTCAGAGAAATGCAAATAAAAACCACCCTAAGATACCATCTCACTCCAGTAAGATTGGCAGCCTTTAGGAAGTCAAACACCAACAAGTGCTGGCGAGGATGTCGGGAAAAGTGTACTCTTGTACATTACTGGTGGGACTGCAAATTGGTGCACCCAATTTGGAAAGCAGTATGGAGATTTCTTGGAAAGCTCGGGATGGAACCACCATTTGATCCAGCTATTCCCCTTCTCGGTCTATTCCCTAAAGACCTAAAAAGAGCACACTATAGGGCCACTGCTACATCCATGTTCATAGCAGCACATTTCACAATAGCAAGACTGTGGAACCAACATAGATGTCCTTCAATAAAAGAATGGATAAAAAAATGTGGCATTTATACACAATGGAATATTACTCTGCATTAAGAAATGACAAAATCATAGAATTTGGAGGGAAATGGATGGCATTAGAGCAGGTTATGCTAAGTGAAGCTAGTCAATCCCTTAAAAACAAATGCCAAATATCTTCTTTGATATAAGGAGATTAACTAAGAACAGAGTAGGGACGAAGAGCATGAGAAGAAGATTAACATTAAACAGGGATGAGAGGTGGGAGGGAAAGGGAGAGAGAAGGAAAATTGCATGTAAATGGAAGGAGACCCTCAGGGGTATACAAAATTACATACAAGAGGAAATGAGGGGAAAGGAGGAAAAATATAAGGGGGAGAAATGAATTACAGTAGAGGAGGTAGAGAGAGAAGAGGGGAGGGGAGTGGGAGGGGGGATAGTAGAGGATAGGAAAGGCAACAGAATACAACAGTCACCAGAATGGCAATATGTAAATCAATGGTTGTGCAATTGATGTGATTCTGCAATCTGTATATGGGGTAAAAATGGGAGCTCATATCCCACTTGAATCAAAGTGTGAAATATGATATATCAAGAACTATGAAATGTTTTGAACAACCTACAATAAAATTAATTTTAAAAAAACCAGCATGGTACTGGTACCAAAACAGGCGGGTGGACCAATGGTACAGAATGGAGGACACAGAGATTAATCCAAAAAGCTACAACTATTTTATATTTGATAAAGGAGCTAAAAGCATGCAATGGAGGAAATATAGTATCTTCAACAAATGGTGTTGGGAAAAATGGAAATCCATGTGCAACAAAATGAAACTGAATTCCTTTCTCTCGCCATGCACAAAAGTTAACTCATAGTGGATCAAGGTGCTAGATATCAAATCAAAGACTCTGTGTCTGATAGAAGAAAAAGTTGGCTCTGATCTACATATTATGGGATCGGGCTCCAAATTCCTTTATATGACATCCATAGCACAAGAGTTAATAACAAGAATCAACAAATGGGACTACTTAAACTGAAAAGTTTTTTATCAGCAAGAGAAAGAATAAGAGAGGTAAATAAGGAGCATACATCATGGGAACAAATTTTTACTCCTCACACTTCAGATAGAGGCCTAATATCCAGAATATACAAAGAACTCAAAAAATTAGACAATAAGATAACAAATAACCCAATAAACAAATGGGTCAAGGACTTGAACAGACACTTCTCAGAGGAGGACATACAATCATTGATCAAGTACATAATAAAATGCTCACCATTTCTAGCAGTCAGAGAAATTCAAATCAAAATCACCCTAAGATACCATCTCACTCCAGTAAATTGGTAGCCATTATGAAGTCAAACAACAACAAGTGCTGGCAAGGATGTGGGGTAAAAGATACTCTTGTACATTGCTGGTGGGACTGTAAACTGGTGTGGCCAATTCGGAAAGCAGTATGGAGATTCCTGGGAAAGCTGTGAATGGAACCACAATTTGACTCAGCTATTGCCCTTCTCTGACTATTCCCTGAAGACCTTAAAAGAGAGTAATACAGGGATACTACCACATGGATTTTCATAGCAGTACAATTCACAATTGATACACTGTGGATCCAACCCAGATGCCCTTCAATAGATGAATGGATAAAAAAATGTGGCATTTATACACTATGGAGTATTACGCAGCAGTAACAAATGACAAAATCATAAAATTTGCAGAAAAATGGATGGCACTGGAGCAGATTATGCTTAGTGAAGATAGCCAATCCCTAAAAAATAAATACCAAATGTCTTCTTTGATATAATGAGAGCAACTAAGAACAGAGCAGGGAGCAATAGCAGGAAGAAAAGATTAACTTTAAACAGAGACATGAGGTGGGAGGGTAAGTGAGAGAAAAGGGAAATTGCATGGTAATGGAGGGAGACCCTCATTGTTACACAAAATTACATATTGTTGTGAGTGGAATGGGAAAATAAACATGGAGTGAAATAAATTACAGTAGATGGGGAAAAAAGAGAAGATCGGAAGGAAGGGGAGGGGAGATAGTAGAGTATAGGAAAGGTAGCAGAATACAACAGTAGCTAATAGGGCATTATGTAAAAATGTGGATGTGTAATCGATGTGATTCTGTAATCTCTATTTGGGCTAAAAATGGGAGTTCATAAGCCACTTGAATCTAATGTATGAAATATTATATGTCAAGAGATTTTTAATGTTTTGAGCAACCAATAAAAGAAAAAAAGTAGCAATATATATGCCAATCGAAATTCATCATGAAATATATATAATCCACAGATCGAAAAATATTCATTTTACTGAACATGGATTAATGTATAATGTTATTCAACTAGGAAGCTCACCCATAGGTTGAATTTTCAGTTCCAACAGCATTTAGGAGGAGTTATCCTTTCTCACAATTTGCATCTGCCAATTCAGTTACCTCACAAGTATGTACGTGTGGTACCAGGTAGAATTCTATATGTGCATATAAAAATACATGTGCTGAATTGGCTACAGAGAAAGGGAGACAGGAATTCACATATTTGTTAATTTTAAAAACACATGTAGAACTATTTCAACAAAAAAATGACTAGATTTATAACTCCTACACTATATAATGCAAAAGGCAATTGTAACAATACACCATGCCTCCTCTGAACTGCTTGTATTTCTATTCTGTTTGGGTTATTTTTCACCATCATATTAGAATTATTAGTCAGAGTATAGTAGGGTATGTGTTAGTTTCAGGGCTTCAGTATTTCAAATAGAAAATTGAAAAATGAATCGAATGTGTATGTAAATATGTGCTACACAAAAATCTTCCCACTCACATTCAGAACAATGCCTTGATATTACCTTGGCCCAAGTAAGACACAATTAGAGTAGAAAAGTGTGAAAATCTGTGAATACATATCTGGAATGGAATATGCTCGGGAGTTCACAACCTTGGTGGTGGTAGAGGAGTTTCCAAACGTAAAGAACAGTGTAAACACTCCACAAATATGGAGCTCTGCTGGCCTAAGACTTCTTGGAAAACTGCCTCTGAGGTTGGGCACTTGAAATATATGTTGTTGTCATGAGCTTTAACTTCCTTTGTAGTGAGACCATCAAAATGGGTCTGCATCTATGTGACCTGGAAGACATGGTTTCTTATATTCCAATGACCATGAGGCAGCAGTGCTGAATTCTCTCTTTGTATGTAAACTGTGGCCACTGGAGGCTAAGTGTCTCCTCGTGTGGACTGTGAAGACATTTGGTCATCCTCCACTTTTCGTGGTGTTTCTTGCTGCTGCACTGGGAATTTGGTATTTGCTTCACCAAATACAAGGAGTTCTACTAGGATACAGTGCTGAAGGGAGTTCTGTCACGTGTGGTGGGTCAGGGTCTGCAGGAGAATGCACCAACCAGGCTTCTATCCCACACAGCTTGCCCCAATAACCATAGTAAACTGATTCTGAACATTGCCCTGAACCTCTCCATATAAAAAATGCCTTTACATATAAGTGTCTGATTTCTGCACTATGTCAGTCATAATCCATTTGGAAGCCAATGGCCGATCCACATGGCCCCACCATGGTGTTTTATCACACACCTGCCCACCACTGCTCTAGGCCCACTAATCAGCAGGATACAAATTACTGGCATCTCTGTTCTACACCATTTTCATAAAACCCAGTAAAACAAGGCATTCTCTGGTATACACATGATCAACCACAGGACTTCCAAAGATTCTCCAGTGCCACCTGGTCATGGAAATTTCAAAAATTTCATGGTATTTATCTAGCCATTTTTCAAAGATTAAGTTGGAGGCACTGTGGGTTTCAAATCATTCAGGAACCATTAAGTGTTGAGAAAGCTCATTTCAATGAAAGCTCTGGAGAACACTCACAGGCAAGGCTTCTCAAAGAGTTGCCAAAAGGTCACATGAAGCCAGGCAAATTGAGGCCTACAATGTGAGGTCCATGTGTGTTTTGACTCTCAACTATACCTGCCAATCTTTCAGAATAAAATCATGTGATATCCTGGCTGAGGTTCCCATTGTTTTGTGGAAAGACACCCTGGGCCTAGATCTCAGTTTCCATGGGTGAGTCTCATGCATGGCCTTCTAAAATCCCAACACAATTCATGGCAATACTTCTCTGAGTTCAGTTCCCGAACTCAGTCTCTAAGGGGAATCACGCCAGAGTTCAAGCCCAGGTGGAACCAGTCATTCCTTCCAACCACCACAAAAATGACCACAATTAAAATCAAAACACTCCCACAGGGCCCTCATCTTCTTCCATATAGACACTCATCATAACCTCTGGCTGGAGATTTCTATGAGGGGCACAGCCTAAGAAAGTGTAAAAAATAAGCTCACTTGCCCCTCATTTGCCTAAAATCATGGTGGCCTGGACACTCCTCCTGTGAACCTGGAGTGATCAAATATTCCTGCTGTTAAAGTGTTCCGCTTCTCCAATTTGAGGCCTACTGGCTGTGAGGTATAGATTCTTTATGTGATTTGGAGTCATGAGAAAACCCAAGCACATATGGGCAAGCCTCTGCAGGGATTTGAAGAACTCATTTAATCCAAAGAATCCCTATTCTCACTTAATGGAGGTCAGGAACCTAAAACAAGAAGGCAAAAAAATTCATCCACAATGACTTCTCTTTTGGCCATTTCGGTTTGGGAAGCACATGGGATTTTTCTTTAGATCCATTGGGTGCTGAGAATCTAAGTCACAGCCTCACACAAGGACCAGAGACTGATTCAGACACATCCCATTCCAAAGCAATTAAGCAAAGAGCCACAGGTGAAGCCCATTCATTTCCATATGAAAACAGTTTTCTTCAGGCTTCACAAAGGGTTGGCATGAGGCAAAGACCTTCCTGAAATTCAGGGTAATTGAAACACAAGTAAGCAAATGGCCCAAGAAGGGTTTCTTCACTGAGACTTTACTGGTCACACTGATATCTGAGTTTTCTGAGATGCTCTCAATCTCTTCAGCTATCCAGTACATGGCCATGTCACAAAGCCTTGTGGTGTTACATATCTGGGACACAAAACCTGAGCGTATTCTGTAGAGTGGCCAGAATTCATGAAGAAAACAGTAACTTAAGAAGACAGTAGGTGTTGCCCATCCATAAGGCAAAGTGAAGTCCATTAATCTATTGGGCAGTATTAATGTGGGGAAGCTTTCTACTAGAGAAAACAAATCCATTGATGCATTCTCTTTTCTAATGTCTACAACCACGGATACAGTGGGATACACAGACATAGAAACCCTCACAATGTCAAAGGACTTACTAGAAACAGTTCACTCCACACCAGAAAAAAACGCCTTTCCTACTTATTCTCAGAACATGAGAAAAAAACCACAAACTCACACCCACAACTGCAAAGCCACCTCCTTCCCCCAAGTAGGTCTGTGACTATCCAGAGTGTCTTCTGACTGGTGGGCCATATTATGTTCCCCCGAAATGGCCTGTCCTCTCTCAGATCTGGTCTCCTTGGCCAACTATGTGAAGTTGTCAGGAGACAGCGGTGAGCCACTACCTGCTTTCTCAGGGAAGGTGCCTCTTCAGAGCTCTGCTGGCAATTGGCCATCCTCACATCAGTAGGTACCAAGAAAGACTGACTCTGTCCTTGGAAAAAGCAAACAAGTTAGCCCAATGGGACTAGGACTGGGACTGGCTCTGGGTGCCTGTCTTCCTGGATTCCAAGTTCAGAGAATTCAATCACCAAGGAAGTGAGGAGAGGTCACTTCCTTCAGGAACTGAATGAGGTCACTGCCTTGAAAACCACTTTGTCCTAACAGTTGCTTCCAAGGGTCCCATGAGATAGAGGCTGCCCCAACATCCTCTGACACATTCAGAAGTTAGAATGGAATATCAACCTTAGGCACCCAGGTACAGCTCTCCACACAGGCCTGGTTTCTTCCAACTTCTTTACAATAAGAAAAGAGAGGCTGACTTAGACCCATCAATTCATCCTGACCAGGTTGTTTGCCATGGAAGATTTCTATTGCTCTCTCAGGTCCAACATAGCTGCATAAATCTTCTCCAAGGATCATTTCTGCATGGATCTTTGAGGTTCTCAGAAGGTGGAAGATCACCTACATTCCTATATTGTAAGACCAACTCTGTCCCTGCTCTTCTGTAAGTTATATTGATGGAACAGTGTATGTTTAGGGTTAATAACATGTTTGATTTGGGTTAGGAATCATTTTGCGAGATGAATAATGGTATTGGCAACCTTCGATATTTACAAGAGTATATAGGTGAAATATAAGTATGAAAGCAGAAAATTAGGAAAGATTTGAAGCCCAGAAGGGAATTGGACCCTTAAGTGGTATACTTAGCTTTGAGTTATGTGCTGCACAGTGGTCTCAGATAAATCAATATACAATGGCATAGGACCTTGTACCTTGGATGATTGAATGTTGAAGAGAACATCCAGTCAAAAAGCGATATTCAGTACGATGAGGAAGGTAGTAGTTAGGTTTAGAATGAAGAGTGAGTATTGGATTTGAACAAAAAGTTCTTTAGCAATAGGGCTTCGGTTAGAGAGTGAGTGTTAATGTCAGCACATGTGAAGAGTCAGTCACAATGATGAACTGGGGAAAATATGAGGGAAAGCAGATATCAATAAAGACATTAGGAAATCAAGCAAAGTACAAAGTGAGTGATAGGATTAGACATTTTCAACAGGCTTGAGGTTGAATATATAATCTTAGGAAGAATCAAATATGTAGTCACCAATAGGATTGACATTTGAGAGCATTAGGCAACCTGGACATAGATGTTTTTAGTAATCCATGCTCACTTTCCATTTAGGCTTTGGTACAATTGAAAGTGTGACCTTTGCTTTTTGTGTCCAGAATATTTCTGTGATAAAATGTATATGTATATCACGTGACATGAGTATTTCTTCCACCATTTCCAGGAGCAATATTTTGAAGACATATAAATTTGTATTGGGGTACAAATAGGTATACCCTCTGTCTATGAATATAGCAATAACGCATGAATAGACCATTCTGGGAATAAATAATATAACTGGATCCACTTTAAATAATGGATTGAATGGATATCTGCAAATATATAAGAAATGTTATAAAGATGCACAATCAATCATTCCAACAAGTTATATATCTAATGGTCATCTTAGGGTTATGTTTTATCATGAAGGATGTGTGAGTTTTGCTTAAAAATTGATCATGGAAATTGAAAATAATATATTTGAAAAAAGTCTCATGAAAAGACCAGTCAAGAAACATAGGGAAATACATGTGTTCTGGAGCAAGAAGTGATTGAAAGTGAAACAAATGCCTATAAATTTGCTAAGTAGTGGATGAAATATATATCCTATGATGTGCATAAACTGAAGAAATAGTAATGTACCAGTGTTGAATAATAATTAATGTCAAAATACACATCATGTCCCATAGGAATCTACTAGCATTGATGTTAAACTAGGTCAGTTAATGTAGAAATACTAGGATTTGTTTGCACCTTTCACTGAAGTTAGTTTTCAGTACTAGGAAACAAATATGTATTTCAGGTGGATGAATATTTCTGAGAATAATCTTGTGAAAAGTTGATTATTAATCCACATACATGAACATGAATGAATTTAGGGAGTGTATATAAGACACATATATTTCATATTTTGAAAAATCTGGAGATTTATTTTATATATATATATATATATATATATATACATATATATATATATATACACACACACACACACACAAACACACACACAAACAAAGACATTCAAAAGTAGAATTATATATGCCCATCGAATTTCACCATGAAATATATATCATCCACAGAATCAAAAATATTCATTTTACTGAACATGGATTTATGTATAATGTTATTCAACTAGGAAGCTCACCATTAGCTTGAATTTTCAGTTCCAACAGCATTTAGGTGGAGTAATCTCTTCTCACAAATTGTATCTGCAATGTCAGGCACCTCACAAAAATGTACGTGTGATATCAGGTAGGATTCTATATGTGTATATAAAAATTAATGTGCTGAATAGGTTACAGCGAAAGGGAGATAGGAATTCACATATTTGTTAACTTTAATACACATATAAAACTATTTCAATTAAAAAATGACTAGATTTATAACACCTACCTTTTATCTTGCAAAAGGCAAGTCCAATATACACCATGCCTCCTCTGAACTGCTTGTATTTCAATTCCGTTTGGGTTATTTTTCTCCATCATATTAGTATTTGTAGTTAGCGTCTAGAAGGGTATGGGTTATTGTCAGGAATTCAGTATTTCAATTGGAAAATTGGAAAGTGAATCCAATGTGTATGCAATTATGTGCTGCACAATATTCTTCCCACTCTCATCCAGAACAATGGCTTGACATTAACTTCGCCCCAAGTAAGACGCAATTAGAGAAGAAGAGTTAGAAATTCTGTGAATACATATCTGGAATGGAAAATGCTCAGGAGTTCACAACCTTGGAGGTGGTAGAGGATTTTCCAAAAGTAGGGGACAGGGTTGATCACCCAACATGATCTTTCATTAAAATTGTGAGCCATCTTGCCACAAAGCCATGAAAAGATAATTTTTGCTTTACTATAAATTACTGAAAATTCTGAACCTGCTTAGAATGCCTGACCATGTTTTGAACTCACCCATGCCTGGCTCTCTGACCAGAAAACGGCCCTCTCTGAAACTTTAATGACACCTCATAAATATTCGCCTTCCCTGGCCAGACAATGACCCTCTCTGAGGCTCTAATGGTCCTCATAATTTCTGATGCTGGGGCCAGAAAAAACAAATGTAAACTACAATTAGTGTGATGCTTGTCAAAGTTCTGTTTTCTGTAACCCCCCTTTTGTGTAACTTTCTGGGCTATAAAGCTGGGCTGTAGGAAAGGTGGGGTTGCTGTCTTGTTCCCGCCATTTTGAGAGGGAGAGGCAGCCCGGCTGCTTGAAATATTAAGCTTGCCTTAATTTGATTTTAATTGGAGTCAGTGGTCTTTTCTTGTGTCCTGGACTAACATTTTGGAGTTCCCCAGCAACATGACCCGACCAGATCACAAAGCCATACTGCTGGAAATTCTGAAGCTGGCCTATCCTCCAGGACTCCAGGCTGGAGAGCCAAGTTCCAAGGCCTTGGAATGAGCCTTCAGTCCGTGGATCACTGCAGTGAACCATCGCACTAAAACTATTATCAAGCACCTGGTGGAGGAGGCCTTCATAGGTAAGAGGCGCCTTTATAACATCTGATATCCGGTTAAGGGAGTTCTCTTCTGATGACAGAGAGGTGGCCTGGGAAGGCTCACATATACTCCTGTCCGGGACAGTAATAGGAATCCTTCTTTCCTCTGTTCTTTTCTGTAGGGAATACCTCTGAAAGTGTAGAGAGGTGCCGACTGGCACGCAGGAGCTCCTACCCCGGAGCTTTAGCAAGACGCTGCATTGCTCCTCTGGTTTTCTGTTTATTCGCCGAGTTTCTGTTTTTTTGTGTGTGTTTTGTTCTGTGTTCTAAATGTTTTTTATTTGTTTGTTTTTGTGCGTTTTGTTGTGTGATTTCTGTGGTAAAAACTTAAGGATATTGGACGTGAAAATGGGTAATAAAGCATGAAAGCCTGTCACCCCTTTGGACTGTGTTTTAAAGAAATGGGATGCACTATACCCCCCTTTGTTAAGCAGGATGAGAGAAGCCCCTAGCTGGCTGTCTGGAGCACACCCACTGCAGAGGGCAATGCCTGCTGGAGACCTAATAACTGAGTATCTCCCAGGTTAACAAGTGAAGCTCCTTTAAAACCCCTTGTCCCTCCAGATCAAGAGAGTCACAACTTTGGACAGAGTCCCCTGTTTTTATCCTTTGTTAGCAAAGCAGTAAACCTCCCTTTTACTTTTTCTCAAACCCTGTCCTTATATTAAATTGGTATTAATTGGCTTCAAGGTCCAGAACCGAAATTTAAGTTACAAATTTTGATACCCCCCCGACCCCGGAATTTTTGAGAGCTGACTACTGAAATGTTAGGAGATTCAGCGTGCTTGGGGTGGAACCAAACCAGAGGAGCTAATCCTGTTTAAGTAAAAGACGGGACTGAGGGACTCCCAGCAGCTGCCGAAGTCCTGTTGCTTCAGTAAATTCCCTCCTTCCTTCCCTGCACTGTAAGTATTATGCCACCTCTGTTTTCTTAAAAAAGAGAAAAAGAAAAAGGAGACACTAAATGCAGTAAAGTCACCATGGAGACCTTTGATATTACATTTCAGGTTGCCCCTCTGTGAAAACATCTGATGCCCTTGTGGGGACATCTATCATGCCACTGGTGTAGGAGATTTTTCTCTTATCTGCTGTTTTAAAGGCTTCTGTCCTGTCAGCCATAGTCTGGAGCTCCTTTCTGTCTGTCTTTTGTCTTTGTTTCTGGCCATTTAAGACATGTGCAATAATGTGTTGATATTATAAATTGTTTCTTGGGAATGATCTTAGCTGAATGTGTGTCTAAATGATGATGTTTTATTGTAACAATATGGTATCTGGATGGGTTTTTGTAGCATTGCTCAATCTTGCAGTTAAAAGTCGGGTTTAGGTAATTTTTTAGTTTATGATTTCAGATAATTCATGCCAGAGAACTTAAATACTTAAAATGGAAAACTAAAGAATTCTACTTCCAAGTTGGCAAGTAACTTCCCAATCATTTAGTCTTTTTTTTCACCAATTTTTAATTGGGTAGCCTGGGTAAATGTCACAGTGTGTCAGTGCATTAATTTGGACAAGGATAGTAAATCATAGTATGGTATCTGTTGACAAAACAAGATGTTAAGGTATAAAATTTTGAATTGTATCTTAAAATTGTATCATAATTTTCAACATCCTCACCTGAAAATTATGGTTAAAGTGCCTTAGGCCTGAGGTGTCCGCTCAGAATATCAGTTTTGTCCAGCTCCTTCCAGAACTCAGCCAGGACTTATGTTGAAATGTAAATGAAAGAAGCCTACAAGCTCAGTAGGAGACTGATCTGATGTCTAAGTGGGAAAAAAAAAAGGTAAATCGTATGGTATTTACTAATTACTGGCCAGTCATTTTTTCTAGGACTCTCATTTTTTTCCTTAGATTCTGTATTTTTTTGAGCTCATTATTTTGATCCTAGAGAACTAGGTTAATATTTTTCTCATCAGTTCTATCTTTGACCAACAGTGGAGTTCTGAAACATTACAATGGAGATTTCACCTGTGAAAAGCTACAAGGCCTTACTATTATTATTTGTGCACACTTTTGTTATGTGTTGTATGTCCATATATCCATATGTTCGTATATCATATATATGATATACAAATTAACATATATAAGGAGCAATCATTAAAAAAAAGCACTCATAAAAACAAATTTTAAAAAGTGGATTCGAAGATCTTTAATTCACGTGAGTTAAATGGTTCACTTTAAATATGGATAAACAAATAACAATAAATGTCTTTAAATTTAAGCTTACAAGTTTTTCTAGCTGCTCAAAAATCTAATAAAATATTAATGTCTATAAAATGTCTAATATGCCTTGGTTCTAGGACTTTTCCTTTAACAAAAAAATGGTTTACACTGTTCAATACATTTCTCTAATATTTTGATAAATAAGTTTAGTAAATTTGATATGGAATTACTCATTCATGAGTACTTTTGTTAGATATCTGATTGATTTAGTAAGGTCTGTATAAGTTTGTTCTAAAGTCTGTATAAGATTGTAAAAATCAGTCATGTGATAAAGCGACACAAATTTCTGAAAACAAAAGTTTACCCATAACATTGTGTTTATTTTTATTTTTCTAGAGCAAGCAACCATAAAAATTAAACAACTGATTAAATAAGAACTGTTATTTTAGAGCACTGTACTGGAATTTCTTTAAAAGCTAAATTTGGTTAGTGTAAAAACATCAATGTCATTGTGATGCTATTAATGTGCTCATATCTTCCAGGTATACAAGTCTGTAAGGTAGAAACTTTAAAAGAGCATTACATCAAGCTGGTGTTCTGAAGTTGTATGGTAAAAAATATATATATATATATATATATATATATATATATAGGGGATTTATTTACTTGTTATCAATAAGATATGTAAAGTTTTAAGTTACTTTTTACATTGGGGAAAAATTTAAATATATTTTTAAGTTAATGAGCTCCTAATCTATGTAAAGGTTAAAAACTTTCAGCCTTTCTTTAATTCATGTTTTAAATGTGATATCATATGGTGTTAGCTAATGTTCATGTGACCTCAAACAATTTATGTAAACTGTGTAAGATGATAAATAAAAAAAAAGATCAGCTTTAGAACTAAAAGACTTAAGATTTATATAGAGCCCTGCCTTACCTGAGATAAGGCTCTGTGTCTCATCTTACAACATGTGAGAATAACTACGAAAGCAGTAGGTCAGATGTTATTTAATTTAAAGTTACGTTCAGAAGTTTTTTTTTTTTTTTTCTGTCAAGATTACTAGGATCTCAAAAAGGGGATATAATTTATAACTCAGCCAAAAATTCAGGGTAGCTATTACACGAACTAAGTATTTTTACTCTTGTTAATTTTATTTTGTAATTTCCTTATAAGTTAACTAAAGATTCCCTGTTAGTGTTTTACAAAAGAGTTGCTTTTGAACACAACATTGGTTAATTTAAGATAATAAGGCATCACCTACAAGACAGAAAAATACAGATCCCAAATAATAAAAAGATAAATAATTTTAAATTATAGACATTAAAGCACAGTACTCTTAATATAAGGCTGTTAAAATTTATTTGCTGGATGTTTAAGATTAGGATTTAAAATTTAATTTAAATGAAAAGGGACAATAAAACAAATTTTGGCTCTTGACCTCTGAGTCAGTTTGTATCCAGGGAACAGGAGACTTCTCTAAAGAACTTTGCAACTCTCAGCCACATAAACTCCTGATCAGGAAGATTAATGAGGCCACTGGAGAACAGAAAGCCAATCAGTGCATTTTCTACGAAGAAGAGAGTCATCAGAGAAGGGAGATATTCCTGATGCTTCTGAGAGAAGCCACATGGTCAAGCAAGACCTGGAATCACCTAGCGCAAATGGCACTAGCAGAACTGAGAAGCTGCTCTCAAGTTTCCCCAGAAATGACTCCCATAAAATCTCAGCTGACTGTTAACAATAGATAGAAACAAAAGTCAGTTTTACTGCTTCATCTTAAACTCTTAGCAAAGACAGATAAACCCAAAATACAGCCATTCCTGGGCATTTTAAATAATAATAGTTATAATAATATTTTAACGTATACACTTTATGGTAGCCTCCCAAAATAAGTAAGACTGGAGGCTACAAAGAAAGATTCTCAGAGAGGAATGCCTGATGAGAATAAAAAGAGACTATCAAGAGGAGCTACCAGAGGCAGAAGTTTTTTGTTTAAGGCCTACAGATATTCCTAACCTACACAGGTAGGCTTGGTGTTTGCTAGTATGATTATCCAGCCCTGACTAACAGAATTAAAGGTTTCTCTATTACACACAGAGGTCATACTAGTAAAAGGAATTTGCAAGATCAGATGACATTAAATTATTAAACTGTATCTTATGGGGTGGGACAACTGTGACACTAAAAGTTAAATATTAAGTTGAAAGTCCTGATAACTGGGGATATTGAAGACAGATGAGGGGACATCTATACAGTGACTTGTTTCAGCAGCTGCAACATTTATTCAGTACTCATGGTTTTTGTTTCTCTCATAGAAGAACCCATCCCCAGATGACTTTACAAACTGTTCTACCACAACCAGACTTCAAACCGAACTGACTTCTAAAAGGCAACTCATGTCCCTCATGCTGTGCCCCCTCATGTCACCCTCTCTCAGCTCAGAAGAAGCCAAAATGAGTGACGCCACTCTTCTTACAACAATGGAGCCAAAAATAAATAGACTTTCATTTTAAGTAATTAATTAAGTCAGGTAAAATCAGGGAGACTGGTTTTGTGTGAGTTCAAAAAATATGGAGACTGTTACGTGAGGTATTAAAATTCCCTCAGTGCTCTTCCCCTACCCTATCAAAGATTTGAAAGGGACACATTAGAAAAGGGGGGAATGATAGACCCAACCTGATCTTTTATTAAAATTGGGATCCATCTTGCCACAAAGCCATGAAAAGAAAATTTTGGCTTAACTATAAATTACACCAAATTCTGAACCTGCTTGCAATGCCTGCCCGTGGCCTTGAACTCACCCATGCCTGGCTCTTTGACCAGGAACAGCCCTCTATGAAACTTTATTGACACCTCATAAATACTGGCCTTCCCTGGCCAGACAATGACCCTCTCTGAGGCTCTAATGGTCTTCATAAATTCTGATGTTGGGGCCAGCAAATATATATATATATATATATATATATATATATATATATATATATATATATATATATATATATATAAACTACGATTAGTTTGATGCTTGTCAAAGTTCTGATATTTTAACCCCCCTGTAGTGTAAAATTCTGGGTTATAAACCTGGGCTGTAGGAAATTTGGGTGGCTGTCTTGTTCCCACTGTTTTGGGAGGGAGAGGCCACCTGGGCAGTGGAAAATATAAGCTTGCTTTAACTTGATTTTAATTGGAGTCAGTGGTCTTTTCTTGCATCCTGGTCTAATAGGTAAATGCTATCAAACAAGGAGCTCTGCCAGCCTGAAGACTTCCTTAGAAACTGCCTCTGACGATGGGCACTTGAATATATGTTGTTGTCAGGAGCTTTAGCTTTCTTTCTAATGAGACCATCAAAGCTGGATCTGCATCTATGTGACCTGGAGGGCATGGTTTCTTGTTTTTCAAAGGACATGAGGCAGCAGTGCTGAATTCACTCTTTGTAGGTAAACTGTCGCCACTGAAGGCTAAGTGACTCCCCGTGTGGACTGTGAAGCAATTTGGTCATCCTCCACTTTTCGTGGTGTTTCTTGCTGCTGCACTGGGAATTTGTTATTTGCTTCACAAAATACAAGGAATTCAGCTGGGACACAGTGCTGGAGGGAGTTCTTTCACATGAGATGGGTCAGGGTCTGCAGGAGAATGCATCAACCAGGCTTCTATCCCACATAGCTTGTCCCCTTGACCATTGCACCTGATTCTGAACATTGTCCTGAAACATCTCCATATAACAAGATGCCTTATATGGAGAGTTATCAGACATATAAGTGATTCCTGGCTGCACAATGTCAGCCACAAGCCATTTGGAAGTCAATGGCAGATACACATGGCCCGACCACAGATGTTTTATCACACACCTGCACACCACAGCTCTGGGCCCACTACTCAGCAGGCTCCAACATACTGGTATCTCTGTTCTACATCATTTTCATGAAACCTAGTCAATCAAGGCACTGTCTGGTACACACTTCATCAGCAAGAGGACATTGAAAGGTTCTCCAGTGCCACCTGGTCATGAAAATTTCAAAAATTTCATGGTATTTATCTAGCCATTTTTCAAGGATGAAGTTGGAGAAATTGTGGGTTTCAATTCATTCAGGAACCATTAATGTTTGAGGAAGCACATTTCAAGGAAACTCTGGAGAATTCTCAGAGGCAAGGCTTCCCAAAGAGTGGCCAAAAAGACACATGAAGCCAGGCCCATTGAGGTCTACAATGTGAGGCCCATGTGTGTTTTGACTGTCAACGATGGCTGCCAAGTCTTTCAGTATAAAATAATGTGATGCCCTGGCAGAGATTGACAATGCTCTGTGGAAAGCCACCCTGGGCATTGATCTCAGTTTCCAAAGGCAACTCTCATGCGTGGTCTCCTAAAATCCCAACACAATTCATGGCAATACTTCTCTGAGGTCAGTTCCTGAACTCAATCTGTAAGGGGAATCACACCAGAGTTCAAGCCCAGGTGGACCTAGGCATCTCTTCCAACCACCAAACAAATGACCACAATTAAAACCAAAACACTCCCAAATGGCCCTCATCTTCTTCCACATAGACACTCTTCATAACCTCTGGCTGGAGGTTTCCATGAGGGGCACAGCCCAAGACAGTTTTCCAAATGAACTCCCTTGCCCCTCATTTGCCTAAAGTCAGGGTGGCCTGGACTCCCTTCCTGTGAACCAATAGTGATCAAATAGTCCTGCTCTTAATACTGCTCTGCTTCTCTAATTTGAGGCCTACTGACTGTCTGGTATATATTCTTTATGTGAATTGGTGTCATGAGAAAACACAAGCCCTTATGTGCTAGCCTCTGTAGGGCTTTGAAGAACTGATTTGACACAAAGGATCCCTATTCTCACGTGATGGAGGTCAGGAAGCTTACAGAGGAAGGCGAGAGACTTCATCCACAATGACTGCTCTTTTGGCCATTTTCGTTTTGCATGCACACTTGGAAACTTTCTTTAGATCCATCAGGTGCTGAGAATCTAAGCCGCTGCCTCACACAGGGCAAAGAGGATGATTCAGCCACATCTCTTTCCAAAGCAATTAAGCAAAGAGCCACAGGTGATGCCCATTCATTTCCATTTGAAAACTCTTTTTTTCTGGCTTCACAAAGGGGTTTCCTGAGGCAAAGATCTTCCTGACATTTAGGAAAACAGAACAATAGGTAAGCAAAAGGCCCAGTGCAGTGTTTTTCCACTGAGACTTTAATGGTCACACTGATATGTGAGTTTTCTGAGATGCTTCTATTCTCTTCAGCTATCCAGTACATGGCCATGTCACAGAGCTTGGAGGTGGTACATATCTTGGAAACCAAACCATGAGGCTATTCTGGAGAGTGGCCAGTATTCAGGAAGAAAACAAGAACTTAGGATGATAGTAGGTGTTGCCCATCCATAAGGCAAGCCTCTCTCCATTCTTAAATTGTGCAGTATGAATGTTGGGAAGCTTTCTACTAGACAGGACACAACCATTGATGCATTCGCTTTTCAAATGTCTACAACCACAGATACAGTGGAATGCACAGACATAGAAACACTCGCGTTGTCAAACGACTTTCTAGAAACATTCCAGTCCAAACAAACAAACAGTCTTTCCTACCTATTCTCAGAAAAGAGACAAAACCACAAACTCACACCAACACCCACAACGGCACCTCCTTCCCCCAAGTATGTTGGTGAATATATTGAGTGTCCTCTGACTGGTGGTCCATACTATGTTCCCCCAAAATGGCCTGTTCTGTCTCAGATCTGGTCTCCTTCGCCAACTCTGTGAATTTGTCAGGAGCCATGGTTGAGCCACTACCTGCTTTCTCAGAAAAGGCTCCTCTTCAGAGGTCTCCTGACATTTGGCCATTATCACTTCAGTAGGTACCAACAAAGACTGACTCTGTCCTTGGTAAATCCAAACAATTGAGACCACTGGGACTGGGACTGGGACTTACTCTGGGTGCCTGGCTTCCTGGATCCCAAGTTCAGAGTGTTCCATCACCAAGGAAGTGTGTACTGATATTTGCTTCTAAGGGTCCCAGGAGATGGAGACTGCCCCTACTTTCTGTGACAGTTTCACAAGTTAGAATGGTATATCAACAATAGGCACCCGGGAACAGCTCTTCTCACAGGCCTGGTTTGGTGCATCTTCTCTATATTAAAAAGAGAAAGGCTGATTCAGATACATCTCTTCATCCTGACCCGGTTGTTTAACATTGAAAATGACTTTTGCTCTCTCAGGTCCTTCATAGCTGCCTTCTTCTCCATGTATCATTTCTGCATGGACCTTTGAGGTTCTCATCAGGTGGAAGATACCCTACAATCCAGTATTGGAAGACCAACTCTCTCCCTGATCTTCTGTAAAGTTAGATTGAGGGAACAGTGTATGGTTAGGGTTAACAACATGTTCAATTGGGTTAGGAATAATTCTGCAGGATGAATAATGGTTATGGGAACATGTGATATTTACAAAATATACAGTTGAAATATAGGTATGAAAACAGAAATCTAGGTGAGATTTGATGCCCAGAAGGGCATTGGGCCCTTGATTGGGATACTTAGCTTTGAATTAATTTCTGCACAGATGTCTCAGATAAATCAATATACAATGGTATAGGATATTGTACCTTGGATGATTGAATGTCGAAGAGAACATGCAGTCAAAAAGGGATAGTCGGTAGGATTAGAAAGATAGACGGTAGTTTTAGAAAGATGAGTGAGTATAGGATTTGGACAAAATGGTCTTTAGCAATAGGGTTTCATGTACAGAGTGAATGTAAATGTCAGCACATGTTAAGAGGCAGTCACAATGATGAACTGGGGAAAATATATATCAATAGAGACATTAGGAAATCAGGCAAAGTATAAGGTGAGTAATAGGATTAGACATTTTCAACAGGTTTGAGGTTGAATATATAATCTTAGGAAGAAACAAATATGTAGTCACCAATAGGATCCACATTTGAGAGCAATAGGCAAACTGGACATGGATGATTTTAGTAATCCATGTTCAATTTCCATTTAGGCTTTAGTACAATCATAAGTGTGACATTTGCTTTTTGTTTCCAGAATATTACTGTGATAAAATGTATATGTAGATCAGGTGACATGAGTATTTCTTTCACCATTTCTAGGAACAGTATTTTGAAGACGTGTAATTTAGTATTTTGAATACAAATAGGTGTACACTGTGTCTATGAATATAGAAATAATGCATGAATAGACCATACTGTGAATAAATAATATAACTGGTTCCAACTTAAATAATGGTTCAAATTGATATCTGAAAATATACAGGAAACCTTATATTGATATATATCCATTCATTCAAACCAGTTATACATCTAATGGTAATATTAGGGTTATGGTTTATCATGAAGAATGTGTGAGTTTTGCTTCAAAAGTAATTGTGGAAATCGAAAATAATGTGTTTGGAAAGAAGTCTCATGAAAAGACCAGTCATGTAACCTGGAGGAATACATGTGTTCTGAAGCAGGAAGTGATTGAAAGTGAAACAAAAGCCTTTAAATTTGTGAACTTGTGGATGAAATATATATCTTATGATGTGCATAAACTGAGGAAATAGTAATGTACAAGTGTTGAAAAAAAATGAACGTCAAAATACACATCATGTCCTATAGAAATCTACTTGCATTTATATTAACCTGGGTCAATTAGTGTAAAAATATTAGGATATGTATGCACAATTCACTTAACTTAGTTTTCAGTACTAGGAAACAAATACGTATTTCAGGAGGATGAATATGTCTTAGAATAATCTTATGAAAAGTTGATTATAAATACGCACTTAAATATTAATGAATTTAGGGAGTACATAATAAGATACATTTATTTCATATTTTGAAAACTCTGGAGAGTGTATATATATATATATATATATATTAAAATACACACACAGAAATTAAAAAGTATTAATATACAAGCCAAATGAAATTCACCATGAAATATATATCATCCACAGATCTAAAAATATTCATTTTACTGAACATGAATTTATGTATAATGTTGTTCAGCTAGGATACTCACTCATAGGTTGAATTTTCCGTTTCAACAGTGTTTAACAGGAGTGATCTCTTCTCACAATTTGTATCTGCCAAGTGAGCCACCTCACAAGAATGTACGTGTGGTACCAGGTAGGATTCTATATGTGCATATAAAAATATATGTGCTGAATAGGCTACAGAGAAATGGAGACATGAATTCACATATTTGTTAACTTTAAAAACACATGGAGAAGTGTTTCAACAAAAAAATGACTAGATTTAAAACTCCTACCATATATAATGCAAAAGGAACGTCCAACTGTTAACCTTGCATCCTCTGAACTACTTGTATTTCAATTTGGTTTGGTCTATTTTTATCCATCATAATAGGATTTGTAGTCAGAGTCTAGTAGGGAGTGGGTTACTATGATGGATTCAGTATTTTGAATGAATAATTGGAAAATGAATCCAATGTGTATGCAAATATGTGCTACAAAAAAATCTTCCCACTCTCATCCAGAACAATGCCTTGACATTACCTTAGCCCCAAGTAAGATACAATTAGAGGAGAAGAGTTAGAAAATCTAGGAATACATATCTGGAATGGAAAATGCTCTGGAGTTCACAACACTGGAGGTGGTAGAGGAGTTTCCAAAAGTAATGGAGACTGTAAAAACTCCACAAACATGGAAGTGTGCAGGCCTCAAGACATCTGGGAAACTGTCTTTGAGGTTGTACACTTGAAATATATGTTGTTTTCAGGAGCTTTAGCTTCCTTTTTAGTGAGACCATCAAAGCTGTGTATGCATCTGTTACATGGAGGACATGGTTTCTTATTTTCCAATGAACATGAGGTAGCAGTGCTGAATTCTCTCTTTGTGGGTTTACTGTGGCCACTGGGGTCTAAGAATCTTTCCGTGTAGACTGTGAAGCCATTTGGTCATTCTCCAATTTTGTTGTGTTTCTTGTTGCTGCACTGGGAGTTTGGTATTTGCTTCACAAAATACAAGGAGTTCCACTGGGACACAGTGCTGGAGGGAGTTCTGTCACGTGTGGTGTGTAAGGGTCTGCAGGAGAATGCACCAACCAGGCTTCTACGCCACATTGCTTGCCCCCTTGACCATAGCAACTTGATTCTGAACATTGCCCTGAAAACTCTCCATCTAACAAGATGGCTTAATATACAAAGGTATGCTGGCTGCACCATGTCAGTCACAAGCCTTTGGAAGCCAAAGTAAGATCCACATGACCCCACCACAGATATTTTATCACACAACTGCACACCACAGCTCTGGGCCCACTACTCAACAGGCTCCACCATACTGGCAGCTCTGTTCTACACCATTTTCATGAAACCCAGTCAAGGAAGGCACTGTCTGGTACACTCTTGATCAGCAACAGGACATCCAAAGGTTCTCCAGTGCCACCTGGTCGTGGAAATTTCAAAAATTTCATGGTATTTATCTAGACATTTTTCAAGGATGAAGTTGGAGAAACTGTGGGTTTCAATTCATTCAGGAACCATTAAATTTTTAGGAAGCACATTTCAAGGAAAACTCTGGAGAATTTTCAGAGGCAAGTCTTCCCAAAGAGTGGCCAAAAGGCCACATGAAGCCAGGCCCATTGAGGTCTACAATGTGAGGTCCATGTGTGTTTTGACTCTCAACAATGGCTGCCAAGTCTTTCAGAATAAAATCATGTGATGTCCTGGCTGAGATTGACAGTGCTTGGTGAATAGCCACCCCAGGCTTAGATCTCAGTTTCCAATGGCGACTCTCATGCATGGCCGCCTAAAATCCCAACACAATTAATGGCAATATTTCTCTGAGGTCAGTTCCAGAAATCAGTCTTTAAGGGGAATCGCACCAGAATTCCAGCCCAGGTGGACCCAGGATTCTCTTCTAACCACCAACAATTGACCACAATTAAAACCAAAAAACTCCCACATGGCCCTCATCTTCTTCAACATAGACACTCTGAATAACCTCTAGCTAGAGGTTTCCATGACGGGCGCAGCCCAAGACAGTGTCCAAAATAAGCTCCCTTGCCCCTCATTTGCCTAAAGTCAGAGTGGACTAGACACCATTCCTGTGAACCAAGAGTGATCAAATAGCCCTTCTTTAATACTGCTCTGCTTCTCCAGTTTGAGGCCAACTGACTGGTATAGATTCTTTATGTGAATTGGTGTCCTCACAAAACCCAAGCACCTATTGGCTAGCCTCTGCAGAGCTTTGAAGAACTGGTTTGACCCAACGGATCCCTATTCTCACTTGATGGAGGTCAGGAAGCTTACAGAGGAAGGCGAGAGACTTCATCCACAATGACTGCTCTTTTGGCCATTTTGGTTTTGGATGCACACTTGGAAACTTTTTTTAGATCCATCAGGTGCTGAGAATCTAAGCCACTGCCTCACAGAGGGCAAAGAGGCTGATTCAGCCACATCCATTTCCAAAGCAATTAAGCAAAGAGCCACAGGTGACGCCCATCCTTTTCCATTTGAAAACTGATTTCTTCAGGTTTCACACAGGGGTGGCCTGAGGCAAACACGTTCCTGACATTCAGGACAACAGAACAATAGGTAAGCAAAAGTCCAAAGTAGTATTTCTCCACTGAGACTTTACTGGTCGCACTGATATCTGAGTTTTCTGAGATGCTCTCATTCCCTTCAGCTATCCAGTACATGATCATGTCACAGAGCATGGAGGTGGTACATATCTTGGAAATAATACCATGAGGATATTCTGGAGAGTGGCCAGTATTCAGGAAGAAAAGAGGAACTTAAGAAGATAATAGGTGTTGCCCATCCATAAGGCAAGCAGCTCTTTATTCTTTAATTTGGCAAGATGAATGCTGGGAAGCTTTCTACTAGACAGGACACAACCATTGATGAATTCTCTTTTCAAATGTCTACAAAAACGGATTCAGTGGGATACACAGACATAGAAACACTCGCGTTGTCAAACGACTTTCTAGAAACATTCCAGTCTAAACAAACAAACCGCCTTTCCTACCTATTCTCAGAACATGAGACAAAACCACAAACTCACACAGACACCCACAACGGAATCTCCTTCCCCCAAGTATGTCTGTGAGTATCCTGAGTGTCCTCTGACTGGTGGGCCATACTATGTTCCACCAAAATGGCCTGTCCTATCTCAGACCTGGACTTCTTTGCCAACTCTGTGAAGTTGTCAGGAGCCATGGTTGAGCCACTACCTGCTTTCTCAGAAAAGGCCCCTCTTCAGAGCTCTCCTGGCATTTGGCCATTCTCACTTCAGTAGGTACTAAGAAAGACTGACTCTGTCCTTGGTAAATCCAAACAAATGAGACCACTGGGACTGGGACTGGGACTGGCTCTGGGTGCCTGGCTTCCTGGATCCCGAGTTCAGAGAGTTCCATCACCAAGGAAGTGTGATAGGTCACTTCCTTCACGAACTGAATGAGGTCACTGGGTTGGCAACCACTTTTTCCTAACAGTTGCTTCCAAGGGTCCCATGAGATGGAGGCTGCCCATACTTCCTGTGACACTTTCACAAGATAGAATGGTATATCAACCATAGGCACCCGGGAACAGCTCTCCACACAGGCCTGGTTTGGTCGATTTAATCTACATTAAGAAGAGAGAGGCTTTCAGACACATCCCTTCATTTTGACCAGGTTGTTTTACATGGAAGTTGACTTTTGCTCTCTCAGGTCTTTCATAGGTGTCTACATCTTCTTCAGGGATCATTTCTGCACGGAACTTTGAGGTTCTCAGCAGGAGGAAGATCCCCTACATTCCTGTATTGTAAGACCAACAATATCCTTGTTCTTCTGTTAAGTTATATTGAGGAAATATTGCATGGTTAAGGGTAATAACAGGTTCGATTTGGTTTAGGAATCATTCTGCAGGATGAATTATGGTATTGGGAACCTGCGATATTTACAAGAATATACTGGTGAAATATAAGTATGAAAACAGAAATCTAGGTAATATTTGAAGTCCAGAAGGGCATTGGGTGGCCTGAACACCCTTCCTTTGAATCAGGAGTGATCAAATAGCCCTGCCGCTAATACTGCACTGCTTCTCCAATTTGAGGCTTACTGACTGTCAGGTATAGATTCTTTATGTGATTTGGAGACATGAGAAAACCCAAGCACCTATTGTCTCATGCCACAGCAAATGGTTTATTGGGGGTCCAGCATGCTGGGGCTGAAAGCTCACTTCAGAGGAGGAAAGAACAAAGAGCCCCGAGAACAACTTGAGAAGAGATTATATACAATCTTTAGAGAGTGCAGGGACTTTATATACATCATAGCCTCCTTTAGCAAATATCATATACTGTGGGAAAATCAAATATCAACTCTAAAACATGATTAGCACATTCATTGGCGGGAACAGTTCGGGCAGGGGGTGATTGGTCAGCCCTGAGAAGGGGTATACATTTAAACTGATTGGTTGAAGCCCTGAGATGTATACGTGCTGAGATGCACGGTTTCTGGGAAGGGGTTGTTAAGTAACTAGGTGGTCAGGAAAGATTTCAACACATCTAATGGGCAGTTCCGGGAATTGTCTTCACTGACACAGGAATTTCAGGTTCTGAGCACAGCTTGTAAACTTTACAAAACCTGGTTCTTTACGTTTCAATTTTAATTTCTTTAATTCTTTCATTTCTCCTTTTTCTGCCTACTTTTAATTTTAAAAGTAATGAATCATAATTTTTGTGGGGTCTCACATTCTATTTCTGCCAGTGAAGTGTATTTCTGTCTGATTACCATGAGTTTTACCTGCCCAATCTGAGCCTGGAGAAAGGAAACTATGAGGTTAAGCAAACAAGGTCCCACAGTTATCAACACCATAAGCATGATCAGGGGTCCAGCTAAGGCTGATAGGAGTGTAGTTAACCAGGGGGACAAGGTAAACCATGACTCAAACCACACTTGTTGAATCTCCCTTTCTCTCTGGTGCTCTTCAAGGCATTTTCTCAATTTACTCATGGATTATTTTACAACTCCAGTATGGTCAGCATAAAAACAGCATTTTTCTCTCAGTACAGCACAGAGGCCCCCCTCCCTTATTAAATGGAGGTCTAATCATCACCTGTTCTGTAAAACAACTTTAGAGAGAGAGGTTAAGGATTCCTGCAAAACTGTGATGGAGGTCTCTAACGTCTTCAAGTCTTGATTTATTGCTGTTTCTAATCAGTCCATTTGTTGTGACCCATGGATCATATCAGCTGTTCCTGTACCCACTCCTGCAGCAGCTCCTAGCCCCAATAGGATGGCTAGAGTAAGGGACACTGGCTCCCGGCAAAATCGGGCTGTTTGTCCACCTAGTAGACCTTCAAAGGATTCTGGATCATGATAGAGCACCCTGGGGGGTATCTGCACCATTACACAATAATGTACAGAGCTGTCAAATACCTGGGCTGAAATGCAAGGAGTTCTGACTGTGTGGAGTTCAGTACCATAAAGGTTCCTTTAATTAGTTCCCAGGGGGAGGAGTCAGCTGTACTCTGGACTGGGGAAGTAGGCAAAGACGGAAACTGCGAAGTATGAGATGGTAGAGGGGGTTTTGGTAGATCTAGGCATGGGAGGTTTAGGAGGCTTAATTCCAGACTTGAATGGATTGGGCCCTATTGCTGTGGGATTTTCTTCCTTTTTAAGCCGAATGGTGAACCAGAGACCAAAGTCATAACCAGGGCCATTAATATAGAATCGCATTCCCCAAGTATTTCCCATAGGCCATGTTGTTCTGAGGTAGCCCCTTCCTTTGGAAGTGAAAGTTATATTGAGGGGGTAACATAGACTATTTTTTCCACAGCAAGTTTTTGACACCACTTGGATAGCGGCACATTTATTGGGATCAATCCAGATGTCATTTCATCCTACCGAATCATACTGTCTGGGGAGTTTGGGTTTCACAATGTAGCTCCCGTGTGTTCACAACCCCAAGATCTACAATAAAAATCACTGGGTCCTCCACAGGTTTGGGCCTGTTTGCGATTTCAGAAATCAGCTGGGCACACTTAATAAACAAGACTGGCTAGTTTACACCTGAGCTGGGGAGATGACATCAATAATTCATGGGGTAAGTTGGTTTGGGCTTTAGTGGGATCTGTGTGGGGTCCACTATGTCAGGGAGATCCCAGTCAGAGAGGCCTATGGCAAGCTGACAAATGTCCGGGTCGAGAGATGGCCACCAAGTCCATAAGGGGGCTGTATGTGAAATAGACCACACTACTTGCCCAGTAGGATTTATAACTTGCCATTGTTGCTGAACAGGCTGATGGGGATTAGGACTGCTGGTGGTCACGGGAAGAATCCATAGCCCTACCCACACCACAGACATGCAACTTGAGAGGGTTACCAGTCTGTTCCAGTTTCCAGCCAGAGTATGGACAGGGCACAGGATTGAGATGGGAGGCATGGATCCAGGAAGTGATCCCATCCACTTTCACCACTGTAGGTGTTATAAGCAGCACCTGGTATGGTCCTTTCCAGCAGGGTTCCAGGGATGACACCCGATACTGTCTCATGTAGACGAAGTCTCCCACTTGATATCGATGTGGAGTTCCCTCGTCTCCAGGATGATAAGCAGTGGCCAACTGTTTCCACAGGTATCGCTGGGTGCTGGGTTTGTTCAAGGGCTTTAAGTCTGTCTAGCAAGGGTGTGTGAAAGGAATCATCAATCTCAGAGTTGGGGTTAGGTCCCTTAATGGAGGAGGGGCACCGTAGAGAATTTCATAAGGGGTGAGGTTACACAAAGGGGCGGAGGGGTATTTCTTGCACGAAAAAGTACATGAGGTAGGAGCATAGTCCAATTTTTTATGCCGGTCTCCAAGATTAATTTCGTTAAGTCTCTTTGATGGTTCTATTCATCGTTTCTACCTGTCCTGAGCTCTGGGGTCTATAAGCACAATATAACTTACAAGTAATCCCCAGGGTCCTGGAAAATCCCTGACTTACCTGGGCCACGGATGCTGGTCCGTTATCAGACCCTATTACCTTAGGCAGGCCGAACCTTGGAAAACTGTCTTCTAGGATCTTTTTGACCACCATCTGAGCTGTTTCTTTCTTCATGGGGAAGGCTTCGACCCATCCTGAAAAAGTATCTACAAAGACTAGGAGATATTTAAGTCCATACCTTGCTGGCTTAATTTCAGAAAAGTCCACTTCCCAGAATTGTCCTGGTCTGGTTCCTCGTATGTGTTCCCTGCAGGAATCTTGGATGGGAAAGTATTAACTAATTGGAAGACTTGAAAAGCTCTAGTCACCTGCTCAGCTATTTTTTTCCTCTTTGAGTCAGTCAATAATAAGTCCTTTCTTCGGTCCTTTAAGAGTGCCTATAACTTCTTTGAGCCTAAGTGGTTTAGCTGGTGTACGTCTTTGACATAAAGGTGGGCTTTTTGAAATTGTAAACTTGGCTCTGTAGGGTCCCAGATTTCTGTATCTGTCTCCTCAGATGATAAGTTGCCTGAATGTTCCAGGGCAGCCAAGTCTCCTGATTTTTGTTCCCCCCGGTGTGGAAAAAGTTAACAGAGTCACTCTGTTTAGGGCTGCCAATTAAGCTTCCTCATCTGCCCTTCTGTTTCCAACTGCCACAGGGTTGTTTCTCTTCTGGTGCCCGGGACAGTCCACTATAGCTAGTTCCTTATGGCCCTGCACTGCTGAGCCAAGGTGGAGGATCTCATCTTTATTTTTTATTTTTTTCCCGGCAGAGGTTAATAGCCCGCATTGTTGGTAAATAGTGCCGAGCATATGAACAGTGGCAAATGCATAGTGGCTATCAGTTTATATGGTGGCCCTTTTCCCTGTTGCTAGTTCCAATGCTTTCATAAGGGCAATCAGTTCTGCTTTTTGGACTGATGTCCCTTCTGGGAGACCAGAGTATCAGATGAAATCAGTTTTGCTAACTGCTGCTGCTCCAGCCCGCCGCTTACCATCTTGGAGGAAGCTGCTGCCATCCGTAAACCATACGACTTCAGGGCGAGGCAGTGGCTGATCCTTCAAGTCTTGTTGTATACTGGTTTCCTTGCCAGTATGTGTTGACACTCATGAGTGACGGGTCCTGATGATTCTTCTGGCAGCAGTGTAGGTGGGTTGAGTGGAGCAGGGGGTCCCAGCGTTATTCTGTCTTTGTCAAGCAAGAGACTCTGGTAGTGGTTTATTCTGGAGTTTGATTGCCACCTCTCTGGAGGCTAACAGATGATGCTCTCCAGGGCATGGGGGGCTATAATGGTTAGCTTCTGTCCCAACGTTAATTAATGAGCATCTTTTATTAGAAGGGCTGCCGCTGCTATAGCACTTAAGCAATGGGGCCACCCGCTAGCCAATGGGTCCAGTTTTTTGGATAAATACACTACTGGCTTTTTCCAAGGTCCCAAAGACTGAGTGAGCACTCCCCGTGCTATTCCTTTCTTTTCCTCGATATAGAGAGTGAAGGGTTTTCTACATCTGGGAGTGCTAAGGCCGGAGCAGATAGCAGCACCTTTTTTTGACATTATCAAAAGCTTGTTGGTGCTCAGGGGTCCATTGGAAGTGGGCATCCCCCTTTATCAGCGGGTATAAAGGGGCAGCCAGAGATGCGAACCCAGGAATCCATAACCTGCAAAAGCTGGCAGTCCCAAGAAACTCTCTGAGTTTTCTCTAATTAGATGGGGGCAGTATCTGCAAAACGGTTTTTTTTCTGGGCTCAGGGAGCCATCGTTTGCAACCCCTAAGAGAATAACCCAGGAAGATTACTTCTTGCTGACAAGTTTGGGCCTTTTGGCAGAAGCCATATATCCAAGCCGAGCAAGCTCGAATAATAGTGCTTGGGTCCCAGACTCATAGGTCTCCTTGGTGTTGGCTGCCAGTAGAAGATCATCCACTATTGGAGTAGGGTGACTTCGGGGTGTGCAGTTTTGAAGTCATTGATGTCTCTGTGGAGGGCTTCATCAAAGAGAATGGGGGATTTTTTGAACCCCTGTGGGAGTCTAGTCCAGGTTAGTTGGCCAGATGTTCCAGGTTCTGGGTCTATCCACTCTAAAGCTAACAGCAACTGACAGTCCTTATGTAGAGGCGAGCAGAAGTAAGCATCTTTTAAGTCCAGCACAGTGTACCATTTCTGCTCCGGATTCAGAGTGCTAAGCAAATTATATGGATTGGGTACTGTGGGGTGAATGTCCTGCACTCTGTTGTTTATCTCTCTTAGGTCTTGAACAGGACGGTAGTCCCCAGTTCCTGGCTTTCTTACTGGTACCGGGGGGTGTTCCAGGCTGATTGACAGGGCCTTAGGATCCCAAGACCCAGGTATTTATGAATATGGGGCCTTATCCCATCCTTAGCTTCTTTGCTTAGAGGATATTGTTTAACACTAATTGGAGACGCAGAGGCTTTTAATTCTACTACTATTGGAGGTTGTTGATGGCTAGACCTAACCCAGCAGTTTCTGCCCAGGCATTAGGATAATCTTTTATCCATTTCTGGGGTAGTTTGCCTGTTTGATCAGTCCTAGGGGGCGCGAAGAGTTGATGTTCATCTTCTACAGACATAGTCAAAGATGTTACTATGGGAGTTAATACTGCAGGCTTTAGAACCCCCACTTGGGGACCATTAGGGTTAAAGGTTATTCTAGTCCAGAGTTTGGTAAGCATATTCCTGCCCATCAATGGGGCCGGGCATTCTGGGATTACTAGGAAAGAGTGGTGGACTTTTTCCTTTCCGAGGTCCATATTCATCTTAGTTGTCCAAGCCTGATATCTACTGCCATTAGCCCCTTGAACTAGGGACGATTTAATTGATAGGGGGGCCAGTGAAGTCTTAAGGGCTGAGTATACTGCTCCTGTAATCACTTCAAAGTTCACTGTGTTCCCCTCAACTTCAAATTTTACTCTGAGCTGGGGGAGGGGATCTGAGCCCCGAATTTCCTAGTCCTCTTCTAGAGTCAGCACGGCGGGCTGGCGTGGCTGCTTCTTTTGGGGGCACTCTTTGGCCCAGTGTTCTTTTTTATTACAGTGGGCACATTGATTTGAGGCCAACGGCAGCCTTTGGCGTGGGCCCAGGTATGCCTTTATGTATCCCTGCTTTTTAACTTCTGGCCTATTTGCTGCTGTGACCAGAACCTTAGGCAATGCTTTACTCTGCCATTTGCTTCTTTCCTCCTTCTTTTGTTCCCTTTCCTTCTCTCTCCTCTATTCCCTTTCCTCCTCAGTTTCTCTCTTATAATATACTTTCTCAGCTTCTTTGACTAAATCACTTAAGGTCATATCTTATAATCCATCTAGACGTTGTAACTTTCTCTTAATATCTAGGGCAGTCTGCTCGATAAAGGCCATTGCAACAGATGGCTTTTGGTCTTCTGCCTGAGGATCAAAAGGAATATATTTCCTATACGCTTCCATAATTCTATCCAGAAACATAGAAGGAGACTCATTAGGCCCTTGGATAATCTCTCTTACCTTGGCCAAATTAGTCGGCCCTCTGGCGGCCGCTCAGAGACCCACTATTAGAGAACGGCGATAAGTGGACAGATGCTACCTACATTCAAAGGTGTTGGGGTCCCAGTTGCGTCGGTTCATGGGCCCGTAGGGACAGAGAAGGAGCATCACTGGGGCTTCCGAGTTTTATATTATTTATCTCCTGCGGGTTCCTTTAGGTGGCCCAGCTTCCTTCAGGGGAGCAGGGTCTGCTGCTGCTGCGGGGAAGTCCCCTGGAGGGCTTGGGCCTGGCCCAATTGCCTCTAGCGGCGGAGAGGCTGAGTCAGCGGCGGGAGGATCATCTGGAACATGTTGTGGGTTGGGGAGCGAGGGTAGAGGATAAGGAGAGAGAGGAGTGTCCAGTCTTCTGACTCAGAATGGAGGGAAGAGGGGGAGGAGCAGAATGTTGGAATGATAAGATCGTGGGGGAAGGGGTATATGGCTGTTAATCTAGGTGGCCAAGTGGCCCCGGTGAAAGACAATATCTCTGACTTTTCGGATTAGAGGGAAGTGGAAGGATTCTTCTCGGGGCCATCCGACTCCTAGGATGGGCCATTCTGAAGCACAGAGAGTCTGCCAGATCCGGCATTTTACTGAAAAAGAAAGATTCTTGGTACTTGAGCGAACATCAGTCCAATGATCAAGGTTAAGGGACAGAGGCATGGAAGTGCTTTGTCCCATAATGTCCCATAATGGGAGTTACTCAAACAGGGACAGTGAATACACAAACGTGACACAGACAAAGACAAACAGTAAACGTTTAACATGAGTCCAAGAAAAAGATTAGAACTGAGTAACTGGCCAAACCTTATGGGTTAGACAATAAAGACAGACAGTAAACTCAACATGAGTTCCTGACAATGAACAAAACTGAGTAGCCAGCAAAACCTGATGGGCTGGAAAACCGAATCCTGAAGCAAAAAATAACCGAGTTGAGGAATCTACTAATCCTCAATTTCCTGAGTCCTCTGGAGTTTCCCCCAGGGACGTGGCCTGTGACTCTGTGACACATCTGTCAGCCACCATCGCAGAGAGCTAATGTTCTTCACCGACAGCCATTTTGCCACGCCCTAACCTGAAACCTGAAACGAGAAAGAGGCACCTTAATTACTCTGAAAGGAGTCCATTGGGGTCTTTTGTTCGTCACTGCTGGATTTCTCAGCTAGGGCCTCCAGATGAAAAGGTGGGCCGAACGTCGGAGGAAAAGACCACCAAGAGAATTTCTCATGAAACAGCAAAGGGTTTATTGGGGGTCCAGCATGCTGGGGCTCAGAGCTCACTTCAGAGGAGCAAAAAACAAAGAGCCCCAAGAACAACATGAGCAGATTTTATATACATTCTTTAGAGAGGGCAGGGACTTAACATACATCCTAGCTTCCTTTAGCAAATCACCGTATACTGTGGGAAAATCAAATAACAACTCTAAAACATGATTTGCACATTCATTGGTGGGAACAGTTCAGGCAGGGGGTGATTGGTCAGCCCTGAGAAGGGGTATATATTTAAACTGATTGGTTGAAGCCCTGAGATGTATATGTGCTTAGCTGCACGGTTTTGGGGAAGAGGTTGTTAAGTAACTAGGTGGTCAGGGAAGATTTCAACACACATCTAATGGGTAGTTCCGGGAATTGTCTTAACTGCCACAGGAATTTCAGGTTCTGCGTGCAGCCTGGAAACTTTACAGAACCTGTTTCTTTACGTTTCAATTTCAATTTCTTTTATTCTTTCAGAACCTTACAAAGGAAGGCGAGAGACTTCATCAACAATGACTGCAATTTTGGCCATTTTGGTTTTGGAAGCAGACATGGGATCATTTTTAGATCCATACGGTGCTGGTAATCAAAGCCACAGCCTCACACAGGGCCAAGAGGCTGATTAAGACACATCCCTTTCCAAAGCAATTACTTCTCTGAGGTCAGTCACTGAACTCAGTCTCTGAGGGGAATCACAAAAGAGTTCAAGCCCAGGTGGACCCAGTCATCTCTTCCAAACTCCACACAAATGACCACAATTAAAACCAAAACACTCCACCAAGGCCCTCATCTTCTTCCATATATACATTCATCATAACCTCTGGCTGGATGTTTCCATGAATGGCACAGCCAAAGAGAGTTTCCAAAATAAGGTCTCTTTCCCTTCATTTGCCTAACCTCAGGGTAGCCTGGACACCATTTCTGTGAACCAGGATTGATCACATAGGTCTGCCATTAATACTGCTCTGCTTCTCCAATTTGAGGCCTACTGACTGTCAGGTATAGTTTCTTCATGTGATTTGGAGTCATGAGAAAACCCAATCATCTCTACAGGGCATGAAAGAA
Source organism: Callospermophilus lateralis (assembly GCF_048772815.1). Lineage (NCBI taxonomy): Eukaryota > Metazoa > Chordata > Mammalia > Rodentia > Sciuridae > Callospermophilus > Callospermophilus lateralis. Next base: position 467,001 of record NW_027514391.1, on the reverse strand, counting down.
CTCATTTGTCCCAAAGGATCCCTATTCTCACTTGATGGAGGTCAGGAACCTAAAAGAGGAAGGTGAGAAACTTCATACACCATGACTGATCTTTTTTTGCATTTTGGTTTTGGATGCACACATTGGATTTTTCTTTAGATCCAACTGGTGCTGAGAATCTAAGCCACTACCTCACACAGGGCAAAGAGGCAGATTCAGACACATCCCTTTCCAAAGCATTTAAGCAAAGAGCCACAGGTGATGCCCATTTATTACCATTTGAAAACAGTTTTCTTCAGGATTCACAAAGGGCTGGCCTGAGGCAAAGACCTTCCTGACATTCATGGCAACAGGCAAATAGGTTAGCAAAAGTCCCAAAGCAGGGTTTCTCCACTGAGACTTTCCTGGTCACACTGATATCTGAGTTTTCTGAGATGCTCGCATTCTCTTCAGCTATCCAGTACATGGCCATGTCACAGAGCTTGGAGGTCGTACATATCGTGGACACAAAACCATGAGCCTATTCTGGAGAGTGGCCAGAATTCAGGAAGAAAACAGGAGCTTAGGAAGATAGTAGGTGTTGTTAACTAGATTTATAACACTTACCCTATATCATGCAAAAGGCAAGTCCAAATATACACCATGCCTCCTCTGAACTGCTTGTATTTCTATTCTGTTTGGGTTATTTTTCTCCATCATATTAGGATTAGTTGTCAGAGTGTAGTAGGGTATGGGTTAGTGTCAGTTGTCCCGGCCGGCGGGACACATCAACGTGGGCAAGAAACTTAGTTGGGGAGGAATGAAGGGACAAGAGACACGAGAGATTACAGCAAGACTGGAGTTCTGATCATGCTGCAAACTTTTATTGTTCTCACATGGAAATTTATATGCTGTGGATGGGAAAGCTCTCTTATCGGCAGTTGCTGGATGTCTTCAGAAAGTGAGATAACCTCAGGATGTTGCCGGAAGACAGATGGCTGCAGGATGTCTCAGGGAGATAGATGGCTGCGGGATGTCTCCCAGGCAGGATATCTCCCAGGGGGCTGTTTCTTTTCAGTGTCAGGCTATACTTTGAAGGAGAACTTCCTTCTAGCCCCTGACCTCTCCCCCTTTCTTATATAAAATATTTGACCATACCTTACCGGCCAATGTTTTAGGGGGTGATAGAGGCTCTGTTTCTCTAGCAGGCCTTTGAATATCTCCTGATTCGAGAGAGCATGTTTACAAGATTTCGTGGTGGCCTTGGCATATTTTTGGAGGAGACGGCTTTAAAAGGGAAGCATGCCGACCGCCATGCACCAGAGCGTGTCACTAAGAGGTCTTCTGTTTTGGTATCCGTGGATCCATCCTCCTGCAGTCCATCCTGCATCCTCCGTTATTATGGCCTAACGTCCTCACTCCATGGGTGCATCCCCCCCCCCAAGTGAAGGGGCCCATGGAGGACGAACCCTTATGGCAATGGCAGAAGATGGTTGGTCAGAGCTGTTACTTATAGTTTAATGTAAGAAAGAGAGATCTGTGGGGATGTAAACTTAAGAAATAAGCCTGTGAGAAGGGTAGAACATCCTTTTAAATGTTGGCAGCATGGTCTTCCATCTCCAGGTGATGATAGTGGACCTGTATGGGCTTAGAGGCCAAAATATTAATCTGTTCTATAATAAATTGTACAAGCCTGTTTATAATGCAGGGTCCTATGGACACCATTAAAAGTAAACCCAACAAAGGGCCTAATAGGGGAAGAAGGTAGGGTAGAAATCCATTAAACCCAGTCCAGAGGGGATTTTCAAAAAGTTCCCTTCATCTCTTTTCTAGATCTTCTTGAAGCTGCTTAATTTTAGTGCGTACTATGACTGATTTATTGGCATTAAAGCAGCATCGTGCCCCTAAGGCCAAGCAAATACCTCCCTGGTTAGCTGTCAGTAAATCTAAGCCTTCTCTGTTTTGAAGGAACACTTCTGCCAGGGAGTCTACTAGGTCCTGCAAATCTTTAATGGTTCCTGATAGAGTTTTTACATCATTTATAAGTTGTTGAGACAGGCGACGCTAAGAGTGTATAGCCATGCCTAAGCCAGCTGTACCTGTGTTCACAGCAGCTGTTATTCCAAGGCTGGCAAAGAGTGGTAAGGCCTGTATTGCCCGCCTGTGTCTTTTGACTAAGGTGTCTAGACTAGGAATGCATAGAGTTTTGTCTCCTGGGACAATAGTTATATCAGGGAGTAATAAGGCAAGAACACAGCCAACGGTCCAATTCGATGGAAGCCTCAGGAAGGCCGAGTTTCCTCCACACATAAAAACTGTGCCACTGGAGGGACAAAGAGATGGGGTGGGTGAGGAATAGTTTTGTACTGTTGAGCAATTTCCAAAGGAAGCAACTCCAACATCAATATCATAGGTATTATTTTTCATCGCGCCTAAAAGACATATTGTAAAAGTGCCTATAGACTGTACTTTAAAAGGAAATCTGGGTTGGCATGTATTATCATCGTCTATGATAGAATTAATAGGAACTGCAATAGGCATGATTGCCCCTGTTGTCATGGAGAGCCAGCAATCACCAGCAAAGGTGGGGTTGGAATTATTAAGCAAGGAGAAGGTAGTTTCCAAAATATCTAATATATTGTTATCTAAACCGGGGAGCTGGCATTTTCTCTATATTAAGAGATGATATGTGAGCTCAGGGATTTGGGGTTTCAAAAGTTTGATTATCTGAGGATGCTTGACAGCATAAGGGAATCCTCCACCATCAGCGACCCCTGTAGGTGCCTTAATGGGGCAGAAGGGGGGTTTACCAACAGGGCCTTGGCACCCAGCTGACTGTAGCTTGGTGTATTTGCCTTCTCCTCCCCGGTCAAAAAGAACGGGGGTATAATGAATAGTGGTCCCTCCTGCTGCATGAGTTTTAGTTAGGGAGGCTTCAAAAAATTGTTCTCCCTTCTTGTTGACACAAATTGAGGCCGACGCATAACAAGTGGCATGCATCTCTTGGGTATGCGTTCAAGTTGCAGAACAATTTTAGAGAGCATTACTTGTACTAGGGGGAATAATCTTTGGCTTGTTAACACATACCAATTTAGGCTGATGAACTCCTCTGAGTTTATGGTCAACCTCGGCCCGGAGGTAAGCCACCTTAGTCACGCAGTCAGCAGTCTGGGTCAAACTAGTGGGAGCCTGAGTCCAAGATCCTCCCTTGCGTTCACAGGGAGGGCCAAAAAGGTACTCCATGATGTTGGAAGGTGGAGGGCCAAAGCCTCCGTGTACAATCCTGTTCAGCAGAAGTGCCTTAAGTAGGATCCTCACACAGATTGTTGGCTGCATCTGAAAAAGAGGAAAATTTGTCCTCAGGGTGAGGGCCTCCATCCCTGTGTTGAGGTAAGCCATTAACCTGTTTAACCAGGCGTTCTGGTAACCATCTTGGGGCTGCTTGCTCTTGGTCCAAAACACAAGCTGAGCCTCGTCCACAGATGAGGACAGGACCTGGGCCTTTCCATTTATTTGTAAGGGGATTGTGCCACATAACATGTGGGCGAACAGAATTGGACGAGGATTGCCAGTGTCAGTCTGCAGCCGAATGGCCTTCATTGTCTAGGGAAAGAAAAATAAGGGCAAATAATGCATGATTAAGGCGATGCCTGTGAGTGGTAAATACAAGTGCAGAAGCATTAAAGCGAGTTAGCCAAGTCTTTAGGTAAGGTGGGCACGTTCCACAATGCCTGAGGCTTGTATGGAATTCCAGTAGTATGACAAATTTGCGAGGAAGCACAAAACTGTTTAAACTTGGCACTGGTATATGCAGGACAATTATTTTTTTTTTTAATATGTATTGGTTTACCCATTACGGAAAACAATGAAACAAGATGAGAAAGGACATCTTTGATAGCCTCTCCAGAATGTGGTGATGCAAAAATAAGGCCGCTGAAGGTATCTACAGAAACGTGTATATATTTGGTTTTTCCAAATTCAGAAAAATGAGTAACATCCATTTGCCAAAACTGATTGGACAGTAATCTTCGGGGGTTAACTCCCAAGTGTTGAATGGGGAGGGAGACAGGGCAACCAGGGCATGCTTTTACTATTTCTCGTGCCTGTTGCCTGGTAATTTTACATAGTTATCGAAGGTTCTGGAAATTTAGATGGTGAAGATTGTGTAAATCCATGGCCTTTTGAATGGAGCCAACAAAAATTGAAAAGATGAAACGAGTTGCTGCATCAGCTTTGGCATTACCTTGTGTTAGAGGGCTGGGAAGATCAGAGTGTGCCCTGATGTGTCCTAAGAAAAATGGGTGTTGTCTGGCCTGAATTAGCTTCTGAAGCTGGTGAAACCGATGGGCCACATTGGAAGAAGCCTTAATGGTGGGTGAAATCTGAAGCAGGGGCACAGAATGAGCAATGTAGGCACTGTATGTATAAATATTAACAGGATTATCAAGAAATGTTTTAAAAACTTGTGTTATGGCAAACAATTCCACAAACTGTGCTGAATGATAGACAGTATCAAAGGTGTTAGGTTGGTTATTGACAACAAAGACTGCTAGGCCATTACTGGAACAGTCTGTAAAGACAGTAAGGACTTGAGGAATGGGAGCCTTTTGAGTAATTTTGGCAAAAATAAATGGATGTAACTGGACAAAATATAAAAGGGGGTCATTGGGGAGGTGGTTATCAATTGTTCTCAAAAAGCCATTCATTCTCTGTCTGTAGTAAAAATTGGGTTTGGTCTTTAGTATATGAAATTAAAATATTATCATGGTCTTTGCCAAAATGTTGTCGAGATAGCAAACGACATTTAAAAATAATAGAAGCTACCTGAGCAAGAAAAACAGTAATAACCTTGGAGAATGTGGTGGGTAAATGGACCCAAAGCAAAGGCAGCCTTTATTTCTAAAATGTGTATTTCGCTGCCGAAATATTCCTGTGGGTGTATGAGGAGTGTGTAAAATAACCAGAACCAGAGGATGGTTATAAGAATGTTCTGTAAAAAACTGTTTGGCAATGGCTTCTGTGACTTGGTTTAATGCCTGTCATGCCTCGGGAGTAAGCTTTTGAGGGGAGGAGGGGTGGGAATCACCTCTCAAAATATCATTAAGGGACAAAAGTATACAAGTGGGTAATTTTAAATATGTTTTTAGCCATTGAATATTCCCCAGTAATTTTTGAAAATCATTAAGGGTGTGAAGATGGTCCACCCATAGTTGTATCTTAGGAATTTGGATCTGATTATCTTGAAGTTTAAGGACCAAATAGGTATAACAGTCCTGTGTTTTAACCTTATTAGGAGCTATCTGTAGTCCCAAGGTTGTGAGGATTTTGTAAAGGTCCAAGTAACAATTATTAAGGTCATGGTTATTAGGTGCAGCAATTACAAATCATCCATATAATGTAAAATATAAATTTGTGGCCATAGCTCTCTCACAGGGTCTACTGCTTGAGCAACATATTTTTGGCAAAGACTAGGGCTGTTGGCCATACCTTGGGGAAGAACCTTCCATTGAAATCTCTGCATAGAGCCCTGAAAATTAAGGTGAGGGAGACTAAAGGCAAAATAGTGTCTATCCTCAGGATGTAAAGGAATGGTAAAAAAAAAAAAAACAATCTTTTAAGTCAATAATCATTTTACAATAGTTTTTGGGAATAGCCACTGGTGTGGGAATGCCTGGCTGTAGTGCTCTTATTCGGCACATAGGTTTATTAATGGCACACAAATATTGTAAAAGGCACCACTTGCCTGATTTTTACTTGATAACAAAAATTGGAGTATTCGATGGTGAGGTTGAGGGCTCTACATGGCCGGCTGCCAGCTGTTTCTGCACTAACATGGAGGCAGCCTCCAAATTTTCTTGGGTAAGGGACCATTGATCCAACCACACAAGAGTCTGAGTCTCCCAAATAATTTTATCTCCATGGGGTACAGGAGAGTCAGAGACTGACACTAAAAATCCGAATACCCAAGTCCATATGTATTTCTTTTTTGTATGGGTTTTATTGGCTCAACCAGTCCTTGTCTCAGTCTCCCAAGGCCTATACCAGGGACAAAATAAATACGAAGCATTTGATGAGTCACCATGGAATTGGGACTGGCATGAATGACTTCCATTTGACTCAAAATATCTCGGGCCCATAGGTTAACAGGGAGGTCAGGAACAATGAAAGGAGTGACAATTCCCTTATTACCCTCTTTATCAGTCCAGATAAGAGCCGTAGAGCTGACCAGAGGATTTTTTGACTGTCCTATCCCTTTAAGGTCAGTCAAGGATGGGGTGAGGATCCAAGCTGATGACCAATATTTTTGAGAAATAATTGTGGCATCAGCTCCAGTATCTAGAATTCCTTGGAATTCCTTTCCTTCAATAAGTAAGGAAATGGTGGGTCTATTTTGAGAAACGGGTTGAACCCAATTTACATCAGAGCAGCCCAAGGAGGCAGTCCCCCGCGGTAGGTTTGGGTGGTTAAGTGCCTCCTGGATTCAAGGGAAGGAGTATTAATTGTGCAAGACTTGTTCCTGCTGGGATGGCCAAAACTCCATTAATAGCTGTGGCCAGTATTTTTTTTTCTCCAGTGAAGTCATTATAATTAATGCCATGGAAGACCTGAACACCATGTAAGTTAGTAGAGGCTCTTCCAAAAATAAGGGCACAGATATGAGATGGAGGGGGACCCATAATTCCAGTGGGTATTATCTGGGGCCCTTGCATTGAGTCTAATATAGTTTCAGTGGTCTCACAGATGTCCAATCCTGCGCTGCCTGGAGTGGCTAGTTGGAGGGAAGCAATTGTGGAGAAGAATTTTGAGGTAGGTTGGGAGTTTGGAAGGGAAAAAATCTTATTGCCCCTGGTTTTGTCCTGGGGGATGTCGTGGCCCGGGGCTGGCCCCGCAGGGAGTTTCCCAAGAAGCAGGAAAAAATAGGCTGTCTGAGGGCATTTGTCTTAGATCTACACTCACTGGCCCAGTGATTACCTTTACCACATCTAGGGCAAAGGGTAGCTTGGGGCGGTATAGCCCCAGTTGAAGGAGATGCTATTCCTAGGCTTTCTTTGCCTGTCGGACACTTGCGTGCAAAATGGCCAGGTTGTTTACAAGTAAAGCAAGTACGTGAGCCAGGATTGTGAAAGGTCTTGGTAAAGGTGACACCTAGGGCAAGACCCATGGCATGAGCTGCACCTACCCCTGCATAGAGTCTAATAAAGTCAGAAAGTTTCCCTTTATCCTTATGTGGTTGAAGAACATCCTGACATGCCGGGTTGGCGTTTTCAAAGGCAAGATGTTTTACAAAAGAGCTTTTGTTTTCACTTGGTCCAAGCAAGCATTCCACAGCTAGGTTAAGCCTGGGAACAAAGTCGCTATAAGGCTCGTCGGGCCCTTGTCGAATTTTTGCCAGGGAAGTGGTAGCCGAGGCTTTTGAGGGAGGTGTCTCCAAGCATGTAAGCCAGCCATCTGAATCTGCATCAAAAGTCCAGCAGGGAAATGTGCCTGTTTAGTTTTAGTGCAAAAGGCTCATTGCCCACTAGCTTAACATAAGTCCCGGACTTAGAGGAGGCCTTAGTTAAAATTTTTTGAGCAGTTTCCCGACAGTGCTCTTTGAAATCTGCATTCCATAACAGGAAGTCTCTGGCACTGAGGGTAGCTTGGTCTAAAAATTTCCAATCATTGGGAGTAAGTCATTGTGTGCTGTGGCTTTCTAATAAAGCCAACATGTAGGGTGCAAAGGGGCCATAGTGAGCACAAGCCTTTTTAAGTTTTTCAGGAAAATGCAGGCTTAATTTTTTGTAGACTCTGGGTTCCTGCCTGCCTAGGGCTGAACTCCTCATCCTCTGAGTCCTGATCTCCTTATTCCATTTCTCCGCTTCCTCCTCTTGATCCTCGTCTAAGTCTTTGACCTCAGCCTGGGCAGGCTTATCTATCTGACTGGTGGTGACTGGGAAGGCGAGCACAGGTTGATGGAGTGGCTTCGCCTTTGTATTAGACCACTGTAGGCCAGTTACTTTGACTCCATACCTAAGGCTAATGAACAGAGCTCAGAGTGAAGGGATCTTAATTCTTTTAAAGGTTGGATCTGTTCCTGTCTATGTTGGAAGGATGCTCACAAAGGAGCCAGTTTAGGCAAGGGAAGTGGGGAAAAAATATCTGGGGGGGGGGCATTTGTACCCTGAAGGGCCAGAGCACAAAAGGCAGGAGGGATATAGGAGGGGTTGGATGTGTAAGTCCTATAGGCTGTGGCAGGGTCTTGAGAGGTGCAGGGTCTTCTGAATGGTAGCGAGCTGCTTCCTTCTCCAAGGTAGCCTCCTCTACAGGGGTCAATGAGTCTCCGGAATTTAAAACTGGATAAAGGCAGTTGGTAACCATTGGAGCCTTAATCCTTAGGGTGGTATTTTGAGGGGGACCAGGAAGGTTCCCATGGTCCTGGGGAGCCTGAGAAGGGTCTATGTCTATACTAACTGATGGGCATGCCGAGGGGATACGAGAAGTATTTGCATAGCCTCTTCCCCAACCTCGACAAGTTTTAAGGTACCATTGTCAAAGGGTGAACTTTTAAGAATTTCATTAATTAAGTTCCAGTAAGAAAAGGTGGGAACAGGCACTTTTTCTGGGCCAAAGGATTCATAATAATCTTTTAAACAGTCTCCTACTCCAAGCCATCTTTTACCATCAATGGTCCTTTCAAGAGGAAACCATGGACACTGCTCTCTTATGTATGAAAAAAAAAATTAAGTCTTTTTTCTAAACACGCGCCCCCATTTCTGCAAGGACTCCTTGTAGCCTGACAAAAACAAATCATATGACGAAACTGCTTGTCCCATAGTGGGTCAATCACCGTGCGTCATCCCCACGCTCCTCCTGGATCTGTCTCTCGGTGGTGTCTTCTGCAGTTATTGGAAGCTCTGCTTGACCAAATCTTCCAGGAGGACGGGGTCCCCCTCAATCAAAAGCTCAAGCCCCAGTCGGTGGGCGCCAGATGTCCCAGCCGGCAGGACACATCAACGTGGGCAGCGAACCTAGATAGGGAGGAATGAAGGGACAAGAGACACGAGAGATGACAGCAAGACAGGAGTTCTGATCAAGCTGCAAACTCTTATTGTTCACACAGGGGTATTTGTATGCTGGATGTGGGAAATCTCTCTTATCGGCAGTTCCTAGATGTCTTCACAAGGTGAGATAACCTCAGGAAGTTTCAGAAAGACAAATGGCCGCAGGATGTCTCAGGGAGACAGATGGCTACAGGATGTCTCTCAGACAGGATGTCTCCTGGTGGCTGTTTCTTGTAAGTGTCAGGCTATTCTTTGAAGTAGAATAGAATTCCTTCTACCTCTGACAGTCAGGGATTCAGTATTTCGAATAGAAAATTGGAAAATGAATCCAATGTTTATGCAAATATGTGCTACCCAAAAGTCTTCCCACTCTCATTCAGAACAATGCCTTGACATTACCTTCACCCCAAGTAAGACACAATAAGAGAAGAAGAGTTAGAAAATCTGTGAATACACATCTGGAATGGAAAATTCTCAGTAGTTAACAACCTTGGAGGTGGTAGAGGTGTTTCGAAAAGTAAGGTACATGGTAAAAACTCCACAAACATGGAGCTCTGTTGGCCTAAAGACTTCTTGAGAAACTGCCTCTGAGGTTGGGCACTTGAAATATATGTTGTTGTCAGGAGTTTTAACTTCCTTTGTAGTGAGACCATCAAATCTGGTTCTGCATCTGTGTGACCTGGAGCACATGGTTTCTTATTTTCCAATAAACATGAGGCAGCAGGGCTGAATTCTCTCTTTGTAGGTAATTTGTTGCCATTTGGGGGCAAAGTGTCTCCCAGTGTGGACTTTGAAGCCATTTGGTCTTTCTCTACTTTTCATGGTGTTTCTTGCAGCTGCATTGGGAGTTTAGTATTTGCTTCACGAAATACGAAGAGGTCAACTAGGACAGAGTGCTGGAGGGAGTTCTGTTACGTGTGTTGGTTAAGGGTCTGCAGGAGAGTGCACCAACCAGGCTTCTATCCCACATAGCTTGCCCCCTTGACAATAGCAATCTGATTCTAAACATTGCCCTGAAACCTCTCCGTATAACAAGATGCCTTTACATACAAGGGTATGGGGGCTGCACCATGTCAGTCACAAACCATTTGGAAGCCAATGGCAGATCCACATGACCCCATCACAGATGTTTTAACAAACACCTACACTCCACTGCTCTAGGCCGACTACTCATCGCCCTCCAAATTACTGGCATCTCTGTTCTACATGATTTTCATGAAACCCAGTCAATCAAGGCATTGTCTGGTACACTCATGATCATCTATAAGACATCCAAAGGTTCTCCACTGACACCTGTTCATGGGAATTTCAAAAATTTAATGGTATTTATCTAGCCTTTTTTCAAGGATGAAGTTTGAGGCACTGTGGTGTTTAATTCATTCAGGAACCATGAAATGGAGAGGAAGCTTATTTCAATGAAATCTCTGGAGAATTCTAACAGGCAATGATTCCCAACGACAGGCTAAAAGGTCACATTAAGCCAGGCATTTGAGGTCTACAATGTGTGATCCTTTTGTGCTTTGACTTGCAACTATGGCTGCCAATTCTTTAAAAATAAAATCATGTGATATCCTTCCTGAGATTCCCAGTGCTCTGTGGAAAGCCACCCTGGGCCTTGATCTCAGTTTCCAAGGGCGACTCTCATGCGTGGCCTCCTAAAATCCCAACACAATACATGGCAATACTTCTTTGAGGTCAGTTCCATAACTCAGTTTCTAAGGGGAATCACACCAGTGTTCAAGCCCAGGCGGACCCAGTCATCTCTTCCAACGGCCACAAAAATGACCACAATTAAAACCAAAACACTCCCACATGGCCCTCATCTTCTTCCATATAGACACTAATCATAACCTCAGGCTGTAGGTTTCCATGAGGGCCAAAGCCAAAGACAGTATCCAAAATAAGGTCCCTTTCCCCCATTTGCTTAAAGTCAGTGTGGCAGGGAGACCCTTCATGTGAACCAGAAGTGATGAAAGAGGCCTGCCCTTAATACTGCTCTGATTCTCCATTTTGTGGCCTAATTACTGTGGGGTTTAGATTCCTTATGTTAATTGGGGTCATGAGAAAACCCAAGCACCTATGGCCTAGCCTCTGTAGTGATTTGAAGAACTCATTTGACCCAAAGGATCCCTATTCTCAAAGATGGAGGTCAGGAACTTTACAGAGGAAGGTAAGAGACTTCATCCACAATGACTGCTCTTATGGGTATTTTGGTTTTGGATGCACACATGGGATTTTTTTAGATCCATTAGGTGCTGAGAATCTAAGCCACAACCTCACACAGGGCCAAGAAGCTGATTCAGACACATCCCTTTCCAAAGCAATTAAGCAAAGAGCCAAAGGTGATGCCCATTCATTTCCATTTGAAAACTCTTCAGTCTTCACAAAGGGGTGGCCTGAGGCAAAGACTTTCCTGACATTAAGGGCAATAGTACAATAGGTAAGCAAAAGGCCCAAAGCAGGGTTTCTCCACTGAGACTTTCCTGATCACACTGATATCTGAGTTTTCTGAGATGCTCACCATTGCCTTCAGCTATCCAGTACATGGCCATGTCACAGAGCTTAAAGGTGGTACATATCTTGGACACAAAACCATGAGCCTATTCTGGAGTTTGGCCAAAATTCAGAAAGAAAATAGGATCTTAGGAAGATATTAGGAGTGGCCGATCCATATGGCAAGCCGTAGACCATTCATAAATAGGACAGGATGAACGCTGGTAAGATTTCTACTAGATAGGACATATGTATTGATGCGCTCTCTTTTCTAATGTCTACAACCACGGACACAGTGGGATACACAGACATAGAAACACTCGCCTTGTCAAAAGACTTACTAGAAACAATTCACACCAAACCAAACAAAACGACTTTCCTACCTATTCTCAGAACATGAGACAAAACCACAAACCCACACCCACACCCACACCCACACAGACCCCCAAGTAGGTCTGTGAAAATATGGAGTGTCCTTTGACTGGTGGGCCATAATATATTTCCCCATAATGGGCTGTTCTCTCTGAGATCTGGTCTCCGTGTCCAACTCTGTGAAGCTGTTAGGAGCCAGCGGTGAGCCACTACCTTCTTTCTCAGGAAAGGCCCCTCCTCAGACCTTCCTGGCATTAGGCCATCCTCACATCAGTAGGTACCAAGAAAGACTGTCTCTGTCCTTGGAAAATCCAAACAAGTTTGACCACTGGGACATGAACTGGGACTGGCTCTGGGTGCCTGACTTCCTGTATCCCAAGTTCAGAGAGTTCCATCACCAAGGAAGTGAGGTGAGGTCACTTCCTTCAGGAACTAAATGAGGTCACTGCCTTGGCAACAACTTTTTCCTAAAAGTTGCTTCTAAGGGTCCCATGAGATGGAGGATGCACCTACTCGCTCTGACATTTTCACAAGTTAGAATGGTATATCAACCATAGGCAACCGGGAACAGCTCTCCACACAGGCCTGGTTTGGTCCATCTTCTCTACATTAAGATGAAAGAGGCTGATTCAGACACATCCCTTCATCCTGACCAGGTTGTTTACCATGGAAGTTGACTTTTCCTCCCTCAGGTCCTTCTTAGCTGCCTACATCTTCTCCATGGATCATTTCTGCATGGACCTTCGAGGTTCTCAGCAGGTGGAAGTTTCCCTACACTCCTGTATTGTAAGACCAACTCTGTCCCTGCTTTTCTGTAAAGTTAGATTGAGGGAACAGTGTATGGTTAGTGTAATAACAGGTTCGATTTGGGTTAGGAATCATTCTGCGCGATGAATAATGGTATTGGGAACCTGCGATATTTATTAAATTATATTGGTAAAATATATGTATGAAAACAGAAATCTAGGATTTGAAGCCCAGAAGGGCATTGGGCCCTTGATTGGGATACGTAGTGTTGAATTAGGTTCTGCACAGTTGTCTCAGATAAATCCATTTACAATGGCATAGGACCTTGTACATTGGATGATTGAATGAGGAAGAGAACATCGAGTCAAAAAGGGATAGTCGGTACGATTAGGTAGATAGTCGGTAGGATTAGGAAGAAGAGTGAGTACAGGATATGGACGGAAATTTCTTTTTTTTTTATTGGTTGTTCAAAACCCTACAAAGCTCTTGACATATAATATTTCATACATTAGCATACATTAGCTTCAAGTGAGTTTTGAACTCCCTTTTTTATCCAAGTACAGATTGCAGAATCACATGGGTTAAACATCCAAATTTTTACATCATACCATGCTAGTAACTGTTGTATTCTGCTACCTTTTCTATCCTCTACTATCCCCCCTCCCCTCCCCTCCCATCTTCTCTCTCTACCCCTTCTACTGTAATTCATTTCTCACCTTGTTTGTTTTCCCATTCCACTTACAACCTCTTATATGTAATTTAGTATAACAATGAGGATCTCCCTCCGTTTCCATGGAATTCCCCTTTTCTCTCCCTTTCCCTCCCACCTCATGTCTCTGTTTAATGTTAATCATTTCTTCCTGCTCTTCCTCCCTGCTTTATTCTTAGTTGCTCTCATTATATCAAGAAGACATTTGGTATTTGATTTTTAGGAATTGGCTAGCTTCACTAAGCATAATCTGCTCTAGTGCCATCCATTTCCCTGCAAATTCCAAGATTTTGTCATTTTTTAGTGCTGCGTAATACTCCATGGTGTATAGATGCCACATTTTTTTAATCCATTCATCCATTGAAGGGCATCTGGGTTGGTTCCACAATCTAGCTATTGTCAATTGTGCTGCTATGAACATCAATGTGGCAGTATCCCTGTAATACGCTCTTTTAAGGTCTTCAGGGAATAGTCCGAGAAGGGCAATAGCTGGGTCAAATGGTGGTTCCATTCCCAGCTTTCCCAGGAATCTCCATACTGCTTTCCAAATTGGCCGCACCAATTTGCAGCCCCACCAGCAATGTACAAGAGAACCCTTTTCCCCACATCCTCGCCAGCACTTGTTGTTGTTTGACTTCATAATGGCTGCCAATCTTACTGGAGTGAGATGGTATCTTAGGGTGGTTTTGATTTGCATTTCTCTGACTGCTAGAGATGATGAGCATTTTTTCATGTACTTGTTGATTGATTGTATGTCCTCCTCGGAGAAGTTTCTGTTCAGGTCCTTGTCCCATTTGTTGATTGGGTTATTTGTTATCTTATTGTCTAATTTTTTAAGTTCTTTGTATATTCTGGATATTAGGGCTCTATCTGACGTGTGAGGAGTAAATATTTGTTCCCATGATGTAGGCTCCCTATTTACTTCTCTTATTGTTTCTTTTGCTGTGAAAAAACTTTTTAGTTTAAGTAAGTCCCATTTGTTGATTCTTGCTATCAACTCCTGTGCTATGGGTGTCCTATTAAGGAATTTGGAGCCCGACCCCACTATATGTAGATCGTAGCCAACTTTTTCTTCTATCAGACGCAGAGTCTCTGATTTGATATCAAGGTCTTTGATCCATTTTGAGTTAACTTTTGTGCATGGTGAGAGGAGGGGGTTCAGTTTCATTTTGTTGCATATGGATTTCCAGTTTTCCCAACACCATTTGTTGAAGATTCTATCCTTCCTCCATTGCATGCTTTTAGCCCCTTTATCAAATATAAGATAGTTGTAACTTTGTGGATTGTTCTCTGTGTCCTCTATTCTGTACCATTGGTCCACCCGCCTGTTTTGGTACCAGTACCATGCTGTCTTTGTTACTATTGCTCTGTAATATAGTTTGAAATCCGGTATCGCTATACCGCCTGATTCGCACTTTCTGCTTAGAATTGCTTTTGCTATTCTGGGTCTTTTATTTTTCCATATGAATTCCATGATTGCTTTATCTATTTCTACAAGCAATGCCTTTGGGATTTTGATTGGCATTGCATTAAACCTATATAGAACTTTTGGTAATATCGCCATTTTGATGATGTTAGTTCTGCCTATCCATGAACAGGGTATATTTTTCCATCTTCTAAGATCTTCTTCTACTTCTCTCTTTAGGGTTCTGTAGTTTTCATTGTATAAATCTTTCACTTCTTTTGTTAGGTTGATTCCCAAGTATTTTATTTTTTTTTGAGGATATTGTGAATGGAGTGGTTTTCCTCATTTCCATTTCAGAAGTTTTGTTGCTGATATACAAGAATGCCTTTGATTTATGCGTGTTGATTTTATATCCTGCTACTTTGCTGAATTCATTTATTAGTTCTAGTAGTTTTTTTGTAGACCCTTTTAGGTCTTCTATGTATAAAATCATGTCATCCGCAAATAATGATAATTTAAGTTCTTCTTTTCCAATTTTTATGCCTTTAATTTCTTTCGTCTGTCTAATTGCTCTGGCCAGTGTTTCGAGAACTATATTGAATAGAAGTGGTGATAGAGGGCATCCCTGTCTTGTTCCAGATTTTAGAGGGAATGCCTTCAATTTTTCACCATTCAGAATGATGCTAGCCTGAGGCTTAGCATAGATAGCTTTTACAATGTCAAGGTAATTTCCTGTTATCCCTAGTTTTTCTAATGTTTCGAACATCAAGGGATGCTGTACTTGTCAAATGCTTTTTCTGCATCTATCGAGATGATCATATGGTTCTTATCTTTAAGTCTATTGATGTGGTGAATAACATTTATTGATTTCCGTATATTGAACCATCCTTGCATTCCAGGGATGAATCCTACTTGATCATGGAGCACAATTTTTTTGATGTGCCTTTGTATCCGATTCGCCAGAATTTTATTGAGGATTTTTGCATCTAGGTTCATCAGGGTTATTGTTCTGAAGTTTTCTTTCTTTGATATGTCTTTGTCTGGTTTCGGAATCAACGTGATGTTGGCCTCATAGAATGAATTTGGAAGAGCTCCCTCTTTTTCTATTTTCTGAAATAACTTGAAAAGTATTGGTATTAATTCTTCTTTAAAAGTTTTGTAAAACTCCGCTGTATACCCATCCGGTCCTGGGCTTTTCTTGGTGGGTAGTCTCTTGATTGCTTCTTCAATTTCATCCATTGGTATTGGTCTGTTCAAATTGTGTGTATCCTCCTGACTCAGTCTGGGCAAATCATATTTCTTAAGAAATTTATCGATGTCTTCACTATCTTCTATTTTATTGGAATATAGGTTTTCAAAATAATTTCTAATTGTCTTCTGAATTTCTGTAGCATCTGTTGTGATATTGCCTTTTTCATCCTGTATGTTAGTAATTTGAGTTCTCTCTCCTCTTCGTTAGCATGGCTAAGGGTCTGTCAATCTTGTTTATTTTTTCGAAGAACCAACTTTTAGTTTTGTTGATTTTTTCAATAGTTTCTTTTGTTTCAATTTTGTTGATTTCCGCTCTGATTTTAAATATTTCTTGCCTTCTGATGCATTTGCTGTTGTTTTGTTCATCCTTTTCTAGGGCTTTGAGATGAAGTGTGAGCTCATTTATTTGTTGGTTTTTCCTTTTTTTGAGGAATGACCTCCAGGCGATGATGGTTAGGGTAATAACAGGTTCGATTTCGGTTAGGAATCATTCTGCGCGATGAATAATGGTATTGGGAACATGCGATATTTATTAAATTATATTGGTAAAATATATGTATGAAAACAGAAATCTAGGATTTGAAGCCCAGAAGGGCATTAGGCCCTTGATTGGGATACGTAGTGTTGAATTAGGTTCTGCACAGATGTCTCAGATAAATCCATTTACAATGGCATAGGACCTTGTACATTGGATGATTGAATGAGGAAGAGAACATTCAGTCAAAAAGGGATAGTCGGTACGATTAGGTAGATAGTCGGTAGGTTTAGGAAGAAGAGTGAGTACAGGATTTGGACGGGAATTTCTTTAGCAATAGGCTTTCAGTTAGAGAGTGAATGTAAATGTCAGCACATATGAGAATTCAGTCACAATGATGAACTTTGAAAAATATGTAGAAAAGCAGATAATAATAGAGACTTTACAAAATCAGGCAAAGTATAAAGTGAGTGATAGGATTAGACATTTTGTACACTGTTGAGTTTGAATATATAATCTTAAGAAGAAACAAATATGCAGTGACCATTAGGATTGACATTTGAGAGCATTAGGAAACCTGGACATGGATGCTTTTAGTAATCCATGTTCACTTTCATTTTAGGCTTTGGTACAATTATAAGTGTGACCTTTGCATTTTTTGTCCAGAATATTACTGTCATAGAATGTATATGTGGATCAGATGACATGAGCATTTCTTCAAGCATTTCTGGAAGTAATGTTTTCAAGACCTATAAATTACTATTGGGGGTAAAAGCGGTGTACCCTGTGTCCATGAATATAGACATAATGCATGAATAGACCACATTTTGAATAAATAATTTAACTGTTCCCACTTTAAATAATGGATTGAATTAATATATGAAATATTATAAGAAATCTTGTATTGATATAATATCATTCATTCCAACCAGTAATACATCTATATGTAATATTAGGGTTATGATTATCATGAAAGGTGTGTGAGTATTGCTTCAAAAGTGATCATAGAAATCTAAATTAATGTGTTTGGAAAGAAGTCTCATAAAAAGACCAGTCAAGAAACATGGAGGAATACATGTGATCTGAAGAAGAAAATGATTGAAAGTGAAACAAATGCCTATAAACTTGCGAACTTGTGGATGAAATATATATCCCATGATGTGAATAAATTGAAGAAATAGTAATGTACCAGTGTTGAATAAAATGAACATCCAAATACACATCATGTCCCATAGGAATCTACTTGCATTGATGTTAAACTAGGTCAGTTACTGTAGAAATATTAGGATTTGTATGCACCATTCACTAAAGTTAGTTTTCAGTACTAAGAAACAAATATGTATATCAGGAGAATGAATATTTTGAGAAAACTCTTGAGAAAATTTGATTATAAATCCACATACTTGAATATGAATGAGTTAAGGGAGTGTATAATAAGACACATATTTCATATTTTGAAAAATCTGGAGAATATATATATATATATATATATATATATATATATATATATACACACACACAAACACACACAGACATTAAAAATAGCATAATATATGCTATATGAAATTCACCATGAAATTTATATCATCCAGAGATCCAAAAATATTTATTTTATTTAACATGGATTTATGTATAATGTTGTTCAACTAGGAAGCTCACGCATAGGTTGAATTTTCAGTTCTAAAGCGTTTAGGAGGAGTGATCTCTTAAAATTTGTATCTGCCAAGTCAGCCACTTCACAAAAATGTACGTGTGGTATCAGGTAAGATTCTATAATTACATGTAAAAATACATGTGCTGAATAGACTACAGAGACAGGGAAACAGGAATTCACATATTTGTTAACTTTAAAACACATGGAGAAATATTTTAACAAATAATTGACTAGATTTATAACTCCTACCCTAAATAATGCAAAAGGCAATTCCACTATACACCATGCCTTCTCTGAACTGCTTGTATTTCTATTTTTTTTTTTTGGTTTATTTTTCTCCATCTTATTAGGATTAGTTGTCAGAGTCTAGTAGGGTAAGTGTTAGTGTGAGGTATTCAGTATTTTGAAAGGAAAATTGGAAAATGAATCCAAAGTGTATGTAAATATGTGGTACACAAAAATTTTCCCACTCTCATCCAGAACAATGCCTTGACATTACAATCGCGCAGAGTAAGACACAATTAGAAGAGAAGAGTTAAAAAATCTGTGAATAAATATCTGGAATGGAATATGCTCAGGAGTTCACAACCTTGGAGGAGGTAGAGGAGATTCCAAAAGTAAGGGACAGTGTAATCATTCCAAAAACATGGAGCTCTGCTGGCGTAAAGACTTCTTGAGAAACTGCCTCTGAGGGTGGGCACTTGAAATATATGTTGTTGTCGGGAGCTTCAGATTCGTTTGTAGTGAGACCATCAAATCAGCGTCTTCATCTATGTGACCTGGAGGACATGGTTTCTTATTTTCCCTGAACATGAGTCAGCAGTGCTGAATACTCTCTTTGTAGGTAAACTGTGGACACGAGGGGCTAAGTGTATCCACATGGGCCTGTGAAGCTATTTGGTCATTCTCCACTTTTCGTGGTGTTTCTTGCTGCTGCACTGGGATTTTGGTATTTGCTTCAAGAAATACAAAGAATTCAACTGTTACTCTGTGCGTGAGGGGGTTCTATCACGTGTGGTGGGTCAGGGTCTGCAGGAGAATGCACCTAACAGGCTTATATCCCACATAGTTGCCCCCTTGACCATAGCAACCTGATTCTAAATATTTCCCTAAAACCTCTGCATATAACAAGATGCCTTTACATTGAAGGGACTGCTGGCTGCACCACATCAGTCACAAGCCATTTGGAAGCCAAAGGCAGATCCACATGAACACACCGCAGATGTTTTATCACACACCTGCCCACCAATGCTCTAGGCCCACTCCTCAGCAGGCTCCAGCTTCCTGGCATCACTGTTCTGCACAATTTTTATGAAAACCAGTCAATCAAGGCACTGACTGTTATTCTTATGATCGGCCACAGGATATCCAAAGAATATCCAGTGCCAACTTGTCATGGGAATTTTAAAAATTTCATGATATATTGACCTAGCCATTTTTCAAGGATGAAGTTGGAGGCATTCTGGAACTATTAAATGGTGAGGAAGCTCATTTCAATGAAATATCTGGAGATCTCTCACAGGAAAGACTTCCCAAAGAGTGGCCAAAAGGTCACATGAATCCAGGAACATTGAGGTCTACAATGTGAGGTCCATGTGTGTTTTGACTCTCAACAATGGTTGCCAAGTTTTTCAAACAAAATCATGTGATATCCTGGCTGAGATTTCCAGTGTTCTGTGAATAATTACCCTGGGCCTAGATCTCAGTTTCCAAGGGCGACTCTCATGCGTGGCCTCCTAAAATTCCAACACTATTCATGGCAATACTTCTCTGAGTTCAGTACGAGAACTCAGTCTTTATGCAGAATCCCACCAAAGTTCAAGCCAAGGTGGACCATGTAATCTCTACTAACCGCCACAAAAATGACTACAATTAAAACCAAAACACTCCCACATGGCCCTCATTTTCTTCCATACAGACACTCATCATAACCTCTGGCTGGAGGTTTCCGTGAGGGGTGCAGCCCAAGACAGTGTCCAAAATAAGCTTCCTTGCCCCTCATTTGCCTAAAGTCAGGGTGGCCTGGACACCCTTCCTGTGAACTAAGAGTCATCAAATAGGCCTGCCGTTTATTTTGCTCTGCTTCTTAAATTTGAGGCCTACTGATGGTGGGATTTAGATTCCTCATGTGAATTGGAGTCATGAGAAAACCCAATCACCTATGGGCTAGAATCTGCAGGGCTTTGAAGAACTTATTTGACCCAAAGGAGGCCTATTCTCACTTAATGGAGGTCAGGAACCTTACCACGGAAGGAGAGAGACTTCATCCACAATGATTGCTCTTTTGGACATTTTGCTTTTGGATGCATACATGGGATCTCTCTTTAGATCCATCAGGTGCAGAGAATCTAAGCCACAGAATTACACAAGGCCAAGAGGCTGATTAAGACATATCCATTTCCAAAGCAATTAAGCAAAGAGCCACAGTTGATGCCCCTTCATTTGCAGTTGAAAACTTTTCTTCAGGCTTCAAAAAGGGTGGCCTGAGGCAAAGACTTTCCTGACATTCAGGGCAACAGAACATTAGGTAAGGAAAAGGCCCAAAGCATGGTTTCTCCACTGAGTCTTTACTGGTCACACTGATATCTGAGTTTTCTGAGATGCTCGCCATGCCCTTCATTTAACCAACACATGGCCGTGTCACAGAGCTTGGAGGTGGTACATATCTTGGACACAAAACCATGAGCCTATTCTGGAGAGTGGCCAGAATTCAGGAAGCAAACAGTAACTTAGGAAGATAGCAGGTGTTGCCGGTCCATAAGGCAAGCCGCAGTCCATTCATAAATTGGGAAGGATGAATGCTGGGAAATTTCTACTAGACAAGACTCATCCATTGATGCATTCTCTTTGCTAATGTCTACAACCACTGACACAGTGAGATACACAGACATAGAAACACTCGCCTTTTCATACGACTTTCTGGAAACACTTTACTCCAAACCAAACAAACCGCCTTTCAGACATATTCTCAGAGCATGAGAAAAAAACCACAAACCCACACCCCCAGCCAGATAAGCACCTCCTTCCTCCAAGTAGGTTTGTGACTATCCGGAGTGTCCTCTGACTGATAGGCCATACTATGTTCCCCTGAAATGGCCTCTCCTATCTCACATCTGGTGTCCATGGCCAATTCTGTGAAGTTGTCAGGAGCCAGCAGTTAGCCACTGCCTTCTTTCTCAGGAAAGGCCCCTCTTAAGAGCTTTCCTGTCATTTGTCCATTCTCACATCAGTAGATACCAAGAAAGACTGACTCTGTCCTTGTTATATCAAACAAGTGAGACCACTGGGTCTGGGACTGAGACAGGCTCTAGGTGCCTGGCTTCCTGGATCCCAAGTTCAGAAAGTGCCATGAACAAAAAAGTGAGGTGAGGTAACTTCTTTCAGGAACTGAATGAGGTTACTGCCTTGGCAACCAGTTTGTCCTAACACATGCATCCAAGTGTCCCATGACATGTAGGCTGACCGTATTTCTGTGACACTTTCACAAGTTAGAATGGTATATCAACCATAGGCACCTGGGAACAGCTCTCCACACAGGCCTCATTTGGTCCATCTTCTCTAGATTAAGAAGAGAGAGGCTGATTCAGACAAAAGCCTTCATCCTGACCAGGTTGTTTGGCATGGAAGATGACTTTTGATCTCTCAGGACCTTCATACCTGCCTACATCTTCTCCAGGGATCAATTCTGCATGGACCTTTGAGGTTCTCAGCAGGTGGACAATCCCCTACTTTCCTGTATTGTAAGACCAACTCTGTCCCTGCTCTTTTGTAAATGTAGATTGAGGGAACAGTTTATGGTTAGGGTTAATTACATGTTTGTTTTGGGTTAGGAATCATTTTGCTGGATGAATAATGGTATTGGGAATCTGTGATATATATAAGAACATAGAGTTGAAAAATATGTATGAAAACAGAAATGTAGTAAGATTTAAAGTCCATATTGGCATTGGGCCTTTGATTTGGATACTTAGCTTTGAATTACGTTCTGCAGTGATGTCTCAGATAAATTGATTATCAATGACATAGGACCTTGTACCTTGGATGATAGATTGTAGAAAAGAACATCCACTCAAACAGGGATAGTCCATAGGATTAGGAAGATAGTCGGTAGGTTTTGCAAGAAGTGTGAGTACAGGATATGGACCAAAAGTTCTTTATCAATAGGGTTTCGGTAATAGAATGAAGGTCAATGTCAGCACATGTGAAGAGTCAGTCACATAGGTAAACTGGGGAAAATATGTAGGAAAGGAAACATCAATAGAGACAGTAGGAAATCAGGCAAAGTATAAAGTGAGTGATAGGATTAGACATTTTAACAGGGTTGATGTTGACTATATAATCTTCGAAGAAACAAATATGTAGTCACCAATAGGATGGACATTTGAGAGAATTAGGCAACCTAGACATCAATGTTTTTAGTAATCCATGCTCCCATTCAATTTAGGCTTTTGTACAAACATATGTGTGATCTTTGCATTTTGTATCCAAAAGAGTACTGTGATAAAATGTATAGGTAGATCAGGTGACATAAGTATTTTTTCCACCATTTCAGGGAGCAATATTTTGAAGATGTATAAATTAGTATTGCGGGTACAAAGAGGTGTACCCTGTGTGTATGAATATAGAGATAATGCATGAATAGATGATACTGTGAATAAATAATATAACTGATTCCACTTTAAATAATGGATTAAATTGATATCTTAAAATTTACAAGAAATCTTATATTGATACACAGTCATTCATTCCTATCAGTTATACATCTAATGGTAATATGAGGGTTATGGTTTGTCATTAAGGGTGTGTGAGTTTTGCTTCAAAAGTAATTATGGAAATCGAAAATAATGTGTTTGTAAAGAAGTCTCATGAAGAGACTAGTCAAGAAACATGGAGGAATACGTGTGTTCTGAAGCAGGAAGTAATTGAAAGTGAAACAAACTGATATAAATTAGCGAACTTGTGGATGAAATATATATCCCATGATGTGCATAAACTGAAGAAATAGTAATGTACCAGTGTTGAATACAAATGAACGTCAAAATACATATCATGTCCCATAGGAATCTACTTGCATTGATGTTAAACTTGGTCAGTAACTGTAGAAATATTAGGATTTGTATGCATCATTCACTGAAGTTAGTTTTCAGTAATAGGAAACAAATATGTATTTCAGGTGGATGAATATTTCTGAGAATAATCTTGTGAAATGTTGATAATAAATCCACATACATGAACATGAATAAATTTTGGGAGTGTATAATAAGACACATATATTTCATATTTTCAAAAATCTGGAGAGTGTGTATATATATATATATATATATATATATAGATAGATATATATAGATAGATATAGATATAGATATAGATATAGATAGATATATAGATATATATATATATATATATATAGATACATATATATACATATGCCTATATATATATACACACACACACACACTCACACAGACATTAAAAAGTAGCAATATATATGCCAATCGAAATTTATTACGAAATATATATAATCCACACATCCCAAAATATACTTTTTACTGAACATGGATTTATATATAATTTTGTTCAGCTAGAAAGGTCACCAATAGTTTGAACTTTCAGTTCCAACAGCATTAAGAGGAGTGATCTCTTCTCACAATTTGCATCTGCCAAGTCAGCAACCTCTCAAGTATATACATGTGATACCAGGTAGGATTCTATATGTGCATATAAAAACACATGTGCTGAATAGGCCACAGAGAAAGGGAGAGAGGAATTCACATATTTGTTAACTTTAAAAACACATGGAGAACTGTTTTAATTAAAAATTGAGTAGATTTATAATTCCTAGCCTATATAATGCAAAAGGCAAGTCCAATTATACAACATGACTCCTCTGAACTGCTTGTATTTCTATTCTGTTTTGGTTATTATTCTCCATCATGTTAGGATTAGTAGTCAGAGTCTAGTGGGGTATGTGTTAGTGTCCAAAATAAGCTCTCTTACCCCTCATTTGCCTAAAGTCATGGGGGCCTGGACACCCTGCATTTGAACCAGGAGTGATAAAATAGGACTGCAGTTAATACTGCTCTGCTTCTCCATTTTGAAGCCTACTGCCTGTCAGGTATAGATTCTTTATGTGATTTGGAATAATGAGAAAACCCAAGCACTTCTTTAGGGCTTTGAAGATTTCATTTGAACCAAATGATCCCTATTCTCACTTGATGTAGGTCAATAACATAACAAAGGAAGGCAAGACACTTCATCCACCATAACTGATCTTTTTGCCATTTTGGTTTGGATGCACACATGGGATCTTTCTTTAGATCCATCAGGTGCTGAGAATCTAAGCCACAACCTCACACAGGTCCAAGAGGCTGATTAAGACACATGCATTTCCAAAGAAACTAAGCAAAGAGCCACAGGTGATGACCATTCATTTTCATTTGAAAACTGTTTTCTTCAGGCTTCACAAAGGGGTGGCCTGAGGCAAAGACCTTCCTGACATTCAGGGCAACAGAAACATAGGTAAGAGAATGGCCCAAAGCAGGGTTTCTCCACTGAGAATTTCCTGGTCACACTGATATCTGAGTTTTCTGAGATGCTCGCCATTCCTTACCGCTATCCAGTACATGGCCATGTAACAGAGCTTGGAGGTGGTACATATCTTGGACACAAAACCATGAGCCTATTCTGCAGAGTTGCCAGAATTCAGGAAGAAAACAGGAACTTAGGAAGATAGTAGGTGTTGTCCCTCCATAAGGCAAGCTGCAGTTCATTCATAAATTGGGCAGGATGAATGCTGGGAAGCTTTCTACAAGACAAGACATATCCATTGATGCATTCTCTTTTCTAATGTCTACAACCACGGACACAGTGGGATACACAGGCATAGAATCACTCACCTTGTCAAAAGACTTACTAGAAACAGTCCATTCCAAACCAAACAAACTGTCTTTCCTACCTATTCTCAGAACATGAGACAAAACCACAAACTGACACTCACACTCACAAAGGCATCTCCTTCCTGCAAGTAGGTCTCTGACTATCTGGAGTGTCCTCTGTCTGTTGGGCCGTATTATGTTCCAATGAAATGTCCTGTCCTGTCTCAGATCTGTCTCCTTTGCAAACTCTGTGAAGTTCTCAGGAGCCAGCGGTGAGCCACTACCTGCTTTCTCAGGAAAGGCCCCTCTTCAGATCTGTCCTGGCATTTGGCAATCCTCACATTAGTAGATACCAAGAAATACTGACTCTGTCCTTGGTACATCCAAACAAGTGAGCCCACTGGGATTGGGACTGGGACTGGCTCTGGCAGCCTGGCATCTTGGATCCCAAGTTCAGAGAGTTACATCACCAAGGAAGTGAGGTAGGTCACTTTCTTCAGGAAATGTATGAGGTCACTACCTTGGCAATCACTTTGTTTTAACATTTGCTTCCAAGGGTCCCATGAGATAGAGGCTGCCCCTACTTTCGGTGACAAGTTCACAAGATAGAATGGTATAACAAACATAGGCGCCTGGGAACATCTCCCCACACAGGACTGGTTTAGTCCATCTTCTCTACATTTAGATAGAGAGACTGATTCAGACACATCCCTTCATCCTGACAAGGGGGTTTGCCATGCAAGATGACTTTTGCTCTCTCAACTCCTTCATAGCTGCCTACGTCTTCTCCAGGGATCATTTCTGCATGGACCTTTGAGGATCTCAGCAGGTTTAGGAACCCCTACATTCCTGTATTGTAAAAGCAACTCTGTCCCTGCTCTTCTGTAAAGTTTGATTCAGGGAAGAGTGTATGGTTACGGTTAATAAAAGTTCAATTTGGGTTAAGAAACATTCCACGGCATGAATAATGGTATTGGGAACCTGTAATATTTACAAGAATGTAAAAGTGAAATATAAGAATGAAAACAGAAATCTAGGTAAGATTTGAAGCCCAGAAGGGCATTGGGCCCTTGATTGGGATACTTAGCTTTGAATTATGTTCTGCAGAAATGTCTCAGATAAATAAATGTTCAATGGCATAGGACTTTGTACCTTGAATGATGGAATGTCAAAGAGAACTTCTAGTCAAGAAGGGATAGTCGGTATTATTAGAAAGATAGTCTGTAGGTTTAGAACTAAGAGTGAGTATAGGATTTGGACCAAAAGTTCTTTTGCAATAGGGTTTCTGGTAGAGATTGAATGTAAATGTGAGCACATGTGAAGAGTCAGTCACAATGATAATCTGGGGAAAATATGTAGGAAAGCAGGTATCAATAGAGACATTAGGAAATCAGGCAAATGAAAAAGTGAGTGATAAGATTAGACATTTTCAACGGGCTTGAGGTTGAATATATAATCTTAGGAAGAAACAAATATGTAGTCAAGAATAGGATTCACATTTGAGAGCATTAGGCAAACTGGACATGGAAGTTTTTAGTAATCCATGTTCACTTTCCATTTAGGTTTGGTAAAATCATAAGTGTCACCTTTGCGTTTTGTGTCCAGAATATTACTGTGATAAAATGTATATGTAAATCAGGTGACATGTGCATTTCTTCCACCATTTCTGGGAGCAATATTTTGAAGACGTATAAATTAGTATTGGGGGTACAAAGAGGTGTATCCTGTGTCTATGAATATAGAGATAATGCATGAAAAGACCATACTGTGAATAAATAATATAACTGGTTCCACTTTAAATAATGGATTTAATTGATATCTGAAACTAAGTAAGAAATCTTATATTGATATACAATCATTCATTCCAGCTAGTTGTACATCTAATGGTAATACTAGGGTTTGGTTTATCATGACGGGTGTATGAGTTTTGCTTCAAATGTGATAATGGAAATCGAAAATAATGAGTTTGGAAAGAAGTCTCATGAAAAGAGCAGTCAAGAAACATAGAGAAATACATGTGTTCTGAAGCAGGAAGTGACTGAAAGTGAAACAAATGCGTATAAATTAGCGAACTTGTGGATGAAATATATATCCTATGATGTGCATAAACTGAAGAAATAGTAATGTTCCAGTGTTGAATAAAAATGAATGTCAAAATACACATCATGTCCCATAGGAATCTACTAGCCTTGATATTAAACTGGGTCAGTTACTATAGAAATATTAGATTTTTTTTTTGGTGTTATAATAGAATTTATTTTACCACTAGCATGCCACAGAATGTTGAGGAAAGAGCAATGGATTTTTAGTTATCGCACTAATAATCTAACATTTAATGACTCTTTTGGATAGTCTAGAAATTACATAAGGCTATGTAACATAATTTTTTTAATTTAACATCCATAAAAGCTTGGAGTTTTGGTAATATTTCTACTTTTTTATTTTTAATTTTTTCAGTTGTGATTGACCTTCATTTTGTTTATTTGTATGTGGTGCTTAGAATAGAACCCAGTGTCCCACACATGCTAGAAAAGCATGTTACCGCTGAACCACAAACCCAGCCCCTCCACTTTTATCTTTACATCGAACATGCCTCTCCCTCATCTTTACTCACTTTCTTCCTCATTTTCCCCCTTCTCTCTCTTGCTTTTTCGTTTTCCTTTCATATCTGTTTTTCTCTCATGTCATTACAAACAGTAGTATGCTATAAAATTTAAATTTAAGACTGTTTTTTATAGTCATTGTTCTTTTCTTGAGAAAATTTAATAATTATAATCACCTGATAGATATATTAAAATAAATTTTTATACATATGTATCTATATTCATGCATATGCATTACATATTATATATATATATACATACATATACATTTAAAAGTACTTTGATTAGCCTGTTAAAAATAATATAGACCAAAACTTTCTTAATTCTCAAGCCTTCCAGAATTAACATCTTACAGTGAAAATCAAATAAACATATTTAAATAAACAGGTATCATTCTTTTTATCAATACTGATAATTTAAGGTTTTGTATCACATTAAGCTATAATAAGGCATATTAAATCTTATGAATTAGAAAAAGTTTTTTGAATAACTTATTATTTAAGGACCATATGCACTGACATTTTAAAGGCTTTCTTGTGATTTCAATTTCTATCAATTGTGTATTAATTGCCAAATGCTTATTTTAGTACTTTTCATATTCATAATTGATATAAAGTCAATTGTTTAATTCTTCTTGTAAATAATTACTTATTACAGTAGGGACATTATTAATAATTCTAAATCTGTATAAGAAAATAGTACAAAGATATTTTCATGCAAAATTAAGAATAATTGTGTGCTCTAAATGTCTGATTGTTGATACATATAACAAAGAGCTTTTGATGAGTCTCTTCCCCAGTAAAACATAAAATGCAAAGATATTGTTGGGTATATATGTGCAAATAAAGATAAAGAAAATACACATTATCAACTAGAAACTATTAAATAAAAGGTGAAAACAACAATCCAACACATTGTACGAATTTGTCAGATGAGGTAGTATTCTGGAAGAATAGCCTAAGACTAGACCTGGTCCATGACAAAATATTCACGAAAAAAAATGAAATATGAAAAATATAGAAAATGCTATGAATTTTTCATGAAGGTAGGTGAATTATCCTTTAATCTCAATTTATGTGCATTTTCAAAAGCCAATTTCCTGGTAAATAAATTTGTGATAGTTACAACTAAACGAAACAAAGTTTCTGCTTAGCAAAATGAATGCATCTCAACCCATTTTTAGCTGATTTCTTCCCTGTCAATTTTAAACCGTTATTTATTTATTTATTTCTATTGGTTGTTCCAAACATTACAAAGCTCATGATACATTTGACTCAAATGGGTTATGAACTCCCATTTTTTCCACAAATATGAATTTCAGAATCACATTGGTTACACATTCACATTTTTGAACAATAGCATATTAGTGACTGTTGTATTCTACGACCTTTCCTATCCCCCACTATCCCCCCTCCCCTCCCCTCCCATCTTCCCTCTCTACCTCATCTGCTGTTGTTCAATTCTCTCCATTGTTTCCCCCCCATTTCCCCTCAAATCCTCTTATATGTAATTTTGTGTAACATTGAGGGTCTCCTACTATTTCCATATGCTTTCCCTTCTCTCTCCCTTTCTCTCCCCCAACTCGTCTTTGTTTAATGATAAACTTTTCCTCATGCTCTTCCTCGATGTTCTGTTCTTAGTTGCTCTTTTAATATCAAAGAAGACATTTGGCATTTGTTTTTTTAAGGATTGGCTAGCTTCGCCTAGCATAATCTGCTCTAATGCCATCCATTTCCATGCAAATTCAATGATTTTGTCATTTTTTAATGAAGAGTAATACTCCATTTTGTATAAAAGCCACATTTTTTTTATCCATTCATTTATTGAAGGGCATCTAGGTTGGTTCCACAGTCTAGCTATTGTGAATTGTGCAGCTATGATCATTGATGTGGCAGTATCTCTACAATACGCTCTTTTAAGATCCTCAGGAAATAGTTCGAGAAGGGTGATAGCTGGGTCAAATGGTGGATCCATTCCCAGCTTTCCCAGGTATCACCATAGTACTTTCCAAATTGGCCTCACCAATTTGCAGTCCCACCAGCAGTGTACAAGTGTACCCTTTTCCCCACATTCTCACCAACACTTATTTTGTTTGACTTCATAATGGCTGCCGATCTTACTGGAGTGAGATGGTATCATAGGGTGGTTTTGATTTGCATTTCTCTGACTGCTAGAGATAGTGAGCATTTTTTCATGTACTTGTTCATTGATTGAATGTCCTCCTCTGTGAAGTGTCTGTTCAGGTCCTTGGCCCATTTGTTGATTGGGTTATTTGTTATCTTATTGTTTAATTTTTTTTGAGTTCTTTGTATATTCTGGATATTAGGGCTCTATCTGAAGTGTGAGGGGTAAAAATTTGTTCCCAGGATGTAGGCTCTCTATTTACCTCTCTTATTGTTTCTCTTGCTGAGAAAAAAAAATTAGTTTAAGTGAGTCCCATTTGTTTATTCTTGTTATTAACTCTTTGGCTATGGGCATCCTATTAAAGAATGTGGAGCCCGACCCCACAGTATGTAGATCGTAGCCAACTTTTTCTTCTATTAGACGCAGTGTCTCTGATTTGATATCTAGCTCCTGGATCCATTTTGAGTTAACTTTTTGCATGGTGAGAGAAAGGGATTCACTTTCATTTTGTTGCATATGGATTTCCAATTTTCCCAGCACCATTTGTTGAAGATGCTATCTTTCCTCCATTGCATGTTTTTAGCCCCTTTATCAAATATAAGAAAGTTGTAATTTTGTGGATTGGTTTCTGTGTCCTCTATTCTATACCATTGGTCCAGCTGCCTGTTTTGGTACCAGTACCACGATGTTTTTATTACTATTGCTTTGTAGTACAGTTTGAACTCTTGTATCGCTATACCTCCAGATTCACACTTCCTGCTTAGAATTGCTTTTGGTATTCAGGGTCTTTTGTTTTTCCATATGAATTTCATGATTGCTTTATCATTTCTACAATAAATGCCTTTGGGATTTTTATTGGCACCGATTTAAACCTGTAGAGAACTTTGGGTAATATCAACATTTTGATGATGTTAATTCTGCCTATCCATGAACAAAGTACATTTTTCCATCTTCTAAGATCTTTTTCTATCTCTCTCTTTAGGGTTCTGTAGTTTTCATTATATAAATCTTTCACCTCTTTCGTTAGGATGATTCCCAAGTATCTTATATTCTTTGTGGATATAGTGAATGGAGTGGTTTTCCTCATTTCAATTTCAGAAGTTTTTCTGCTGATATACAGGAATGCCTTTGATTAATGCGTGTTGACTTTATATCTTGCCACTTTGCTGAATTCATTTATTAACTCTAGCAGTTGTTTGTAGACCCTTTTGAGTCTGTTAAATATATTATCATGTCATCTGAAAATAGCGATAATTTAAGTTCTTCTTTTTCTATTTTCATGTCTTTAATTTCTTTTGTCTGTCTAATTGCTCTGGCTAGTATTTCAAGAACTAAATCGAATAGAAGTGGTGATAGAGGGCATCCCTGTCTTGTTCCAGATTTTAGAGGGAATGCCTTCAGTTTTTCTCCATTTACGATGATGCTAGCCTGAGGTTTAGCATATATAGCTTTTACAATGTTGAGGTAAGTTCCTGTTATCCCTAGTTTTTCTAGTGTTTTGAACATAAAGGGAGGCTGAACATTGTCGAATGTTTTTTCTGCATCTATCAAGATGATCATATGGTTCTTGTCTTTAAGTCTATTGATGTGGTGAATAGCATTTATGGATTTCCGTATATTAAACTAGCCTTGCATCCCTGGGATGAATCCTACTTGATCATGGTGCACAATTTTTTGATATGCTTTTGTATTACATTCACCAGGATTTTATTGAGAATTTTTGCATCCTAGTTTATTAGAGATATTGGTCTGTAGTTTTGTTTCTTTGAAGTGTTTTTGTCTGGTTTCGGGATCAGGGTGATTTTGGCCTCATTGAATGAATTTGAAAGAGCACCTTCATTTTCTATTTCTTGAAATAGCTTGAAAAGTATTGGTATTAATTCTTCTTTTAAGGTTTTGTAGAGCTCCGCTCTATACCCATCCGCTCCAGGGCTTTTTTTGGTTCGTAGTCTTTTGATGGCTTCTTGTATTTCTTCCTTTGTTATTGGTCTGTTTAAATTGTGTGTGTCTTCCTGACTCAATCTTGGCACATCGTATGACTTAAGAAATTTATTGATATCTTCACTATCTTCTATTTCATTTGAATATAGGGTTTCAAAATACTTTCTAATTATCTTCTGTATTTCTGTAGTGTCTGTTATGATAATGCCTTTTTCATGCCGTATGTTAGTAATTTGAGTTCTCATTCTTCTTCTCTTTGTTAGCATGGCTAAGGGCCTGTCGATCTTATTTATGTTTTCAAAGAACCAACCTTTAGTTTTATCAATTTTTTCAATGTTTTTTTTTGTTTCAATTTCGTTGATTTCTGCTCTAATTTTAATTATTTCTTGTCTTCTACTACATTTGCTGTTGTTTTTCTTTTCTTTTTCTAGGTTTTTGAAGTGTAGTGTGAGTTCATTTATTTTATTTTATTTTATTTTTTTGAGGAAAGAACTCCAAGAAATGAATTTCCCTCTTAAAACTGCTTTCATTGTGTCCCATAGATTCCAGTATGTTGTGTCTGTATTGTCATTTGTCTATAAGAATTTTTTATATCCTCCTCTATGTCTTCTGTAACCCATTGATCATTCAGTAGAATATTGTTCATTTTTCCATATGATGTAGGATTTTTCCTTCCTTCTTTTATCATTTATTTCCAGTTTCATTCCAATATGATCAGATATGGTGCATGGTATTATCTCCAAGCCTTTATATTTACTAATGGTTGCCCTATGGCATAATATATGAACTATCTTTGAGTAGGATCCTTGTGTTGCTGAGAAGAACGTGTATCCACTTGAGGATGGTTGATATATTCTATATATGTTGGTTAAGCCTAGGTTATTTATTGTGCTGTTGAATTCCATAGTTTCTTTATTCAGTTTTTGTCTAGAGGATCTTTCTAATGGCGAGATCAGTGTGTTGAAGTCACCCGTAGTTATTGTGTTGTAGTCTATTTGACTCTTGAACTTGAGGAGAGTTTGTTTCATGAGCGTTGCAGCTCAATTGTTTGGTGCATACAAATTGATAATTTTTATGTCTTGTTGGTGGATGGTTCCTTTTAACAGTACATAGTGTCCTTCGTTATCCCTTTTTATTAACGTAGGTTTGAAATTGATTTTATTTGATATGAGTATGGCTACTCCTGCTTGCTTCCGAGGGCCATGTGAGTGGTATGATTTATCCCAACCTTTTACTTTCAGCCTGTGTATGTCTTTACCTATCATATGAGTCTCCTGAAGGCAGCAGACTGTAGGATTTGTTTTTTTGATTCAGGTTACTAACCTATGTCTCTTGATTGGTGAGTTTATGCCATTAACATTTAAGGTTACAATTGAAATATGATTTTTACTTTCATTCATGTTTATTTATTTATTTATTTTTAGTTTGGCTAGTTTTTACTTTTTGGTTATTTTTCTCCCCCTTTACTGAGATACCTCCTGCTGTTAGTTTGGGGCACTATTTATCAATTCCTCTTCTTCTAGTATTTTGCTCAAATGCTTTGTAGTGCTGGTGTTCTTTCTGCAAATTCTTTTAGCTTTTGTTTATCGTGAAAGACACTAATTTCATTGTCAAATCCCAAACTTAATTTTGATGGATACAGTACTCTTGGTTGGAATCCATTATTTTTCAGCGTTTGAAATACATTGTTCCAGGATCTACTCGCTTTCAAAGTTTGTGATGAAAATTCAGTCGTTAACCTAATTGGTTTACCCCAGAATGTAATCTGCCTCATTTCTCTTTTAGCTTTTAATATTCTCTCCTTGTTCTGTATGTTAGCTATCTTGATAATTCTATGTCTTGGAGTTGGTCTATTATGGTTTTGAATGTTTGAGGTCATGTAGGCTTCAAGGATTTGGCAATCCATTCCATCTTTTATCTCTGGGAAGTTTTCTAGAATTATTTTATTTAATATGTTGTCCATTCCTTTGGTTTGAATCTCTATGCCTTCTTCTATCCTGATGACTCTCAAATTTGTTTTTTTATGACATCCCATATCTCTTAAATAGATTGCTCATGGGATATAAGCATCTTTTCTGTGTTCACTATATTCTTTTCAAGTTGATAAACTTTGTCTTCATTATCTGATCTTCTGACTTCTACTTAATCTAGTCTATTTACAATATTCTCATTTGAGTTTTTAATGTGGTTTATATTTTTCTGCATTCCTAGGATTACTGTTTGATTTTTTTAAGAACTCTGTCTTTTGGTAAAGCTCCTTCTTTGCCATTTGAATTTGTTTGTTTAATTCATTTTCAAAATATTCTTTTATTGCTTGGACTTGCTGCCTCATGTCTTCTCTAATATTTCTTTCCATCTGAGTTAGGGATGCATTGAGTTTTTTCCCTATCCCTGTTTCTGATGATTCTAGGTCCTCCTGTAGAATTAAGTTGTCTGGCATTATTTGTACACCTTTTTCCCTTGTTTTTTTATGAAGTTCACATTACTTTCCAGCTCTGTTTGATTGCTGTGTTTCTGCTCTCTTCTATATATTTGTTTTGGTTTTATATATCTCTATTGTAGCTCCTTTGTGTTGGTAGACTGTGCATGCTAAAGTGGATTCCACTGGGAAGGAATTCCGACGGCCGAGCTCCAGTGATGTCACCTCTCTGCTATGGTGGGCCCCAGGCTCTTTGCCCGGGTGTTCGCATGGGGGTGTGGGACTGTACTGTCTCTGTTTGTTTTCAGCTCCTGGTCGCGGGTGTGCAGGCGGTCACAAGCTGTCCAGTCACGCAGTCAGCGGGTGGGCTGTCACCGGCGGTTGTGCGATCTCTAGCCACCCATTAGGGCAGGCATATGGCAGGTGATTGGTCGCTGGTGGGCAGGCGGTCTCCAGCCGTCCAGTCGCACCTGCAGCGGGCCGGCTGTTGCCGGCGGGCGAGCGTTCTCCAGGCGCCCAGTCACGCGGGCCTGGCCTCTAGTCCCCTGGTTTCTCCTGCTAGTCCTGGTTTCTCTTGCTACACCAGTTTTCCCCTGAGTAATGCCCTCGGCAGCTCAAACTGTACCCTGGCCTGCCGTTTCTTGGGTGTGGATTGTGTCTATTGGGAACCCCAGCACTCTATTGTTTTTTTTTTTTTTTTTCCGTTTGCCCCTTCCCCATCGCTGGCTAGACAGATTTTGTTTTCACCACTGATGGGAGGGGGAGTAGAAGGTCAGGTGCCTCTAGTTTCCCCCCCATCTTTATTCAGGCTCTCTCTGATAATCCCTCCCCTGGAAAGCTTAGGAAAGATTTTATGCAAATATCCTACTGTATGGGAGATGAGCGGAAAACACACAACTGTTTTATTGTTGCAATCTGTCGGAGAGTGGCGGTGGTTACTTCAGCTCTCCAAGATGGTTGCCGTTGGTTTCCTTGGTGGAGTTTCCGTTGTGGGGGATAGAACTGTAGCGCTTCCTTCCCTGACTGAGATCCCGAACTCCGCCTGGGGCTCAGTGGGGGGTCAGCCGGCAGGATTCCACAGAATCTGCAGCAACGTTTCTCCCTGGATGCTAGTCGCTTCTCGGTGGTGCCCCGACGTCTGTAGCCACGGGGCGGGCCGCACGGATCAGTAAGCCCGGATCTCCGGTTGCATATTCAGCTCAAGTTTGAGACTCAATTACCGGACCTCGTTGGTGGAAATCATTCTTTTAGGTTTCGGTGCACACCCATTTTTCTATAAGATCCTAACAAGATAGTCTTTTGTCATTTTAACTCGTTATTCACCTGCAATGTGGCGTGGTACACTGGGTGTGATGCACTCTATTCACGGCCAACTTGCAATGTCGAAATATTATGTTTTGTATGCACCATTTACTGAAGATAGATTTCAGTACTAGGCAACCAATATGTAATTCAGGTTGATGAATATTTCTGAGAATTATCTTTTGAAAAGTTGATTATAAATCCACATTCATGATATGAATGAATTTGGAGAGTGCACAATAAGGCACATATATTTCATATTTTGAAAAATCTTGA
This sequence comes from Callospermophilus lateralis, assembly GCF_048772815.1. Classification (NCBI taxonomy): domain Eukaryota; kingdom Metazoa; phylum Chordata; class Mammalia; order Rodentia; family Sciuridae; genus Callospermophilus; species Callospermophilus lateralis. The sequence goes on along the minus strand of NW_027514391.1, from coordinate 431,356 downwards.
GAGTATATATATATATACACACAGAGACATTACAATGTAGCATTATGTATGCCAACGGAAATTTATCATGAAATACATATCATCCAGAGATCCAAAAATATTAATTTTACTGAACATGGATTTATGTATAATGTTGTTCAAATAGGAGGCTCAGCCATAGGTTGAATTTTCAGTTTCAACAGCATTTAGGAGGAGTGATATCTTCTCACAATTTGTATCTGCCAAGTCAGCCACCTCACAAAAATGTACGTGTAATACTAGGTAGGATTCTATATATGCATATAAAAATACATTTGCTGACTAGGCTACAGAGAAAGGGAGACATAAATTCACATGTTTGTTAACTTTAAAAACACATGGAGAACTATTTCAACAAAAAAATTGACTAGATTTATAACTCCTACCCTATATAATGCAAAAGGCAAGTCCAAGAATACCAAACATGCCTCCTCTTAACTGCTTGTATTTCTATTCTGATTGGGTTATTATTTTCCATGATATTACGATTAGTAGTCAGAGTCTAGTAGGGTAGGGGTTAGTGTCAGGGATTCAGTATTTCAAATGGAAAATTGGAAAATGAATCCAATGTGTATGTAAATATGTGCTACACAAAAATGTTCCCACTCTCATCAAGAACTATGGCTTGACATTACTTTTGCCCCAAGTAAGACACAATTAGAGGAGAAGTGTTAGAAAATCTGTGAATATATATCTGGAATGGAATATGCTCAGTAGTTCACAACACTGGAGGTGGTAGAGGAGTTCCCAAAAGTAAGGGATAGGGTGAACACTCCACAAACATGGAGCTCTGCTGGCCTAAAGACTTCTTGAAGAACTGCCTCTGAGGTTGGGCACCTGAAAAATATGTTGTTTTCTGGAGCTTTAGCTTCATTTGTAGTGAGACCATCAAAGCTGGGTCTACATCTATGTGACCTGGAGGACATGGTTTCTTATTTTCCAGTGAAGATGAGGCAGCAGTGCTGAATTTGCTCTTTGTAGGTAAACTGTGACCTCTGGGGACTAAGTGTCTCCCCATGTGGACTGTGAAGCCATTTGGTCATCCTCCAAATTTCATGGTGTTTCTTGCTGCTACACTGGGAGTTTGCTATTTGATTCAAAAATACAAGGAGTTCTAGTGGGTCACAGTGCTGGATGGAGTTCTGTCACATGTGGTGGGTCAGTTTCTGCAGGAGAATGCACCAAACATACTTCTAGCCCACATATATTGCCCCATTGACCATAGCAACTTGATTCTGAACATTGCCCTGAAATCTCTCAGTATTACAAGATGCCTTTATATAGAAGGGACTGCTTGCTGCACCATGTCAGTCACAAGCCATTTGGAAGCCAATGGAAGATCCACAGGCCCCACCACAGATGTTTTATCATACACCTGACCACCACGGCTCTAGGCCCACTACTCAGCAGGCTCCAACTTATTGGCATCTCTGTTCTACACGATTTTCATGAAACCGAGTCAATCAAAGCACTGTCTGGTATACTCATGATCAGCAACAGGACATCCAAAGGTCCTCCATTGCCACCTTGTCATGGGAAATTCAAAAATTTTATGGTATTTTTGTAGCCATTTTTCAATGATGATGTTGGAGGCACTGTGAGTTAAAATTCACTCCAGAACCATTAAATGTAGAGGAAGCACATTTCAATGAAAGCTTTGGAGAATTCTCACAGGCAAGGCTTCTCAAAAAGTGGCCAAATGGTCACATGAAGCCAGTCCCATTGAGGTCTACAATGAGGTCCATGTGTGTTTCGACTCTCAAATATGGCTGACAAGTCTTTCAGAATAAAATCACGTGATATCTTGGCTGTGATTCCCAGTGCTCTGTTGAAAGCCACCCTGCACATAGATCTCAGTTTTCAAGGGGGACTCTCATGCATGGCCTCCGAAAATCCCAACGCAATTCATGGCAATAATTCTCTGAGTTCAGTTCCAGAACTCAGTCTCTAAGGGGAATCACACCAGAGTTCATGTAAAGGTGGACCCAGTCATCTATTCCAAACACCAAACAAATGGCCACAATTAAAACCAAAACACTCCCACATGGCCCTCATGATCTTTCATATAGACACTCATCATAACCTCTGGCTGGATGTTTCCATGAGGGGCGAAACACAAGACAGTCTCCAAAATAATCTCCCTTGCCCCTTAATGGCCTAAAATCAGGGTTGCCTGGACACACTTCCTGTGAACTAGGAGTGATCAAATAGGCCTGCTGTTAATACTTCTCTGCTTCTCCAATTTGAGGCCTACTGACTGTGGGGTTTATTTTTTTATGTGAATTGGAGTCATTATAAAACCCAAGCACATATCGGCTAGCTTCTGCAGGGCTTTGAAGAAATCATTTGACCCAAAGGATCCCTATTCTCACTTGATGGAGGTCAGGAACCTAAAAGAGGAAGGGGAGAGACTTCATCCACAATGACTGCTCTTTTGGCCATTTTGGTTTTGAATGCACACATGGGATCATTCTTAAGATACATCAGGTGGTGATAATCTAAGCCATTGCCTCAAACAGGGCCAAGAGGCTGATTCAGACACATCCCTTTTCAAAGCAATTAAGCAAAGAGCCACAGGTGATGCCCATTCATTTCCATTTGAAACCTGTTTTCTTCAGGCTTCACAAAGGGGTGGCCTGAAACAAAGACCTTCCTGACATTCAGGGCAACAGAACAATAGGTAAGCAAAGCAGGGTTTCTCCACTGAGACTTTATTGGTCACACTGATATCTGAGTTTTCTGAGATGCTCGCCATTCCCTTCAGCTATCCAGTACATGGCCATGTAACAGGGTTTGGAAATGGTACATATATTGGACACAAAACCATGAGCCTATTCTGTAGAGTGGCCAGAATTCAGGAAGAACGCACGAACTTTGGAAGATAGCGCGTGTTGCCCATCGATAAGGCAAGCCAAAATCCATTCATCAATTTGGCAGAATAAATGATGGGAAGCTTTCTACTAGACAGGACACATCAATTGATGCATTATCTTTTCTAATGTCTATAACCATGGACACAGTGGGATACACAGACATAGAAACACTCGCGTTGTCAAATGACTTACTAGAAACAGTTCACTCAAAACCAAACAAACCGCCTTTTCTATCTATTCTCAGAACATGAGGCAAATCCATAAACACACAGCGACACCCACAGAGGCACCTCCTTCCCCAAAGTAGGTCTGTGACTATCCAGAGTGTCCTCTGACTGGTGGGTTATAGTATGTTCCCCCGAAATGGCCTGTCCTGTCTCAGATCTGGTCTCTTTAACCAACTCTGTGAAGATGTCAGGAGCCACTGGTGAACCACTATCTGCTTTCTCAGGAAAGGCCCCTCTTTAGAGCTTTTCTGGCTTTTGGCCATTCTCATATCAGTAGGTACCAAGAAAGACTGACTCTGTCCTTGGTATATCCAAACAAGTGAGACCACTGGGACTGGGACTGGGACAGGCTCTGGGTGCCTGTCTTCCTGCATCCCAAGTTCTTAGAGTTCCATCACCAAGGAAGTGAGGTGAGGTCACTTCCTTCAGGAACTGAATGAGGTCACTGCCTTAGCAACAACTTTGTCCTAACAGTTGCTTCCAAGGGTCGAATGAGATGGAGGCTGCCCCTACGTCCTGTGACACTTTCACAAGTTAGAATGTATATCAACCATAGGCACCCGGGACCAGCTCTCCAAACAGGACTGTTTGAGTCCATATTCTAATGGGTGGCACTAGAGAAGATTATGCTTAGTGAAGCTGGCCAATCCCTAAAAAACAAATACCAAATGTCTTCTTTGATATAATGAGAGCAACTAAGAATAGAGCAGGGAGGAAGAGCAGGAAGAAAAGATTAACATTAAACAGAGACATGAGGTGGGAGGGAAAGAGAGAGAAAAGGGGAATTGCATGGAAATGGAGGGAGACCCTCATTGTTATACTAAATTACATATTAGAGGTTGTGAATGGAATGGGAAAATAAACAAGGTGAGAAATGAATTACAGTAGATGGGGTGGACAGAGAAGATCCGAGGGGAGGGGAGGGGGGATAGTAGAGGATAGGAACGGTAGCAGAATACAACAATTACTAGTATGGAATTATGTAAAAATGTGGATGTGTAACCGAAGTGATTCTTCAATCTGTATCTGGGGTAAAAATGGGAGTTCATAAATCACTTGAAGCTAATGTATGCTAATGTATGAATATGTTATGTCAAAAGATTTGTAAGATTTTGAACAACCAATAATAAAAAAAAGAACAGAGAGGCTGATTCAGTAACAACCTTTCATCCTGACCAGGTTGTTTGCCATGGAAGTTGACTTTTGCTCTCTCAGGTCCTTCAGTGGTGCCTATATCTTCTCCAGGGATCACTTCTGCATGAAACTTTGAGTTTTTCAACAGGTGGAAGATTCACTACATTCCTCTATTTTAGGACCAACACTGTCCCTGCTCTTCTGTAAAGTTAGATTGAGGGAACAGTGTATCGTTTCGCTTAATAACAGGTTTGATTTGGGTTAGGAATCATTCTGCTTGATGAATAATGGTATTGGGAACCTGTGATATTTATAAGAATATATAGGTGAAATATAAGTATGAAAACAGAAATCTAGGTAAGATTGGAATCCCACTAGGGCATTGCGCTCTTGATTGGGATACTTAGCTTTGATACATGTTCTGCATAGATGTTTCAGATAAATCAATAATCAATGGCATAGGACCTTGTACCTTGGATGATTGAATGTAGAAGTGAGTATCCACTCAAACTGGGATAGTCGGTAGGATTAGGAAGATATTCTGTAGGTTTCAGAAGAAGAGTGAGTACAGGAATTGTAACAAAAGTTCTTTAGCAATAGGGTATCACATAGACAGTGAATGTAAATGTCAGCACATGTGAAGTGTTAGTCAAAATTGTGAACTGGTGAAAATATTTAGGAAAGCAGACATCAATAGAGACATTAGGAAATCAGGGAAAGTATAAAGTGAGTGATAGGATTAGACATTTGCAACAGGGCTGAGGTTGAATATATAGTCTTAGGAAGAAACAAATATGTTGTCATAAATAGGATTGACATTTGAGAGCATTAGGCAACCTGGACATGAATGTTTTTAGTAATCCATGCTCACTTTCCATTTAGGCTTTGGTACAATTTTAAGTGTGACCTCTGCTTTTTGTGTCCAGAATATTACTGTGATAAATGCATACGTAGATCAGGTGACATGAGTATTTCTTCCACCATTTCTGGGAGCAACATTTTGAAGACGAATAAATTAGTATTGGGGTTACAAATAGATGTACCCTGTGTCTATGAATGTTGAGATAATGCATGAATAGACCATACTGTGAATAAATAATATAATTGGTTCCAACTTTAAATAAAGGATTGAATTGATATCTGAATATATACAGAAAATCTTATATTGATATACAATTATTCATTCCAACCAGTAATACATCTAATGGTAATATTAGGGTTATGTTTTATCATGAAGAGTGTGTGAGTTTTGCTTCAAAATGATTATGGAAATCAAAAATAATGTGTTTGAAATGAAGTCTCATGAAAAGACCAGTCAAGAAACCTGGAGGAATACATGTGTTCTGAATCAGTAAATGACTGAAAGTGAATCAAATGCCTATAAATTTGTGAACTTATGGATGAAATATATGTCCTATGATGTTCGTAAACTATAGAAATTCTATTGTACCAGTGTTGAATAAAATGAACTTCAAAATACACATCATGTCCCATAGGAATCTACTTGCATTGATGTTAAACAGGGTCAGTTAATGTAGAAATATTAGGATTGTATGCACCATTCACTGAAGTTAGTTTTCAGTAATAGGAAACAAATATGTATTTCACGTGGATGAATATTTCTGAGAATAATCTTGTGAAATGTTGATTATAAATCCACATACATGAACATGAATGAATTTAGGTAGTGTATATAAGACACATATATTTATGAACATGAATGAATTTAGGTAGTGTATATAAGACACATATATTTTATATTTGGAAAAATTTGGAGAGTATATATATATATATATATATATATATATATATATATATATATTAAAAAACACACACAGACAATAAAATGTAGCAATATATATGCTAATCGAAATTCTTCATGAAATGTACATTAGCCACAGATGCAAAAATATTTATTTTACCGAACATCGATTTATGTATAATGTTGTTCTACTAGGAGGCTCACCCATAGGTTGAATTTTCAGTTCCAACAGAGTTTAGGAGGAGTGATCTCTTCTCACAATTTGTATTTGCCAAGTCAGACACCTCAGAAGAATATACGTGTGATACCAGGTAAGATTCTATATGTGCATATAAAAATACATGTGCTTAATTGGCTACAGAGAAAGGGAGACAGGTATTCACATATTTGTTAACTTTAAAAACATGTGGAGAACTATTTCAGTTAAAAATTAGCTAGATTTATAACACCTACCCTATATCATTCAAAAGGCAAGTCCAACTATACACCATGCCTCCTCTGTACTGCTTGTATTTCCATTCTGTTTGGATTATTTTTCTCCATCATATTAGGATTAGTAGTCAGAGTCTAGTAGGTTATGGTTTAGTGTCAGGTGTCCGGGCCGGCTGGACACTTCAACGTGGGCGTTGAACCTTGTTGGGGAGGAATGAAGGGACAAGAGTGATGAGAGAAGACAGCAAGACAACAGTTCTGATCATGCTGAAAACTTTTATAGTTCTCACAGTGTATTTATATGCTGCGGATGAGAAAGCTCTCTTATCGGCAGTTGCTGGATGTCTTCACAGGGTGAGATAACCTCAGGATATTTTAGGAAGACGGATAGCCGCAGGATGTCTCAGGGTGATAGATGGCTGCGGGATGTCTCCCAGGCAGGAAATCTCGCAGGGGTCTATTTCTTGTAAGTGTCAGGCTATTCTTTGAAGGAGAACTTCCTTCTAGCCCCTGACATCTTCCCCCTTTCTTATATTAAATATTTGACCATACCTTACAGGCCAATGTTTTAGGGGGTTATAGAGGCTCTGTTTCTCTAACAGGCCTTAGAATATCTCCTGATCTGATCGAGCATGTTTACTAGGAGATTTCGTGGTGGCCTAGGCATGTTTTTTAAGGAGACGGCTTTGAGGGGGAAGCATGCCAACTGCCATGCACCAGAGCGTGTCACTCAGAAGACTTGGGTTTTGGGAACCATGGATCCATCCTGCTGCAGTCCTTCCTGCACCCTCTGTTATTATGGCCTAACGTCCTCACTCCATGGGTGTGTCCTCCCCCAAACAGAGGGGCCCATGGAGGACGAACCCTTATGGCAAGGGCAGAAGATGGTTGGTCAGAGCTGTTACTTAGAGTTTTATATAAGAAAGCGAGATCTGTGGGCATGTAACCTTAAGAAATAAGCTTGTGAGGAGGGTAGAACATCCTTTTAAATGTTGGCAGCACGGTCTTCCATATCCAGGCGATGATAGTGGACCTATAGGGGCTTAGAGGCCAAAATATTAATCTGTTCTTTAATAAATTGTAACAGCCTGTTTATAATGCAGGGTCCTAGGGACACCATTAAAAGTAAACCCAACAAAGGGCCTAATAGGGGAAGAAGATAGGGCAGAAATCCATTAAGCCCAGTCCAGAGGGGATTTTCAAATATTTTCCTTCGTCTCTTTTGTAGATCTTCTTGAAGCTGCTTAATTTTAGTGCATACTATGCCAGAATTATTGGCATAAATGCAGCATCATTCCCCTAAGGCCAAGCAAATACCTCCCTGGTTAGCTGTCAGCAAATTTAAGCCTCGTCTTTTTTGAAGGAACACTTCTGCCAGGGAGTCTATTTGGTCCTGCAAATCTTTAATGGTTCATGATAGAGTTTTTATCAGTTGTTACTGATAGAGTTTATAATTTCTTGAGACAGGCGATGGTAAGAGTGAATAGACGTGCCTAAGCCAGTGTACCTGTGCCCACAGGAACTGTTATTCCAAGGCTGGCAGATTGTTGGCTGCATCTGAAAAAGAAGAAATTTTGTCCTCATGAGGAGTCCCTCTGTCCCTGTTTTGAGGTAAGTCATTAACCTGTTTAACCAGGAGTTCTGGTAACCATCTTGGGGCTGTTTGATCTTGGTCCAAAACATAAGCTGAGCCTCCTCCCCAGATGAGGACAGGATCTGGGCCTTTTTATTTATTTGTAAGGGGATTGTGTCACATAACAGGTGGGCGAACAGAATTGGACGAGGGAAGGCAGTGTCTGTCTGCTGCCAAATGGCCTTCATTGTCTAGGGTAAGAAAAATAAGGGCAAATAATGCATTGTTAAGGCGATGCCTGGGTGTGGTAAATACAAGGGAGGAAGCCTTAAGGAGGGTTAGCCAAGTTTTTAAGGTAAGGTGGGCAAGTTCCACAATGCCTTGGCCCTGAGGGTTGTATGGAATTCCAGGAGTATGACAAATTTGCAAGGTAGCACAAAACTGTTTAAACTTGGCAATGGTATATGTAGGATAAATATCTGTTTTAATATGTATTGGTTTACCCATAACAGAAAAGGCTGAAACAAGATGAGAAAGGACATTTTTGGTAGCCTCTCCAGAATGTGGTGATGCAAAAATAAAGCCGCTGAAGGTATCTACAGAAATGTGTATATATATTTGGCTATTACAAATTCAAGAAAATGAGTAACATCCATTTGCCAAAACTGATCGGGCAGTAATCCTCGGGGGTTAACTCCAAAGTGTTGAATGGGGAGGGAGGCAGCGCAACTAGGGCATGCTTTTACTATTTCTCGTGCCTGTTGCCTGGTAATTTTACAAAGTAATCAAAGGCTCTGGAAATTTAAATGGTGTAGATTGTGTAACTCCGTGGCCTTTTGAATGGAGCCAACAAAAATTGGAAAGATGGAACGAGTTGCTGCATCAGCTTGGGCATTACCTTGAATTAGAGGGCTGGAAAGATCAGAGTGTGCCCTTATGTGTCCTAAGAAAAATGGGTGTTGTCTGACCTGAATTAGCTGCTGAAGCTGGTGAAACAGAAAGGCCGCATTGTTAGAAGCCTTAATGGGGGGTGAAATCACCAGCAGGTGCACAGAATGAGCAATGTAGCCACTGTCTTTATAAATATTAACAGGATTATAAAAAATGTTATAAAAACTTGTGTTATGTCAAACAATTCCACAAACTGTGGTGACTGATAGACAGTATCAAAGGTGGTAGGCTGGTTATTGACAACAAAGACCGCTCGGCCATTACAGGAACCATCTGTAAAGACAGTAAGGGCTTGAGGAATGGGAGCATTTTGAGTAATTTCAGGAAAAGTAAATGGATGTAACTGGACAAAATGTAAAGGGGGGTCAGTGGGGAGGTGGTGATCAATTGTTCCCAAAAGCCTGATAGGGAAATACCTCATTCATCCCTTGTCTCTAGTAAAAATTGGGTTTGGTCCTTAGTATATGGAATAAAAATATTATCAGGGTCTTTGCCAAAATGATGTAGAGAAATCAAATGACCTTTAAAAATAATAGAAGCTACCTGAGCAAGATAAACAGTAATAACCTTCGAGGATGTGGTGGGTAAATGGACCCAAAACAAGGGGCAGTCTTTATTATTAAAATGTGGATCTCACTGCCAAAATATTCCTGTGGGTGTATGAGGAGTGTGTAAAATAACCAGAACCAGAGGAGGGTTATAAGAAATTTGCGTAACAAATTGTTGGGCAATGGCTCCTGTGACTTGGTTTAATGCCTGTTATGCCTTGGGAGTAAGATTTTGAGGGGAGGAGGGGTGGGAATTACCTCTCAAAATATCATTAAGGGTCAAAAGTACACAAGTGCATAATTTTAAATATGTTATTAGCCATTGAATATGCCTCAGTAATTTCTGAAAATCTTTAAGGGTGTGAAGATGGTCCACACGTAGTTGTATTTTAGAAATTTCGATCTGATTTCTGTAGAATTTTAAGGCCTAAACTTTTATAAGAGTCCTGTGTTTGAACCTTATTAGGAGCTATCTGTAGTCCCAAGGTAGTGAGGATTTTGTAAAAGTCCAAGTAACAATTATTAAGATCATGGGTATTAGGTGCAGCAATTAACAAATCATCCATATAATGTAAAATATAAATTTGTGGCCCTCGCTCTCTCACAGGGTCTACTTCTTGAGCAACGTATTTTTGGCAAAGAGTAGGGATGTTGGCCATACCTTGGGGAAGAACCTTCCATTGAAGTCTCTGCATAGGGCCCTGAATATTAATGCAAGAAAGACTAAAGCCAAAATAGGGTCAATCCACAGGATACAAAGGAATGGTAAAAAAGCAATCTTTTAAGTCCATAACCATTTTACAATAGTTTTTGGAAATAGCCACTGGTGTGGGAATGTCTGGCTGTAGTGCTCCCATCGGGAGTATAACTTTATTAATGGCACACAAATCTTGTAAAAGGCGCCACTTGCCTGATTTTTTCTTGATAACAAAAATAGGAGTGTACGATGGTGAGGTTGAGGGCTCTACATGGCGGGCTGCCAGCTGTTCCTTCACTAACATGGAGGCAGCCTCCAAATTTTCTTGGGTAAGGGGCCACTGATCCACCCACACAAGAGTCTGAGTCTCCCAAATAATTTTATCTCCATGGGAACAGGAGGGTCAGGAACCGACACTAAAAATCCAAATATCCAAGTCCATATGTATTTTTTTTTTATTGGTTGTATAGGCTCCACCAGTCCTTGCCTCAGCCTCCCAAGGCCTGTACCAGGGACAAAATTCATACGGAGCATTTGATGAGTCACCATGGAATTGGGACTGGCAAGAATAACTTCTATTTGACTCAAAATATCTCCAGCCCATAGGTAAACAGGGAGGTCAGGAACAACGAAAGAAGTGACAGTTCCCTTATTACCCTCTTTATCAGTCCAGCTAAGAGCAGTAGAGCTGACCAGAGGATTTTTTGACTTTCCTATCCCTTTAAGGTCAGTCAAGGATGGGGTGAGGGGCCAACCTGATCGCCAGTATTTTTGAGAAATAATTGTCGCATCAGCTCCAGTAAGTACAATTGCTTGGTATTCCTTTCCTTCAATAAGTAAGGTAAGGGTGTGTCTAATATGAGAAATGGGATGAACCCAATATACCTCAGAGGAGCCCAAGGAGGCAGTCCCCCACAGTAGGTTTGGGAGGTGGAAATGCCCCTTAATCTAAGGGAAGAAGTATTAATTGTGCAAGACTTTTTCCTCCTGGGATGGCCGCAACTCTATTAATAACTGTGGCCATTATTTTTATTTCTCCAGTGAAATCATTATCATTAATGCCAGGGAAGACCTGAACACCTTGTAAGGTAGTAGAGGCTCTTCCAAGAATAAGGGCACACGTATGAGATGGAGGGGCACCCATAATTCCAGTTGGTATTATCTGGGGCCCTTGCATTGAGTCTAATATTGTATCAGTGGTGGCACAGAGGTCCAATCCTGCACTGCCTGGAGTGGGTAGTTGGAGGGAGCCAATTGTGGAGAAGGATTTTGAGGTAGGTTGGGAGTTTGGGAGGGAACAAACCTCATTGCCCCAGGGAGTTTCCTGAGAAGTAGGAAGAAATAGGCTGTCTGAGGGCATTTGTCATTGATCTACACTCACTGGCCCAGTGATGACCTTTACCATATCAAGGACAAAGTGTAGCTGGGGTCGGTTTAGCTCCAGTTTGAGGAGACACTATTCTTACTCTTTGTTTGCCTGTCGGACACCTGCATGCAAAATGGCCTGGTTGTTTACAAGTAAAGCAAGTACTTGAGCCAGTATTGTAAAAGGCCTTGGTAAATGCGGCACTAATTTGAGACCCATCGCATGGGCTGCACCCACGCCTGCACAGATTCTAATAAAGTCAGAAAGTTTCCCTTTATCCTTATGATGTCGAAGAACATCCTGACATGCCGGGTTGACATTTTCAAAGGCAAGATGTTTTACAAAGGTGCTTTCGCTTTCGCTTGGTCCAAGCAAGCATTCCACAGCTAGGTAAAGCCGGGGAACAAAGTCGCTATAAGGCTCATCGGGCCCTTGTCGAGTTCTTGCCAGGGAAGTGATAGCCGAGGCCCTTTCAGGGAGGCGTCTCCAAGCAACTAAGCCAGCCATCTAAATCTGCGCAAAAAGTCCAGCAGGGAAACGTGCCCGTTTAATTTTAGTGTCAAAAGTTGCATTGCCCACTAGCTTAACATAAGTCCAGGATTTAGAGGAGGCCTTTGTTAATTTTTTTTTGAGTAGTTTCTGACAGGGCTCTTTGAAATCTGCATTCCATAGCAGGAAGTCTCTGGCACTGAGGGCAGCTAGGTCTAAAAATTTCCAATCATTGGGAGTAAGAAATTGTGTGCTGCAGCTTTCTAATAAAGCCAACGTATAGGGCACAGTGGGGCCATAGTGAGCACAAGCCTTTTTAAGTTTTTCAAGAAAATGGAGGCTAAATTTTTTGTAGACACTCTGGGTTCCTTCCTGCCTAGGGGTGAACTCCTCATCCTCTAAGTCCTGATCTCCTTGATCCATTTCCCCCGCTTCCTCCTCTTTTTCCTCTTCTAAGTCTTTGACCTCAGCCTGGGCAGGCTTATCTATCTGACTGGTGGTGACTGGAAGGCGAGCACAGGCCGATGGAGCGGCTTCGCCTTTGTATTAGACCACTGTGGGCCAGCTTGTGTTGACTCCATTCCTAAGGCTAATGAAGAGAGCTCAGAGTCAAGGGATCTTTATTCTTTTAAAAATTGGATCTGTTCCTGTCCATGTTGGAGAGACTCTCTCAAGGGAGCCAGGTTAGGCAAGGGAAGTGGGGAAAAAATATCTGGGGGGACATTTGGCCCCTGAAGGGCCAGAGCACAAAAGGCAGGAGGGATATAGGAGGGAGGGGAATGTGTAAGTCCTATAGTCTGTGGCAGGGTCCTGAGAGGTGGAGAGTCTTCTGAATGGTAGCGAGCTGCTTCCTTCTCCAAGGTAGCCTCCTCCCCAGGGGTCAATGTTTCTCCGGGATTTAAAACTGCATAAAGGCGGTTGGAAACCATTGGAGCCTTATTCATTAGGGTGGGATTTTGAGGAAGATCAGGAAAGTCCCAGGGTCCTGGGGAGACTAAGAAGGGTCTATGTCTATACTAACTGATGGGCATGCCGAGAAGGGACGAGAGGTCTTTTGCATAGTCTCTTCCCCAATCCTGACAAGTATTAAGGTACCATTGTCAAAGGGTGAACTTTTAAGAATTCCACTAATTTATTTCCAGAAAGAAAAGGTAGGAACAGGCACTTTTTCTGGGCCAAAGGATTCATAATAATCTTTTAAAATGTCTCCTACTCTAAGCCATCTTTTACCATCAATGGTACCTTCAAGGGAAAACCATGGAAAAAATTCTTCGATGTATGAAAAGAAAAATATTAAGTCATTTTTCTTAACACGTGCCCCCCATGTATTTAAGGATTCCTTGTGGCCTGACAAAAACAAATCATGTGACAAAAATGCTTGTCCCATGGTGGGTCACTCACTGTGCGTCATCCCCACTCTCCTCCTGGATCTGTCTCTCAGTGGTGTCTGCTGAGGCAATCGCGAGCTCCACTTGTCCAAATCTTCCAGGAGGACAGGGTTCCCCCTCAGTCAAAGGCTCGAGCCCCAGTCGTTGGGCGCCAGTTGTCCTGGCCTGCAGGACACATCAAAGTGGGTAGCAAACCTAGGTGGGGAGGAATGAAGGGACAAGAGACACGAGAGATGACAGCAAGACAAAAGTTCTGATCAAGCTGCAAACTTTTATTGTTCACACAGAGGAATTTATATGCTGGAGATTTGAAAGCTCTCTTATCAGCAGTTCCTGGATGTCTTCACAAGGTGAGATAACCTCAGGATATTTCAGGAAGACAGATGGCCACAGGATGTCTCAGGAACACAGATGACTACAGGATGTCTCCCAGACAGGATGTCTCCCTGGGGGCTGTTTCTTGTAAGTGTCAGACTATTCTTTGAAGGAGAATTCCTTCTACCCCTTACAGTCAGGGATTCAGTATTTCAAATGGAAAATTGGAGAAAGAATCCAATGTGTATGCAAATATGTGCTACCCAAAAATCTTCCCACTCTCATCCAGAACAATGCCTTGACATTACCTTCACCCCAAGTAAGACACAATTAGAGGAGAAGAGTTAGAAAATCTGTGAATACACATCACGAATGGAAAATGCTCAGGAGTTCACAACCTTGGAGGTGGTAGAGGAGTTTCCAAATGTAAGGGAGAGGGTAAAACTCCACAAACATGGAGCTCTGCTAGACTAAAGACTTTTTGAGAAACTGCCTCTGAGGTTGGGCACTTGAAATATATGTTGTTGTCAGGAGCTTTAGCTCCCTTTGTAGTGAGACCATCAAGCTGGGTCTGCATGTATGTGACCTGGAGGACATGGTTTCTTATTTTCCAAAGGACATGAGGCAGCAGTGCTGAATTCTCTCTTTGTAGGTAAACTGTTGTCACTGAGTGCTAAGTGTCTTCCAGTTTGGAAGCCATTTGCTCATCCTCCAATTTTGTTGTGTTTCTTGCAGCTGCACTGGGAGTTTGGTATTTGCTTCATGAAATACGAAGAGTTCAACTGGGACACAGTACTGGAGGGAGTTCTGTCACATGTGATGGGTAAGGGTCTGCGGGAGAATGCACCAACCAGGCTTCTATCCCACATAGCTTGCCCCCTTCACAATAGCAATCTGATTCTAAACATTGCACTGAAACCTCTCCATATAACAACATACCTTTACATACAAGGGTCTGGGGGCTGCACCATGTCAGTCACAAACCATTTGAAAGCCAATGGCAGATCCACATCACCCAACCACAAATGTTTTAACACACACCTTCACACCACTTCTCTAGGCCGACTACTCAGCAGGGTCCAAATTACTGCCATCTCTGTTCTACACCATTTTCCTGAAACCCAATCAAACAGGCACTGTCTGGTATACTCGTGATCATCAATAGAACATCCAAAGATTCTACAGTGCAAAGTGGTCATGGGAATTTCAAAAATTTCATGGTAATTATCAGACATTTTTCAAGGATGAAGTTGGAGGCACTGTGGGTTTCAATTCATTCAGGAACCATTAAATGGAGAGGAAGCTCATTTCATTGAAAATTCTGGAGAATTCTAACAGGCAAGGCTTCCCAAAGACAGGCAAAAAGGTCACATAAAGCCAGGCGTTTGAGGTCTACAATGTGTGGTCCATGTGTGTTTTGACTTGCAACTATGGCTGCCAATTCTTTAAGAATAAAATTATGTGATATTCTTCCTGAGATTCCCAGTGCTCTGTGGAAAGCCACCCTGGGCCTAGATCTCAGTTTCCAAGGGCAACTCTCATGTGTGGCATCCTAAAATCCCAACACAATACATGGCAATACTTATTTGAGGTCCATTCCAAAACTCAGTCTCTAAGGGGAATCACACCAGTGTTCAAGACCAGGTGGACACATCATCTTTTCCAACAGCCACAAAAATGACCACAATTAAAACCAAAACACTTCCACATGGCCCTCATCTTCTTTCATATCGACACTCATCATAATCTCAGGCTGTAGTTTTTCATGAGGGGCACAGTCAAGGACAGTATCCAAAATAAGGTCCCTTGCCCACATTTGCCTAAAGTCAATGTGGCTGGGAAACCCTTCTAGTGAACCAGGAGTGATCAAAGAGGCCTGCCCTTAATACAGCTCTGATTCTCCATTTTGAGGCCTAATGAATGTGGGGTTTAGATTCTTTATGTTAATTGGAGTCATGAGAAACCTATGAACGTATGATCTAGTCTCTGCAGGGCTTTGAAGAACTCATTTGACCCAAAGGATCCCTATTCTCATAGATGGACGTCAGGAACCTTACAGAGGAAGGTGAGAGACTTCATCCACAATGACTGCTCTTTTGGCTCTTTTGGGTTTGGATGCAAACGTGGGATGCTTCTTTAGATCCATCAGGTGCTAAGAATCTAAGCCATAGCCTCACACAGGGCCAAGAGGCTGATTCAGACACATCCCTTTCCAAAGCAATTAAGCAAAGAGCCACAGATGATGCCCATTCATTTCCATTTGAAAACTCTTTTCTTCAGGCTTCCCAAAGGGGTGGCCTGAGGCAAAAAACTTCCTGACATTCAGAGCAACAGAACAATAGGTAATTAAAAGTACCAAAGCAGGGTTTCTTCACTGAGACTTGTCAGAAGCCAGTGGTGAGCCACTATCTGTTTTCTCATACAAGCCCCCTCTTCAGAGCTTTCCTGGCATATGGCCATTCTCACATCTGTAGGTACCAAGATAGGCTGACTCTGTCCTTGGTAATTCAAAACTAGTGACACCACTGGGAGTGGGACTGGGACTGGCTCTGTGTGCCTGGCTTCCTGGATGCCAATTTCCATCACCGAGGAAGTGATGTGAGGTCACTTCCTTCAGGATCTGAATGAGGTCACTGCCTTGGCAACCACTTTGTCCTAACAGTTGCTTCCAAGGGTCCCATGAGATGGAGGCTTCCCCTACTTAATGTGACAATTTCACAAGTTAAAATGGTATATCAACCATTGGCACCCGGGAACAGCTCTCCATACAGGCCTGATTTGGTCCATCTTCTCCACATTAAGAAGAGAGAAGCTGATTAAGACACAACCCTACATCCTGACCAGGTTGTTTGCCATTGAAGATGACTTGTGGTCTCTCAGGTCCTTCATAGCTGCCTACATATTCTCCAGGGATACTTTCAGCATGGACCTTTGAAGTTCTCAGCAGGTAGAGGATCCCTACATTTCAGTATTATAAGACCACCTCTGTCCCTGCTCTTCTGTAAAGTAAGATTGAGGGAACACTGTATGTTTAGGGTTAATAACAGGTTCAATTTGGATTAGGAATCATTTTCTGGATGAATAATGGTATTGGCAACCTGTGAAATTTATAAGAATATAGAGGTGAACTGTGTGTATGAAAATAGAAATCCAAGTAAGATTGGAAGCCCAGAAGTGCATTGGGCCCTTGATTGTGATACTGAGCATTGAATTACATTCTGCACAGATGTCTCAGATAAATTGATATACAATGGCATAGGACATTATACCTTGGATGATTGAATGTAGAAGCGAACATCCGGTCAAAAAGGGAGAGTCAGTAGGAATAGGAAGATAGTAGGTAGGTATAGGAAGAAGGGTGAGTGTATGATTTGGAACAAAATTTCTTTAGCAACAGGGTTTCGGATAGAAAATGAATTTAAATGTCAGCACATGTGAAGAGTCTGTCACAATGATGAAGTGGGAAAAATATGTAGGTAAGCAGATATCAATAGAGACATTATGAAATCAGGGTTGAGTTTGAATATGCAATCTTAGGAAGAAACAAATATGTAGTCATCAATAGGATTGACATTTGAGAGCATAAGTAATCTTGGACATGGATGATTTTAGTAATCCATGTTAATTTTCCATTTTGGCTTTGGTACAATCATAAATGTGAACTTTGAATTTAGTGTCCAGAATATTTCTGTGAATAAATGTATATGTAGATCAGGTGACATGAGTATTTCTTCCACCATTTCTGGGAGCAATATTGACTGACTACTTCTGATTGATAGGTACAGATTCTTTATGTGAATTGAAATCATGAGAAACCCAAGCACCTCTTCAGGGATTGAAGAACTCATATGACCCAAAGGATCCCTATTCTCAATTGATGGAGGTCAGGAATCTAACAGAGGAAGGGAAGATACTTCATCCAAAATGACTGAACTTTTTGCCATTTTGGTTTTGGATGCACACATGGGATCTTTCTTTAGATCCATCAGGTGCTGAGAATCTAAGTCACAGCCTCACACAGGGCCAAGATGCTGATTCAGACACATCCCTTTCCAAAGAAATTTAGCAAAGAGCCATAGGTGATGCCCATTCATTTCCATTTGAAAACTGTTTTCTTCAGGCTTTACAAAGGGTTAGCCTGAGGTAAAGAACTTCCTGACATTCAGGGCAACAGAAAAATAGGTAAGCAAAAGGCCCAAAGCAGGGTTTCTGCACTGAGACTTTCCTGGTCACACTGTCCCTGCTCTTCTGTAAAGTTAGATTGAGGGAACAGTGTATGGTTAGGGTTAATAACACGTTCGATTTGGGTTAGGAATCATTCTGCAGGATGAATATTCGTACTGGGAATCTGCAATAATTACAAGAATATATAGGTAAAATAAAAGTATGAAAACAGAAATCTAGGCAAGATTTGAAGCTCAGATGGGCATTGGGCCCTTGAGTGGGTTACTTAGCTTTGAATTATGTTCTGCACAGATGTCTCAGATAAATCGATATACAATGACATAGGACCTTGTACCTTGGATGATTGAAAATTGAAGAGAACATCCAGTCACAAAGGGAAAGTCCGTAGGTTTAGGACGATAGTCTCTAGGTTTAGAAACAACAATGAGTATAGGATTTGGACCAAACGTTCTTTAGCAATTGGTTTTCAATAAGAGAGTGAATGTAAATATCAGCACATGTGAAGAGTCAGACACAATGATGAAATGGGGAAAATATGTAGGAAAGCAGATATCAATAGAGACATTAACAAATCAGGCAATGTATAAAGTGAGGGATAGGATTAGACATTTTCAACAGGGTTGAGTTTGAATATATAATCTTAGAAAGAAACAAATACATAGGATTTATCAATAGGATTTACATTTTAGAGCATTAAGCAACCGGGACATGGATATTTTTAGTAATCCATGCTCACTTTCCTTTTAGGCTTTGCTACAATCATAAGAGTGACTTTTGCTTTCTGTGTCCAGAATATTACTGTGTTAAAATTTATATGTAGATCAGGTGACATGAGCATTTCTTCCACCATTACTGGGAGCAATATTTTGAAGACGTATAAATATTGGGGGAACAAAGTGGAGTACCCTGTGTCAATGGATATAGAAATAATGTATGAATAGACGATACTGTGAATAAATAATATAACTGGTTCCAACTTTAAATAGTGGATTGATTTGATATCTGAAAATATACTGGAAATCTTAAACTGATATTCATACATTCACTACAACCAGGTATACATCTAACGGTAATATTAGGGTTATGGTTTATCATGAAGAGTGTGTGAGTTTTGCTTCAAATATGATTATGAAAATCAAAAATAATGTGTTTGGAAAGAAGTCTCATGACAAGACCAGTCAAGAACACTGGAGGAATATATGTGTTCTGAAGCAGGAGGTGATTGAAATTGAAACAAATGCCTATAAATTTGTGAACTTGTGGATGAAAGATATATCATATGATGTGCATAAACTGAAGAAATAGTAATGTACCACTGTTTAATAAAAATGAACCGCAAAATACACATCATGTCCCATAGGAAAATGCTTGCATTGATGTTGAACTTGGTTTTACTGTAGAAATATTAGGATTTGTGTGCACCATTCACTGAAGTTAGTCTTCAGTACTAGGAAACAAATCTGTATTTAAGGTGGATGAATATTTCTGAGAATAATCTTGTGAAAAGTTGATCATAAATCCACATACATAAATATGAATGATTTTAAGGAGTGTATAATAAGATTCATATATTTCATATTTTGAAAAATTTGGAGAGTATATATATATATATATATATATATATATATATATATATATAAATAAATATATATATACACACACACACACACACACACACACAGAGAGACAGACATTTAAACTAGCAATATATTTGCCAATTGAAATTCATCATGAAATATGTAACATCCACAGGTGCAAAAATATTGATTTCACTGAAAATGGATCTATATATAATGTTGTTCTAATAACAAGCTCACCCATAGGTTGAATTCTCAATTCCAACAGTGTTTAAGAGGAGTGATCTCTTCTCATAACTTGTACATGCCTAGTCAGCAACCTCACAAAAATGTACGTTTGATAACAGGTAGGATTCTATATGTGCATATAAAAATACATGTGCTGAATAGTCTACAGAGAAAGGAGACACCAATTTGTTGAGAGCCACAGCTTAAGGGGCCCCATCAAACTTCCAGTTACCAGCAACATTCCCCTGCGAGATGATTATTGGCTCACAGCGGCCCCAGCAACATCTAGCTGATTGGCTCCTCTGTGGTGATGCACAATGGAGATGCTCATTGAGCTTTTTCCCCGCTCTTTCCGACTGCCAGCTGATGATTGGCTCACAGCAGCCCCAGCAACATCAAGCTGATTGGCTCCTCTGCGATGATGCACATTGGGCAGTTTCCCTGCCCTTTCAGACCACAGAGCTGCTCATTGTGGGACTTTTTTGGTTCCACCCACCTGACCCAGCCATATGGCCTCAAGAGCAGGAGGATTGTGGGAGGTGGAGAGGCTTGTGGGTGTGCCAGAAACTTTGCAAGGAAGCCAGTGGTGGCAGTTGGGCTCTGAGGGTTTTTCCTAAGGAGCTGTTTTGCTTGGCGTGTGTGGTTCTAAAAATAAACTTTGTTTGTTTTGAAAAGTCGCTCTTGAATCGTGCCCAGCCAGACTGCAGCATTTGGTAGCTCGCACGGGGAGCCACTGAGGGTAAGTGATAAGGTAAACTGCTAGCCCCTGAGGGAAGGGCGAGAGGATCGGTAGCCATTTTAAGATTCCTCTTTTGTTTTGCTTCACTTTTGTTGCCTGTCCATGGAGATGAGTGAGATGGATGAAAAACCGCTCACATCTGAGAAAAAAATTATTTACTTCTGAGGAACAGATAGGGAGAAAGGACGGATGCACATGTCAGTAGGATATAAAGGCTATAATGACTTTTTGTTGTTCCCTTTTTATTTTATTCTGTCTCGGTTTTGTTTGGCATCGTCTTGTTGGGTTGTATTATAGTAGAAATACAGGATCAGAAATTAGTAAAAAAACAAACTGAAAGAGTGTTAAGTAAATTGTTAGAGGAAGGAGGCGCCTCAGTAAAGTCAAGGACAGTCAGGGCATACGTTGATACAATACAAAAATGTAGCCCATGGATTTTTAAGGAGTTGTTAAATATACCATAATGGAACCATCATGGTGAAGATTTAAAAGGGGGGAAAAGAACAGCCCAGGGACTCTGACAGTTGGCACATTGCCATTGAGGACGTTTATATCTGGTTTGCTTAGTCCAAAGACTTCAGATCAGACAAAGATAGAGGAACAAAGCTTAGGTCAGAAAAAGCCATCAGGGGCAAAGTTACAAAAGGAGACTGCTACTAACAACTTTCAATAACTAGAGGGCGTAAGTGTCCAACCAACAGCGCCTCCTCTACAGGAGACTGTTACTAACACCTTTCTATCACCAGAGTATGTAAATGTCCAAATAACAAGGCCACCTCCATATGCTAGGAGGCCCCCAAACCCCGCAGTTGATAGTTCGGTTCCTGAGACAGGATCTCAAATATTAACATGCCCTGTATTTGAGGTAGGAGGGCAGCGAATTCACCATGCTTTAAATTTCAAAATAGTGAAGCAGCTAAAAGGGGCTGTAACAACCTATGGTCCTCAAGTACCCTTCATTGTAAGCTTGGTCGAATCCATTAACAACTTGAATATGATGCCAGTAGATTGGGCTAATATGTGTAAAGCTGTGCTAAATGGAGGTCAATACCTTTTATGGAAGGTTGCCAATGAGGAATTTTGCAAGGAGACGGCTAGGTGAAATGCAGAAGCTGGTTATCCTCAGAGAAATCTAGATATTTTGTTAGGAAAGGGACCTTATGAGGACCAGCAGCAACAAATTGCATATGATCCTGGCGTATACGCACAAATTGCTGCAGAGGCGGTTAGGGCATGGAAGACTTTACAAGGACATGGAGGTTTACAAGGTCAATTATCTAAGGTAATACAAGGAGCTAATGAATCTTACACTGAATTTGTAGATAGGCTTATTCAAACAGCTACCAGAGTTTTGGGGAATACAGAACAAGCAATGCCATTAATAAAAAACTGGCTTATGACCAAGCGAATCGTAGGTGCAGAGATATCACTAGACCATGGAAACATGAAGATTTAAACACATATATTAAATTATGTAAAGACATTAATGAATAAGAGGAAGTCATGGCAGCTGCAGTAAAACAGGCTTTAGATGCCAGAGACATCAATGAACAAGGGCAATTTGTGGCAGCTGCATTAAACAGGCTTTAGATGCAAGGCCAGGAACATGCTACAATTGTGAACAAACAGGACATTTTAAAAGGAATTGCTCCATAGGAAGAGGGTTTAACAAAAATAGGTACCAAAGGAGTAGAATACTGGGTATTTGCCCACGATGCCGTAGAGGGAGACATTGGGCTAATGAATGCCGTTCTCAAACCACCATAGAGGGTACTTCATTATCAAAAACGAACAAGGACTAGCTGTTTATCCACGATATCATGGAGAAAGGCACCGGGCTCCATTGCCAAAAAATGGACAGGGGAGCCCAATGCTCTGGGGCCCAAAACCACAAATATACGGAGCACTGGAGGAACCCAGCAACCCCATCAGTGTAGTGCCCAGGACACATTGTGCATCAGACGCCTCATCAGACAAATCAGAGGGAGCGCAGGGTTAGACATCTGCACCTCCGTCAGATCAGTACTAACTGTAGAGATGGGGGTTCAAATCATTCACACATGGTGAAAGGACCTCTTCTCAAAGGAACAGTAGGCTTATTATTGGGACGCAGCTCTTCTAATCTAAAAGGACTTATGATAAGTCCTTGGGTAATTGATCCCGATTATGAAGGTGAAATAAAATTTATAGCCAGTTCTCCAAAGGACATATCAGTAATTTCACCAGGAGATAGAATAGCACAGTTACTAATAATACTCAGTCTGCATGATAAATTTTCCAGTCGTGCTGTAGAAAGAGGTTCCAAGGGATTAGGCTCCACAGGTGTAGATTTGGTTATGCTTTCTTTAAATTTAGATTCTCGCCCCAGGCTAAAACTAAATATTCAAAGACACGAATTCAATGGGCTACTTGATACAGGTGCAGATGTTAGCATTGTCTCTCATCAAGAATGGTCAAAACATTGGCCATTACAACAATACACTCAAACATTTTGAGACCTAGGAGTGGCAACTAATCCCCATAGAAGTGCAATGGTATTGGATTGGAAGGATCCTGAAGAATGTGAAGGAACTATACAGCCATATGTATTGGATAATCTTCCCGTAAATTTATTGGGATGAGATGTCCTAGATCAATTAGGTTTGACATTAACAAATAACATCAATCAAAATGTACACACTATTATGGCTAGAGAGGTTTTAGGAAAGGAAAAAGATTAGAAAAACAAGAACAAGGTATAGCAGCGCCAATACAAATAGACCAAGCAACAGACAGACATGGGTTGGATTTTCAGAAAGGGCCACTGAGACAATAAAAATGACTTGGAAATCAGAAAGACCAGTATGGCTTCTTCAGTGGACCCTGACTAAAGAAAAGATACAAGCAGCCCAGTTCCTGGTCAAACAACAATTAGCGGAAGAACATATACAACCTTCTGTATCTCCCCATTATACTTTCATTTCTGTCATCAAAAACAAATCTGGTAAATGGAGATTATTGCAAGATTTAAGAGCCATTAATAATGAGATGGTTATTTTGGGACCTGCTCAATCAAGGATTCCTCAATTGTCTGCTTTGCCAAAAACTTGGTATGTTTTAGTTATACATATAAAAGATTGTTTTTTTTTTCATTTCCAATTCTTCTTGAGGATAGTCCAAGTTTTGCATTTACTATCCCTGCACTGAATCATGAAGGTCCTGATCAGAGGTATGAGTGGAAAGTACTCCCTCAAGGGATGGCTAACAGCCCAACTATTTGTCATATTTATGTTAACAAAGTAATCCAGCCACTTAGAAATCAAAATCCTGAACTACAAATATTTCACAATATGGATGATGTGTTATTAGCACACAAGTTAAAAACCCATTGCTAGAATGTTATGCCACACTTACAAACTTATTAAAAAATTATAATCTAGGGATATCAATTGATAAAATACAATTAAATTATCCAATTAATTATTTAGGAGTTCTATTATCCTCAACCATGGTCAGTCCACCAAAAATTCAAATACGAGTAGATCAACTCAAATCAATTAATGACTTTCAGAAGTTATTAGGAGACATTAATTGGATAAGGCCTTATCTAGGTATACCAACAGGACAGTTGGGACCTATATTTGATATCCTAAAAGGTCCATCTGATCCAAATTCACCCAGAATGTTTACGCCTGAAGCAATAAAGGCATTAAAAATCATTGAAACATATATGGGAAATATGCATTTGGATAGATTTGATAAAATAATGCCTTTATTATTTATTGTACTACCAACAAAAAATATTCCTACAGGAGTATTTTGGCAAGAAGGTCCATTATTATGGATACATTTATCTTATTCTTCTAACACTATTATTACTAGGTATCCTGAGGCTGAGGGACAATTAATACTCATAGGAATAAATGCAGCAAAGGGAGTGTTTGGAATTTCTCCCAATAAAATTATTACTCCATACACTATGAATCAAATTGATGAATTAGCTAATGAGTTAAATACTTGGGCAATAATCATGTGTAAATCTAATGTTTTATTTGATAACCACTTACCATCTAATCTTTTATTGTCTTTTGGGTCATTGCATCCTGTAATTTTTCCAAAAATTACAAGAAAACTCCTATCATGAATGCTCCAAATATATTCACTGATGGGTCAAATAATGGTACAGCAGCAATAGTTACACCTGATCAAATTTTTACATTTTTAGCACCCCAAAAATCAGCTCAAAAGGTAGAGCTTAATGCAGTATTATAAGCTTTTGTGATGTTTAAAGATTCTGTGTTTAATTTATTTTCCAATAGTCAGTATATAGTTAATGCTATAGTATCTCTTGAAGATGCTGGTAGATTTTCCCCTTCCTCTACTGTTTTCTCTTTCCTTTCCAGTATACAAAGTCTAATCTGGGACAGAAAATATCCATTCTTAATAGGACATATCTGGGCACATACAGGATTGCCTGGAGCCCTTAGTTTGGGCAATGATTTAGCAGGTAAAACTACACATGACATACATACATATTTTCTGTACACTAGAAGAAGTTATAAATTTTCATAAAAAGTTCATTATCAATGCTAATACTTTACAAAAGCATTTTAAAATAACTAAGGAACAAGCTAGACAAATAATAAAACAATGTCAAAATTGTGTGACCATTTTACCACATTTTAATCTTAGAGTCAATCGTAGAGGATTGATACCTTACCATATATGGCAGATGGATGTCACACACTTGCCAGAATTTGGAAAATTAAAATATTTGCATGTTACAGTTGATACTTCTTCTGGATTTTTGATGGGCTCCCTTCATGGGGGAAAAAAACTAAAGATGTTATAGATCATTGCTTACAAAATTTTGCCACTGTGGTCATTCCAAAGCAGTTAAAAACTGATAATGCCCCCGGTTATACTTCTACCTCTTTTAAACCATTTTGCTCATCATTTGGCATTACTCATATATCAGGAAACCCATACAATCCACAGGGACAAGCCATAGTTGAAAGAGCACATCACACTATTAAAATGTACTCATTAAAGTAAGAAGACAGAATTGGGAAGGGATATAAATTCCCCAAAGATAAACTTAAAATAACCCTTTTTACTCTAAACTTTTTAAATTTGGATTTTCAGGACTTAGTGCTGCAGAAAGGCATAAGTGTCCAAAAAATGTGTATAAGCCCGAGGTACTTTGGAAGGATATTCTAACAGGACAATGGAAAGGTCCTGACCCATTAATTTTCTGGAGTTGGAGGTCTGTTTGTGGGTTTCCACAGGAAGAACAGCAGCCGATTTGGATTCCAGAGAGATTAACTAAGATCCCGACCCAGTGATTGCCTGGAGTCGGGGGTCTGTTTATGTGTTTCCACAGGGAGAACAGCAGCCGATTTGGATTCCAGAGAGATTAACTGAAGCGATTTCGATAGACCAAAATAAGATGATTTGGCTCAAATCCATAACAGCTGATATCCAAAACTCCAGTTTGGCTATCCTTACATCTGCGACAGAACAGGGATGCTTTTTTCAATATCTATTTTATTATTGCCCTTTCTCAAATCATGAAGTTCTCTTTTGTTTTTTTGAGCTCATACAGACCTAGGTTAATGTTTTGCTTGTCAGTTCTATTTTTTGACTGTAGAGTTTTTAAACATTGCAATGATGATTTCACATGTAAAATGTTATAAGGCCTTTACTATTATATTATGTGTTGTATGTATTTATTATGTGTGCACACTTGTGTTTTGTGTTATATATTTGAATGTGCGTATGTCCATATATCACATATGATGAGTGCTAATGAAATAATATATCCATTTTTTTTATTCACGTGAATTAAATTGTTTAATTTAAATTGGGTAAACAACTGTTCAGGATTGTTTTAATATGTGAAAAAATAGGAGGTTAACAGACGTGTTTGTTTACTTTCACTTTTCCTTTTCATTATATTTAATTATTCTCTTCAAGATAACGTAAATTGTTAAGAAAATTGTTTTCTTTTAGTGCCTTCAGGAATGTTACAGAATTTTTTCTTTAGCCATTATTGCCAGAATTCCTATCTTCATCCCAGTGCCGGTGAAGACAAAGATAAAATCAATCTACAGATTCTGCAATAGCCATCACTGAACTGCTTGTAGAACTTGCCTGGATTATGTATCACTTGTATGCATTGTGAACTCACTTGTATGCATTGTGAACTATCTGCTGGTGCAGCGAATTGTGGCAGTGTTGGGGTACTTATGCTGATGCTGTCATCAGTGATAGAATTTTTCCAATAGGAGCCATCAATTGACTTGGTGTATCTTCCCTATTCTCACTTGATACAGGTCAGGAAACTTACAGAGGGAGGCGAAAGACTTCATCAGCAATGACTGCTCTTTTGGCAATTTTGGTTTTGGATGCACACATGGGATTTTTCTTTAGATCTATCAGGTTCTGAGAATCAAAGCCACAACCTCACACAGGGCCAAGAGGCTGATTCAGACACATCCCTTTACAAAGTAATTAAGCAAAGAGCCACAGGTGATGCCCATTCATTTTAATTTGAAAACTGTTTTCTTCAGGCTCCACAAAGGGGTGGCCTGAGGCAAAGACATTCCTAACATTCAGGGCAAGGGAACCATAGGTAAGCAAATTGCCCAAAGCAGGGTTTCTCCACTGAGACTTTTCTGGTTACACTGATCTCTGAGGTTTCTGAGATGTTCCCATTCCCTTCAGCTATCCAGTACATGGCTATGTCACAGAGTTTGGAGGTGGTACATATCTTGGACACAAAACCATGAGCCTATTCTGGAGAGAGGCCAGAAATCAGGAGGTGAACAGGAACTTAGGAAGATAGTAGGTGTTGTCTATCCATAAGGCAAGCCGCAGTCCATTCATAAAAAGGGCAGAATAAATGCCTGGAGGCTTCCTACTAGTCAGGACACCTCCATTGATGTATTCGCTTTTCTAATAACTACAACCACGGACACAGTGGATACACAGACATAGAAAAACTCGCCTTCTCAAATGACTTACTAGAAACAGTCGACTCCAAACCAAACAAACAACCTTTGCTACCTATTCTCAGAACATGAGACAAAACCACGAACTCACACCCACACCCACTAAGGCACCTCATTCCCACAACAAGGTCTGTGACTATCCGCAGTGTCCTCTGACTGGTGGACCATACTATGTTCCCCCAAAATGGCCTGTCCTTTATCAGATCAGGTCCCTTTTGCCAACTCTGTTAAGTTGTCAGGAGCCAGCAATGAGCCACTACCTGCTTCCTCAGGAAAGGCCCCTCTTCAGAGTTCTCCTAGCATTTGGTCATCCTCACATCAGGAGGTACCAAGAAAGACTGACTCTGTCCTTGGAAAATTCAAACAAGTGTGCCCACTGGGAATGGGACTGGCACTGGCTCTGGGTGGCTGGCTTCCTGGATCCCAAGTTCAGAGAGTTCCATCACCAAGGAAGTGAGGTAGGTCACTTCCTTCAGGAACTGAATGAGGTCAATACCTTGGCAACCACTTTGTCCTAACAGTTGTTTACAAGGGTCCCATGAGATGGAGGCTGCCCCTACTTTCTCTGACTCAGTCATAAGTTAGAATGGTATATCAACCACAGGCACCATGGAACAGCTCTCCACACAGGCCTGGTTTTGTCCATCTTCTCTACATTAAGAACAGAGCGACTGATTCAGACACAATACTTCATCCTGACCGGTTTTTTTGCCATGGAAGATGATTTTGTGCTCTCAGGTCCTTCATAGCTGCCTAAGTCTTCTCCAGGGATCATTTCTGCATGGACCTTTGAGGATTTCAGCAGGTGGAAGATCCCCTACATACCTGTATTGTAAGACCAACTCTGTCCCTGCTCTACTGTAAAGATAGATTGATGGAACAGTGTATGCTTAGGGTTAATAACAAGTTTGATTTGGCTTAGGAATCATTCTGTGCAATGAATAATGGTTTTGGGAACCTGCGATATTTACAAGAATATATAGGTGAAATATAAGTATGAACACAGAAATCTAGGTAAGATTTGACGCCCAGAAGTGCATTGGGCCCTTGATTGAAATACTCAGCTTTGAATTATATTCTGCACAGATGTCTCAGATAAATTGATATACAATGGCATAGGACCTTGTACCTTGGATGATTGAATGTCAAAAAGAACATCCAGTCAGAAGGATAGTCAGTAGGATTAGGAAGATATTCATAGGTTTAGAAAGCAGAGTGAGTATAGGATTTGAACCAAACGTTCTATAACAGTAGGGTTTCGGGTAGAGAATGAATGTAAATATCAACACATGTGAAGAGCCAGTCACATTGATGAACTCTGGAAAGTATGTAGG
Source organism: Callospermophilus lateralis (assembly GCF_048772815.1). Classification (NCBI taxonomy): domain Eukaryota; kingdom Metazoa; phylum Chordata; class Mammalia; order Rodentia; family Sciuridae; genus Callospermophilus; species Callospermophilus lateralis. The sequence continues at coordinate 402,528 of NW_027514391.1, read as the reverse complement.
AAACCATATATCAATAGAGACATTAGGAAATCAGGCAAAGTATAAAGTACGTGATAGGATCAGGCATTTTCAACAGTGTTGAGGTTGAATATATAATCTTAGGAAGAAACAAATATGTAGTCACCAATAAAATTGACATTTGATAGCATTAGGCAACCTGGACATAGATGTTTTTAGTAATCCATACTCACTTTCCATTTAGACTTCGGTACAAACATAAGTGTGACCTTTGCATTTTGTGAAAGAAGTCTCATGAAAAGACCAGTCATGAAACCCTGTGGAAAACATGTTTTCTGAATTAGGAAGTGATGAAAAGTAAAACAAAATGCCTATAAATTTCTGAACTAGTGAATTAAATATATATCCTATCATGTGCATTAACTGAAGAAAAAGAAATGTACCAGTATTGAATACAAATGAATGACAAAATACACATCACGTCCCACAGGAATCTACTTGCATTGATATAAAACTGTGTCAGTTACTGCAGAAATATTAGGATTTGTATGCACCATTTACTGTTAGTTTTCAGTAATAGGAATCAAATATGTAGTTCAGGTGGATGAATATTTCTCAGAATAATCTTGTGAAAAGTTGATTATTAATCCACATACATGAATATGAATGAATTTACGGAGTGTATAATAAGACACATATATTTCATATTTTGAAAAATCTGTAGAGTGTGTGTGTATATATATATAAACATACACACACACACACACACACACACACACACGCACGCACACAAACAGACATTAAAAAGTAGCAATATATCCCAATTGAAATTCACCACGAAATATATGTCATCCACAGATCCAAATAAATTTGTTTTACTGAACATGGATTCATGTATAATTTTATTGTACTAGGAAGCTCATCAATAGTTTGAATTTTCAGTTTCAACAGCGTTTAGGAGGAGTGATCTCTTCTCACAATTTGTGTCTGCCAAGTCAGCCACCTCACAAGAATGTACGTGTGGTACCAGGTAGGATTCTATATGTGCATATAAAAATACATGTGCTGAATAGGATACAGAGAAAGGTAGACAGGAATTCACATATTTGTTAACTTTAAAAACACATGGAGAACCATTTCAACAAAAAATTGACTAGATTTATAACTCCTACCCTATATAATGCAAAAGGCAATTCCAATGATACACCATTCCTCCTCTGAACTGCTTGTATTTCTATTCTGTTTGGGTTAATTTTCTCCATCATATTAGAATTAGTAGTCAGAGTCTAGTTGGCATGGGTTTGTGTCAGGGATTCAGTATTTTGAATGAAAATTTGGAAAATGATTCCAATGTTTATGCAAATATATGCTACAAAAGTATCTTCCCACTCTCATCCATAACAATGCCTTGAGATTACCTTGGCCCCAAGTTAGACACAATTAGAGGAGAAGAGTTAGAAAATCTGTGAATACATATCTGGAATCAAATATGCTCACGAGTTCACAAACTTGGAGGTGGTAGAGGAGATTCCAAAAGTAAGGGACAGGGTAAACACTCCACAAACATGGAGCTCTGCTGGACTAAAGACTTCTTGAGGAACTGCCTCTGAGGTTGGGCACTTGAAATATATGTTGTAGTCAGGAGATTCAGCTTCCTTTGTAGTGAGACCATCAAATCTGGGTATGCTTCTATGTGACCTGGAATACAGGATTTCTTATTTTCCAATAAACATGAGGAAGCTGTATTTAATTTTCTGTTTGTAGGTAAACTGTGGCCACTGGGGGCTAATAGTCTACTCTTGTGGACTCTGAAGCCATTTGGTCATCCTCCAGTTTTCCTGGTGTTGCTTGCTGCTGCACTGGGAATTTCGTATTTGCTTCACGAATTACAAGGAATTCACCTGGGACAAAGTGCTGGAGGGAGTTCTGTCACCTGTGGTGAGTCAGGGTCTGCAGAAGAATGTACCAACCAGGCTTCTATTCCACATAGCTTGCCTCCTTGACCATAGCAACCGGATTCTGAACATTGGCCTGAAACCTCTCCATATAACAAGATACCTTTACATAGAAGCGTCTGCTGGATGCATCATGTCAGTCACAAGCCAATTGGAAGCCAATGGCAGATCCACATGGCCCCACCACAGATGTTTTTTTATCACACACCTGCCCATCACTGCACTAGGCCCACTACTCAGCAGGGTCCAACTTCCTGGAATCTCTGTTATACACCATTTTCATGAAACTCAGTCAATCAAGTCACTGTCCTGCATAATCATGTTCAGCAACAGGACAACCAAAGTTTCTCCAGTGCCATCTGGTCATGGGAATTTCAAAAATTTCATGGTATTTATCTAGCAATTTTTCAAGGATGAAGTTGGCAGCATGTGGGTTTCAATTTATTCAGGGACCATTAAATGTTGTGGAAGTTCATTTCAAATGAAGTTCTGGAGAACTCTCACAGGCAAGGTTTCCCAAAGATTGGCCAAAGGGTCACATAAATCCAGGCCCATTGAGGTCTACAATGTAACGTCCATGTGTGTTTTGACTCTCAACTAAGACTGCCAAGTCGTTAAGAATAAAATCATGTGATATCAAGCCTGAGATTCCCAGTGGTCTCTGGAAAGCCACCCTGGGCCTAGATCTCAGTTTCCAAGGGTGACTCTCATGCTTGGCCTTCTGAAATCCCAACTCAATTCATGGCAATACTTCTCTAAGTTCAGTTCCTGTACTCAGTCTCTAAGGGAATCACACCAGAGTTCAAACTCAGGTGGACTCAGTCATCCCTTTCAACTGCCACAAAAATAACCACAATTAATACCAAAACACTCCCACATGGCCCTCACCTTCTTCCATATAGACACTCATCATAACCTCTGACTGTAGATTTCCATGAGGAATGCAGCCCAAGACAGTGTCCAAAATACGCTTTCTTGCCCCTCATTTACCTAAATTCTGAGTGACCTGGACACCCTTCCTGTGAACCAGGAGTGATCAAATAGGCCTGCCGTTAATACTGATCCACTTCTCAAATTTGAGACCTACTGACTGTGGGGTTTAGATTCTTTATGTGAATTGGAGTCATGAGAAAACCCAACCACCTATGTGCTAGCCTCTGCAGGGAATTGAAGAACTCATTTGACCTAAAGGATCCCTATTCTCACTTGATTGATGTCAGAAACCTTACAGAAGAAGGCGAAAGACTTCATCCACAATGACTGCTCTTTTGCTATTTTGGTTTTGGATGCACACATGGGATCTCTCTTTAGATCCATCAGTTGCTGAGAATCTAAGCTACAGCCTAACACAGGGCCAAGACGCTGATTCAGACACATCTCTTTGCAAAGCAATTAAGCAAAGAGCCACAGCTGATGCCCATTCTTTTTTATTTGAAAAAGGTTTTCTTCAGACTTCACAAAGCGTTTTCCTTAGGCAAAGACCTTCCTGACATTCAGGGAAACAGAACAATAGGTAAGCAAAAGGCCCAAAGCAGGGTTTCTCCAATGAGACTTTACAGGTCACACTGGTATGTGAGTTTTCTGAGATGCTCGCCATTCACTTCAGTTATTCAGTACATGGCCATGTCACAGAGCATGGAGGTGGTACATATCTTGGATACAAAACCATAAGCCTATTATGGAGAGTGACCAGATTTCTGGAAGAAAACAGGAACTTAGGAAGTTCGTAGGTGTTGCCCATCATTATGGCAAGCCGCATTCTATTTATAAATTGGGCAGCATGAATGCTGGTAAGCTTTCTAAAAGACAGGACACATCCATTGATGCTTTCTCTTTTCTAATATCTACAATCACGGACACAGTGGGATACAGCGACACAGAAACACTCGCATTGTCAAATGACTTACTAGAAACAATTCCCCCCAAACCAAACAAACCTCATTTCCTACCTCTTCTCAGAACATGAGCCAAAACCACAAACCCACACCCACACCCACAAAGGCACCTCTTTCCTCCAAGTAGGTTGTGACTATTTGGAGTGTCCTCTGACTGTGGGCCATTCTAGGTTCCCCCAAAATGGCCTGTCCTGTCTCAGATTTTGTGTCCTTTGCCAAGTCTCTGAAGTTGTCAGGAGCCAGCAGTGAGCCACTACCTGTTTTCTCAGGAAAGGCCCCTCTTCAGAGTTTTCCTGCCATTTGGCCATCCTAACATCAATAGGTACCAAGAAAGACTGACTCTGTCCTTGGGAAATTCAAAAAGTAAAACCACTGAGACTGGGACTGGGGCTGTCAATGTTTGACTGGCTTCCTGGATGGCAAGTTCACAGAGTTCCATCACCAAGGAAGTAAGGTGAGGTCACTTCCGTCAGGAACTGAATGAGTTCACTGCCTTGGCAACCAATCTGTCCTAAGAGTTGCTTCCAAGCTTCCCATGAGATGGAGGCTGCCCCTGCTTCCTGTGACCCTTTCAAAAGTTAGAATGGTATATCACCCATAGGCACCCAGGAGCAGCTCTCCACACAGGTATCATTTGGTCCATCTTCTCTACATTAAGAATGGAGAAGCTGATTCAGACAGAACCCTTCACCCTGACCAGTTTGTTTTCCATGGAAGATGACTTTTGCACTCTCAGGTCCTTCAGAGATTATATCTGCATGGACCTTTGAGGTTATCAGCAGGTGGAAGATTCCCTATATTCCTGTATTGTAACACCAACTCTGTCCCTGCTCTTCTGTAACGTTAGATTGAGGGAACCATGTATGGTTAGGGTTAATAACATGTTTGATTTGGGTTAGGAATCATTATGCTGAATTAATAATGGTATTGGGAACCTGCAATATGTATAAAAATATATAGGTGAAATATATGTATAAAAACAGAAATCTAAGTAACATTTGAAGCCCAGAAGGGCACTGGGCCCTTGGTTGGGATACTTAGCTTTGAAAAAATTGATATACAATGGCATAGGAGCTTGTACTTTGGATCATAGAATGTAGAAGAGAACATCCAGTCAAAAAGGATAGTCGGTAGTGAAAGGTTAATAAAATAGGTACTTGTCACTTACTGTTTTTCTGTATGCTTAACAAAACACTGTTGAAATCTTGAGAACTGTTTGCTAATCTTGTTCCCAGAATGTGCTGTCCCCAACTGCCAAAGTGTAGAATGTACTCCCTCACCCTGTTGCATGCAAACCGACCACTCTCCCTGACCCATCAGTATACTTCCCTCCCTGCCCTCTCCAAGGAAAATATATATGTTCTGCTTAAACTGTTCTCAGGGCTCTCTGCTCTATTCAAGTGAGCTCCGAGCCCCAGCATGCTGGACCCAGAATAAACCCTTTGCTGTTGGATAAGACAGTCTGTTAGTGGTCTCTTCCTTCCATGCTCACCCGACCTTTACATATGGAGATTCCACCGAGTTTTGGCAGCGGCGGACAAAAGACCCTAACGGGTTCCTCTTGGGTTAAGTAAGGCGCCTCTTTCTTGTTTCAGTGTTAAGGTTAGTGCTGGGCAAAATGGCTGTCGATGAAGAGCGTGAGTTCTCTCCGATGGTGGCTGACAGACGTGTCACAGAGCCACAGGCCACGTCCCTGGGGAACTTCCCAAAGACTCGGGAAATCGAGGAACAATAGTCTATTCGACTCAGTAATATTTTGTATCTGATTCGGAATTGCCAGCCCATTGGGTTTTGCTGGCTACTCAGTCCTGGTCTCAGTTTTGGATGTCCATTGAATGTTTTTATTGTCTTGTCTTGTCTGTGTCGTGTGTCTTGCATTCACTCTTTGTGTATCTTTCATTATGGGACACAGCACTTCAATGCCCCTGTCCCTGACCCTTGATCACTGGACCAAAGTCCGCTTAAGGGCTCAGAATCTTTCTTTTTTAGTTAAACGCTGGACCTTTCAGAATCTCTGTGCCTCAGAATGGCCCACCTTTGAATTTGGATGGCCCCTAGAAGGATCTTTCTACTTCCCACTAATTTAAGAAGTCAGAGATATTGTCTTTCACCCGGGCACACATAGCCATCCGGATCAACAGCCATATATCTTAACTTTGCTGGACCTCTGCAAATCTCCTCCTCAATGGGTGAAGCCTTTCTTTGTCCCTTCCCCTGCTCCTACTCCTTCCCCCATGATCTCTCAAACCCTCTGTTCCTCCTCCTCCTCCACCCTTTGTAATCCCTGAGTCAAAAGATTTGACTCTTCTGGACTCTCTTCCCCCTTATTATACCCTGCCTTCGTCCCCCAACCACCAACACCCTCTAAGTGATTCCCCTGCAGCTGACTCAGCCTCTCTACCACTGGAGGAATATAAGCTGGCCCAGCGCACTCCAGATAACTCCCCCGCAGCACACACAGCCCCTCCTTCGCAGGAGGAAGCTAGCCCAGCTAAGGAAACTTGATGGTGGTGAATGATTGAAAACCCTGGAACTCCTGTGATGCTCCCACTATGTCTCTACAGACCATTGATTGACGAAGGCCATGGGGGGAAAATGCAAGCCTACAAATATTGGCCTTTCTCCTCTTCCGACCTATATAACTGGAAATATAACAATCCCCCTTTTTCCGAGGACCCCACAGGGCTCACAGGTCTGGTTGAGTCATTGATATTTTCACATTTGCCTACTTGGGATGACTGTCAACAATTCCTAGGGACTCTCTTCACGACAGAGGAACAAAAGAGAATCTTCCTGGAAGCTATAAAAAAATGTCCTCCGACCAGATTGGAGAGTGATACATCTTCCCAACTTAATCAAAGCTGGTTTTCCTTTGAAACAACCCAACTGGGACACCAACACCATTGATGTTAGAAAGCATCTGTCCACTTATCGCCAGGTTCTAATAGTGGGCATCCGAGTGGCCACTAGGCGACCAACTAATTTGGCCAAGGTAATAGAGATTATTCAAAGGCCTGATGAATCTCCCTCTATGTTTCTAGAGAGAATTATGGAGGCAAGTAGGAGATATACTCCTTTCGATCCTCAGGCAGAGGATCAAAAGGCATCTGTCATGATGGCCTTTATTGGGCAAGCTGCCCTGGATATTAAAAGAAAGTTACAATGCTTAGATGGATTACAAGATATGACTTTGAGAGATTTAGTCAGAGAAGCCAAGAAAATATACCTTAAGAGAGAAACTGAGGAAGAGAATGAAGCAAAGGGAGGATAAAAGAAACAAAAGACAGAATAAGGCGTTGACTAAGGTCCTGGTCACAACAACAAAAGGGCCAGAAATTAAGAAACAGGGAGACAGGAAGGGATACCTGGGCCCACGCCAGAGGCCACTCCTTGCCTCAGATCACTGTGCCTACTGTAAAAAAAAAGGATACTGGGCCAAAGAGTTCCCTAGAAAGAGACAGCCACTCCTGCCAGCCATTCTGACTCTTGAGGATGACTCCAAAAGTCGGGGCTAACATCCCCTCCCGTAGCTCAGGGTAACTTTTGAAGTGTAGGGGACCCCAGTAAACTTTGAAGTGGATACAGGGGCAATATACTCAGCCCTCAAGGCCCCATTGGGCCATCTATCAAATAAAAGGTCTCTAGTTCAAGGGGCAAATGGCAGTAAGTATCGGGCTTGGACAACTAAGAGGACCATAGACCTGGGAAAAGGAAAATCCATCAATCCTTCCTAGTAATCACAGAATGCCTGGCCCCATTGATGGGCAGAGATCTGCTCACCAAGTACCGGGCCAAAATAACTTTTAACCCTGAAGGCCCCCAAGTGGAATTTCTAAATCCTTCACTAAAAACTCCTATAGTCACAGCTCTAAATATGTCAGTAGAAAATGCACATCAACTCACTCACCTTGGTTCAAAGAAACTGCAGGTATTTCTGAAGTATCAAGAACAGAGTTTTCCACTAACTGACTCACAGCAAAAAGAAATAACTAAATGGGTAAAAAAAACCTGTCGAGTCCATCAATTGGTAAATGCTTACCCTTCCAAGCTTCCTGCAGAAAAGCACCTACGAGGAACCAGACCAGGACAATTCTGGGCAGTTGACTTTACTGAAATTAAGCCAGCAAGGTATGAACATAAATATCTTCTAGTCTTTGTAGATACATTTTTAGGATGGATTGAAGCCTTCCCCACTAAAAGAAAAAAAAAAAAGAAACAGTGCAAATGGTGGTCAAGCAGATCCTGAAAGACATTTTTCAAAGATACGGCCTGCCAAAGGTAATACGGTCTGATAATGCACCGGCGTTCGTGGCCCAAGTAAGTCAGGGGTTAGCCAGGAACCTGGGGATTCATTGGAAGTTTTATTGTGCTTACAGACCCTAGAGTTCAGGACAGGTAGAAAGAATGAATAGAACCATTAAAGAGACCTCAACAAAATTAAGCTTAGAGACCAGCATAAATGATTGGACTATGCTCATGCCTTATACAATGTTTCGTGCAAGAAATACGCCCTCTGTTTCTTTGAGTAACCACACCCCCTGTGAATATCTAGGGTGCCTCTCCTCCAGTAATGGACCAAAGCCCAACTCTAAGACCTAACGATCCCTTTCACACCCCCTTGCTTGACAGACTTAAAGCTCTTGAAAGATCTCAGTGATACCTGTGGAAAAAGCTGGCCACTGCCTACCAAACTGGGGACGAGGGGACTCCACATCGATATCAAATAAGAGATTCATCTACATAAGATGATATCAGGTGTCATCCCTGGAACCCCACTGGAAAGGACCATACCAGGTGGTACTTATAACATCTACAGTGGTAAAGGTAGACGGAATCACTTCCTGGATCCATGCCTCTCATCTCAAGCCTGCGCCCTGTCCACACTCTGGCTGGAAACTGGAAAAGACTGGTAACACTTTCAAATTGCATATTCACCATGTGGATAAGCCTATAGACTCTCCCCTCAGCCACAAGTAGTCCTAACCCTCATCAGCCCGTTCAGCAGCGTTGGCTGATCACAAATTCTACTGGAAAAGAAGTATAATCTATCTCGCATACAGCCCAATTAGGGACCTGGTGACCATCTCTCCACCCAGACATTTGTCAGCTGGCTATAGGTCTTTCCTAATGGGATATCCCTGATGAAGAGGATCCCACTAAAATTCCATTAAATCCCTTCCTTACCATAGATAATGGAAACAAACCTTATGGATGTAGGGACACACGAGCCAGATGCAGGTTGGCTAGCCTAGATTACTGTGTTTACCCGGCCGACTGTCAAAGCCATAAACAGCCATGGCTATGTGGGGGAAAAGCCGACTTCTTCTGTAAGTCATGGGGATGTGAGCATACAGGGGCTGCCTGATGGAACCCAAACTCCGCATTAAATTCAGTACACAGCATTGGCCATATTACGAATTAGAAAACAAAAACTGATGGCAACCAGAGGGGACTCTAGATCCTCAAATCCTGTGTGACCTTTTTAACATCTGCTGGTGCTCAAAAGGGTAAAAGGAGATTCCACTATGTAGAGGCCTTTTCCCTTCTTCGCTCACATCCTGAACTATGCTTACCCAATAGATCCTCACCTTCAGCCTTCTGCTCCAGAGTCTCTGCTGTCACTCCCACCTCAGCAACCTGATTTCTCCACTACAATTATTAGATCAAAAATCCAAATCTCTGCTGGTTCTCAGACCATTGCCCTCTTGCTGACGTAGCAGGTACTGAGGTACCCCTCCACCCACTCACTCCTCTCTTCTCCTGTCAGTGCCCGCACCGGGTCCCACCAGGTCCTCTTACCAACTAACCCAAAGCTCAAACCAGCTGAGGAGAGCCCTCAGACCCATATCCAATATGTAATGAAAATGGCCTTTAAAGTTGCTTTGTCATCACTGAAAACAGTTTACTAAGAATTTAAAGTCCCTAACATGTGTTTTGGGATACTCACAACCATCTTCTTCTTTGCTCTACCTGTTCTACTGCTCAAATATTTGTTGCTAGGAAAATTCCAAACCACTTTCCAATTATTTTTTTACATCTCTCTTTTCTCATTCTCAGATACTCTGAGCTGCTCTCAGCCCCACCTTCTCCGTCTTTCCCCTCTGTACCAGGCCCACAGAAAAGTCTTTAACTGACCTTCTCCAGAAGTCTTCACCATGGCTGACTTTAGGACTTTCAGCAAAAGAGTCCCTATAAAAAAGTTCAATGTAGTTAAACTTCCTATTTTCATGTTGCCCTGTTCTACTTGGCCACTGGCTAAAAAAATTAGCACTCCTAATCAAGACACCTCCTTACTAGTTTTTCACAAAAATATGTGAACAAGGCCTCTGGCCTTGACATGGGGCTTCACAGAGATGGCTACATTTCTAAGTTAACGAAGTTAGCAACTGGGCTCCGTGGTAACAGCTGGAAATGGGAAAATAAGAAAGGGAAGAAAAAGCTCTTTCCCTCCCAGGTGTCCTTGAAAAGTTAACTTGCCCAGAACCGAGGAAAAAACAGAAACAAAACTGCTTTTTTTCAACTTCTGCAGACTGTGAACTTCTGAGCCCCTTCCATTACATGTTGGGTACAAAATTCTGAAACTACCTAAACTTGGGTTTCAGAGGATTACTTGATTACAACAGAATCAATGCCCTCTGAATCTGGTTGCCACCAAATAGGACTGTTTCCCTGTCTTCAGTGCTATCTTAGGTGAGTTGCCTTGTCCGTCCCTACTACAGCATGATTCTATATACTTAAACATTGTTAATGTTTTCATGAAATGGTCAACAGATGTGATTAATTGTGTAATCGTGCAGATGTTTCCCAGAGTGCTCTATCACAATGCAGGTTCATTTGAAGATCAAATAGGGGGGCATTCAACCTGGTTCCACTGAAAATATATATCCCTCAACTTAGCCATCATATTAGGAATAGAAATTGCTGCACTGGTGGCCACGGGAACCACTGCCTTTGTCCATGGGACTCAACAAATGACCCAACAAATGACAGCAATAGACCAAAACTAAGATATTAGAAACCTCCATCAGAGCTTTGCATGAGTCTTTTACCTCTCTCTCTGAAGTTGTTTTTCAGACCACTCGAGGGTTGGACCTCCTTGTCATGAGAGAAGGGGCCTCTGTGCTGCATTGAGAGAAGAAAGTTGTTTGTATGCCGAGCATACTGGAGTTGTAATAAAATCTAAGAGTAAATTAAAAAGATTCCTTGAAAAGCATCAAAGAGACAGAGAGGCCCAAAAAAGGTGGTTTGAGTCTTGGTTCACACAGTCTTCCTGGTTAACTACGTTTTTTTATCAACCCTGGCCGGTCCAATAATAATCCTCATATTATTGCTAACTATTAAACCCTGTTTTCTCAACCATGTAATTTCTTTTCTCCAGGCTCAAATTGGACGAGTTAAACTTATGGTAATACCCCACTAGTATACATAGAATGTGACACAACCCAATGATCATTTTTATGATTAAAAGTAGCCAGAAGAAGAAGTGGGGAATAAAAGGTTAATAAAATAGGTACTTGTCACTTCCTGTTTTTCTGTATGCTTAACAAAACACTGTTGAAATCTTGAGAAATGCTTGCAAATCTTGTTCCCAGTATGTGCTGTCCCCAACTGCCCAACTGCAGAATGTGCTCCCTCACCCAGTTGCACGCAAATCGCCCACTCGCCCTGATCCATCAATAAACTTCCCTCCCTGCCCTCTCCAGGTAAAGTATATAAGCTCTACTTAAGCGATTCTCAGGGCTATCTGCTCTATTCAAGTGAGCTCTGAGCACCAGCATGCTGGACACTCAATAAACCCTTTGCTGTTGCATGAGATAGTCTGTTGGTGGTTTCCTCCTGCGAAGCTCGCCCGACATTTACTATAATGATTGAAAGTAGAAGAGAACATCCAGTCAAATAGGGATTGTTGATAGAAATAGGAAGATAGTACGTTTAGGAAGAAGTGTGAGTATAGGATTTGGAACAAAAGTTCGTTAGCTACAGGGTTTCGGTTACAGAGTGATTGTTAAAGTCAGCACAGGTGAAGAGTCAGTCACAATGATGAACTGGGGAAAACATGAAGTAAAGCAGATATAAATAGAGACATTACAAAATAAGGCAAAGTATAAAGTGAGTGATAGGATTAGACATTTTGAACAGGGTTGAGTTTGAATACATAATTTAGGAAGAAACAAATTTGTAGTCACCAATAGGATTGACATTTGAGAGCATTAGGCAAATTTCAGGTGGATGAATATTTCTGAGAATAATCTTGTGAATAGTTGATTATAAATCCACATACATGAACATGAATGAATTTAGGGAGTGTACATAAGACACATATATTTCATATTTAGAAAAATCTGGAGAGTACACACAGACAAAAAAAGTAGCAATATATGTCAATCAAAATTCATCATAAAATATATATCATCCACAGATCCAAAAATATTCATTTTACTGAACATGGATTTATGTATAATGTTGTTCAACTAGGAAGCTCACCCATTGTTTCAATATTCAGTACCAACAGGGTTTAGTAGGAGTGATCTCGTCTCACAATTTGTATCTGCCAAGTAAGCCAAATCACAAGAACAAACGTGTGGTACCAGGTAGGATTGTATATGTCCATATTAAAATACACATGCTGAATAGGCTACAGAGAAAGGGAGACAGGAATTCACATGTTTGTTAACTTTAAAAATACATGGAGAACTATTTCAACAAACAATTGACTAGATTTATAACTCCTACTCTGTATCATGCAGAAGGGAAGTCCAACTATACACCGTGCCTCCTCTGAACTACTTGTATTTCTATTCTGTTTGGGTTATTTTTCTCCATCATATTAGGATTAGTAGTCAGAGTCTGGTAGGGTATGGGTTAGTGTCAGGGATTCAGTATTTTGAATGAAAAACAGGAAATTGAATCCAATGTGTATGCAAACATATGCTACAGAAAAATCTTTTCACTCTCATCCAGAACAATGCCTTGACATTACCTTCGCCTCAAGAAAAACACAATTAGAGTAGAAGAGTTAAAAAATTTGTGAATACCTATCTGGATTGGAAAATGCTCCCGATTTCACATCATTGGAGTTGGTAGAGGAGTTTCTAAAAGTAATGGACAGGGTAAACACTCCACAAACCTCGAGCTCTGCTGGCCTAAATATTTTTGAGGATCTGCCTCTGAGGTTGAGCACTTGAAATATATGCTGTTGTCAGGAGCTTTAGCTTACTTTGTAGTGAGACCATCAAAGCTGGGTCTGCATCTATGTGATCTGGATGACATGGTTACTTACTTTCCAATAAAATGAGGCAACAGTGCTGAATTCTCTCTTTGTAGGTAAACTGTGGCCTCTGAGGGCTAATTGTCTCTTCGTGTGGACTGTGAAGCCATTTGGCCATCCTCTAATTTTCGTGGTGTTTTTGCTGCTGCTCTGGGAGGTTGGTATTTGCTTCACAAAATACGAGTTCAAATGGGACACAGTACTGGAGGAGTTCTGTCAGGTGTGGGGGGAAGGGTCTGGAGGAGAATGCACCAAACAGTATTTTATCCCACGTAGCTTGCCCCCTTGACAATAGCAACATGATTCAGAACATTGCCCTGAAACCTCTCCATATAACAAGATTCCTTTACATATAAGGGTCTGCTGGCTACACCATGTCAGTCACAAGCCATTTGGAATCCAATGGTAGATCCTCATGGCCCTACCACTGATGTTTTATCAAACACCTGCACACCACTGCTCTGGGCCACTACTCAGCAGGATCCAACTTACTGGCATCTCTGTTCTAAACCATTTTCATGCAACCCAGTAAATCAAGGTACTGTCTGGTATACTCATGATCAGCAACAAGACATCCAAAAGTTTTCCAGTGCCACCTGGTCATGGGAATTTCAAAAATTTCATGGTATTTATCTAACCATTTTTCAAAGATGAAGTTGGAGTCACTGTGGGTTTCAATTCATTCAGGAATCATTAAATGGTGTGGAAGCTCATTTCAATGATAGCTCTAAAGAACTCTCACAGGCAAGGCTTCTGAAAGAGTGCCCAAAGAGGCCACATAAAGCCAGGCCCATTGAGGTCTACAAGGTGAGGCCCATGTGTGTTTTGACTCTCAACTCAGCCTGCCAAGTCTTTAATAATAAAATCATGTTATATCCTGGCGGAGATTCCCAGTGCTCTGTGGAAAGCCACCCTGGGCCTAGATCTCAGTTTCCAATGGCGACTCTCATGCATGGCCTACTAAAATTCCAACAAAATTCATGGCAATATTTCTCTGACTTTAGTTCCACAACTCAGTCTCTAAGGGGAATCACACCAGAGTTCAAGCACAGGTGGACACAGTCATTTTTTCCAACCGACACACAAATGACCAAAATTATAACCAAAACACCTCCACATGACACTAATCCTCTTCCATGTAGAGACTCATCCTCACCTCTGGCGAAGGTTTCTATGAGGGGCGCAGCCAAAGACAGTTTCCAAAATAAGCTCGCTTGCCCCTCATTTGCCTAAAGTCAGGGTGGCCTGGACACCCTTCCTGTGAACCAGGAGTGACAAAATAAGCATGCCTTTAATACTGCTCTGTTTCTCCAATTTGAGCCCTACTGATTTTCAGATATAGATTCTTTATTTCATTTGGAGTCATGTGAAAACCCAAGCACCACTGCAGGGCTTGGAAGAACTCATTTCATCCAAAGAATCCCTATTCTCACTTGATAGAGGTCATGAACCTAACAGAGGAAGGCAAGTGACTTCATCCACAATGACTGATCTTTTTGCAATTATGGTTTTGGATGGACACAAGCGATCATTCTTTAGATCCATCAGGAGCTGAGAATCTAAGTCACAGCCACACATAAGACCAAAAGGCTAATTCAGCCACATCCCTTACCAAAGCAATTAAGCAAAGAGCCACAGATGATGCCCATTCATTTCCATTTCAAAACTGTTTTCCTCAGGCTTCACAGAGGGGTGGCCTGAGGCAAAGGCCTTCCAGACATTCAGGGCAACAGAAAAATAGTTAAGCAAAAGATCCAAAGTAGGGTCTCTCCTCTGAGACTTTCCTGGTCACACTGATATTTGACATTCAGGGCAACAGAACAATAGTTAAGCAAAAGATCCAAAGTAGGGTCTCTCCACTGAGACTTTCCTGGTCACACTGATATCTGAGTTTTCTGAGAATCTCGCCATTCTCTTAAGCTATCCAGTACATGGCCATGTCACAGGGCTTGGAGGTGGTACATATCTTGGAAACAAAACCATGAGCCAATTCTGGAGAATGGCCAGAATTCAGGAAGAAAACAGGAACTTAGGTAGATAGCAGGTGTTGCCCATGGATAAGACAGGTTGCATTCCATTCATTAATTGGCCAGGATGAATTATGGGAAGATTTATACTAGACTAGACATATATTAATGCATTATCTTTTCAAATGTCTACAACAACGGACACAGTGAAATACACAGACATAGGAACACTAGTCTGGTCAAACGACTTACTAGAAATAGTCCACTGCAAACGAAAAAACCGACTTTCCTACCTATTCTCAGAACATGAGACAGAACCACAAACACACACCCACTCCCACAAAGGCACCTCCTTCCCTCAAGTAGGTCTGTGACTATCCAAAGTGTTCTCTGAATTGTGGGCCATACTATCTTCTCCCAAAATGGCCTGTCCTCTATCAGATCTGGTTTCCTTGGCCAACTCTGTTAAGGTGTCAGGAAAAAGTGGTGAGCCACTACCTGCTTTCTCAGGAAAGGTCCCTCTTCAGAGCTCTCCTCCATTTGTCCTTCCTCACATCAGTAGGTACCAAAAAAGACTGACTCTGTCCTTGTTAAATCCAACCAAGTGAGCCCACTGATACTGGGACTGGGACTGCTTCTGGGTGCCTGACTTCTTGGATACCAAGTTCAGAGAGTTCCATCACCAAGGAAATGAGGTATGTCACTTTCTTTGGAACTGAATGAGGTCACTGCCTTGGCAAACACTTTGTCCTAAGAGTTGCTTCCAAGGGTCCCATGAGATGGAGCCGGCCTCTACTTCTTGTGACACTTTCACTAGTTAGAATGGTATATCAACCAGAGGAACCTGGGAACAGCTCTTCACCCAGGCCTGGTATTGTCCATCTTCTCTACAATAAGAAGAGAGAGGCTGATTCAGACACATCCCTTCATCCTGACCAGGTTGTTTGCCATGGAAGATGACTTTTGCTCTCTCAGGTCCTCTTTACCTGCCTAAATCTTCTCCAGGTATCATTTCTGAATGGACCTTTGAGGTTCTCGCAGGTGGAAGGTACCCTAATTTCCTGTATTGTAAGAACAACTCTTTCCCTGCTCTTCTGTAAAATGAGATTGAGGGAACAGTGTATGTTTCGGGTTAATAACAGGTTCGATTTCAGTTAGGAATCATTCTGTGAGATGAATAATGGTATTGGGTACCTACGATATTTATAAGAATATAGAGTTGAAATAAATGTACAAAAACAGAAATCTAAGTAAGATTTGAAGGCCAGAAATCATTCAGCCCTTGACTGGGATACTTAGCTTTTAATTATATTCTGCAAAGATGTCTCAGATAATTCAATAATAAATGGCATAGGACCTTGTACCTTGGATGATTGAATGTAGAAGAGAACATCCAGTCAAAAAGGGATAGTAGGTAGGATTAAGAAGATAGTCGGTAGGTTTAGGAAGAAGAGTGAGTATAGGATTTGTATCAAAAGTTCTTTCCTAATAGGGTTTTGGTTAGAGGGTGAATGTTAATGTCAGCACATATGAAGAGTGAGTCACTATGATGAGCTTGGGAAAATATGTAGAAAAGCAGATATCAATAGAGACATTATGAAATCATGCAAAGTATAAAATGAGTGATAGGATTAGACATTTTCTACAAGGTTGAGTTTCAAAATATAATCTTATGAAGAAACAAATATGCCGTCACCAATAGGATTGACATTTGAGAGCATTAGGCAACCTGGACATGGATGTTTTAGTAATCCATGTACAATTTCCCTTTTGGCTTTGGTACAGTCTTAAGTGTGACCTTCACATTTTTAGTTCCGAATATTACTGTGATAAAATGTTTATGTAGATCAGGTGACATGAGTATTTCTACCACCTTTTCTGGGAGCAATATATTGAAGACATAAAATTAGTTTTGGGGGTACAAAGAGGTGTACCCTGTGTCTATGAATATAGAGATAAAGCATGAATAGACCATAATGTGAATAAATAATATAAGTTGTTCCAAATTTAAATTATGTATTGAACTGATATCTGAAAAATTACAGGAAATCTTATATTGATATACAATCATTCATTCCGACCAATTATACATCAAATGGTAATATTAGTGTTTTGGTTTATCATGAAGAGTGTGTGAGTTTTGCTTCAATAGTGATTATGGAAATTGAAAATAATGTGTTTGGAAAGAATTCTCATGAAAAGACCAGTCAAGAAACCCTGATAATACATGTGTTCTGAAGCAATAAGTGATTAAAGTTGAAACAAATGCCTATAAATTTGTGAACTTGTGGATGAAATGTATATCCTATGATGTGCAAACCCTGAAGAAATAGTAATGTACCAGTGTTGAATACAAATGAACGTCAAATTACATATCATGTGCCATAGTAATCTACTTGCATTGATGTTAGACTGGGTTAGTTACTGTAGAATTATTAGGATTTGTATGCACCATTCACTGAAGTTAGTTTTCAGTACTAGGAAACAAACATGTATTTCAGTTAAATGAATATGTCTGAGAATAATCTTGTGAAAAGTTGATTATAAATCCACGTACATGAACATGAATGAATTAAGAGAGTGTATATAAGACACATATTTCATATTTTGAAAAATCTACAGAGTGTATGTATATATACAAAAAAAACACAAATAGACATTAAAAAGTAGCAATATATATGCCAAACAAAATTCATCATTAAATATATATCATCCACAGATGCAAAAATATTTATTTTACTGAACATGAGCTTATGTATAATGTTGTTCTACTAGGAAGCTTGTAGGTTGAATTTTCAGTTCCAACAGCGTTTAAGAGGAGTGAACTCTTCTCACAATTTGTATCTGCCAAGTCAGCCACCTCCCAAAAATGTACATGTGATACCTGGTAGGATTCTATATATGTATATAAATATACATGGGTGAAATGGCTACAGAGAATTGGAAACAAGAATTCACATATCTGTTAACTTTAAAAACACATGGAGAACTATTTCAATTAAAAATTGACTAGATTTATAACTCCTACCTTATATAATGCAAAAGGCAAGTCCAAATATACAACATGCCTCCTCTGAACTGCTTGTATTTATATTTGTTTGGGTTATTTTTCTCCTTTTTATTAGGTTGAGTAGTCTGAGCCTAATAGGTTCGGGTTAGTGTCAGGGATTCACTATTTCAATAGGAAAATTGAAAAATGAATCCAATGTGTATGCAAATATGTGCTGCATAAATATCCTTCCACTCTCATCCAGAGCAATGCCTTGTCAATACCTTTGCCCCAATTAAGACACAATTGGAGGAGAAGAGTTAGAAAATCAGTGAATACATATCTGGAATGGAAATGCTCAGGAGTTCACAATCTTGGAGGTGGTAGAGGAGTTTCCAAAAGTAAGGGATTGGGTTAACACTCCACAAACATGGAGCTCTTCTGGCCTAAAAACTTTTTGAGAAACTTTCTGTGAGGTTGGGCACTTGAAAAATATGTTGTTGTCAGGAGATTAGACTTCTTTGCGTGAGACCATCAAAGCTGGGTCTGCATTTATGTGACCTGGAGGACATGGCTTCTTATATTCCAATAAAGATGAGCAGCAGTGCTGCATTATCTCTTTGTAGGTAAACTGTGACCACTGGGGACTAAGTTTCTCCCCATGTGGACTGTGAAGCCATTTGGTCCTGGTCCACTTTTTGTCGTGTTTTTGCTACTGCACTCGGAGTTTGGTATTTGCTTCATGACATACAAGGAGCTAAACTGGGACACAATGCTGGAGGGAGTTCTGTCACGTGTGGTGTGCCAGGGTATGCAGGAGAATGCACCAACCCGGCTTCTATCCCTCATAGCTTGCCCCATTGCCCCCTTGTCCATATCAACCTAATTCTGAACATTGCCCTGAAACCTCTCCATATAACAAGATGCCTTTACATATAAGGGTCTGCTGGCTGCACCATGTAAGTAACATGCCATTTGGAATACAATGGTAGATCCTCATGACCCTACCACTGGTGATTTATCACACACCTGCCCAAAACTGCTCTAGGCCCACTACTCAGCAGGCTCTAACTTACTGGCATCTCTGTACTACACCATTTTCATGAAACCCAGTCAATCAAGGCACTGTCTGGTATACTCTTGATCAGCAATAGGACATCCAAAGGTTCTCCAGTGCCACCTGGTCATGGGAATTTCAAAATTTTCATGGTATTTATCTAGCCATTTTTCAAGGATGAAGTTGGAGGCACTGTGGCTTTCAATTCA
Source organism: Callospermophilus lateralis (assembly GCF_048772815.1). Taxonomy (NCBI): domain Eukaryota; kingdom Metazoa; phylum Chordata; class Mammalia; order Rodentia; family Sciuridae; genus Callospermophilus; species Callospermophilus lateralis. The sequence continues at coordinate 383,230 of NW_027514391.1, read as the reverse complement.
TTCAGTAACCATTAAATGTTGAGGAAGCTCAATTCAATAAAAGCTCTGGAGAACTCTCACAGGCAAGGCTTCTGAAAGAGTGCCAAAATGGTCACATGATGCCAGGCCCATTAAAGTCTACAATGTGAGGCCTATGTATTTTTCGACTCTCAAATATGGCTGCCATGTCTTTGAGAATAAAATCATGTGATATCCTGGCAGAGATTCCCAGTGCTCTGTGGAAAGCCACCCTGGCCCTAGATCTCAGTTTACAAGGGCGACTCACATGCGTGGCATCCTAAAATCCAAACAAAATTCATGGCAATACTTCTCTGAGTTCAGTTTCACAACTCAGTCTCTAAGGGGAATCACACCAAAGTTCAAGCCCAAGTGGACCCAGTCATTTCTTCCAACCGCCAAACAAATGGCCAAAATTAAAACCAAAACATTCCCACATGGCCCTCATCTTCTTCCATATAGTCACTCATCGTAACCTCTGGCTGGAGTTTTCCATCAGGGGCACAGCCCAAGACTGTGTCCAAAAAAAGTTCGCTTGCCCCTCATTTGGCTAAAGTCAGGGTGGCCTTGACAGCCCTCCTGTGAACCAGAAGTGATCAAATAAGCCTGCCGTTAATACTGCTCTGTTTCTACAATTTGAGGCCTACTGACTTTCAGGTATAGATTCTATATGTGATTTGGAGTCATGCGAAAACCCAAGCACCTCATCAGGGCTTTGAAGAACTCATTTGACCCAAAGAATCCCTATACACTTGATGGAGGTCAGGAACCTAACAGAGGAAGACGAGAGACTTCATCCACAATGACTGATTTTTTGCCATTATAGTTTTGGACGCACACATGGGATCATTCTTTATATCCATCATGTGCTGAGAATCTAAATCACAGCCACAAAGAAGGCCAAGAGGCTAATTCAGCCACATCCATTTCCAAAGCAATTAAGCAAAGAGCCACAGGTGATGCCTATTCATTTCCATTTCAAAACTATATTCTTCAGGCTTCACAACGGGGTGCCCTGAAGCAAAGACCTTCCAGATATTCAGTGTAACAAAACAGTACTTAAGCAAAAGGTCCAAAGCAGGGTCTCTCCACTGAGAGTTTCTTGGTCACACTGATATCTGAGTTTTCTGAGATGCTCGCCATTCTTTTCAGCTATCCAGTACATGACCATGTCACAGAGCTTGGAGGTGGTACATATCGTGGACACAAAACCATGAGCCTATTCTGGAGACTGGCCAGAATACAGGAAGAAAACATTAACTTGGGAAGATAGCAGGTGTTTCCCTTCGATAAGACAAGCTGCAGTTCATTCATATATTGGGCAGGATGAATTTTGGGAATATTTATACTTTAAAGGACACATTCATTAATGCATTTTCTTTTCTAATGTTTACAACAACGGACACAGTGGAATACACAGACATGGAAATACTTGCCTTGTCAAACGACTTACTAGAACAGTCCACTGAAAACCAAAAACAAAAAAAAAAAACAACAAATAAAAAACGCCTTTCCTACCTATTCTCAGAACATGAGACAGAACCACAAAGCCATACCCACTCCCACAAAGGCAGCTCCTTCCCCCAAGTATGTCTGTGATTAGAAGGAGTGTCCTATGACTGGTGAGCCATACTATGTTCTCCCAAAATGGCCTGTCCTCTTTCAGATCTGGTTTCCATGGCCAACTCTGTGAAGTTGTCAGGAAAAAGTGGTGAGCCACTACCTGCTTTCTCAGGAAAGGTCCCTCTTCAGAGCTCTTCTGGCATTTGGCCATCCTCACATCAGTAGGTACCAAGAAAGATTGATTTTGTCCTTGGAAAATCCAAACAAGCGAGTCCACTGGGACTGGAACTGGGACTGCCTCTGGGTGCCTGGCTTCTTGGATACCAAGTTCAGAGAGTTCCATCACCAAATAATGAGGTATGTCACTTTCTTTGGAACTGAATGAGGTCACTGCCTTGGCAACCACTTTTCCCTAACAGTTGCTTCCAAGGGTCCCATGAGATGGAGCCGGCCCCTACTTCCTGTGACACTTTCACAAGTTAGAATGAAATATCAACGATAGGCACCCAGGAACAGCTCTACACACAGGTCTGGTTTTGTCAGTCTTCTCTACAATAAGAAGAGAGAGGCTGATTAAGACACATCCCTTCATCCTGACCAGGTGTTTTGCCATGGAAGATGAGTTTTGCTCACTCAGGTCCTTTATACCTGCCTACAACTTGTCCAGGTATCATTTCTGCATGGACCTTTGAGGTTCTCAGCAGGTGGACTGTCCCCTTCTTTCCTGTATTGTAAGAACAACTCTGTCCCTGCTCTTCTGTAAAATGAGATTGAGGGAACAGTGTATGTTTCGGGTTAATAACAGGTTCGATTTGTGTTAGGAATCATTCTGTGTGATGAATAATAGTGTTGGGGACCTTCGATATTTAAAAGAATATGGAGGTTAAATATAAGTATGAGAACAGAAATCTAGGTATGATTTGAAGCCCAGAAGGGCATTGAGCCCTTGATTGGGATAATTAGCTTTGAATTATGTTCTGCAAAGATGTCTCAGTTAATTCAATACACAATGGCATAGGACTTTGTACCTTTGATGATTGAATGTAGAAGAGAACATCCAGTCAAAAAGGGATAGTCAGTAAGATTATGAAGCTAGTAGGTAGGTTTAGGAAGAAGAGTGAGTATTTGATTTGGACAAAAGTTCTTTAACAATAGGGTTTCGGTTAGAGAGTGAATGTAAATGTCAGCACATATGAAGAGTCAGTCACTATGATGAGCTGGGAAAAAATGTAGAAATGCAGATATCAATAGAGACATTATGAAATCAGGCAAAGTATAAAGTGAGTGATAGGATTAGACATTTTCAACAGGGTTGAGTTTGAATACATAATCTTTTGAAGAAAAAAATATGTAGTCACCAATAGGATTGACAGTTAAGAGCATTAGGCAACCTGGACATAGATGTTTTTAGTAATCCATGTTCACTTTTCATTTAGTCCTTCGTGCAATCATAACCGTGACCATTACATTATTTGTCCAGAATATTACTGTGAAAAAATGTATATGTAGATCAGGTGACATGAGTATTTCGTCCACCATTTCTGGAAACAATATATTGAAGACGTAAAATTAGTATTGGGGGTACAAAGAGGTGCACCCTGTGTCTATGAATATAGAGATAAAGCATGAATAGACAATACTCTGAATAAATAATATAACTTGTTCAAACATTAAATAATATATTGAACTGATATCTGGAAAATTACAGGAAATCTTATATTGATATACAATCATTCATTCCCACCAATTATACATCTAATGGTAATATTAGTGTTTTGGTTTATCATGAACAGTGTGTGAGTTTTGCTTCAAAAGTGATTATGGAAATCGAAAATAATATGTTTGGAAAGAAGTCTCATGAAAAGACCTTTCAGGAAACCTGGAGGAATGCATATATTGTAAAGCAGGAAGCGATTGAAATTCAATCAAATGCCTATAAATTTGCTAATTTGTGGATGAAATATATATCCTATGATGTGCATAAACTCATGAAATAGTAATGTACCATTGTTGAATAAAAATGAACGTCAAAATACACATCATGTCCCATAGGAATCTACTGGCATTGATTTTAAACTGTAGAAATATTAGGATTCTCGTGCATTATTCACCGAATTTAGTTATCTCTTTTTTTAAATTTTTATATATGGTTGTTCAAAACATTACATAGTTCTTGATAAATAATATTTCACACTTTGATTTATGTGGGTTATGAACTCCCATTTTTGCCCCATATACAGATTGCAGAATCACATCAGTTACACATCCATTGATTCATATATTGCCATACTAGTGTCTGTTGTATTCTGCTGCCTTTCCTATCCTCTACTATCCCCCCTCCCCTCCAGTCTCCTCTCCTCTTCTCTCTCTACCCCCTATACAGTAATAAATTTCTCCCCCTTGTATTATTTTTTCCCTTTCCCCTCACTTCCTCTTGTATGTAATTTTGTATAACCCTGAGGTTCTCCTTCCATTTTCATGCAGTTTCTCTTCTCTCTCCCTTTCCCTTCCACCTCTCATCCCTGTTTAATGTTAATCTTCTTCTCATGCTCCTCGTCCCTACTCTGTTCTTAGTTACTCTCCTTATATCAAAGAAGACATTTGGCATTTGTTTTTTAGGGATTGGCTAGCTTCACTTAGCATAATCTGTTCTAATGCCATCCATTTCCCTGAAAATTCTATGATTCTGTCATTTTTTAATGCCAAGTAATACTCCATTGTGTATAAATGCCACATATTTTTCATTCATTCTTCTATTGAAGGGCATCTAGGTTGGTTCCACAGTCTTGCTATTGTGAATTGTGCTGCTATGAACATCGATGTAGCAGTGTCCCTGTAGCATGCTCTTTTTAGGTCTTTAGGTTTTAGACCGAGAAGGGGAATAACTGGGTCAAATGGTGGTTCCGTTCCCAGCTTTCCAAGAAATCTCCATACTGCTTTCCCATTTGCCTGCACCAATTTGCAGTCCCACCAGAAATATACAAGTGTACCTGTTTCCCCAGATCCTCGCCAGCACTTGTGATTGTTTGACTTCATAATGGCTGCCAATCTTACTGGAGTGAGATGGTATCTTAGGGTGGTTTTGATTCACATTTCTCTGACTGCTGGAGATGGTGACCATATTTTCATGTACTTGTTGATTGATTTTATGTCCTCCTCTGAGAAGTGTCTGTTCAGGTTCTTGGCCCATTTGTTGTTTGGGTTATTTGTTATCTTATTGACTAATTTTTTGAGCAGCACCTTTTCATCTGGAGGCCCCAGGTGAGATATCCGGGAGCGGTGAATGGAAGACCTCAAGGGAGTCCTCTCGGGGTAAGTAAGGTGCCTCTTTCTGGTTTCGGGTTTCAGGCTAGGGCGTGGCAAAGTGGCTGTTGGTGAAGAGCATTAGCTCTCTCCTATGGTGTGACAGACGTGTCACAGAGCCAAGATCACGTCCCTGAGGGACACTCCGGAGGACTAGGGAATTCAAGGAATAGTAGTTTCCTCAACTCGGTTATGTTTTGCTTCAGGATTTGATTTGCCAGCCCATCAGGTTTTGCCGGTAACTCAGTTTTGGTCATTGTTCTGAACTCATGTTGAGTTTACTGTCTGTTTTTATTGTCTAACCCATCAATATTTTCCAGTTACTCAGTTCAAATCTTTGTCTTGGACTCATGTTAAACGTTTACTGTTTGTCTTTGTGTTGTGTTTGTGTCTTCAATGTCCCTGTTTGAGTAACTCCCATTATGGGACAAAGCACTTCCTCTTCTCTGTCCCTGACCCTTGATCATTGGACTGATGTCCGCTCAAGGGCCCAGAATCTTTCTTTTTCAGTAAAACACCGTACCTGGCAGACTCTCTGTGCTTCAGAATGGCCCATCCTCGAATTCAGATGGCCCCAGAAGAATCCTTCCACTTTCCTCTAATCCGAAAATTCAGAGATATTGTCATTCAGCCGGGGCCACGTGGCCACCCAGATCAACAGCCATATACTCCTTCCCCAACATTCCTATCATTCAAACTTTCCGCTCCTCTCCCTCTTCCTTCCATTCTCCCTGAGTCACAAGACTGGACACTCCACCCCCTCCTTATTGTCTACTCTCCCTCCCCAACCCCCAACACAGTTCCTGATGATCCTCCCACCGCTGACTCAGCCTCTCCACTGCTAGAGGCAATTGGGCCAGACCCAAGCCCTCCAGGGGACTTCCCCACAGCAGCAGCAACCCCTCCTCCCCTGGAGGAAGATGGGCAACCTAAAAGAACCCACCGGCGATGGATAATAGAAAACTCAGAAGCCCCTGTGATGCTCTCTCTCCATCCCTATGGGCCCATGAACCGACCCAACTGGGACCCCAACACCTTTGAAGGTAGGAAGCATCTGTCCACTTATCGCCGGGCTCTAATAGCGGGTCTCAGAGTGGCCGCCAGAGAGCCGACCAATTTAGCAAAGGTAAGAGAGATTATCCAAGGGCCTAATGAGTCTCCCTCTATGTTTCTGGAGAGAATTATGGAAGCATATAGAAAATATACTCCTTTTGATACTCAGGCAGATGACCAAAAGGCATTTGTTACAATGGCCTTTATTGAGCAGGCTGCCCAAGATATTAAGAGAAAGTTACAATGTCTAGATGGGTTACAAAATACGACCTTAAGAGATTTAGACAGAGAAGCTGAGAAAGTATATTATAAGATATATATTATAAGTATATATTATAAGTATATAAGTATATTATAAGAGAGAAACTGAGGAGGACATGGAACAGAGGAGAGAGAAGGAAAGGGAAGAAAAAAAGGATGAAAGGAGCAAAAGGCAGACAAAAGCATTGGCTAAGATTTTCTTCACAGCAGCAAATACGCCAGAAATTAAAAAGCAGGGAGTCAGAAAGGGATACTTGGGCCCACGCCAAAGGCTTTCCCTGGCCTCAGATCAATGTGCCTACTGTAGAGAAAAAGGACACTGAGTCAAAGAGTGCCCCAAAAAGAAGAAGCCACGGCAGCCCGCCATGCTGACTCTAGAAGAGGACTAGGAATGTCAGGACTCGGATCCCCTCCCCGAGCTCAGGGTAACATTTGAAGTGGAGGGGCCTCCAGTGAACTTTGAAGTGGATACAGGAGCAGTATACTCAGCCTTTAAGGCTTCTCTGGGCCCCATATCAAATAAATGGTCCCTAGTTCAAGGGGCTAATGGCACTACTTATCGGGCTTGGACAACTAAGAGGATTATGGAAGTAGAAAAATGTAAAGTCCACCACTCTTTCCTAGTAATCCAAGAATGCCCAGCCTCATTGATGCACAGGGATCTGTTAACCAAACTCGGGGTTAGAGTAACCTTTAACCCTGATGGTCCCCAAGTGGATGTTCTAAAACCTTCAGTAAAAACTCCCATAGTCACAGAATTGACTATGTCCATAGAAGATGAACATCAACACTTCGTGCCCCCTAGGACTGATCAAAGAGGCAAACTACAACAGAAATGGATAAAAGATTATCCTAATGCCTGGGCAGAAACTGCTGGGTTAGGTCTAGCCATAAAACAACCTCCAATAGTAGTAGAATTAAAAGCCTCTGCCTCTGCAATCAGTGTTAAACAATATCCTCTAAGCAAAGAAGCTAAGGATGGGATAAGTCACCATATTCAGAAATAATTGGCCCTTGGGGTCCTAAGGCCCTGTCAATCAGCCTGGAATACCCCCCTGCTACCAGTAAGAAAGACAGTAACTAGGGACTACAGTCCTGTTCAAGACCTAAGAGAGATCAACAACAGAGTGCAGGACATTCACCCCACAGTACCCAATCCATATAATTTGCTTAGCACTCTGAATCTGGACCGGGAATGCTACACTGTGCTGGACTTAAAAGATGCTTACTTCTGCTTGCCCCTACATAAGGACAGTCAGTTGCTGTTTGCTTTCGAGTGGATAGACCCAGAAACTGGAACATCTGGCCAAGTAACCTGGACTAGACTCCCACAGGGGTTCAAACCCCCCCCACACTCTCTTTGATGAAGCCCTCCACAGGGACATAAACGACTTCAGAACTGCACACCCCGAAGTCACACTACTCCAATATGTGGATGATCTGCTACTGGCAGCGGACACCAAGGAAAACTATGAGTCTGGGACCCAAGCACTATTATCCGAGCTTGCTCGGCTTGGATATAGGGCTTCTGCCAAAAGGCCCAAATTTGTCAGCAAGAAGTAATCTTCCTGGGTTATTCTCTTAGGGGTGGCAAATGATGGCTAACTGAGAACAGAAAACAAACCATTGTGCAGATACCACCCCCATCTAATAAGAGACAACTCAGAGAGTTTCTTGGGACTGCTGGATTTTGCAGGTGATGGATTCCTGGGTTCGCCTCTCTGGCTGCCCCTTTATACCCGCTGATAAAGTGGAATGCCCAATTCCAATGGACCCCTGAGCACCAACAAGCTTTTGATAATGTCAAAAAAAGGTGCTGCTATCTGCTCCGGCCTTAGCACTCCCAGATATAGATAAACCCTTCACTCTCTACATTGAGAAAAAGAAAGGAATAGCATGGGGAGTGTTCACTTAGACTTTGGGACTTTGGAAAAGGCCGGTAGCATTCTTATCAAAAAAACTGGACCCAGTGGCTACTGGGTGGCCCCGTTGCTTAAGAGCTATAGCAGCGGCAGCGCTTCTAATAAAAGATGCTCATTAATGAACGTTGGGACAGAAGCTATCCATTATAGCCCCCCATGCCCTGGAGAGCATCATCTGTCAACCTCCAGATAGGTGGCTATCAAACTCCAGAATAAACTACTACCAGAGCCTCTGGATTAGCAAAGACAGAATAACTCTTAGACCTTCTGCTCCACTCAACCTGGCTGCCAGAAGAATCATCAGGACCTGTCGCTCATGAGTGTCAACACATACTGGCAGAGGAAACCAGTATAGGACGAGAATTGAAGGATCCAGCCACTGCCTCACCCTGAAGTCGTATGGTTTACGAAAGAGAGCAGCTTCCTCCAAGATGGTATGTGGTGGGCTGGAGCAGCAGTAGTTAGCAAAACTAATGTCATCTGATCCTCTGGTCTCCCAGAAGAGACATCAGTCCAAATGGCAGAACTGATTGCCCTTACGAAAGCATTGGAACTAGCAACAGGCAAAAGGGCCACCATATACACTGATAGCCACTATGCATTTGGCAATGCTAATGTGCACAGGGCTATTTACCAGCAAAGGGGGCTATTAACCTCCACTGGGAAAAAAATAAAGAACAAAGTTGAGATTCTCCACCTTCTCTCAGCAGTGAAGGGCACTAAGGAACTAGCTATAGTGCACTGTCCAGGGCACCAGAAGGGAAACGACCTCGTTGCAGTTAAAAACAGAAGGGCAGATGAGGAAGCTTAATTGGCAGCCCTAAACGGAGTGACTCTGTTAACTTTTTCCACACCAGGGGGATCAACATTCAGGAGACTTGGCCACACTGGAACATTCAGGCAACTTATCATCTGAGGAGACAGATGCAGAACTCTGGGACCCTACAGAGCCAAGTTTACAATTTCAAAAAGCCCACCTTTATGTCAAAGACGTACACTAGCTCACCCACTTAAGCTCAAAGAAGTTATAGGCACACTTAAAGGACCGAAGAAAGGATTTTTTATTGACTGACTTACAGAGGAAAGAAATAGCTTAGAAGGTGACTAGAGCTTGTCAAGTCTGCCAATTAGTTAATGCTTACCCATCCAAGCTTCCTGCAGGGAAGCGCTTACGAGGAACCAGACCAGGACAATTTTGGGAAGTGGACTTTTCCTGAAATTAAGCCAGGAAGGTATGGACTTAAATATCCCCTAGTCTTTGTAGATACTCTTTCAGGATTGGTTGAAGACTTCCCCATGAAGAAAGAAACGGCTCAGACGGTGCTCAAAAAGATTCTAGAAGACATTTTTCCAAGGTTTGGCCTGCCTAAGGTAATAGGGTCCAATAATGGACCTGCATTTGTTGCCCAGGTAAGTCAGGGATTCACCAGGACCCTGAAGATTAATTGGAAGTTACATTGTGCTTATAGATGCCAGAGCTCAGGACAGGTAGAAAAAATGATTAGAACCATCAAAGAGAATTTAAAGAAATTAAGCTTGGAGACCTGCATAAAAAAATTGGACTATGCTCCTACCTTAAGCACTGTTTCGTGCAAAAAGTACACCCTCTGCCTCTTTGTGTAAACTCACCACTTATGAAATTCTCTATGGTGCCCCTCCTTTAGTAAGGGACCTAACCCCAACTCTGAGACTTAATGATTCCTTTCACACCCCCTTGCTTGACAGACTTAAAGCCCTTGAACAAACCCAGCACCCAGCGATACCTGTGGAAACAGTTGGCCAGTGCTTATCAGCCTGGAGACGAGGGAACCCCACATCGATATCAAGTGGGAGTCTTCGTCTACGTGAGACGGCATCAGGTATCATCCCTGGAACGCCGCTGGAAAGGACAATACCAGGTGCTGCTTATAACACTTACAGTGGTGAAAGTGGATGGAATCACTTCCTGGATCCATGCCACCCATCTCAAGCCTGCGCCCTGTCCAGCCTCCGGCTGGAAACTGGAACAGACTGGTAACCCTCTCAAGTTGCGTGTCCGTCGTGTGGGTAAGGCTATGGATTCTTCCCCTGACCACCAGCAGTCCTAATCACCATCAGCCTGTTCAGCAACAATGGCAGCTATAAATCCTACTGGGCAAGTAGTGTGGTCTATTTCACATACAGCCCTCTTATGGACTTGGTGGCCATCTCTCTACCTGGACATTTGTCAGCTTGACATAGGCCTCTCTGACTGGGATCTCCCTGACATAGAGGACTTCACACAGATCCCACTCAAACCCAAACCAGGGCAACATAGACCACCTTACCCCATGAATTATGGATATCATCTTCCCCAGCTCAGGTGTAAACTAGCCAGTCTTGATTTTTATGTGTGCCCAGCTGATTTCTTAAGTCGCAAACAGGCCCAAACCTGTGGAGGACCCAGTGACTTTTATTTAAGATCTTGGGGTTGTGAACAAACGGGAGCTACATGGTTGAACCCAAACTCCGCAGACAGTATCATTCAGGTAGGAAAAAATGACACCTGGATTGATCCCAAGAAATGTGCCACTAGCCAAGTTGTGTCAAAAACTCGCTGAGGAAAGAATAGTCTATGTTACCCCCTCAATATAACTTTCACTTCCAAAAAAAGGGGCTACCTCAGAACAACATGGTCTATGGGAAATACATGGGAAATGCGATTCTATATTTATGGCCCTCGTTATGACTTTGGTCACTGGTTCACCATCCTGCTTAAAAAGGAAGAAAATCCCACAGCAATAGGGCCCAATCCCCTCAAGCCAGGAATTAAGCCTCCAAAACCTCCCATGCCTAGATCTACCAGAACCCCTCAACCATCTCATACTTCCCAGTTTCCATCTTTGCCTACTTCCCCAGTCCAAAGTACAGCTGACTCCTGCCCCTGGGAACTAATTAAAGGAACCTTAATTGTACTGAACTCCACACAGTCAGAACTCCTTGCATTTCAACCCATGTATTTGACAGCTTTGTAAATTATTGTTTAATGGTTCAGATACTTCCCAGGGTGGTTTATTATGATGCAGAATCATTTTAAGGTCTACTAGGGGGACAAACAACCTGATTTTGCTGGCATCCAGTGTCCCTTACTATAGCCATCCTATTGAGGATAGGAGCTGCTGCAGGAGTGGGTACAGGAACAGCTGCTATGATCCATGGGTCACAACAAATGGCCTGATTAGAAACAGCAATAGATCAAGACTGGAATACATTAGAGACCTCCATCACAGTGCTGTAGGAATCCTTAAACTCTCTCTCTGAAGTTGTTTTACAGGACAGGCGAGGATTAGACCTCCTCTTCATGAGGGAGTGGGGCCTCTGTGCTGCACTGAGAGAAGAATGTTGTTTTTATGCTGACCATACTGGAGTTGTAAAAGAATCCATGAGTAAATTGAGAAAATGCCTTGAAGAGAGCCAGAGAGAAAGGGAGATTCAACAAGGGTGGTTTGAGTCATGGTTTACCCAGTCCCCCTGGTTAACTACACTCCTATCAGGCTTAGCTTGACCCCTGATCATCCTTATGGTGTTGCTAACTTTGGGACCTTGTTTGCTTAACCGCATAGTTTCGTTTCTCCAGGCTCAAATTGGGCAGGAAAAACTCATGGTAATCAGACAGAAATACGCTCCACTGGCAGAAATAGAGTGTGAGACCCCGCAATAATTATGATTCATTACTTTTAAGATTAAATGTAGTAAGAAAAAGGAGTGGGAAATGAAAGAATAAAAGAAATTAAAATTGAAACATAAAGAACCAGGTTTTGTAAAGTTTCCAAGCTGCACTCAGAACCTGAAATTCCTGTGGCAGTTAAGACAATTCCCGGAACTGCCAATTAGATGTGTGTTGAAATCTTCCCTGACCACCTAGTTGCTAAACAACCCCTTCCCAGAAACCGTGCAGCTCATCACGTATACATCTCAGGGCTTCAACCAATCAGTTTAAACGTATACCCCTTCTCAGGGCTAACCAATCACCCCCTGTCCGACCTCTTCCTGCCAATGAATGTGCTAATCATGTTTTTGGGTTGTTATTTGATTTTCCCGTGGTATGCTGATTTGCTAAAGGAGGCTATGATGTATGCAAAGTCCCTGCCCTCTCTAAAGAATGTAAATAAACTCTGCTCAAGTTGTTTTTGGGGCTCTTTGTTCTTTGCTCCTCTGAAGTTAGCTCTGAGCCGCAGCATGCTGGACGCCCAATAAACCTTTTGCTGTGGCATGAGACAGTCTCTTGGTGGTCTTTTCCTCCGACTTTTGACCGACCTTTTTACCTATGAAGGACCTGAGAGAGCAAAAGTCAAATCCATGTCAACTTCCATGTCAAACATCCTGGTCAGAATGAAGGAATGTGTCTGAATCAGCCTCTCTCTTCTTAATGTAGATTAAATGGATCAAACCAGGCCTGTGTACAGAGCTGTTCCCAGATGCCTATGGTTGATATACCATTCTAACTTGTGAAAGTGTCACAGGAAGTAGGGCCAGCCTCCATCTCATGGGACCTTTGGAAGCAACTGTTAGAACAAAGTGGTTTTCCATCACAGTGACCTCATTCAGTTCCTGAAGGAAGTGACCTACCACACTTCCTTGGTGATGGAACTTTCTGAACTTGGGATCCAGGAAGCCATGCACCCAGAGCAAGTCTTAGTTTCAGTCCCAGTGGTCTCAATTGTTTGAATTTACCAAAGACAAAGTCAGTGTTTCTTGGTACCTACTTATGTGATGATGGCCAAATTTCAGGGAGCTCTGAAGAGTGGCTTTTTCTGAGAAAGCAGGTAGTGGCTCAACCATGGCTCCTGACAACTTCTAAAAGTTTGAAAAGAAGACCAGATCTGAGATTGGACAGGCCATTTCGTGGGAACATATTATGGCTCACCAGTCAGAGGACACTCAGGATAGTCACAGCCATACTTGGGGGAAGGAGGTGCCGTTGTGGGTGTCGGTGTGAGTTTGTGGTTTTGTCTCATGTTCTGAGAATAGGTAGGAATGGCGGTTTGTAGGTTTGGACTGGAAAGTTTCTAGAAAGTCGTTTGACAACACGAGTATTTCTATGTCTGTGTATCCCACTGTATCCGTGGTTGTAGACATTTGAAATGCGAATGCATCAATGGTTGTGTCCTGTCTAGTATAAAGCTTGCCAGCATTCTTCCCACCCAATTTAAAAATGGAGTGCGGCTTGCCTAATGGATGGTGAACAGCTACTATCTTCCTAAGTTCCTCTTTTCTTCCTGAATACTGGCCACTCTCCAGAGTATCCTCATGGTTTTGTTTCCAAGATATGTACCACGTCCAAGCTCTGTTACATGACCATGTACTGGATAGCTGAAGGGAATGCGAGCATCTCAGAAAACTCAGATATCAGTGTGACCAGTAATGTCTCAGTGGAGAAACCCTGCTTTGGGCCATTTTCTTACTTATGATTCTATTACCCTTAATATCAGGAAGGTCTTTGCCTCAGGCCACCCTTTTGTGAAGCCTGAAGAAAATAGTTTTCAAATGGAAATGAATGGGCATCACCTGTGGCTCTTTGCTTAATTGCTTTCGAAAAGGATGTGTCTGAAACAGCCACTTGGCCCGGTGGGGTGGCAGTGGCTTAGATTCTCAGCACCTGATGGATCTAAAGAAAGTTTCCAAGTGTGCATCCAAAACCAAAATGGCCAAAAGAGCAGTCATTGTGGATGAAGTCTCTCACTTTCCTCTGTAAGCTTCCTGAGCTAAATCAAGTGAGAATAGGGATCATTTGGGTCAAATCATTTCTTCAAATCCCTGCAGAGCCTAGCCGATAGGGGCTTGGGTTTTCTATGATACCAATTCACATAAAGAATCTATACCAGACAGTCATTAGGCCTCAAATTGGAGAAGCAGATCAGATATAGGGCAGGCCTATTTGATCACTCTTGGTTCACAGCAAGGGTGTCCAGGCCACCCTGACTTTAGGCAAATGAGGGGCAAGCGTGCTTATTTTGAACAGTGTATTGGGCTGTGCCCTTCATGGAAACCTCCAGCCAGAGTTTATGATGAGTGTCTATGTGGAAGAAGATGAGGAGCATGTGGGAGTGTTTTAGTTTTAATTGTGGTCATTTGTGTGGTGGTTGTAAGAGATGCCTGGGTCCACCTGGGCTTGAACTCTGGTGTGATTCCTCTTAGAGAATGCGTTATGGAACTGACTTCAGAGAAGTATCGCCATGAATTGTGTTGGGATTTTAGGAGGCCACACATGAGAGTCGCCCTTGGACACCGAGATCTAAGCCCAGAGTGGCTTTCCACAGAGCACTGGGAATCTCAGCCAGGATATCACATGATTTTTTTTCTGAAAGACTTGGAAGCCATAGTTGAGAGTCAAAACACACATGGACCTTACATTGTAGACCTCAATGGGGCTGGCTTCATGTGACCTTTTGGCCAGTCTTTGGGAACCCTTGCCTGTGAGAGTTCTCTAGATTATTCATTGAAATGTGCTTCCTCTAAATTTAATGGTTCCTTAATGAATTGAAACCCACAGTTTCTCCAACTTCGTCTTTGAAAATGGCTAGATAAATACCATGAAATTTTTGAACTTCCCATGGCCACCTGCCACTGGAGAACCTTTGGATGTACAGTTGCTGATCCTGAGTGTACCAGACAGTGCCTTGATTGACTGGGTTTTATGAAAATGGTGTAGAACAGAGATGCCAGTATGTTGGGGCCTGCTGAGTAGTGGGCCAAAAGCCGTTGTGTGCAGCTGTGTGATAAAACATCTGTGGTCGGGACATGTGATTCTGCCATTGACTTCCAAATGACTTGTGGCTGACATGTTACAGACAGGAATCACTTATATGTCTGAAACCTCTCCATAAAAGGCATTTTGTTATATGGAGACGTTTCAGGGCAATGTTCAGAATCAGGTTGCTATGGTCAAAGGGTCAAGCTATGTGGGATAGAAGCCTGGTTGGTGCATTCTCCTGCAGACCCTGACCCACCACACGTGACAGGACTCCCTACATCACTGTGTACCAGTTGAAGTCATTGTATTTCATGAGGCAAATACCAAACTCCCAGTGCAGTAGAAAGAAACACCATGAAAAGTGGAGGATGACCAAATGGCTTCACAGTCCACATGCGGAGACACTTAGCTTTCAGTGGCCACAGTTTACCTACAGAGAGAAGTCAGCACTGCTTCCTCATGTTCTTTGGAAAAATTGAAACAATATCCTCCAGGTCTCATAGATGTAGACCCAGCTTTGATGGTCTCATTTGAATGGAAGCTAAAGCTTCTGACAACAACATATATGTCGAGTGCCCATCGTCAAAGGCAGTTTCTCAAGAAGTCTTTAGTCCGGCAGAGCTCCAGGTTTGTGTAGTGTTTACCTTTTAGACCAGGTTGCAAGAAAAGACCACTGTCTCCAATTAAAATCAGATTAAAGCAAGCTTATTATTTCCACCACCCTGGCTGCCTCTCCCTCCCAAAACGTTGGGAACAGGAGAGCAGCCCAGCTTTATAGCCCAGAAAGTTACCCAAAAGTGGGGTTAAAAATAACAGAATTCTGACAAGCATCACACTAATGGTATTTTACATTTTTGTTTGCTGGCCCCAACATCAGAATTTATGAGGACCATTAGAGCCTCAGAGAGTGTCGTCTGGCCAAGGAAGGCCAATATTTATGAGGTGTCAACAAAGTTTCAGAGAGGGCTGTTATCTGGTCAGAGAGCCAGGCATGGGTGAGTTCAAGGCACGGGCAGGCTTTCCAAGCAGGTTCAGATCTTGCTGCAATTTATAGTTAAGCCAAAATTATCTTTTCACGGCTTTGTGGCAAGATGGCTGCCAATTTTAATAAAAGATCAGGTTGGGTCAATCATTCCCCTTTTTTCTAATGTGTTTTTTTCATATATTTGATTGGGTAGGAAGAGCACTGTGGGAATTTTAATCCCTCAGGTAATAGTCTCCCGATTTTTTGAACTCACCCAAAAACAGGTCTCCCTGATTTTACCTGACTTAATTAATTACTTATATTGATATTCTATTTATTTTTGTCTCCATTGTTGTAAGAAGAGAGGCGTCACTCATTTAGACTTCTTCTGAGCTGAGAGAGGGTGACGGTGACGTGAGGGGGCACCGCCTGAGGGACATTAGTCGCCTTTTAGAAGTCAGTTAGGTTTGAAGTCTGGATGGGGAAGAACAGGTAGTAAAGTCATCTGGGAATGGGTTCTTCTATGAGAGAAACAAAAAAACATGAGTACTTAATAAATGTTGCAGCAGCTGGAACATGTCACTGTATAGAAGTTCCCTCACCAGTCTTTAATATCCCCAGTTATCAGGACTGTCAACTTAATATTTAACTTTTAGTGTTACATTTGTCCCTCCCCATAAGATTCAGTTTAATAATTTAATGTCATCTGATCTTGCAAAATATTTTTACTAGTATGACCTCTGTGTCTAATAGAGAAACCTTTAATTCTCTTACTCATTGCTGGATAATCATACTAACAAATACCAAGCCTATGTGTTTAGGTTAAGAATATCTGTAGGCCTTCAACTAAAAACTTCTGCCACTGGCAGATAATCTTGATAGCCTCTTTTTATAGTTATCAGGCATTCCTGTCTGAGAATCCTTCTTTGTAGCCTCCAGTCTTACTTATTTTGGGAGGCTAACATAAAGTGTATACCTTAAAATATTATTATTACTATTATTATATAAAATGCCCAGAAATGGCTGTAATTTGTTTTTAACTGTCTTTTCTAAGTGTTTAAGATGAAGCAGTCAAACTGACTTTTGTTTCTATCTATTCTGAACACTCAGCTGAGATTTTATGGGAGTCATTCCTGGGGAAACTTGAGAGCAGCTTCTCAGTTCTGCTAGTGCCATTTGCGCTAGGTGGGTCCAGGTCTTGCTTGACCATGTGGCTTCCCTCGGAAGCATCAGGGATGTTTCCCTTCTCTGATGACTCTCCTCTTCTTAGCAAATGCACTGATTGGCTTTCTGTTCTCCAGTGGTCTCATTAATCTCCCTGATCAGGAGGTTATGCGGTTCAGAGTTGCAAAGCTCTTTAGAGAAGTCCGCTGTTCCCTGGATACAGACTGACTCAGAGCGCAAGAGCCAAATATTGGTTTTCTTGTCCCTTTTCATATAACTTTAATTTTAAATCCTAATCTTAAACATCCATCAAATAAATTTTAACAGACTTATATAAAGAATACTGGGCTTTAATGTCTATAATTTAAAATTATTTATCTTTTTATTATTTGGGATGTGTATTATTCTGTCTGTCTTGTAGGTGATGGCTAATTATCTTAAATTAACCAATGTTGTGTTCTTAAAGCAACACTGCTGTAAAACACTAACAGGGAATCTTTATATCACCCATAAGGAAATTACAAAATAAAATTAACAACAGTAAACAAACTTAGTTCGTGTAATAGCTACACTAAAATTTTTGGCTGAGTTATACATTATATCCTCTGTTTGAGATGCTAGTAATGTTGACAGGAAAAAAAAAAAAAACTTTTGAAAATAACTTTAAATGAAATAACATCTGACCTACTGCTTTCGCAGTCATTCTCACATAATAAGATGGGACACAGAGCCTTATCTCAGGTAAGGCAGGGCTCTTTATTAATCTTAAGTGTTTTAATTCTAAAGCTAATCTTTGTTTTTTAAATATCATTTTACAAAGTTTACATAAATTATTTGAGGTCACATGAACATTAGCTAACACCGTATGATATAGCTTTTAAAACATGAATTAAAAAAAGGCTGAAAGTTTTTAACCTTTACATAGATTAGGCTCTCATTAACTTAAAATACATTTAAATTGTTCCCCAATATAAAAAGTAACATAAAAGTTTACATATCTTATTGACAACAGGTAAATAAATCATATATATATATATATATATATATATATATATATATATATATATATATATATATATATATATATTTTACCATACAACTTCAGAACACCACCTTGATATAATGCTCTTTTAAAGTTTCTACCTTACAGACTTGTATACCTGGAAGATATGAGCACATTAATAGCATCACAATTGCATTGATGTTTCTACATTAACCAAGTTTAGCTTTTAAAGAAATGGCAGTACAGTGCTCTAAAATAACAGTTCTTATTTAATCAGTTGTTTAATTTTTATGGTTGCTTGCTCTAGAAAAATAAAACTTAATAACCACAATGTTATGGGTAAAATTATGTTTTGAGAAATTTTTGTCTCTTTAACACATGACTGATTTTTACAATCTTATACAGACTTTAGGACAAACTTATACAGACCTTAGTAAATCAATCAGATATCTAACAAAAGTACTCATGAATGAGTAATCCCATATCAAATTTACTTTACTTATTTATCAAAATATTAGACAAATGTATTGAACAGTGTACCATTTTTTGTTGAAGAAAAAGTTCTAGAACCAAGGCATATTAGGCCTTTTGTCGGCATTAATATTTTATTAGATTTTTGAACACCTAGAAAAACTTGTAAGGTTAAATTTAAAGACATTTATTTTTATCTGTTTATCCAATTTAAATTGCACCAATTAAATCATGAGAATTTAAGATCTTTGGATCCACGTTTTAAAATTTGTTTATATGAGTGCTTTTTTTTATGAGTGCTCCTTATATGTGTTAATTTGTATAACATATATATGATATAGGGATATATGTATATATAGACATACAACACTAACAAAAGTGTGCACACATAATAATAGTAAAGGCCTTGTAGCTTTTTGCAGTTGAAATCTCCATTGCAATGTTTCAAAAACTCCACTGTTGGTCAAAGATAGAGCTGATCAGAAAAACATTAACCTAGGTCTGTAGGATCAAAATCATGAGCTCAAAAAAAGAATACAGAATCTAAGGAAAAAAAATAAGAGTCCTAGAAAAAATGACTGGCCAGTAATTAGTAAATAGCATACAATTTACCTTTTTTCCTGCCTTAGGCCTCAGATCAGTCTCCTACTGAGCTTGCAGGCTTCTTTCATTTGCATTTCAACAAAAGTCCTTGCTGAGGTCTGAAAGGAGCAGGGTAAAACTGCTATTCTGAGCAGACACCTCAGGCCTAAGGCATTTTAACCATAATTTTGAGGTTCGGATGTTGAAAATTATGATACAATTTTAAGATGAAATTCACAAAATTTTATATCTTTACATCTTGTTTTGTCAACAGATACCATAATATGATTTACTATCCTTGTCCAAATTAATGCACTGGTACACACTGTGATATTTTCTCAGTCTACCCAATTCAAAATTGGTGAAAAATAAAACTGAATGTTTGGGAAGTTACTTGCCAACTTGGAAGTAGAGTGCTTTAGTTTTCCATCCTAAGCATTTAAGTTATCTGGCATGAATTATCTGAAATCATAAACTAAACAATTCCCTAAACCCGACTTTTAACTGCAAGATTGAGCAATGCTACAAAAACCCATCCAGATACCAGATTGTTACAATAAAACACCATCATTTAGACACACATTGAACTAATATCATTCCCAAGAAACAATTTATAATATCAGCACATTATTGCACATGTCTTAAAGGGCCAGAAACAAAGACACAAGACAGACAGAAAGGAGCTCCAGACTATGGCTGACAGACAGAAGCCTTAAAAACAGAGCAGATAAGAGAAAAATCTCCTACACCAGTGGCAGGATACATGTCCTCACAAGGGGATCAGATGTTTTCACAGACGGCAACCTGAAATGTAATATCAAGGGTTTCCATGGTGACTTTATTGCATTTAGTGTCTCCTTTTTCTTTTTCTTTTTTTTAAGAAGACAGAGGTGGCATAATCCTTACAGTGCAGGGAACGAAGGAAGGAATTCCCTGAAGCAACAGGGCTTTGGTAGATCCTGGGAGTCCCTCAGTCCCTCCTTTTACTTATAGGATTAACTCCTCTGGTTTGGTTCCACCCCAATCTCGCTCCATCTCCTAACATTTCAGTAGTCAGCTCTCAAAAAGTTCCAGGGTCGGGGGGTTATCAAAATTTGTAACTTAAATTTCGGTTTCTGACCTTGAAGCGAATTAATACCTATTTAATAATGAGGACAGGGTTTGAGAAAAATAAAAATGGAGGTTTACTGCTTTGCTAACAAAGCAGAGACACAGGGGACTCTGCCCAAAGGTTGTGACTCTCTTGAACTGGAGCAACAAGGGGTTTTAAAGGAGTTTCCATTGTTAACCTGGGAGATACTCTGTTCTTTGGTGGCCAGCAGGCATTGCCCTCTGCAGTGGGTGAGTTCCAGGCTGCCAGCTAGGGGCTTCTCTCATCCTGCTTAACAAAGGGGGGTAAACTTCAACACAGTTTTTTAGAACACAGTCCAAAGGGTGTAAGGCTTACTTTCTTTATTACCCATTTTTACGTCCAATATCTTTAAGTTTTTACCACAGAAATCACACAACAAAATGCACAAAAACAAACAAACAAGAAAACATATAGAACACAGAACAAAACACAAAGAAACAGAAACCTGGTGAAGATACAGAAAAACAGAGGAGCAATGAAATGTCTTGCTGAAGCTCCGGGGTAGGAGCTCCTGCGTGCCCGGCTGCACCTTTCTACCCTTTCAGAGAAATTCCATACAGAACAGAACAGAGGACAGAACAATTCTTGTTACTGTCCTGGACAGGAGTACATGTGAGCCTCCCCAGGCCACCTCTCTGTCATCAGAAGACATCTCCCTTAACCGGATATCAGATGTTATAAAGGCACCACCTACCTATGGAGGCCTCCTCCACCAGGTGCTTGCTAATAGTTTTAGTGCGATGGTTCACTGCAGTGCTCCCTGGACCAAATGCTCACTCCAAGGCTTTGGAACTTGGCTCTCCAGCCCTGAGCCCTGGAGGAAAGGCCAGCGTCAGAATTTCCAGCAGTCTGGTCTTATGATCTGGTAACGTCATCTCGCTGGGGAACTCCAAAATGTTAGACCAGGATGCAAGAAAATACCACTGACTCCAATTAAAATCAAATTAAGGCAAGCTTATTAGTTCAACCGGCTAGGCTGACTCTCCTTCTCAAAACGGCTGGAAAAAGACAGCATCCCCACCTTTCCTACACCCCAGCTTTATAGCCCAAAAAGTTACACAAAAAGGGAGTATCAGAAAACAGAACTTTGACAAGCATCACACTAATTGTAGTTTACATTTTTTATTTGCTGGCCCCAGCATCAGAAATTATGAGGACCATTAGAGCCTCAGAGAGGGTCGTTGTCTGGCCAGGGAAGGCCAATATTTATGAGGTTTCAGTAAGGTTTCAGAGAGGGCTGTGATCTGGTCAGTAAGACAGGCATGGGTGAGTTCAAGGCATGGGCAGGCATTCCAAGCAGGTTCAGAATTTGCAGTAATTTATAGTAAAGCAAAAATTATCTTTCCATGGCTTTGTGGCAAGATGGCTCCCAATATTAATGAAAGATCAGGTTGAGTGATCACCCCTGTCCCTTCCTTTTGGAAACTCCTCTACCACCTCCAAGGTTGTGAACTCCTGAGCATTTTCCATTCCAGATAAGTATTCACAGAATGTCTAACTCTTCTCCTCTAATTGTGTCTTACTTGGGGCAAAGGTAATGTCAAAGCATTGTTCTGGATGAGAGTGGGAAGATTATTGTATATCACATATTTGCATACACATTGGATTCATTTTCCAATTTTCCATTTGAAATACTGAATTCCTGGCACTAACCCATACCCTACTAGACTCTGACTAATAATCCTAATATGATGGTGAAACATAACCCAAGCAGAATAGAAATACAAGCCGTTCAGAGGAGGCATGGTGTGTAGTTGGAATTGCCTTTTGCATTATATAGTATAGGAGCTATAAATCTAGTCAATTTTTTGTTGAAATAATTCTACATGTGTTTTTAAAGTTAACAAAAATGGGAATCCTGTCTCCCTTTCTCTGTAGCACATGTATTTTTATATGCACATAGAGAATCCTACCTGGTATCACACGTACATACTTGTGAGGTGGCTGAATTGGCAGATACAAATTGTGAGAAGAGATCACTACTCCTAAACGCTGTTCAAACTGAAAATTCAACCTATGGATGAGCTTCCTAGTTCAATAACATTATACATAAATCCATGTTCAGTAAAATGAATATTTTTGCATCTGTGGATTATATATATTTCATGATGAATTTCGATTGGCATATATATTGCTACTTTTTTTCTTTTTTTGGTTGTTCAAAACGTTACAAAGCTTTTGACATATCATATTTCATACATTAGATTCAAGTGGGTTATGAACTCCCATTTTTACCCCAAATAAAGATTGCAGAATCACATTGGTTACATATCCACATTTTTACATAATGCCCTATTAGTTAATGTTGTATTCTGCTACCTTTCCTATACTCTATGATCCCCCCTCTTTCCCCCTCCCATCTTCTCTCTCTACCCCATCTACTGTAATTAATTTCTCTCCTTGTTTATTTTCCCATTCCCTTCACAACCTGTTAAGTGTAATTTTGTATAACAATGAGGGTCTCCCTTCATTACCATGCAATTTCCCTTTTCTCTCCCTTTCCCTCCCACCTCATGTCTCTGTTAATGTAAATCTTTTCTTCCTGCTCTTCCTCCCTGCTCTGTTCTTAGTTGCTCTCATTATATCCAAGAAGACATTTGGTATTTGTTTTTTAGGGATTGGCTAGTTTCACTAAGCATAATCTGCTCTATTACCATCCATTTCCCTGAAAATTCCATGATTTTGTCATATTTTAGTGCTGCGTAATACTCCATGGTGTATAAATGCCACATTTGTTATCCATTCATCTATTGAAGGGCATCTAGGTTGGGTCCACAGTGCAGCAATTGTGAATTGTACTGCTAAGAACATCGATGTGGCAGTATCCCAGAGTTACACTATTTTAAGGTCTTCAGGAAATAGTCCAAGAAGGGCAATAGCTGGGTCAAATTGTGGTTCCATTCCAAGCTTTCCCAGGAATCTCCATACTGCTTTTCAAATTGGCCGCACCAGTTTGAGGAACAGCTCTCCTCATAGGCCTCATTTGGTCCATCTTCTCTACATTAAGAAGAGAGAGGCTTACTCAGACACAACCCTTCATCCTGACCAGGTTGTTTGCCAGGTTGTTTTGGTCTTTCAGGTCTTTCATAGCTGCCTACATCTTCTCCAGGGATCAAATATGCATGGACCTTTGAGGTTCTCAGTAGGTGGCAGATCCCCTACATTGCTGTATTGCAAGACGAACCCTGTCCCTTCTCTTTTGTAAAGTTAGATTGAGGGAACAGTGTATGGTTAGGGTTAATAACATGTTCAATTTGGGTTCGGAATCATTCTGATTGATGAATAATGGTATTGGGAACCTGCGATATTTATAAAACTATAGAGGTGAAATATAAGTATAAAAACAGAAATCTAGGTAAGATTTGTAGCCCAGAAGGGAATGAGGCCCTTTATTGGGATACTTAGCTTTTAATTATGTTCTGCACGTTTGTCTCAGATAATTGATAATCAATGGCATAGGACCTTGTACCTTGGAAGATTGATTGTAGAAGAGAACATCCACTCAAATTTGGATAGTCGTAGATTAGGGAAGAGAGTCGGTAAGTTTAGGAAGAAGAGTGAGTATAAAAATTTGGATCAAATGTTCTTTAGCAATACGGTTTCATTACACAGTGAATGTAAATGTCAGCACATGCGAAGAGTCAGTCACAATGATGAACTGCGGAAAATATAGGAAAGAAGATATCAATAGAGACATTACAAATCAGGCAATTGTAAAGTGAATGATAGGTTTACACATTTTCAACAGGATTGAGATTGAATACATAATTTTAGGAAGAAACAAATATGTAGTCACCAATAGAAATGACATTTGAAAGCATTATGCAAACTGGAAATGGATGTTTTTAGTAATCCATATTTCAACTTCCATTTAGGATTTGGTGCAATCATAAGTGTGACCTTTGCATTTTGTGCCCAGAAAATTATTGTGATAAATATATATGTAGATCATGTGACATGAGTATTTTTTCCACCATTTCTGTGAGCAATATTTTAAGACATATAAATTAGTATTGGGGGTACAAAGTGGTGTACCCTGTGTCTATGAATATAGAGAAAATGCATGAATAGAACATACTGTAAATAAATAATATAACTGATTCCACTTTAAATAATGGATTGAATTGTTATCTGAAAATATATAAGAAATCATATATTGACATACAATCAATAATTCCAACCAGTTATATATCTAATTGTCATCTTAGGGTTATTGTTTATCATGAAGTGTGTGTGAGTTTTGCTTAAAAAGTGATTATGGAAGTCGAAAATAATGTGTTTGGAAAGAAGTCTCATGAAATTACCAGTCAAGAAATATGGAGGAATCCATGTGTTCTGAAGCAGGAAGTGATTGAAAGTGAAACAAATGCCTATAAATTTGCTAAATTGTCGATGAAATATATATCCTGTGATGTGCATAAACTGAGGAAATAGTATGTACCAGTGTTGAATAAAAATGAACGTCAAAGTACACATCATGTACCATTGGAATCTACTTGCATTGATGTTAAACTGGGTCAGTTACTGTAAAAATATTAGGATTCGCGTGCATCACTCACCGAAGTTAGTTTTCTTTTTTTTTAATTTTTATTTATGCTTGTTCAAAACATTACATAGTTCTTGATACATCATATTTGTCACTTTGATTCAAGTGGGTTATGAACTCCCATTTTTACTCCGTTTACAGATTGCAGAATCACATCAGTTACACATGCATTGATTCACATATTGCCATACTAGTGTCTGTTGTATTCTGCTGCCTTACCTATCCTCTACTATCCCCCCTCCCCTCCCCTCTCCTCCCCTCTTCTCTCTCTACCCCCTCTAGAGTAATAAATTTCTCCCCCTTGTATTATTTTTCCCTTTCTTCTTGTATGTAATTTTGTATAACCCTGAGGGTCTCCTTCCATTTCCATGCAATATCCCTTCTCTCTCCCTTTCCCTCCCACCTCTCATCCCTGTTTTAATGTTAATCTTCTTCTCATCCTCTTCATACCTATTCTGTTCTTAGTTAATCTCCTTATATCAAAGAAGACATTTGGCATTTGTTTTGAAGGGATTGGGTAGCTTCACTTAGCATAATCTGCTCTAGTGCCATCCATTTCCCTGCAAATTCTATGATTTTGTCATTTTTTAATGCAGAGTAATACTACATTCTGTATAAATGCCACATTTTTTAATCCATTCATCTATTGAAGGGCATATAGGTTGGTTCCACAGTCTTGCTATTGTGAATTGTGCTGCTATGTACATCGATGTAGCAGTGTCCCTGCAGCATGCTCTTTTTAGGTCTTTAGGGAATTGACCGAGAAGGGGAATAGCTGGGTCAAATGGTGGTTTCATTCCCAGCTTTCCAAGAAATCTTCATACTGCTTTCCAAATTGGATGCACCAATTTGCAGTCTCACCAGCAATGTACAAGTGTACCTGTTTCCCCACATTCTCACCAACACTTGTTGTTTGACTTCATAATGGCTGCCAATCTTACTGGAGTGAGATGGTATCTTAGGGTGGTTTTGATTCACCTTTCTCTGACTACTGTCCTCGGCCCATTTGTTGATTGGGTTATTTGTTATCTTATTGTTTAATTTTTTGAGTTCTTTGTATACTCTGGATATTAGTGCTCTATCTGAAGTGTTAGGAGGAAAGATTTGTTCCCAGGATGTGGGCTCCCTATTTTCCTCTCTTACTGTTTCTTTTGCTGAGAAAAAACCTTTTCAGTTTGAGTAAGTCCCATGTGTTGATTCTAGTTATTAACGCTTGTGCTATGGGTGTCCTATTGAGGAATTTGGAGGCGACCCCACAGTATGTAGATCGTAGCCAACTTTGTCTTCTATCAGACACCATGTCTGATTTGATATCAAGCTCCTTGATCCATTTTGAGTTAACTTTTGTGCATGGCGAGAGAAAGGGATTCAGTTTCTTTTTGTTACATATGGATTTCCAGGTTTCCCAGCACCATTTGTTGAAGATGCTATCATTCATCCATTGCATGCTTTTAGCCCCTTTATCAAATGTAAGATAGTTGTATTTTTTGGATTGGTTTCTGTGTCCTTTATTCTGTACCATTGGTCCACCCACCTGTTTTGGTACCAGTACCATGCTATTTTTGTTACTATTGTTCTGCAGTATAGTTTGAAGTCTGGTATCCCTATACCGACTGATTCACACTTCCTGCTTAGTGTTGTTTTTGCTATTCTGGGTCTTTTATTTTTCCATATGAATTTCATGATTGCTTTCTCTATTTCTACAAGAAATGCCGTTGGGTTTTGATTGGCATTGCACTAAACCTATAGAGAACTTTTAGTAATATCGCCATTTTGATGATGTTAGTTCTGTCTATCTATGAACAGGGTATATTTTTACATCTTCTAATATCTTCCTCTATTTTTCTCTTTAGGTTTCTGTAGTTTTCCTTGTACAAAACTTGCACCTCTTTTGTTAGGTTGATTCCCAATTATTTTTTTTTTTTTTAGTATATTGTGAATGGAGTGGTTGTCCTCATTTCCGTTTCAGAGGATTTGTCACTGATATTCAAAAATGTCTTTGATTTATGAGTGTTGATTTTATATCTTGCCACTTTGCTGAATTCATTTATTTGCTCTATTAGTTTCTTTGTAGACCCTTTTGGGTCTGCTAGGAATAGAATCATGTCATCTGCAATAGTGATAATTTAAGTTCTTCTTTTCCTATTTATATGCCTTTAATTTCTTTCATCTCTCTAATTGCTCTGGCCAGTGTTTCGAGAACTATGTTGAACAGAAGTGGTGAAAGAGGGCATACCTGTCTTGTTCCAGATTTTAGGGGGAATGCCTTCAATTTTTCTCCATTCAGAAGTATGCTAGCCTGAGACTTAGCATAGATTGCTTTTACAATATTGAGGTATGTTCCTGTTATCCCTAGTTTTTCTAGAATTTTGAACATAAAGGGATGCTGTACTTTGTCGAATGCTTTTTCTGCATCTATCGAGATGATCATATGGTTCTTATTTTTAAGTCTATTGATGTGATGAATAACATTTATTGATTTCTGTATATTGAACCAGCCTTGCATCCCACGGATGAATCCTACTTGATCATGGTGCACAATTTTTTTGATATGCTTTTGTATCTGATTTGCCAGAATTTAATTGAGGATTTTTGCCTCTAGGCTCATTAGAGATATTGGTCTGTAGTTTTCATTCTTTGAAGTGTCTTTGTCTGGTGTAGGAATCAGAGTGATGTTGACCTCATAGAATGAATTTGGAAGTTCTCCCTCTTTTTCAATTTCCTGAAATAGCTTGAAAAGTATTGGTATTAGTTCCCCTTTAAAGGTTTTGTAAAACTCTGCTGTATACCCATCAGGTCCTGGGCTTTTCTTACTTGGTAGTGTTTTGATGGTTTTTTCTATTTCCTCAATTGATATTGGTCTGTTTAGGTTGTCTATATCCTCCTGACTCAATCTGGGCAGATCATATGACTTAAGAAATTTATCGATGCCTTCACTGTCTTCTATTTTATTAGAGTACAAAGATTCAAAATAATTTCGGATTATCTTCTGTATATCTGAAATATCTGTTATGATATTGTCTTTTTCATCCTGTATGCTAGTAATTTGAGTTCTCTCTCTTTTTGTCTTCGTTAGCATGGCTAAGGGTCTGTAGATTTTTTTATTTTTTCAAAGAACCAAATGGGTTGATGTGTCTGCTGTGCTTGCAGGCCGCTAGTCCTGTTCCGCCGGTCAGTTGCAGGTCTGCCTACCTTGCGGGAGCGGGTGGTGGCTCTGCTTTGGCCCTACTGCAATTGGGGTGTCGTGACTACCATGCTGGCAGATCGCTGGGCCTGTTCTGGGTGCGGGCAAAGACTCTGCTCTGCCCCTACTCCAATTGGGTTGACGTGACTACCACGCCGGTGGGCCGTTGTGCTTGTACTGGGCGCGGGAGAAAGCTCTGCTCTGCCACTACTCCAATTGGGGTGTCATGTCTACCATGGTGGCAGGCCTCTGGGCCTGTTCCGAAGGTCAGTCACAGGTCTGCTTTTGTGGCGGGTGCGGGGGGCAGCCTGCTTGGCCCCTACTACAATTTGGGTGACGTGACTACCACACCAGCTGGTGGCTGGGCCTGATCCGGGAGCAGGCAGTGGCACTGCTCTTTCCCTACTCCATTTGGGGTGACGTGGGTACCACGCCTGCGGGCCTGATGAATCTTCCTCTATGTTTCTAGAGAGAATTACGGAGGCATATAGGAGATATACTCCTTTCGATCCTCATGCAGAGGATCAAAAATCATCTGTCACAATAGCCTTTATTGGGCATGCTGCCTTGGATATTTAAAGAAAGTTACAATGCTTAGATGGATTACAAGATATGACTTTGAGAGATTTAGTCAGAGAAGCCGAGAAAGTATACTATAAGAGAGAAACTGAGGAAGAGAAGGGAGCAAAAGGAGGATAAAAGAAATAAAAGACAGACTAAGGAGTTGACTAAGGTCCCGGTCACAATAACAAAAAGGCCAGAAATTAAGAAACAGGGAGACAGGAAGGGATACCTGGTCCCACGCCAGAGGCCACCCCTGACCTCAGATCAATGTGCCTACTGTAAAGAAAGAGGACACTGGGTTCAAGAGTGCCCTAGAAAGAGGCAGCCACGCCAGCCAGCCTTTCTGACTCTTCAGCATGACTACGAAAGTCGGGGCTCAGATCCCCTCCCTGAGCTCAGCGTATCTTTTGAAGTGGAGGAGACACCAGTAAACTTTGAAGTGGATACAGGGGCAATAAACTCAGCCCTTAAGGCCCCATTGGGCCCTCTATCAAATAAAAGGTCTCTAGTTCAAGGGGCTAATGGCAGTAAATATCGGACTTGTATAACTAAGAGGATCATGGACCTGGGGAAAGGAAAAATCCATCACTCCTTTTTAGTAATCCCAGAATGCCTGGCAGACTTTTGCTGTATGTCATGGGGATGTGAGCATACAGGGGCTGCCTGATGGAACACAAACTCCTCATCAAATTCAGTACACAGCATTGGCCATATTACCAATTAGATAACCAAAACCGATGGCCCCCAGAGGGGTCTCTTGATCCTCAAATTCTGCGTGACTAATTTTTTTTAAAGAGAGAGGTGAGAGAGAGAGAGACAGAGAGAATTTTTAATATTTATTTTTTAGTTTTTTGCTGGACACGACATCTTTGTTTGTATGTGGTGCTGAGGATCGAACCCGGGCCGCACGCATGCCAAGTGAGCGTGCTACAAATGAGCCACATCCCCAGCCCTGTGTGACCTTTTTAACTTCTGCAAGTGCTCAAAAGGGTGAAAGGAGATTCCCCTATGGGCATGCCTTTTCCATCCTTCACTCATATCCTGAACTATGCTTATACAATCAATCCTCACCTTCAGCCTTGTGCTCCAGAGTCTCTGCTGTCACTCTCACCTCAGCAACCTGATTTCTCCCCTCCAATTATTAGATCAAAAACCCAAATCTCTGCTGGTTCTCAGACCATCGCCATCTTGCTGAAGTAGCAGGTACTCAGGTTCCCATCCACCGACTCACTCCTCTCTTCTCCTGTCCGTGCCCGCCCCGGGTCCCACCAGGTCCTCTTACCAGCTAACACAAAGCTGAAACTAGCTGAGGAGAGCCCTCAGACTCCTATCAAAGATGTAATGAAAATGGCCTTTAAAGTTGCTTTGTCATCACTGAAAACAGTTTACTAAAAATTTAAAGTCCCTCACATGCATTTTGGGATACTCACTCTTGTCTTCCCCTCTGCTCTACCTGTTCTACAGCTCAAGTTTTTGTTGCTAGGAAAATCCCAAACCCCTTTCCCATTATTCTTTTACATCTCTCCTTCCTTATTCTCAGATCCTCGGAGCTGCTGTCAGCCCCACCTTCCCTGTCTTCCCCTTCTGTACCAGGCCTACAGAAAATTCTTAACTGACTTTCTACAGAAGTCTTCACCATGGCTGACTTTAGGACTTTCAGCAAAAGAGTCCCTATAAAAGAGTTCAATGTAGATAAACTTCCTCTTTTAGTGTTGCCTTGTTCTACTTGGCCACTGGCTAAAAAAATAAGCACTTCTATGCTAGACACCCCATTACTTGTTTTCCACAAAATAATGAACAAGGCCTCTGGCCATGAGCTGGGGCTTTACAGAGATGGCTATATTTCTAAGATAAAGAAGTTACCATCAGGGCTCCATGGTAACAGCTGTCAGGGGTGAAAAATAAGAAAGGTAGGAAAAAGCTCTTTCCCTCCCAGGTGTCCTTGAAAAGTTAACTTGCCCAGAACTGAGGTAAAAACAGAAACAACAACGGCTTTTTTGAACTTCTGAAGACTGTGAACTTCTGAGCCCCTTCCCTTACATGTTGGGTACAAAATTCTGAAACTACCTAAACTTGAGTTTCAGGAGAATAATTGATTACAACAGAAGCAATGCCCTCTGAATCTGGTTGCAACCAAATAGGACGGTTTCCCTGTCTTCGTTGCTATCTTAGGTACCTTGCCTTGTCCGTCCCTACAACAGCATAATTGTATATAATTAAACATTGTTTATGTTTTAAAGAAATTGTCAACAGATGTGATTAATTGTGTAATGGTGCAGATGTTTCCCAGAGTGCTCTGTCATGATGCAGGTTCATTTGAAAATGAAATAGAGGGGCATACAACCCGTTTCCACTGGGGACATATATCCCTCACTTTAGCCATCCTATTCGGAATAGGAGTTGCTTCAGGGGTGGGCACAGGAACCACTGCACTCGTCCATGGGACACAACAAATGACCCAATTAGAAGAAGCAATAGACCAAAACTAAGATATTAGATACCTCCATCAGAGCTTTGCATGAATTTTTAACCTCTCTCTCTGAAGTTGTTTTACAGAACAGGCGAATGACACAAAACACACACACACACACACACACACACAGAAAAAAAAATAGCAAAATATATGTCAATCAAAATTTTCATAAAATATATATCATAAAAAGATCCAAAAATATTCATTTTACTGAACATGGATTTATGTATAATGTTGTTCAACTAGCAAGCTCACCCATTGGTTGAATATTCAGTTCCAACACGGTTAATTAGGAGTGATCTCTTTTCACAATTTGTATCTGCCAACTCATCCACCTCACAAGAATGTATGTGTGGTACCAGGTATGATTCTATATATCCATATAAAAATATATGTGCTGAATAGGCTACAGAGAAAGGGAGACAGGAATTCACAATTTTTTAACTTTAAAAACACATGGAGAACTATTTCAACAAAAAATTGACTAGTTTAACTCCTGCTCTGTATCATGCAAAAGGCAAGTCCAAATATACACCATGCCTCCTCTAAACTGCCTGTATTTCTATTCATGGCAATACTTCTCTGAGTTCACTTCCAGAACGCAGTCTTTAAGGGAAATCCCAACAGAGTTCAAGCCCAGGTGGACCAAGATATTTCTTACAACCACCACACAAATGACCACAATTAAAAACAAAACACTCAAACATGGTCCTCATCTTCTTCCATATAGTCACTCATCGTAACCTCTGTCTGGAGGTTTCCATGAAGGGCTCACCCAAAGACAGTGTCCAAATAAACTCCCTTGCCCCTCATTTGCCTAAAGTCATGTTGGCCTGGACACCCTTTCTGTGAACCAGGAGTGATCAAATAAGCCTCCCGTTAATACTGCTCTGTTTCTCCAATTTGAGGCCTACTGACTTTCAAGTATAGATTCTTTATGTGATTTGGAGTCATACGAAAACCTAAGCACCTCTGCAGTGATTTGAAGAACTCATTTGACCCAAGGAATACCTATTCTCACTTGATGGAGGTCAGGAACCTAACAGAGGAAGACGCGAGATTTCATCCACAATGACTGATCTTTTGGCAATTATGGTTTTGGATGCACACATGGGATCATTTTTAGATCCATCAGCTGCTGAGAATCAAAGTCACAGCCACATACAAGGCCAAGAGTCTAATTAAGACACATCCCTTTCCAAAGCAACTAAGAAAGAGCCACAAGTGATGCCCATTCATTTCCATTTGAAAACTGTTTCCTTCAGGCTTCACAAAGGGGTGGCCTGAGGCAAAGACCTTCCTGATATTCAGGGCAACAGAACAATAGGTAAGCAAAAGGCCAAAAGCAGGGTATATCCACTGAGACTTTCCTGGTCACACTGATATCTGAGTTTTCTGAGATGCTGGCCATTCCCTTCAGCTATCCTGTACATGGCCATGTCACAGACCTTGGAGGTGTTGCATATCTTGGACACAAAACCATGAGCCTATTCTGGAGAGTGGCCAGAATTCAGAAGAAAACAGGGACTTAGGAAGGTAATAGGTATTGCTCATCCATAAGGCAAGCCGCACTCCATTCATAAATTAGGCAGGATGCATAATGGGAAGCTTTCTACTAGACAGGACACATCCATTGTTGCATTCTCTTTTCTCATGTCTACAACCACGGACACAGTGGGATACACAGACATAGAAACACTCATTTTGTCAAACGACTTACTAGAAACAGTTCACTCCAAATCAAACAAACCGCCTTCCCTACCTATTCTCAGAATATGAGACAAAACAACAAACCCACACTCACAAAGGCACCTCCTTCCCTCAAGTAGTTCTGTGACTCTCCGGAGTTAACTCTGACTGGTGGGCCATATTATGTTCCCCCGAAATGGCGTGTCCTCTATCAGATCTGCTTTCCTTGACCAACTCTGTAAAGTTGTCAGGAAAAAGTGGCGAGCCACTACCTGCTTTCTCAGGAAAAGTACCTCTTCAGTGCTCTCCTGGTATTTGGCTATACTCACATCATTAGGTACGGAGAAAGACTGACTCTGTCCTTGGAAAATCCAATCAAGTGAGCCCACAGGGACTTGGACTGGGATTGCCTCTCGGTGTCTTGGTTCTTGGATAGCAAGTTCAGAGAGTTCCATCACCAAGGAAATTAGATATGTCACTTTCTTTGGAACTGAATGAGGCCACTGCCTTGGCACCCCTTTTTCCTAACAGTTGCTTCCAAGGGTCCCATGAGATGGAGGCTGCCCCTACTTCCTGTGACACTTTCACAAGTTAGAATGGTATATCAACCATAGGCACCCATGAACAGCTTTCCACACAGGCCTGATTTGGTCCATCTTCTCTACAATAAGAAGAGAGAGGCTGATTAAGACACATCCCTTCATCCTGACCAGGTTGTTTGCCATGGAAGATGACTTTTGCTCTCTCAGGTCCTTCATAGCTGCCTATAACTTTTCCGGGTATCATTTCTGTATGGACCTTTGAGGTTTTCAGCAGGTGGAAGGTCCCCTACTTTCCTGTATTGTAAGAACAACTCCGTCCCTGTTCTTCTGTAAAATGAGATTGAGGGAACAGTGTATGTTTAGGGTTAATAACAGGTTCAATTTGGGTTAGGAATCATTCTGTGCGATGAATAATGGTATTGGCAACCTGTGAGATTTACAAGAATGTAGAGGTGAAATATAAGTATGAAAATAAAAATCTAGGTATAATTTGAAAGCCAGAAGGGCATTGGGCCCTTGATTGGGATACTTAGCTTGATTTATGTTCTCTAAAGATGTCTCAGATAATTCAATATACAATGGCATAGGACCTTGTACCTTGGATGATTGAACGTAGAAGAGAACATCCAGTAAAAAGGGATAGTCAGTAGGTTTAGAAAGATTGTCGGTAGGTTTAGGAAGAAGAGCGATTATAGGATTTAGACCAAAAGTTCTTTAGCAATATGGTTTCGGTTAGAGAGTGAATGTAAATGTCGGCACATATGAAGAGTCAGTCACTATGATAAACTGGGAAAATATGTAGAAATGCAGATATCAATAGAGACATTATTGCATCAGGCAAAATATAAAGTGAGTGATAGGATTAGACATTTTCAACAGGGTTGAGTTTGAATATATAATCTTAGGAAGAAACAAATATGTTGTCACCAATAGGATTGACATTTGAGAGCATTAGGCAGCATGGACATGGATGTTTCTATTAATCCATGTTCACTTTCCTTTTAGGCTTTGGTACAGTCATAAGTGTGACCTTTACATTTTTTTTCAGAATATTATTGTGATAAAATGTATATGTAGATCAGGTGACATAAGTATTTCTTCCACCATTTCTGGTAGCAATATATTGAAGACGTAAAATTAGTATTGGGGGTCCAAAGAGGTGTACACTGTGTCTATGAATATAAAGATAAAGCATGAATAGAACATACTGTGAATAAATAATATAACTTGTTCCAACTATAAATAATGGATTGAACTGATATCTGAAAAATTACAGGAAATGTTATATTGATATACAATCATTCTTTCCAAAATGGTATACATATAATGGTAATATTAGTGTTTTGGTTTATCACGAAGGGTGTGAGTTTTACTTCACCAGTGATTATGGAAATCGAAAATAACTTGTTTGGAAAGAAGCGTCATGAAAAGACGAGTTCAGAAACCCTGATAATACTTGAGTTCTGAAACAGGAATTGATTAAAGTTGAAACAAATGCCTGTAAATTTGTGAACTTGTGGATGAAATATATATCGTATGATGTGCAAAAACTGAAGAAATAATAATGTACCAGTGTTGAATACAAATGAACCTCAAATTACATATCATGTCCCATAGGAATCTACTTGCATTGGTGGTAAACTGGGTCAGTTACTGTAAAATTATTAGAATTTTTAGGCACCATTCACTGAAGTTTGTTTTCAGTACTAGGAAACAAATATGTATTTCAGGTGGATGAATATTTCGGAAAATAATCTTGTGAAAAGTTGATTATAAATCCATATACATGAACATGAATGAATTTAGAAAGTGTATATAAGACACATATATTTTATATATTGAAAAATCTGAATAGTGTGTGTGTGTATATATATATATATACACACACACACACATACAAACTACACACAGACATTAAAAAGCAGCAATATATATGAAAATCAAAATTCATCAGGAAATATATATCATCCACAGATGCAAAAATAATTATTTTACTGAACATGAGTATATGTATAATGTTGTTCTACTAGAAAGCTCCCCTATAGTTTGAATCTTCAGTTCTAACAGCGTTTAAGAGGAGTGATCTCTTCTCACAATTTGAATCTGCGAAGTGAGAAACCTCACAAAAATGTACGTGGGATTCCTGGTAGGATTCTATATGTGCATATAAATATACATGTGTGAATTGGCTACAGAGAAAGGGAAACAGGATTTCACACATTTGTTATCTTTAAAAACACATGGAGAACTATTTCAAATAAAAATTGACTAGATTTATAACTCCTACCATATATAATGCAAAAGGCAAGTCCAACTATACAAGATGCCTCCTGTGAACTGCTTGAAATTCTATTCTGTTTGGGTTATTTTTCTCCATTATATTAGGATGAGTTGTCTGATTCTAGTAGGTATGGGTTAGTGTCAGGGATTCAGTATTTCAAAAGGAAAATTGGAAAATGAATTCAATGTGTAAGCAAATATGTGCTTCACAAATATCTGTTAAGGTCTGATATCCTCTCACTCTCATCCAGAAAAATGCCTTGACATTACCTTCACCCCAGGTAAAACATAATTAGAGGAGAAGAGTTAGAAAATCAGTGAATACATATCTGGAATGGAAAATGCTCAAGAGTTCATAACCATGGAGGTGGTAGAGGAGTTTCCAAAAGTAAGGGACAGGGTAAACACAGCACAAACAGGGAGCTCTGAGAGCCTAAAAACTTTTTGAGAAACTGCCTCTGAGTTTGGGCACTTGAAATATATGTTGTTGTCAGGAGATTTGGCTTCTTTAGTAGTGAGACCATCAAAGCTGGTTCTGCATCTATGTGACCTGAAGGACATGGTTTCTTATTTTCCAATGAAGATGAGGCAGCAATGCTGAATCCTCTCTTTGTAGGTAAACTGTGACCACTGAGGACTAAGTGTCTCTCCCTGTTGACTGCGAAGCCATTTGGTCCTCCTACACTTTTTGTGGTGTTTTTCCTGCTGCACTGGGAGTTTGGTATTTGCTTCACGAAATACCAGGAGCTCAACTGGGACATATTGCTGGAGGGAGTTCTGTCACGTGTGTTGGGTCAGGGTCTGCAGGAGAATGCACCAACCAGGCTTCTATCCCTCCTAGCTTGCCCCATTGCCCCCTCGTCCATATCAACCTGATTCAGAACATTGACCTGAAACCTCACCATATAACAAGATGCCTTTACATATAAGGGACTGCTGGCTGCACCATGTCAGTCACAAGCCATTTGGAATCCAATGGTAGATCCTCATGGCCCTACCACTGATGTTTCATCACACACCTGCCCACCACTGCTCTAGGCCCACTACTCAGCAGGCTCCAACTTACTGGCATCTCTGTTCTACACCATTTTCATGAAACCCAGTCAATCAAGGCATTGTCTGGTATACTCATAATCAGCAACAGGACATCCAAATGTTCTCCAGTGCCACCTGGTTGTGGGAACTTCCAAAAATTCATGGTATTTATCAAGCCATTTTTCAAGGATGAAGTTGGAGAAACTCTGGGTTTCAATTCATTCAGGAACCACTAAATGTTGAGGAAGCTAATTTAAATGAAAACTCTGGAGAACTCTCACAGGCAAGGCTTCCCAAAGAGTGGGGAAAAGGTCACATGAAGCCAGGCACATTGAGGTGTAAAATGTGAGGTCCATGTGTGTTTTGACTCTCAACTATGGCTGCAAGTTTTTCACAATTATATCATGTGATATGCTGGCTGAGATTCCCAGTGCTCTGTGGAAAGCCAGATCTCAGTTTCCAAGGGCAACTCTCATGCATGGCCTCCTAAAATCCCAAAACAATTCATGGCAATACTCCTCTGAGGTGAGTTCCAGAACTAAGTCTCTATGGGGAATCACACCAGAGTTCAAGCCCAGGTGGACCCAGACATTTCTTCCAACCGCCACACAAATGACCACAATTAAAACCAAAACACTCCCACATGGCCCTCATCTTCTTCCATATATTCACTCATCATGACCTCTGGCTGGAGGTTTCCATGAGGGGTGCAGCCATTGGTAGTGTCCAAAATAATCTCACTTGCCCCTCATTTGCCTAAAGTCAGGGTGGCCTGGACACTCTTAATATGAACCAGGAGTGGTCAAATAAGCCTGCCATTCATGCTGCTCTGTTTCTCCAATTTGAGGCCTACTGACTTTCAGGTATGGAATATTTATGTGAAATAGAGTCATGAGAAAAGCCAAGCACCTCGGCAGAGATTTCAAGAACTCATTTGACCCAAAGGATCAGTATTCTCACTTGATGAATGTCAGGAACCTAACAGAAGAAGGCGAGAGACTTCATCCACAATGACTGATCTTTTGGCCATTTTGGTTTTGGATGCGCACATGCGATCATTCTTTGGATCCATCATGTGCTGAGAATAAAAATCACAGCCACATACAAGGCCAAGAGGCTAATTCAGACACATCCCTTTCCAAAGCAATTAAGCAAAGAGCCACAGGTGATGCCTATTCATTTCAAATTTAAAACTGTTTTCTTCAGGCTTCACAAAGGGGTGGCCTGAGGCAAAGACCTTCCTGACATTCAGGGCAACAGAACATAAGGTAAGCAAAAGGCCCAAAGCAGGGTTTCTCCACTGAGACTTTCCTGGTCACACTGATATCTGAGTTTTCTGAGATGATCTCCATTCTCTTCAGCTATCCAGTATATGGCCATGTCACAGAGCTTGGAGGTGGTACATATCTTGCACACAAATCCCTGAGCCTATTCTGGAGACTGGCCAGAATTCAGGAAGAAAACAGAAACTTAGGATGATAGCAGGTGTTGCCCATCGATAAGACAAGGTGCAGTCCATTCATAAATTGAGCAGGATGAATTATGGTAAGATTTATACTAGACAGGACACATCCATTAATGCATTCTCTTTTCTAATGTCTACAACAATGGACATAGTCGGATACACAAACATAGAAACACTCACCTTGTCAAATGACTTACTCGAAACAGTCCACTTCAATCCAAACAAACCGCCATTCCTACCTTTTGTTAGAACATGAGGCAAAACCACAAACCCACACCCACTCCCATAATGGCACCTCCTTCCCCCATGTAGATCTGTGACTATCTGGAGTGTCCTCTAACTGCTCGGCCATACTATATTCCTTCGAAATAGTCTGTCCTCTCTCAGGTCTGGTTTCCTTGGCTAACTCTGTGAAGTTGTCAGGAAATAGTGGTGAGCCACTACTGGCTTTCTCAGAAAAGGTACCTCTTCAGTGCTCTCCTGGCATTTGGCCATCCTCACATTAGTAGGTACCAAGAAATACTGACTCTGTCCTTGGTAAATCCAAACAAGTGAGACCACTGTGACTGGGAATGGGATAGCGTCTGGGTGCGTGGCCACTAGGATACAAAGATCATAGAGTTCCATCACCAAGGAAATGAGGTATGTCACTTTCTTTGGAATTGAATGAATGAGGTCACTGTCTTGGCAACCAGTTTGTCCTAACACTTGCTTCCAAGGGTCCCATGAGATGGAGGCTGCTCCTACTTCCTGGAACACTTGCACAAGTTAGAATGGTATATCAACCATAGGCACCTGGGAACAGCTCTCCACACAGGTCTGGTTTAGTCCATCTTCTCTAACATAAGTAGAGAGAGGCTGATTCAGACACATCCCTTTATCCTGACCAGGTTGTTTGCCATGGAATAGGACTTTTGCTCTCTCAGGTCTTTCATACCTCCCTACAACTTCTCCAGGTATCATTTCTGCATGGACCTTTGAGGTTTTCAGCAGGTGGAAGGTCCCCTAATTCCCTGTATTTTAAGAACAACTCTGTCGCTGCTCTTCTGTAAAATGAGATTGAGGGAACAGTGTATGTTTAGGGTTAATAACAGGTTCAATTTGGGTTAGGAATCATTCTGTGCGATGAATAATGGTATTGGGAACTTGCGATAATTAAAAGAACATAGAGGTGAAATATAAGTATGGAAACAGAAATCTAGGTATGATTTGAAGCACAGGACCTTGTACCTTGGTAGATTTAATGTAGAAGAGAACATCCAGTTAAAAATGGATAGTCGGTAGGATTAGGAAGATAGTCGGTAGGTTTAGGAAGAAG
Source organism: Callospermophilus lateralis (assembly GCF_048772815.1). Classification (NCBI taxonomy): domain Eukaryota; kingdom Metazoa; phylum Chordata; class Mammalia; order Rodentia; family Sciuridae; genus Callospermophilus; species Callospermophilus lateralis. The sequence goes on along the minus strand of NW_027514391.1, from coordinate 344,007 downwards.
AGTGAGTATAGTATTTGGACCAAAAGTTCTTTAGCAATAGGGTTTCGGTTAGAGAATGAATGAAAATGTCAGCACATATGAAGAGTCAGTCACAATGATGAACTGGGGAAAATAAGTAGGAAAGCAGTTATCAATAGAGACATTATGAAATCAGGCAAAGTATAAAGTGAGTTATAGGATTAGACATTTTCAACAGGGTTTAATTTGAATATATAATCATTGGAAGAAACAAATATGTTGTCACCAATAGGATTGACATTTGAGAGCATTAGGCAACCTTCACATGGATGTTTTTAGTTAAACATTTTCACTTTTCTTTTAGGCTTCGGTACAATCATAAGTGTGACCTTTACATTTTTTGTTCAGAATTTTACTGTGATAAAATATATATGTGGATCAGGTGACATGAGTATTTCTTCCACCATTTCTGGGAGCAATATTTTGAAGACATATACATTAGTGTTAGGGGTACACAGAGGTGTACCCTGTGTCTATGAATATAGAGATAATGCATGAATAGACCATCCTGTGAATAAATAATATAACTGGTTCCACTTCAAATAATGAATTGAATTGATATCTAAAAATATATAAGAAATCTTATATTGATATATATATATATATATATATATACACACACACACACACACACGCACACGCACAGACATTAAAAAGTAGCAATATAAGAGATCCAACATGGTGGCGGACATGGAGAAATCAAGTATCTGACCTCATTAGCTGCGCAGGCATAGGGAGTCGTAAACTGTCTAAATGCTGTTTGTTCAGAATCACTAGGCAATGCTGACCTGACGTGGATCTGGTGCGAACAGTCTGGGCCCCTGAGAAAACACACAGAGCCCGGATCGGCTGCATAGAAGCTCAGATTTGCCTGCTTCTTGTGACTCAGAACTAACGTTCCCTCTGAAATAACTGGTCGGCCCTTCTGAATTTACAGAGGTAAAAGGCCACTGGATTGAAATGGGGCTTTGGAGACACAGTCAGGACCCATCCATTGCATTGGTCACCTGGCAAAAGGAACGAATGGTCACCATTTGCATGGGATACCACCGTGGAAGAGAACTGATGTCATGGGCAGAGGAGATAACTTCATTGAAACCAGTACGACAGGTGAGTAATTCCCTATGCATCTCTCTCCACACAGCGGGGAAACATTAAGGGCCCCTCCCAGCTCTCCCTTAAGGGGCCCTCCCAGGTCTCCCGTGAGAAAGATGGCCAGACCGAGGGAATCATGTGTGCTGTGGGACTTGTGGCGTGGAATTCCTGGCTACCGCTCCTACCAGTGCTGACAACTGAGGTCTCTTACACCAGCTAATGTGGGCATGGATACCAGAGAGCAAGCAAATTCGCTGGGGGTTCCCAGCCCCAAGCTCTATAAACTTAGGGTCTGAGGGAGGCAAACAGGGAGAGAGTGCCAAGCGTTGATGAAAACAGGGCTACCAGGAGCAGAGACCTGACGTGTAGCAAGTATTGTGGTGAGCGTCACAGTTGAGCGGAGCCTGGCTTGAGGAAACACTAGAGAAGGTCCTAGGCACTCAGGATTAGAGACCCGCCCAGTCTGGGAGGAAGAGCTGCTGCACAGTGATTGGTTCCCACCTATTGAGAGGAGAAGCTTGGCCCAGTGAGCACAGCTCCACCTACTGGAAGAGAAGTTAATTGAACTCTATTACTGCATGTATTATTATTATTATTATTATTTTATTTTTATTTTTTTTCTTTCATTTAAATTTTTTGTGTTGTTCTTTAACTTATTTTAATGTTTTTATTTTTTTAATTTTACTATTATTATTATTTTAAATTTTAATTTTCATTTTTTAATTATCATTATTATTTTAAAAAAATTATTTCTTTCTTTATTTTCTATTTTTTTCTTTTGTCTTTTCATTTCTTTTCAATTTTCTTATTCCCCCATCCTTGAATTCTACCTGCCTATTCTCATTCTCTTTAGTGACTTCTTCCCATCCCTTCTAATATCTTTCCTCCCAAGCTTCAAATAAATTTATAAGAATAAGAAGTAACTCAGCACTCAAACAGAACAAGAAGTAACATGAGCAGCATTAAAAAGCAAGAAAGAAAAGGAGTACAAACAATGAAGGATAACCTAAATATTCAGGAGGACCTAGAATTATCAGAAAAATGGTCATATAAAGAACTCAAGGAATACCTTATACAGATGAAATGGAACCTTAAAGAGGATACGAGAGAGCAAATAAATACAGTGAAAGAACACATTGAAAATGAATTACATAAACAGATAAAAGAAGAAGTTAATCTTCTTTATCAGGAGATAGAGATTATAAATATTCAAAGAATATTTCTAGAAATGAAGGAAACGATAAACCAAATTAAAAACTCAATTGAGAGTATCACTAACCGTGTGGAGCAAGTAGAAGACAGAATGTCACATAATGAAGACAAAATATATCATCTTGAAAAGAGTCAAGCCAACACAGAAAGGCTGGTAAAAAATCACGAGAAAAACATCCAAGAGATATGGTATAACATAAAAAAACCAAACTTATGTGTCATCTGGTTAGAGGAAGGTACAGAGATTCAAACTATGGGAATGAAAATTTTCCAGAAATAAAAAAGGAAATGGATATACAAATTGAAGATGCTTACAGGACACAGAGCACACAAAATCACAGTAGACCAACGCCAAGACACATTGTTATGAAGCTATCCAATATACAGAACAAAGAGAAAACTTTAAAAGCTTCAAGAGAAAGGAGGAAGATTACATTCAGGGGTAAACCAATAAGGTTAGCAACCTATTTTTCATCACAGACACTGAAAGTGAGAGGATCCTGGAACAACGTATTTCAAACATTGAAAGACAATGAATGCCAAACAAGAATTCTGTATCCAGCAAAATTCAGCTTCAGGTACGACAACGAAATAAAAATCTTTCATGATAAACAAAGGTAAAAGAATTTGCAGCCAGAAAACCACCATTGCAAAGTGTCTTGAGCAAAACACTACACGAGAAAGAAATGAAAAACAACAACCAAAACCATCAGTGGGAAGTGCCTCAGTAATGACAGAGGGCGGGGGAAAAGCTAATCATGGAGAAACAAAGTAAATTTTAAAAAGCGATAAATATTCAAACATGGCTGGCAGTAGAAACCATATATCAATAGTTACACTAAACATTAATGGCTTAAACTCTCCAATAAAGCAACATAGGCTTGTAACTTGGATTAAAAAAACAAATCCAACAATATGTTGCCTCCAGGAGACATATCTGAATGGAAAAGACATACACAGGCTGAAGGTGAAAGGTTGGGAAAAAATATACCATGCACACGGTCCTCATAAGCAAGGAGTGGTGGCCATCCTCAAATCGAATTAAATCGACTTCAAGACTAATTTAATCAAAAGGGATAATGAAGGAAATTATATACTGTTAAAAGGAACCATTCACCAACAAGACATAAAAATTATCAATATTTACGCACCATTAAATGGTGCTGTGACGTTCATAAAACAAATTCTCCTCAAGTTCAAGAATCAAATAGCCCACAACACAATAATTATGGGTGACTTCAACACACCTCTCTCACCATTGGACAGATCCTCCAAATAAAAGTTGAATAAAGAAACTATAGAACTCAATATCACAATCAATAACATTGACTTAACTGACATATATAGAATATATCAACCATCATCAAGTGGATATAATATTTTTTAGCAGCACATGGATCCTTCTAAAAAATAGACCATATATTATGCCATAGAGCAACCTTCAGTAAATATAAAGGGTGGACTTAATACCATGAATTTTATTGGATTGTAATGGAATGAATCTGGAAACCAATGAAAAACAAGGAAGGAAAAATCCTACATCACATTGAAAATGAACAACATGTTACTGAATGATTAATGTGTTACAGAAGACATAAATGAGAAAATCAAAAAATTCTTCAAGATAAATGAAAATACAGAAACAACATATCGGAGTCTATGGGACACAATGAAAGGTGTTTTAAGAGGGAAATTCACCACCTTGACGTCATTCCTCAAAAATAGGAAAGAACAACAAATAAATGAGCTCACACTTCATCTCAAAGCCCTAGAAAAGGAAGAGCAAAACAACAGCAAATGTAGCAGAAGGCAAGAAATAACTAAAATCAGGGCGGAAAACAACAAAATTGAAACAAAAGAAACTATTGAAAAAATTACAAAACTAAAGCTTGGTTCTGCAAAAAATAAATAAGAAGGATAGACCCTTAGCATCCCTTTATGTTCAAAACATTTGAAAAACTAGAGATAACAGGAATTTACCTCGACATTGTAAAAGCTATCTATGTTAAGCCCCAGGCTAGCATTATTCTGAATGAAGAAAAATTGAAGCATTCCCTCTAAAATCTGGAACAAGACAGAGATGTCCTCTACCACCACTTCTATTCAATATAGTTCTCGAAACACTGGCCAGAGCAATTAGACAGATGAAAGAAATAAAAGGCATGAAAATAGGAAAAGAATAACTTAAATTATCACTACTTGCAGCTGATATGATTCAATATATAGAAGACCCAAAAGGGTCTACAAAAAAAACTACTAGAAGTAAGAAAGGATTTCAGCAATGTGGCAGGATATAAAATCAACATTCATAAGTCAAAGGCATTTCTGTATATCAGTGACAAAACTTCTGAAACGGAAATGAGAAAAAAAAAAAACACTCCATTCACAATATCCTCAAAAAATAAAACTAAAATCCTTGGGAATCAACCTAACAAAAGAGGTGAAAGATTTATACAATGCAAACTACAGAACCCTAAAAAGAGAAGTAGAATAAGATCTTAGAAGATGGAAAAATATACACTGTTCATGGATAGGGAGAACTAATATCATCAAAATGGTGATATTCCTAAAAGTTCTCTATAGGTTTAATGTAATGCCAATCAAAATCCTAACGGCATTTCTTGTAGAAATAGAGAAAGCAATCATGAAATTCATATGGAATAATAAAAGATCCAGAATAGCAAAAGCAATTCTAACCAGGATGTGTGAATCAGGCGGTATAGCGATACCAGATTTCAAACTAAATTTCAGAGCAATAGTAACAATGACAGCATGGTACTGGTACCAAAACAGGCGTGTGGACCAATGGTACAGAATGGAGGACACAGAGATTAATCCACAAAGCTACAACAATCTTCTATTTGATAAAGGAGCTAAAAGCATGCAATGGAGGAAGGATAGCATCTTCAACAAATGGTGCTGGAAAAACTGGAAATCCATATGTAACAAAATGAAACTGAATCCCTTTCTCTTGCATGCACAAAAGTTCACTCAAAATGGATCAAGGGCCTTGATATCAAAACAGAGACATGGCGTGTGATAGAAGAAAAAGTTGGCTACGATCTACATACTGTGGGGTCGGGCTTCAAATTCCTCAATAGGACATCCATAGCACAAGAGTTAATAACAAGAGTTAATAACTAGAATCAACACATGGGACTTACTCAAAGCAAAAAGTTTTTTCTCAGCAAAAGAAACAATAAGAGAGGTAAATAGGGAGCCTAAATTCTGGGAACAAATCTTTACTCCTCACACTTCAGATAGAGCCCTAATATCCAGAGTATACAAAGAACTCAAAAAATTAAACAATAAGATAACAAATAACCCAATCAACAAATGGGCCGAGGACAGTAGTCAGAGAAAGGTGAATCAAAACCACCCTAAGATACCATCTCACTCCAGTATGATTGGCAGCCATTATGAAGTCAAACAACAAGTGTTGGTGAGAATGTGGGGAAACAGGTACACTTGTACATTGCTGGTGAGACTGCAAATTGGTGCATCCAATTTGGAAAGCAGTATGAAGATTTCTTGGAAAGCTGGGAATGAAACCACCATTTGACCCAGCTATTCCCCTTCTCGGTCAATTCCCTAAAGACCTAAAAAGAGCATGCTGCAGGGACACTGCTACATCGATGTACATAGCAGCACAATTCACAATAGCAAGACTGTGGAACCAACCTATATGCCCTTCAATAGATGAATGGATTAAAAAATGTGGCATTTATACAGAATGTAGTATTACTCTGCATTAAAAAATGACAAAATCATAGAATTTGCAGGGAAATGGATGGCACTAGAGCAGATTATGCTAAGTGAAGCTACCCAATCCCTTCAAAACAAATGCCAAATGTCTTCTTTGATATAAGGAGATTAACTAAGAACAGAATAGGTATGAAGAGGATGAGAAGAAGATTAACATTAAAACAGGGATGAGAGGTGGGAGGGAAAGGGAGAGAGAAGGGATATTGCATGGAAATGGAAGGAGACCCTCAGGGTTATACAAAATTACATACAAGAAGAAAGGGAAAAATAATACAAGGGGGAGAAATTTATTACTCTAGAGGGGGTAGAGAGAGAAGAGGGGAGGAGAGGGGAGGGGAGGGGGGATAGTAGAGGATAGGTAAGGCAGCAGAATACAACAGACACTAGTATGGCAATATGTGAATCAATGCATGTGTAACTGATGTGATTCTGCAATCTGTAAACGGAGTAAAAATGGGAGTTCATAACCCACTTGAATCAAAGTGACAAATATGATGTATCAAGAACTATGTAATGTTTTGAACAAGCATAAATAAAAATTAAAAAAAAAGAAAACTAACTTCGGTGAGTGATGCACGCGAATCCTAATATTTTTACAGTAACTGACCCAGTTTAACATCAATGCAAGTAGATTCCAATGGTACATGATGTGTACTTTGACGTTCATTTTTATTCAACACTGGTACATACTATTTCCTCAGTTTATGCACATCACAGGATATATATTTCATCGACAATTTAGCAAATTTATAGGCATTTGTTTCACTTTCAATCACTTCCTGCTTCAGAACACATGGATTCCTCCATATTTCTTGACTGGTAATTTCATGAGACTTCTTTCCAAACACATTATTTTCGACTTCCATAATCACTTTTTAAGCAAAACTCACACACACTTCATGATAAACAATAACCCTAAGATGACAATTAGATATATAACTGGTTGGAATTATTGATTGTATGTCAATATATGATTTCTTATATATTTTCAGATAACAATTCAATCCATTATTTAAAGTGGAATCAGTTATATTATTTATTTACAGTATGTTCTATTCATGCATTTTCTCTATATTCATAGACACAGGGTACACCACTTTGTACCCCCAATACTAATTTATATGTCTTAAAATATTGCTCACAGAAATGGTGGAAAAAATACTCATGTCACATGATCTACATATATATTTTATCACAATAATTTTCTGGGCACAAAATGCAAAGGTCACACTTATGATTGCACCAAATCCTAAATGGAAGTTGAATATGGATTACTAAAAACATCCATTTCCAGTTTGCATAATGCTTTCAAATGTCATTTCTATTGGTGACTACATATTTGTTTCTTCCTAAAATTATGTATTCAATCTCGATCCTGTTGAAAATGTGTAAACCTATCATTCACTTTACAATTGCCTGATTTTGTAATGTCTCTATTGATATCTTCTTTCCTATATTTTCCGCAGTTCATCATTGTGACTGACTCTTCGCATGTGCTGACATTTACATTCACTGTGTAAATGAAACCGTATTGCTAAAGAACATTTGATCCAAATTTTATACTCACTCTTCTTCCTAAACCTACCGACTCTCTTCCTAATCCTACCGACTATCCAAATTTGAGTGGATGTTCTCTTCTACAATCAATCTTCCAAGGTACAAGGTCCTATGCCATTGATTATCAATTTATCTGAGACAAACGTGCAGAACATAATTAAAAGCTAAGTATCCCAATAAAGGGCCTCATTCCCTTCTGGGCTACAAATCTTACCTAGATTTCTGTTTTTATACTTATATTTCACCTCTATAGTTTTATAAATATCGCAGGTTCCCAATACCATTATTCATCAATCAGAATGATTCCGAACCCAAATTGAACATGTTATTAACCCTAACCATACACTGTTCCCTCAATCTAACTTTACAAAAGAGAAGGGACAGGGTTCGTCTTGCAATACAGCAATGTAGGGGATCTGCCACCTACTGAGAACCTCAAAGGTCCATGCATATTTGATCCCTGGAGAAGATGTAGGCAGCTATGAAAGACCTGAAAGACCAAAACAACCTGGCAAACAACCTGGTCAGGATGAAGGGTTGTGTCTGAGTAAGCCTCTCTCTTCTTAATGTAGAGAAGATGGACCAAATGAGGCCTATGAGGAGAGCTGTTCCTCAAACTGGTGCGGCCAATTTGAAAAGCAGTATGGAGATTCCTGGGAAAGCTTGGAATGGAACCACAATTTGACCCAGCTATTGCCCTTCTTGGACTATTTCCTGAAGACCTTAAAATAGTGTAACTCTGGGATACTGCCACATCGATGTTCTTAGCAGTACAATTCACAATTGCTGCACTGTGGACCCAACCTAGATGCCCTTCAATAGATGAATGGATAACAAATGTGGCATTTATACACCATGGAGTATTACGCAGCACTAAAATATGACAAAATCATGGAATTTTCAGGGAAATGGATGGTAATAGAGCAGATTATGCTTAGTGAAACTAGCCAATCCCTAAAAAACAAATACCAAATGTCTTCTTGGATATAATGAGAGCAACTAAGAACAGAGCAGGGAGGAAGAGCAGGAAGAAAAGATTTACATTAACAGAGACATGAGGTGGGAGGGAAAGGGAGAGAAAAGGGAAATTGCATGGTAATGAAGGGAGACCCTCATTGTTATACAAAATTACACTTAACAGGTTGTGAAGGGAATGGGAAAATAAACAAGGAGAGAAATTAATTACAGTAGATGGGGTAGAGAGAGAAGATGGGAGGGGGAAAGAGGGGGGATCATAGAGTATAGGAAAGGTAGCAGAATACAACATTAACTAATAGGGCATTATGTAAAAATGTGGATATGTAACCAATGTGATTCTGCAATCTTTATTTGGGGTAAAAATGGGAGTTCATAACCCACTTGAATCTAATGTATGAAATATGATATGTCAAAAGCTTTGTAACGTTTTGAACAACCAAAAAAAGAAAAAAAGTAGCAATATATATGCCAATCGAAATTCATCATGAAATATATATAATCCACAGATGCAAAAATATTCATTTTACTGAACATGGATTTATGTATAATGTTATTGAACTAGGAAGCTCATCCATAGGTTGAATTTTCAGTTTGAACAGCGTTTAGGAGTAGTGATCTCTTCTCACAATTTGTATCTGCCAATTCAGCCACCTCACAAGTATGTACGTGTGATACCAGGTAGGATTCTCTATGTGCATATAAAAATACATGTGCTACAGAGAAAGGGAGACAGGATTCCCATTTTTGTTAACTTTAAAAACACATGTAGAATTATTTCAACAAAAAATTGACTAGATTTATAGCTCCTATACTATATAATGCAAAAGGCAATTCCAACTACACACCATGCCTCCTCTGAACGGCTTGTATTTCTATTCTGCTTGGGTTATGTTTCACCATCATATTAGGATTATTAGTCAGAGTCTAGTAGGGTATGGGTTAGTGCCAGGAATTCAGTATTTCAAATGGAAAATTGGAAAATGAATCCAATGTGTATGCAAATATGTGATATACAATAATCTTCCCACTCTCATCCAGAACAATGCTTTGACATTACCTTTGCCCCAAGTAAGACACAATTAGAGGAGAAGAGTTAGACATTCTGTGAATACTTATCTGGAATGGAAAATGCTCAGGAGTTCACAACCTTGGAGGTGGTAGAGGAGTTTCCAAAAGGAAGGGACAGGGGTGATCACTCAACCTGATCTTTCATTAATATTGGGAGCCATCTTGCCACAAAGCCATGGAAAGATAATTTTTGCTTTACTATAAATTACTGCAAATTCTGAACCTGCTTGGAATGCCTGCCCATGCCTTGAACTCACCCATGCCTGTCTTACTGACCAGATCACAGCCCTCTCTGAAACCTTACTGAAACCTCATAAATATTGGCCTTCCCTGGCCAGACAACGACCCTCTCTGAGGCTCTAATGGTCCTCATAATTTCTGATGCTGGGGCCAGCAAATAAAAAATGTAAACTACAATTAGTGTGATGCTTGTCAAAGTTCTGTTTTCTGATACTCCCTTTTTGTGTAACTTTTTGGGCTATAAAGCTGGGGTGTAGGAAAGGTGGGGATGCTGTCTTTTTCCAGCCGTTTTGAGAAGGAGAGTCAGCCTAGCCGGTTGAACTAATAAGCTTGCCTTAATTTGATTTTAATTGGAGTCAGTGGTATTTTCTTGCATCCTGGTCTAACATTTTGGAGTTCCCCAGCGAGATGACGTTACCAGATCATAAGACCAGACTGCTGGAAATTCTGACGCTGGCCTTTCCTCCAGGGCTCAGGGCTGGAGAGCCAAGTTCCAAAGCCTTGGAGTGAGCATTTGGTCCAGGGAGCACTGCAGTGAACCATCGCACTAAAACTATTAGCAAGCACCTGGTGGAGGAGGCCTCCATAGGTAGGTGGTGCCTTTATAACATCTGATATCCGGTTAAGGGAGATGTCTTCTGATGACAGAGAGGTGGCCTGGGGAGGCTCACATGTACTCCTGTCCAGGACAGTAACAAGAATTGTTCTGTCCTCTGTTCTGTTCTGTATGGAATTTCTCTGAAAGGGTAGAAAGGTGCAGCCGGGCACGCAGGAGCTCCTACCCCGGAGCTTCAGCAAGACATTTCATTGCTCCTCTGTTTTTCTGTATCTTCACCAGGTTTCTGTTTCTTTGTGTTTTGTTCTGTGTTCTATATGTTTTCTTGTTTGTTTGTTTTTGTGCATTTTGTTGTGTGATTTCTGTGGTAAAAACTTAAAGATATTGGACGTAAAAATGGGTAATAAAGAAAGTAAGCCTTACACCCTTTGGACTGTGTTCTAAAAAACTGTGTTGAAGTTTACCCCCCTTTGTTAAGCAGGATGAGAGAAGCCCCTAGCTGGCAGCCTGGAACTCACCCACTGCAGAGGGCAATGCCTGCTGGCCACCAAAGAACAGAGTATCTCCCAGGTTAACAATGGAAACTCCTTTAAAACCCCTTGTTGCTCCAGTTCAAGAGAGTCACAACCTTTGGGCAGAGTCCCCTGTGTCTCTGCTTTGTTAGCAAAGCAGTAAACCTCCATTTTTATTTTTCTCAAACCCTGTCCTCATTATTAAATAGGTATTAATTCGCTTCAAGGTCAGAAACCGAAATTTAAGTTACAAATTTTGATAACCCCCCGACCCTGGAACTTTTTGAGAGCTGACTACTGAAATGTTAGGAGATGGAGCGAGATTGGGGTGGAACCAAACCAGAGGAGTTAATCCTATAAGTAAAAGGAGGGACTGAGGGACTCCCAGGATCTACCAAAGCCCTGTTGCTTCAGGGAATTCCTTCCTTCGTTCCCTGCACTGTAAGGATTATGCCACCTCTGTCTTCTTAAAAAAAAGAAAAAGAAAAAGGAGACACTAAATGCAATAAAGTCACCATGGAAACCCTTGATATTACATTTCAGGTTGCCGTCTGTGAAAACATCTGATCCCCTTGTGAGGACATGTATCCTGCCACTGGTGTAGGAGATTTTTCTCTTATCTGCTCTGTTTTTAAGGCTTCTGTCTGTCAGCCATAGTCTGGAGCTCCTTTCTGTCTGTCTTGTGTCTTTGTTTCTGGCCCTTTAAGACATGTGCAATAATGTGCTGATATTATAAATTGTTTCTTGGGAATGATATTAGTTCAATGTGTGTCTAAATGATGGTGTTTTATTGTAACAATCTGGTATCTGGATGGGTTTTTGTAGCATTGCTCAATCTTGCAGTTAAAAGTCGGGTTTAGGGAATTGTTTAGTTTATGATTTCAGATAATTCATGCCAGATAACTTAAATGCTTAGGATGGAAAACTAAAGCACTCTACTTCCAAGTTGGCAAGTAACTTCCCAAACATTCAGTTTTATTTTTCACCAATTTTGAATTGGGTAGACTGAGAAAATATCACAGTGTGTACCAGTGCATTAATTTGGACAAGGATAGTAAATCATATTATGGTATCTGTTGACAAAACAAGATGTAAAGATATAAAATTTTGTGAATTTCATCTTAAAATTGTATCATAATTTTCAACATCCGAACCTCAAAATTATGGTTAAAATGCCTTAGGCCTGAGGTGTCTGCTCAGAATAGCAGTTTTACCCTGCTCCTTTCAGACCTCAGCAAGGACTTTTGTTGAAATGCAAATGAAAGAAGCCTGCAAGCTCAGTAGGAGACTGATCTGAGGCCTAAGGCAGGAAAAAAGGTAAATTGTATGCTATTTACTAATTACTGGCCAGTCATTTTTTCTAGGACTCTTATTTTTTTTCCTTAGATTCTGTATTCTTTTTTTGAGCTCATGATTTTGATCCTACAGACCTAGGTTAATGTTTTTCTGATCAGCTCTATCTTTGACCAACAGTGGAGTTTTTGAAACATTGCAATGGAGATTTCAACTGCAAAAAGCTACAAGGCCTTTACTATTATTATGTGTGCACACTTTTGTTAGTGTTGTATGTCTATATATACATATATCCCTATATCATATATATGTTATACAAATTAACACATATAAGGAGCACTCATAAAAAAAGCACTCATATAAACAAATTTTAAAACGTGGATCCAAAGATCTTAAATTCTCATGATTTAATTGGTGCAATTTAAATTGGATAAACAGATAAAAATAAATGTCTTTAAATTTAACCTTACAAGTTTTTCTAGGTGTTCAAAAATCTAATAAAATATTAATGCCGACAAAAGGCCTAATATGCCTTGGTTCTAGAACTTTTTCTTCAACAAAAAATGGTACACTGTTCAATACATTTGTCTAATATTTTGATAAATAAGTAAAGTAAATTTGATATGGGATTACTCATTCATGAGTACTTTTGTTAGATATCTGATTGATTTACTAAGGTCTGTATAAGTTTGTCCTAAAGTCTGTATAAGATTGTAAAAATCAGTCATGTGTTAAAGAGACAAAAATTTCTCAAAACATAATTTTACCCATAACATTGTGGTTATTAAGTTTTATTTTTCTAGAGCAAGCAACCATAAAAATTAAACAACTGATTAAATAAGAACTGTTATTTTAGAGCACTGTACTGCCATTTCTTTAAAAGCTAAACTTGGTTAATGTAGAAACATCAATGCAATTGTGATGCTATTAATGTGCTCATATCTTCCAGGTATACAAGTCTGTAAGGTAGAAACTTTAAAAGAGCATTATATCAAGGTGGTGTTCTGAAGTTGTATGGTAAAATATATATATATATATATAGGATTTATTTACCTGTTGTCAATAAGATATGTAAACTTTTATGTTACTTTTTATATTGGGGAACAATTTAAATGTATTTTAAGTTAATGAGAGCCTAATCTATGTAAAGGTTAAAAACTTTCAGCCTTTTTTTAATTCATGTTTTAAAAGCTATATCATACGGTGTTAGCTAATGTTCATGTGACCTCAAATAATTTATGTAAACTTTGTAAAATGATATTTAAAAAACAAAGATTAGCTTTAGAATTAAAACACTTAAGATTAATAAAGAGCCCTGCCTTACCTGAGATAAGGCTCTGTGTCCCATCTTATTATGTGAGAATGACTGCGAAAGCAGTAGGTCAGATGTTATTTCATTTAAAGTTATTTTCAAAAGTTTTTTTTTTTTTTTCCTGTCAACATTACTAGCATCTCAAACAGAGGATATAATGTATAACTCAGCCAAAAATTTTAGGGTAGCTATTACACGAACTAAGTTTGTTTACTGTTGTTAATTTTATTTTGTAATTTCCTTATGGGTGATATAAAGATTCCCTGTTAGTGTTTTACAGCAGTGTTGCTTTAAGAACACAACATTGGTTAATTTAAGATAATTAGCCATCACCTACAAGACAGACAGAATAATACAGATCCCAAATAATAAAAAGATAAATAATTTTAAATTATAGACATTAAAGCCCAGTATTCTTTATATAAGTCTGTTAAAATTTATTTGATGGATGTTTAAGATTAGGATTTAAAATTAAAGTTATATGAAAAGGGACAAGAAAACCAATATTTGGCTCTTGCGCTCTGAGTCAGTCTGTATCCAGGGAACAGCGGACTTCTCTAAAGAGCTTTGCAACTCTGAACCGCATAACCTCCTGATCAGGGAGATTAATGAGACCACTGGAGAACAGAAAGCCAATCAGTGCATTTGCTAAGAAGAGGAGAGTCATCAGAGAAGGGAAACATCCCTGATGCTTCCGAGGGAAGCCACATGGTCAAGCAAGACCTGGACCCACCTAGCGCAAATGGCACTAGCAGAACTGAGAAGCTGCTCTCAAGTTTCCCCAGGAATGACTCCCATAAAATCTCAGCTGAGTGTTCAGAATAGATAGAAACAAAAGTCAGTTTGACTGCTTCATCTTAAACACTTAGAAAAGACAGTTAAAAACAAATTACAGCCATTTCTGGGCATTTTATATAATAATAGTAATAATAATATTTTAAGGTATACACTTTATGTTAGCCTCCCAAAATAAGTAAGACTGGAGGCTACAAAGAAGGATTCTCATACAGGAATGCCTGATAACTATAAAAAGAGGCTATCAAGATTATCTGCCAGTGGCAGAAGTTTTTAGTTGAAGGCCTACAGATATTCTTAACCTAAACACATAGGCTTGGTATTTGTTAGTATGATTATCCAGCAATGAGTAAGAGAATTAAAGGTTTCTCTATTAGACACAGAGGTCATACTAGTAAAAATATTTTGCAAGATCAGATGACATTAAATTATTAAACTGAATCTTATGGGGAGGGACAAATGTAACACTAAAAGTTAAATATTAAGTTGACAGTCCTGATAACTGGGGATATTAAAGACTGGTGAGGGAACTTCTATACAGTGACATGTTCCAGCTGCTGCAACATTTATTAAGTACTCATGTTTTTTTGTTTCTCTCATAGAAGAACCCATTCCCAGATGACTTTACTACCTGTTCTTCCCCATCCAGACTTCAAACCTAACTGACTTCTAAAAGGCGACTAATGTCCCTCAGGCGGTGCCCCCTCACGTCACCGTCACCCTCTCTCAGCTCAGAAGAAGTCTAAATGAGTGACGCCTCTCTTCTTACAACAATGGAGACAAAAATAAATAGAATATCAATATAAGTAATTAATTAAGTCAGGTAAAATCAGGGAGACCTGTTTTTGGGTGAGTTCAAAAAATCGGGAGACTATTACCTGAGGGATTAAAATTCCCACAGTGCTCTTCCTACCCAATCAAATATATGAAAAAAACACATTAGAAAAGGGGGGAATGATTGACCCAACCTGATCTTTTATTAAAATTGGCAGCCATCTTGCCACAAAGCCGTGAAAAGATAATTTTGGCTTAACTATAAATTGCAGCAAGATCTGAACCTGCTTGGAAAGCCTGCCCGTGCCTTGAACTCACCCATGCCTGGCTCTCTGACCAGATAACAGCCCTCTCTGAAACTTTGTTGACACCTCATAAATATTGGCCTTCCTTGGCCAGACGACACTCTCTGAGGCTCTAATGGTCCTCATAAATTCTGATGTTGGGGCCAGCAAACAAAAATGTAAAATACCATTAGTGTGATGCTTGTCAGAATTCTGTTATTTTTAACCCCACTTTTGGGTAACTTTCTGGGCTATAAAGCTGGGCTGCTCTCCTGTTCCCAACGTTTTGGGAGGGAGAGGCAGCCAGGGTGGTGGAAATAATAAGCTTGCTTTAATCTGATTTTAATTGGAGACAGTGGTCTTTTCTTGCAACCTGGTCTAAAAGGTAAACACTACACAAACCTGGAGCTCTGCCGGACTAAAGACTTCTTGAGAAACTGCCTTTGACGATGGGCACTCGACATATATGTTGTTGTCAGAAGCTTTAGCTTCCATTCAAATGAGACCATCAAAGCTGGGTCTACATCTATGAGACCTGGAGGATATTGTTTCAATTTTTCCAAAGAACATGAGGAAGCAGTGCTGACTTCTCTCTGTAGGTAAACTGTGGCCACTGAAAGCTAAGTGTCTCCGCATGTGGACTGTGAAGCCATTTGGTCATCCTCCACTTTTCATGGTGTTTCTTTCTACTGCACTGGGAGTTTGGTATTTGCCTCATGAAATACAATGACTTCAACTGGTACACAGTGATGTAGGGAGTCCTGTCACGTGTGGTGGGTCAGGGTCTGCAGGAGAATGCACCAACCAGGCTTCTATCCCACATAGCTTGACCCTTTGACCATAGCAACCTGATTCTGAACATTGCCCTGAAAAGTCTCCATATAACAAAATGCCTTTTATGGAGAGGTTTCAGACATATAAGTGATTCCTGTCTGTAACATGTCAGCCACAAGTCATTTGGAAGTCAATGGCAGAATCACATGTCCCGACCACAGATGTTTTATCACACAGCTGCACACAACAGCTTTTGGCCCACTACTCAGCAGGCCCCAACATACTGGCATCTCTGTTCTACACCATTTTCATAAAACCCAGTCAATCAAGGCACTGTCTGGTACACTCAGGATCAGCAACTGTACATCCAAAGGTTCTCCAGTGGCAGGTGGCCATGGGAAGTTCAAAAATTTCATGGTATTTATCTAGCCATTTTCAAAGACGAAGTTGGAGAAACTGTGGGTTTCAATTCATTAAGGAACCATTAAATTTAGAGGAAGCACATTTCAATGAATAATCTAGAGAACTCTCACAGGCAAGGGTTCCCAAAGACTGGCCAAAAGGTCACATGAAGCCAGCCCCATTGAGGTCTACAATGTAAGGTCCATGTGTGTTTTGACTCTCAACTATGGCTTCCAAGTCTTTCAGAAAAAAAATCATGTGATATCCTGGCTGAGATTCCCAGTGCTCTGTGGAAAGCCACTCTGGGCTTAGATCTCGGTGTCCAAGGGCGACTCTCATGTGTGGCCTCCTAAAATCCCAACACAATTCATGGCGATACTTCTCTGAAGTCAGTTCCATAACGCATTCTCTAAGAGGAATCACACCAGAGTTCAAGCCCAGGTGGACCCAGGCATCTCTTACAACCACCACACAAATGACCACAATTAAAACTAAAACACTCCCACATGCTCCTCATCTTCTTCCACATAGACACTCATCATAAACTCTGGCTGGAGGTTTCCATGAAGGGCACAGCCCAATACACTGTTCAAAATAAGCACGCTTGCCCCTCATTTGCCTAAAGTCAGGGTGGCCTGGACACCCTTGCTGTGAACCAAGAGTGATCAAATAGGCCTGCCCTATATCTGATCTGCTTCTCCAATTTGAGGCCTAATGACTGTCTGGTATAGATTCTTTATGTGAATTGGTATCATAGAAAACCCAAGCCCCTATCGGCTAGGCTCTGCAGGGATTTGAAGAAATGATTTGACCCAAATGATCCCTATTCTCACTTGATTTAGCTCAGGAAGCTTACAGAGGAAAGTGAGAGACTTCATCCACAATGACTGCTCTTTTGGCCATTTTGGTTTTGGATGCACACTTGGAAACTTTCTTTAGATCCATCAGGTGCTGAGAATCTAAGCCACTGCCACCCCACCGGGCCAAGTGGCTGTTTCAGACACATCCTTTTCGAAAGCAATTAAGCAAAGAGCCACAGGTGATGCCCATTCATTTCCATTTGAAAACTATTTTCTTCAGGCTTCACAAAAGGGTGGCCTGAGGCAAAGACCTTCCTGATATTAAGGGTAATAGAATCATAAGTAAGAAAATGGCCCAAAGCAGGGTTTCTCCACTGAGACATTACTGGTCACACTGATATCTGAGTTTTCTGAGATGCTCGCATTCCCTTCAGCTATCCAGTACATGGTCATGTAACAGAGCTTGGACGTGGTACATATCTTGGAAACAAAACCATGAGGATACTCTGGAGAGTGGCCAGTATTCAGGAAGAAAAGAGGAACTTAGGAAGATAGTAGCTGTTCACCATCCATTAGGCAAGCCGCACTCCATTTTTAAATTGGGTGGGAAGAATGCTGGCAAGCTTTATACTAGACAGGACACAACCATTGATGCATTCGCATTTCAAATGTCTACAACCACGGATACAGTGGGATACACAGACATAGAAATACTCGTGTTGTCAAACGACTTTCTAGAAACTTTCCAGTCCAAACCTACAAACCGCCATTCCTACCTATTCTCAGAACATGAGACAAAACCACAAACTCACACCGACACCCACAACGGCACCTCCTTCCCCCAAGTATGGCTGTGACTATCCTGAGTGTCCTCTGACTGGTGAGCCATAATATGTTCCCACGAAATGGCCTGTCCAATCTCAGATCTGGTCTTCTTTTCAAACTTTTAGAAGTTGTCAGGAGCCATGGTTGAGCCACTACCTGCTTTCTCAGAAAAAGCCACTCTTCAGAGCTCCCTGAAATTTGGCCATCATCACATAAGTAGGTACCAAGAAACACTGACTCTGTCTTTGGTAAATTCAAACAATTGAGACCACTGGGACTGAAACTAAGACTTGCTCTGGGTGCATGGCTTCCTGGATCCCAAGTTCAGAAAGTTCCATCACCAAGGAAGTGTGGTAGGTCACTTCCTTCAGGAACTGAATGAGGTCACTGTGATGGAAAACCACTTTGTTCTAACAGTTGCTTCCAAAGGTCCCATGAGATGGAGGCTGGCCCTACTTCCTGTGACACTTTCACAAGTTAGAATGGTATATCAACCATAGGCATCTGGGAACAGCTCTGTACACAGGCCTGGTTTGATCCATTTAATCTACATTAAGAAGAGAGAGGCTGATTCAGACACATTCCTTCATTCTGACCATGATGTTTGACATGGAAGTTGACATGGATTTGACTTTTGCTCTCTCAGGTCCTTCATAGGTAAAAAGGTCGGTCAAAAGTCGGAGGAAAAGACCACCAAGAGACTGTCTCATGCCACAGCAAAAGGTTTATTGGGCGTCCAGCATGCTGCGGCTCAGAGCTAACTTCAGAGGAGCAAAGAACAAAGAGCCCCAAAAACAACTTGAGCAGAGTTTATTTACATTCTTTAGAGAGGGCAGGGACTTTGCATACATCATAGCCTCCTTTAGCAAATCAACATACCACGGGAAAATCAAATAACAACCCAAAAACATGATTAGCACATTCATTGGCAGGAAGAGGTCGGACAGGGGGTGATTGGTTAGCCCTGAGAAGGGGTATACGTTTAAACTGATTGGTTGAAGCCCTGAGATGTATACGTGATGAGCTGCACGGTTTCTGGGAAGGGGTTGTTTAGCAACTAGGTGGTCAGGGAAGATTTCAACACACATCTAATTGGCAGTTCCGGGAATTGTCTTAACTGCCACAGGAATTTCAGGTTCTGAGTGCAGCTTGGAAACTTTACAAAACCTGGTTCTTTATGTTTCAATTTTAATTTCTTTTATTCTTTCATTTCCCACTCCTTTTTCTTACTACATTTAATCTTAAAAGTAATGAATCATAATTATTGCGGGGTCTCACACTCTATTTCTGCCAGTGGAGCGTATTTCTGTCTGATTACCATGAGTTTTTCCTGCCCAATTTGAGCCTGGAGAAACGAAACTATGCGGTTAAGCAAACAAGGTCCCAAAGTTAGCAACACCATAAGGATGATCAGGGGTCAAGCTAAGCCTGATAGGAGTGTAGTTAACCAGGGGGACTGGGTAAACCATGACTCAAACCACCCTTGTTGAATCTCCCTTTCTCTCTGGCGCTCTTCAAGGCATTTTCTCAATTTACTCATGGATTCTTTTACAACTCCAGTATGGTCAGCATAAAAACAACATTCTTCTCTCAGTGCAGCACAGAGGCCCCACTCCCTCATGAAGAGGAGGTCTAATCCTCGCCTGTCCTGTAAAACAACTTCAGAGAGAGAGTTTAAGGATTCCTACAGCACTGTGATGGAGGTCTCTAATGTATTCCAGTCTTGATCTATTGCTGTTTCTAATCAGGCCATTTGTTGTGACCCATGGATCATAGCAGCTGTTCCTGTACCCACTCCTGCAGCAGCTCCTATCCTCAATAGGATGGCTATAGTAAGGGACACTGGATGCCAGCAAAATCAGGTTGTTTGTCCCCCTAGTAGACCTTAAAATGATTCTGCATCATAATAAACCACCCTGGGAAGTATCTGAACCATTAAACAATAATTTACAAAGCTGTCAAATACATGGGTTGAAATGCAAGGAGTTCTGACTGTGTGGAGTTCAGTACAATTAAGGTTCCTTTAATTAGTTCCCAGGGGCAGGAGTCAGCTGTACTTTGGACTGGGGAAGTAGGCAAAGATGGAAACTGGGAAGTATGAGATGGTTGAGGGGTTCTGGTAGATCTAGGCATGGGAGGTTTTGGAGGCTTAATTCCTGGCTTGAGGGGATTGGGCCCTATTGCTGTGGGATTTTCTTCCTTTTTAAGCAGGATGGTGAACCAGTGACCAAAGTCATAACGAGGGCCATAAATATAGAATCGCATTTCCCATGTATTTCCCATAGACCATGTTGTTCTGAGGTAGCCCCTTTTTTTGGAAGTGAAAGTTATATTGAGGGGGTAACATAGACTATTCTTTCCTCAGCGAGTTTTTGACACAAC
The DNA here is from genome assembly GCF_048772815.1 of Callospermophilus lateralis. NCBI lineage: Eukaryota > Metazoa > Chordata > Mammalia > Rodentia > Sciuridae > Callospermophilus > Callospermophilus lateralis. The sequence continues at coordinate 323,365 of NW_027514391.1, read as the reverse complement.
TTGGCTAGTGGCACATTTCTTGGGATCAATCCAGGTGTCATTTTTTCCTACCTGAATGATACTGTCTGCGGAGTTTGGGTTCAACCATGTAGCTCCCGTTTGTTCACAACCCCAAGATCTTAAATAAAAGTCACTGGGTCCTCCACAGGTTTGGGCCTGTTTGCGACTTAAGAAATCAGCTGGGCACACATAAAAATCAAGACTGGCTAGTTTACACCTGAGCTGGGGAAGATGATATCCATAATTCATGGGGTAAGGTGGTCTATGTTGCCCTGGTTTGGGTTTGAGTGGGATCTGTGTGAAGTCCTCTATGTCAGGGAGATCCCAGTCAGAGAGGCCTATGTCAAGCTGACAAATGTCCAGGTAGAGAGATGGCCACCAAGTCCATAAGGGGGCTGTATGTGAAATAGACCACACTACTTGCCCAGTAGGATTTATAGCTGCCATTGTTGCTGAACAGGCTGATGGAGATTAGGACTGCTGGTGGTCAGGGGAAGAATCCATAGCCTTACCCACACGACGGACACGCAACTTGAGAGGGTTACCAGTCTGTTCCAGTTTCCAGCCGGAGGCTGGACAGGGCGCAGGCTTGAGATGGGTGGCATGGATCCAGGAAGTGATTCCATCCACTTTCACCACTGTAAGTGTTATAAGCAGCACCTGGTATTGTCCTTTCCAGCGGCGTTCCAGGGATGATACCTGATGCCGTCTCACGTAGACGAAGACTCCCACTTGATATCGATGTGGGGTTCCCTCGTCTCCAGGCTGATAAGCACTGGCCAACTGTTTCCACAGGTATCGCTGGGTGCTGGGTTTGTTCAAGGGCTTTAAGTCTGTCAAGCAAGGGGGTGTGAAAGGAATCATTAAGTCTCAGAGTTGGGGTTAGGTCCCTTACTAAAGGAGGGGCACCATAGAGAATTTCATAAGTGGTGAGTTTACACAAAGAGGCAGAGGGTGTACTTTTTGCACGAAACAGTGCTTAAGGTAGGAGCATAGTCCAATTTTTTTATGCAGGTCTCCAAGCTTAATTTCTTTAAATTCTCTTTGATGGTTCTAATCATTTTTTCTACCTGTCCTGAGCTCTGGCATCTATAAGCTCAATGTAACTTCCAATTAATCTTCAGGGTCCTGGTGAATCCCTGACTTACCTGGGCAACAAATGCAGGTCCATTATTGGACCCTATTACCTTAGGCAGGCCAAACCTTGGAAAAATGTCTTCTAGAATCTTTTTGAGCACCGTCTGAGCCGTTTCTTTCTTCATGGGGAAGTCTTCAACCAATCCTGAAAGAGTATCTACAAAGACTAGGGGATATTTAAGTCCATACCTTCCTGGCTTAATTTCAGGAAAAGTCCACTTCCCAAAATTGTCCTGGTCTGGTTCCTCGTAAGCGCTTCCCTGCAGGAAGCTTGGATGGGTAAGCATTAACTAATTGGCAGACTTGACAAGCTCTAGTCACCTTCTAAGCTATTTCTTTCCTCTGTAAGTCAGTCAATAAAAAATCCTTTCTTCGGTCCTTTAAGTGTGCCTATAACTTCTTTGAGCTTAAGTGGGTGAGCTAGTGTACGTCTTTGACATAAAGGTGGGCTTTTTGAAATTGTAAACTTGGCTCTGTAGGGTCCCAGAGTTCTGCATCTGTCTCCTCAGATGATAAGTTGCCTGAATGTTCCAGTGTGGCCAAGTCTCCTGAATGTTGATCCCCCTGGTGTGGAAAAAGTTAACAGAGTCACTCCGTTTAGGGCTGCCAATTAAGCTTCCTCATCTGCCCTTCTGTTTTTAACTGCAACGAGGTCGTTTCCCTTCTGGTGCCCTGGACAGTGCACTATAGCTAGTTCCTTAGTGCCCTTCACTGCTGAGAGAAGGTGGAGAATCTCAACTTTGTTCTTTATTTTTTTCCCAGTGGAGGTTAATAGCCCCCTTTGCTGGTAAATAGCCCTGTGCACATTAGCATTGCCAAATGCATAGTGGCTATCAGTGTATATGGTGGCCCTTTTGCCTGTTGCTAGTTCCAATGCTTTCGTAAGGGCAATCAGTTCTGCCATTTGGACTGATGTCTCTTCTGGGAGACCAGAGGATCAGATGACATTAGTTTTGCTAACTACTGCTGCTCCAGCCCACCACATACCATCTTGGAGGAAGCTGCTCTCTTTCGTAAACCATACGACTTCAGGGTGAGGCAGTGGCTGGATCCTTCAATTCTCGTCCTATACTGGTTTCCTCTGCCAGTATGTGTTGACACTCATGAGCGACAGGTCCTGATGATTCTTCTGGCAGCCAGGTTGAGTGGAGCAGAAGGTCTAAGAGTTATTCTGTCTTTGCTAATCCAGAGGCTCTGGTAGTAGTTTATTCTGGAGTTTGATAGCCACCTATCTGGAGGTTGACAGATGATGCTCTCCAGGGCATGGGGGGCTATAATGGATAGCTTCTGTCCCAACGTTCATTAATGAGCATCTTTTATTAGAAGCGCTGCCGCTGCTATAGCTCTTAAGCAACGGGGCCACCCAGTAGCCACTGGGTCCAGTTTTTTTGATAAGAATGCTACCGGCCTTTTCCAAAGTCCCAAAGTCTAAGTGAACACTCCCCATGCTATTCCTTTCTTTTTCTCAATGTAGAGAGTGAAGGGTTTATCTATATCTGGGAGTGCTAAGGCCGGAGCAGATAGCAGCACCTTTTTTTGACATTATCAAAAGCTTGTTGGTGCTCAGGGGTCCATTGGAATTGGGCATTCCACTTTATCAGCGGGTATAAAGGGGCAGCCAGAGAGGCGAACCCAGGAATCCATCACCTGCAAAATCCAGCAGTCCCAAGAAACTCTCTGAGTTGTCTCTTATTAGATGGGGGTGGTATCTGCACAATGGTTTGTTTTCTGTTCTCAGTTAGCCATCATTTGCCACCCCTAAGAGAATAACCCAGGAAGATTACTTCTTGCTGACAAATTTGGGCCTTTTGGCAGAAGCCCTATATCCAAGCCGAGCAAGCTCGGATAATAGTGCTTGGGTCCCAGACTCATAGTTTTCCTTGGTGTCCGCTGCCAGTAGCAGATCATCCACATATTGGAGTAGTGTGACTTCGGGGTGTGCAGTTCTGAAGTCGTTTATGTCCCTGTGGAGGGCTTCATCAAAGAGAGTGTGGGGGGGGGTTGAACCCCTGTGGGAGTCTAGTCCAGGTTACTTGGCCAGATGTTCCAGTTTCTGGGTCTATCCACTCGAAAGCAAACAGCAACTGACTGTCCTTATGTAGGGGCAAGCAGAAGTAAGCATCTTTTAAGTCCAGCACAGTGTAGCATTCCCGGTCCAGATTCAGAGTGCTAAGCAAATTATATGGATTGGGTACTGTGGGGTGAATGTCCTGCACTCTGTTGTTGATCTCTCTTAGGTCTTGAACAGGACTGTAGTCCCTAGTTACTGGCTTTCTTACTGGTAGCAGGGGGGTATTCCAGGCTGATTGACAGGGCCTTAGGACCCCAAGGGCCAATTATTTCTGAATATGGTGACTTATCCCATCCTTAGCTTCTTTGCTTAGAGGATATTGTTTAACACTGATTGCAGAGGCAGAGGCTTTTAATTCTACTACTATTGGAGGTTGTTTTATGGCTAGACCTAACCCAGCAGTTTCTGCCCAGGCATTAGGATAATCTTTTATCCATTTCTGTTGTAGTTTGCCTCTTTGATCAGTCCTAGGGGGCACGAAGTGTTGATGTTCATCTTCTATGGACATAGTCAATTCTGTGACTATGGGAGTTTTTACTGAAGGTTTTAGAACATCCACTTGGGGACCATCAGGGTTAAAGGTTACTCTAGCCCCGAGTTTGGTAAACAGATCCCTGTGCATCAATGAGGCTGGGCATTCTTGGATTACTAGGAAAGAGTGGTGGACTTTACATTTTCCTACTTCCATAATCCTCTTAGTTGTCCAAGCCCGATAAGTAGTGCCATTAGCCCCTTGAACTAGGGACCATTTATTTGATATGGGGCCCAGAGAAGCCTTAAAGGCTGAGTATACTGCTCCTGTATCCACTTCAAAGTTCACTGGAGGCCCCTCCACTTCAAATGTTACCCTGAGCTCGGGGAGGGGATCCGAGTCCTGACATTCCTAGTCCTCTTCTAGAGTCAGCATGGCGGGCTGCCGTGGCTTCTTCTTTTTGGGGCACTCTTTGACTCAGTGTCCTTTTTCTCTACAGTAGGCACATTGATCTGAGGCCAGGGAAAGCCTTTGGCGTGGGCCCAAGTATCCCTTTCTGACTCCCTGCTTTTTAATTTCTGGCGTATTTGCTGCTGTGAAGAAAATCTTAGCCAATGCTTTTGTCTGCCTTTTGCTCCTTTCATCCTTTTTTTCTTCCCTTTCCTTCTCTCTCCTCTGTTCCGTGTCCTCCTCAGTTTCTCTCTTATAATATACTTATATACTTATAATATATACTTATAATATATATCTTATAATATACTTTCTCAGCTTCTCTGTCTAAATCTCTTAAGGTCGTATTTTGTAACCCATCTAGACATTGTAACTTTCTCTTAATATCTTGGGCAGCCTGCTCAATAAAGGCCATTGTAACAAATGCCTTTTGGTCATCTGCCTGAGGATCAAAAGGAGTATATTTTCTATATGCTTCCATAATTCTCTCCAGAAACATAGAGGGAGACTCATTAGGCCCTTGGATAATCTCTCTTACCTTTGCTAAATTGGTCGGCTCTCTGGCGGCCACTCTGAGACCCGCTATTAGAGCCCGGCGATAAGTGGACAGATGCTTCCTACCTTCAAAGGTGTTGGGGTCCCAGTTGGGTCGGTTCATGGGCCCATAGGGATGGAGAGAGAGCATCACAGGGGCTTCTGAGTTTTCTATTATCCATCGCCGGTGGGTTCTTTTAGGTTGCCCATCTTCCTCCAGGGGAGGAGGGGTTGCTGCTGCTGTGGGGAAGTCCCCTGGAGGGCTTGGGTCTGGCCCAATTGCCTCTAGCAGTGGAGAGGCTGAGTCAGCGGTGGGAGGATCATCAGGAACTGTGTTGGGGGTTGGGGAGGGAGAGTAGACAATAAGGAGGGGGTGGAGTGTCCAGTCTTGTGACTCAGGGAGAATGGAAGGAAGAGGGAGAGGAGCGGAAAGTTTGAATGATAGGAATGTTGGGGAAGGAGTATATGGCTGTTGATCTGGGTGGCCACGTGGCCCCGGCTGAATGACAATATCTCTGAATTTTCGGATTAGAGGAAAGTGGAAGGATTCTTCTGGGGCCATCTGAATTCGAGGATGGGCCATTCTGAAGCACAGAGAGTCTGCCAGGTACGGTGTTTTACTGAAAAAGAAAGATTCTGGGCCCTTGAGCGGACATCAGTCCAATGATCAAGGGTCAGGGACAGAGAAGAGGAAGTGCTTTGTCCCATAATGGGAGTTACTCAAACAGGGACATTGAAGACACAAACACAACACAAAGACAAACAGTAAACGTTTAACATGAGTCCAAGACAAAGATTTGAACTGAGTAACTGGAAAATATTGATGGGTTAGACAATAAAAACAGACAGTAAACTCAACATGAGTTCAGAACAATGACCAAAACTGAGTTACCGGCAAAACCTGATGGGCTGGCAAATCAAATCCTGAAGCAAAACATAACCGAGTTGAGGAAACTACTATTCCTTGAATTCCCTAGTCCTCCGGAGTGTCCCTCAGGGACGTGATCTTGGCTCTGTGACACGTCTGTCACACCATAGGAGAGAGCTAATGCTCTTCACCAACAGCCACTTTGCCACGCCCTAGCCTGAAACCCGAAACCAGAAAGAGGCACCTTACTTACCCCGAGAGGACTCCCTTGAGGTCTTCCATTCACCGCTCCCGGATATCTCACCTGGGGCCTCCAGATGAAAAGGTGCTGCGAACATCAAAGGAAAAGACAACAAAGAGGATTTCTCATGCATCAGCAAAGGGTTTATTGGGGGTCCAGAATGCTAGGCCTCAGAGCTCCCTTCAGAGGAGCAAAGAACAAAGAGCCCCGAGAACAACTTGAGCAGAGTTTATATACATTCTTTAGAGAGCTCAGGGACTTTACCTACATCATAGCCTCCTTTAGGAAATCATCATGTACCACGGGAAAATGAAATAACAACTCTAAAACATGATTAGCACATTCATTGGCGGGAAAAGTTGGGGCAGGGGGTGATTGGTCAGCCCTCAGAAGGGGTATACATTTAAACTGATTGGTTGAAGCCCTGAGATGTATACGTGGTGAGATGCACGGCTTCTGGGAAGGGGTTGTTAAGTAACTAGGTGGTCAGGGAAGATTTTAACACACATCTAATGGGCAGTTCCAGGAATTGTCTTAACTGCCACAGGAATTTCAGGTTCTGAGTGCAACTTGGAAACTTTACAAAACCTGGTTCATTACATTTCGATTTCAATTTCTTTTATTCTTTCAGAACCTTACAGTGGAAGGTGAGAGACTTCATTCACAATGACTGCTCTTTTGGCTATATTGGTTTTGGATGCACACATGGGATCAATTTTTTGATCCGTCTGTTGCTGATAATCTAAGCCACAGCCTCACACAGGGCCAAGAGCCTGATTAAGACACATCTCTTTCCAAAGCAATTACTTCTCTGAGGTCAGTTTCAGAACTCAGTCTCTGAGGAGAATCACACCAGTGTTCAAAACCAGGTGGACCCAGTCATCTCTTCCAACTGCCACACAAATGACCACAATTAAAACCAAATCCCTCTCACATGGCACTCAACTTCTTACATATATACACTCATTATACCCTTTGGCTAGAGGTTTTCATGAATGGCGCAGCCCAAGAGAGTGTCCAAAATAAGCTCCCTTGCCCCTCATTTGCCTAACCTCAGGGTGGCCTGAACACCCTTCCTGTGAACTAGGATTGATCACATAGTTCTTCCTTTAATACTGCTCTGCTTCTCCAATTTGAGGCCTACTGACTGTCAGGTTTAGATTCCTTATGTGATTTGGAGTAATTAGGAAACAAAAGCAACTTTGCAGCGCTTGAAAGAACTTATTTGACCCAAATGATCCCTATTCTCACTTGGTGGAAGTCAGGAAACTTACAGAGGAAGGCGAGAGACTTCATCCACAATGACTGATCTTTTTGCCATTTTGGTTTTGGATGCACACATTGCATCTTTCTTTAGATCCATCAGGAGCTGATAATCTAAGCCACAGCCTCACACAGAGCCACAAGGCTGATTCAGACACATACTTTTCCAAAGCAGTTAAGCAAAGAGCCACAGGTGATGCCCATTCACTTCCATTTGAAAACTTTTTTCTTCAAAATTCACAAAGGGGTGGCCTGAGGCAAAGACCTTCCTGACTTCAGGGTAACAGAACAATAAGTCAGCAAATCCCAATGCAGGGTTTCTCCACTGAGACTTTACTAGTCACAATGATTTCTGAGTTTTGTGAGATGCTTGCAATTCCCTTCAGCTATCCAGTACATGGCCATGTCACAGAGCTTGGATGTGGTACATATCTTGGACAAAAAAAAATGAGCCTATTCTGGAGAGTGGCCAGAATTCAGGAAGAAAACAGGAACTTAGGAAGATAGTAGGTGTTGCCCATCGAAAAGCAACCAACAGTCCTTTCCTAAAATGGGCAGGATGAATTCTGGGAAGCTTTCTACTAGACAGGATACATCCATTGATCTATTCTGCTTTCTAATATGTACAACCAAGGACAAAGTGGGATACACAGACACAGACACAGTCGCCTTGTCAAAGGACTTTCTAGAAACAGTCCACTCTAAACCAAACAAACCACCTTTCCTACCTATTCTCAGAACATGAGACAAAACCCCAAACTCACACCCACAATCAAAAAGTCACCTCCTTCCCCCATGTAAGTCTGTGACTATCCAGAGTGTCCTCTGACTGGTGGTCCATACTATGTTCCCCCAAAATGGCCTGTCCTGTCTCAGGTCTGGTCTTCTTGTCCATCTCTGTGAAGTTGTATGGAGCCTGTGCTGACCACTACCTGCTTTCTCATTAAAGGCCCATCTTCAGAGCTCTACTTGCATTTTGTCATCCTCAAACCATTAGGTACCAAGAGAGACAGACTCTCTCCTTGGTAAATCCAAACAAGTAAGTCCACTGGGAATGGGACTGGGACTGGCTCTGTGTGCCTGGCTTTCTGGATCCCAAGTTCAGAGAGTTACATCACCAAAGAAGTGAGGTAGGTCAATTCCAACAGAAAGGGAATGAGGTCACTGCCTTGGCAACCACTTTGTCCTAACACTTGTTTCCAAGGGTCCCTTGAGATGGAGGCTGCCCCTACTTCCTGTGACACTTTCAGAAGTTAGAATGGTATATCAACCGTAGACACCAAGGAGAAGCTCTCCACACAGGGTTGGTTTGGTCCATCTTCTTTATATCAGTAGGAGAGAGGCTGATTCAGACACATCACTTCATCCTGAACAGGTGGTTTGGCATGGAAGATGACTTTTGCTCTCTCAGGTCCTTCATAGCTGCTACATCTTCTCTAGGGATCATTTCTCATCAAACTTTGAGGTTCTCAGCAGGTGAAAGATCCCCTACATTCCTGTATTGTAAGACCAACTCTGTCCCTGCTCTTTTGTGAAGTTAGATTGAGGGAACAGTGTATGGTTAGGGTTAATAACATATTCTATTTGGGTTAGGAAACATTCTGCGGGATGAATAATGGTATTGGGAACCTGCGATATTCACAAGAATATATAGGTGAAATATAAGTATGAAACCTGAAATCTAGGTACGATTTGAAGCCCTGAAGGGCAATGGGCCCTTTAGTGAGATACTTTGCTTTGAATTATGTTCTGAACAGATATCTCAGATAAATCGATGTGCAATGGCAAAGGACCTTGTACCTTGGATGATTAAATGTCCTAGAGAACATCCAGTCAAAAAGGAATAGTCGGCAGGATTAGGAAGGTTGTCAGTAGGTTTAGAAAAAAGAGTGAATATAGGATTTGAACGAAAGTTTCATTAGCAATAGGGTTTTGGGTAGAGAGTGAACATAAATATGAGCACATATGAAGAGTCAGTCACAATGATGAACTGGGGAAAATATGTAGGAAAGCAGATATCAATAGAGACATTAGGAAATCAGGCAAAGTATAATGTAATATTGTTAGACATTTTCAACATGGTTGAGGTTGAATATATAATCTTAGGAAGAAAGAAATATGTTGCCTCCAATAGGATTGACATTTGAGAGCATTAGGCAACCTGGACATGGTTGCTTTTAGTAATCAATGCTCACTTTCCATTTTGCTTTGGTGAAAGGTTAATAGGCACTTGTCACTTCCTGTTTTTCTGTATGCTTAACAAACCACTGTTGAAATCTTGAGAACTGTTTGCTAATTTTGTTCCCAGGATGTGCTGTCCCCAACTGCCAAACTGCAGAATATACTCCTTCACCCGGGTGCATGCAAACCGCACACTCGCCCTGACCCATCAATAAATTTCCCATTCTGCCCTCTCCAAGAAAAGTATATAAGCTCTGTTAAAGCTGTTCTCAGGGCTCTCTGCTCTATTCAAGTGAGCTCTGAGCCCCAGCATGCTGGACCCCCAATAACCTCTTTGCTGTGGCCGAGTGAAAATGCTATACTGTTCTGTACTTAAAAGATGCTTTCTTTTGCTTGCCTCTGCATAAAGATAGTCAGTTGCTGTTTGCTTTCGAGTAGGTAGACCCAGAAACCGGAACGTCTTGTCAACTAACTTGGACTAGACTTCCACAGGGGTTCAAAAACTCCCCCACTCTCTTTGATGAAGCCCTTCACAGACATCTCTACAACTTCAGAACTACGCACCCCGAAGTCATTCTGCTTCAATATGTGGATGTCCAGCTACTGGCAGCCAACACCAAAGAAAACTGTGAGTCTGAGACCCAAGCACTATTATCTGAGCTTGCTCAACTTGGGTAGAGAGCTTTGGACAAAAAGGCCCAAATTTGCAAGCAAGAAGTAATCTTCCTGGGGTATTTCCTTAAGCGCGGTAAATGATGGCTCACTGAGCCCAGAAAACAAACCGTTGTGCAGATACCACCCCCATTTAACAGGAGACAACATAGAGAGTTTCTTGGGACTGCTGGCTTTAGCAGGTTATGGACCTGGGTTTGTGTTCTTAGCTGCTCCTTTATACCCGCTGTTAAATGAGAATGCCCAATTCCAATGGACCCTTGAGCACCAGCAAGCTTTTGATAACATCTAAGAACACTGACACTGAACTCCTCAACTTCACTGAGCCCAGCCTGCAATTTCAGAAAGCCCTACACTACATTAAAAATGTACATCAACTCAATCAACTTGGTTCAAAAAAACTGCCGGCATTACTGTAGGATCAAGAACAGAGTTTTAGACTAATTCACTCACAGTGAAAGGAAATAATTGAATGGGTAACAAAAGCCTGTCAGTTCTGTCAATTGGTTAATGCTTACCCTTCCAAGCTTCCTGCAGGAAAGCACCTATGAGGAACCAGACCAGGACAATTCTGGGAAGTGGACGTTACTGAAATTAAGCCAGCAAGGTATGGACTTAAATATCTCCTAGTCTTTGTAGATACATTTTCAGGATGGATTGAAGCCTTTCCCACCAAAAAAAAAAAAAAAAAAAGAAAAGAAAACCGGCACAAATTGTGGTCAAGAAGATCCTGAAAGATATTTATCAAAGACACGTCCTGCCTAATTTAATATGGTCTGATAATTGAACAGCCTTCATGGGCCAGGTAAATCAGGGATTAGCCAGGACCCTGGGGATTAATTGGAAGTTACATTGTGCTTATAGACCCCAGAGCTCAGGACACTTAAAAAAAATAAATAGAACCATTAAAGAGACCTTAACAAAATTAAGCTTAGAGACCGGCATAAAAGATTAGACTATGATTCTGCCTTATGCACTGTTTCATGCAAGAAATACTCCCTTTCTTTCTTTGTGTAACCTCACCCCCTATGAAATTCTCTATGGGGCCCTTCCTACACTAAGAGACCTAACCCCGACTCTAAGACCTAAGGATCCCTTCCACACACCCTTGCTTGACATACTTAAATCTCTTGTAAGAACTCAGCTATACCTGTGGAAACAGCTGGCCACTGCCTTCCAACCTGGGGACGAGGGGAATCCACATTGATATCAAGAAAGAAACTTCCTCTACATAAGATGACATCAGGTGTCATCCCTGGAACCCCGCTGGAAAGGACCATTCCAGGTGCTACTTATAACACCTACAGCAGTAAAAGTAGAGGGAATCACTTCCTGGATCCATGCCTCTCATCTCAAGCCTGTGCCATGTCCAGACTCTGGCTGAAAACTGGAAAAGACTGTTAACCCTTTCAAATTGCATATTCGCCACGTGGGTAAGGCTATAGACTCTCTCCTTGGCCACCCGTAGTCCTAACGCTCATCAGTCGCTTCAGCAGCGATGGCTGATCACAAATACTACTAGACAAGAAGTATGGTCTATCTTGCATACAGCCCCCTTAGGGACCTGGTGGCCATCTCTCCACCCAGACATTTGTCAGCTGGCTATAGGTCTTTCCTATTAGGATATCCCTGATGAAGAGGATCTCACTAAAATTCCATTAAATCCTTTCCGTACCATAGATAATGGAAACAAACATTATGGTTGTAGGGACAGGCAAGCCAGATGCAGGTTGGCTAGCCTATATTAGTATGTTTGCCCGGCAGACTATCAAAGCCACAAACCGCCACGGCTGTGTGGGGGAAAAGCCGACTTCTTCTGTAAGTCATGGGGATTTGAGCATACAGGGGCTGCCTGGTGGAACCCAAAATCCTCATCAAATTCAGGACACAGCATTGGCCATATTACCATTTAGAAAACCCAAACTGATGGCCAACAGAGGAGTCTCTAGATCCTCAAATTCTGTGTGACCTTTTTAACTTCTGCAAGTGCTCAAAAGGGTGAAAGGAAATTCCCCTATGTGAAGGCCTTTTTCCTCTTTCGCTCACATCCTGAACTATGCTTCTCCAATAGTTCCTCAAACTCAGCCTTCTGCTCCAGACTCTCTGCTGTCAGTCCCACCTCAGCAAACCTGATTTCTCTTCTCCAATTACTAGATCAAAAACCGAAACCTCCGCCGGTTCTCAGAGCATTGCCCTCTTGCTGAGGTAGCAGGTACTGAGGTACCCATCCATCCACTCACTTCTCTCTTTTCTTGTCAGTGCCCACACCGGGTCCCACCAGGTCCTCTTACCACTTAACCCAAAGCTCAAACCAGCTTAGGAGAGCCCTCAGACACCTATCGAAGATGTAATGAAAATGGCGTTTAAAGTTGCTTTGTCATCACTGAAAACAGGTTACTAAGAATTTAAAGTCCCTCACAGGCTTTTTGGGATACTCACTCCCGTCTTCCTCTCTGCTCTACCGATTCTACTGCTCAATTTATGTTGCTAGGAAAATCCCAAACCCCTTTCCCATTATTCCTTTACATCTCTCCTTCCTTATTCTCAGATCCACGGAGCTGCTCTCACCCCCCGCCTTCCCCGTCTTCCCCCTCTGTACCAGGCCCACAGAAAAATCTTCACTGAACTTCTCCAGAAGTCTTCACCATGGCTGACTTTAGGACTTTCAGCAAAAGAGTCTCTATAAATGAGTTCAGTGTAGATTAACTTCCTCTTTTTCTGTTGCCCTTTTCTACTTGGCTACTGGCTGGAAAAATCAGCACTCCTAAGCTAGACACCCCCTTAATAGTTTTTCACAGAATATGTTAACAAGGCCTCTGGCCTTGAGCTGGGGCTTCACAGAGATGGCTACATTTCTAAGATAAAAATTTCCAAACTGGGCTCCATGGTAACAGTTGGCAGGGGGATAAAAGAAAAGGAAAAAAAAGCTCTCTGCCTCCCAGGTGTCCTTGAAAAGTTAACTTGCCCACAATAAAGGAAAAAACAGAAAAAAAAGCTTCTTTTTGTGAATTTCTGCAGACTGTGAACTTCTGAGTCCCTTCTCTTTCATGTTGGGTACAAAATTCTGAAACTACCTAAACTTGGGGTTCAGGATGTTAATTGATTACAACAGAAGCAATGCCCTCTGAATCCGGTTGCAACCAAATAGGACTGTTTCCCTGTCTTTGGTGCTATCTTAAGTGCCGTGCCTTGTCCGTCCCTACAACAGTATAATTCTATATACTTAAACATTGTTCATGTTTTCATGAAATGGTCAACAGATGTGATTAATTGTGTAATGGTGAAGATGTCTCCCAGATTGCTCTATAATGACCCAGGTTCATTTGAAGTTCAAACACGGGGGCATACAACCCGGTTCCACTGGGAACATATATCCCTCACTTTAGCCATCATATTAGGAATTGGAGTTGCGGCAGTGGTAGTCACAGGAACCACTGCCCTGCTCCATGGTACACAACAAATGACCCAAATAGAAGCAGCAAGAGACCAAAACTTAAAGATAATAGAAACCTCCATCACAGCTTTGCAGGAATCTTTTACATGTCTCTCTGAAGTTGTTTTACACTCCAGTTGAGAGTTGGACCTCCTCTTCATGAGAGAAGGGGGCCTTTGTGCTGCATTGATGTAAGAATGTTGTTTTGATGCCGACCATACTGAGGTTGTAAAAAAAACCTTTGAGTAAAATAAAAGGATGCCTTGAAAAGCATCAACGAGAGAGAGAGGCCCAAAAAGGGTGGTTTGAGTCTTGGTTCACACAGTCCCCCTGCTTATCTACGCTTTTATCAACCCTGGCCTGTCCAATAACAATCCTCATATTATTGCTAACTATAAAACCCTGTTTGCTCAACAATGTAATTTCTTTTCTCCAAGCTCAAATTGGATAAGTTAAACTTATGGTAATACCCCACTAGCAGACATAGAATGTGACACGTCCCAATAATCACTTTTATGATTAAAAGTAGCAAGAAGAAGAAGTGGGGAATGAAAGGTTAATAAAAAAGGTACTTGTAACTTCCTGTTTTTCTGTATGCTTAACAAAACACTGTTGAAATATTGAGAACTGTTTGTAATCTTGTTCCCAGATTGTGCTGTCCCCAACTGCCAAATTGCAGAATGTATTCCCTCACCCAGTTGCTCACTAACCACCCACTCGCTCTGACCCATCAATAAATTTCCATCCCTGCCCTCTCCAAGGAAAGTATATAAGCTCTGCTTAAGCTGTTCTCAGGGCTCTCTGCTCTATTCATGTGAGCTCTGAGCCCCAGCTTGCTGGACCCCCAATTAACCCCTTGCTGTTGCATGAGACACTATCTTGGTGATCTCTTCCACCGACGCTTGCAGGAACATTACTTGGATGTTTGAATGTAGAAGAGAAAATCCAGTCATAAACGGATAGTCGGTAAGATTAAGAAGATAGTCGGTAGGTTTAGGAAGAAGAGTGAGTATAGGATTTGGAAAACAATATCTTTAGTAATAGGGGTTCGGTTAGAGAGTGAATGTAAATGTCAGCACATGTGAACAGTCACAATAATGAAGTGGGAAAAATATGTAGGAAAGCAGATATCAATAAAGACATTACGAAATCAGGCAAAGTATAAAGTGCGTGATACGATTAGACATTTTCAACAGAATTGAGTTAGAATATATAATCTTAAGAAGAAACAAATATGTAGTCACCAATAGGATTGTCATTTGAGAGCATTAGGCAACTTTGACATGGATGTTTTTTGTAATCTATGCTCACTTTCCATTTAGGCTTTGGTACAATCAAAAGTGTGACCTTTACATTTGTCTCCAGAATACTACTGTGATAAAATGTATATGTAGATGTGGTGGACATGAGTGTTTCTTCCACCATTTCTGGGAGCAATATTTTGAAGACATATAAATGGGTATTGGGGGTACAAAGAGGTGTACACTGTGTCATTGAATATACAGATAATGCATGAATAGACCATAAGTGAATAAATAATATAACTGGTTCCACATTAAATAACGGATTGAATAGATATCTGAAAATATATAAGAAATCTTATATTGATATACAATCATTCATTCCAACCAATGATACATCTAATATTAATATTAGGGTTACGGTTTATTATGAAGATATGTTAGTTTTGCTACAAAAGTGATTATGGAAATCGAAAATAATGTGTTTGGAAAGAGTCAGTCATAATGCTGGCAATATGTAAACAAGGCCTCTGGCCTTGAGCTGGGGCTTCACAGAGATGGCTACATTTCTAAGATAAAGAAGTTACCAACTGGGCTCCATGGTAACATCTGGCTGAGAGAAAAAAAAAAGAGAAGAAAATAGCTCTGCCCCATTCCCGGTATCCTTAAAATGTTAACTTGCCCAGAACAGAGAAAAAAAAAAAAACAGAAACAAAAACTGCTTTTTATAAACTTCTGCAGATTGTGAACTTCTGAGCCCCTCCCATCCATGTTGGGTACAAAATTCTGAAACAATTTAAACTTGGGGTGCAGGGGATTAAATGATTACAACAGAAGCAATGCCCTCTAAATCCGGTTGCAACCAAATAGGACTGTTTCCGTGTCTTCGGTGCTATCTTAGTTGCCTTACCTTGCCTTGTCCATCCCTTTTCTCATGAAAAGACCAGTCGAGAAACATGGAGGAATGCATGTGCTCTGAAGCAGAAAATGATTGATAGTGAAACAAATGCCTATTAATTTTCTAACTTGTGGATGAAATATATATCCTATGATGTGCATAAATTGAAGAAATAGTAATCTACCAGTGTTGAATAAAAATGAACGTCAAAATACACATTATGTCTGATTGGAATCTACTTGCATTGATGTTAAACTGGGTCAGGTACTGTAGAAATATTAGGATTTGTGTTCACCATTCACTCAAGTTACTTTTCAGTATAGGAAAGAAATATGTTTTTATGGTTAATGAATATTTCTAAGAATAATCTTTGGAAAGTTGATTATAAATTTACGTATATGAATATGAATGAATTTCGTGAGTGTAAAATAAGACACATATTTCATATTTTGAAAAATCTGGAGAGTGTATATATATATATATATGTGTGTGTGTGTGTGTGTGTGTGTGTGTGTGTGTGTGTGTGTGTGACTAAAGTCACGGTGGCATGGACACCCTTCTTGTGAACCAGGAGTGACCAAATAAGTCTGCCATTAATACTTTTCCACTTCTCCAATTTGAGGCCTTCTGACTTTGGCGTTTAGATTCTTTATGTGAAATGGAGTCAAGAAAAAAACGAAGCACTTATGGATTTGCCTCTGCATGGTTTTGAAGAATTCATTTGACCCAAAGGATCCCTATTCCCCTTGATGGAGGTCAGGAACTTTACAGAGAAAGGCGAGAGACTTCATCTACAATGACTGCGAATTTTTGCCATTTTGATTTTGTATGCACACATGGGATCTTTCTTTACATCCATCAGGTGTTGGTAATCTAAGCCACAGCCTCACACAGGGCCAAGAGACTGATTCAGACACATCCCTTTCCAAAGCAGTTAAGCAAAGAGCCACAGGTGATGCCCACTCATTTCCATTTGAAAACTGGTTTCTTCAGGCTTCAGAAAGGGGTGGCGTGAGGCAAAGCCCTTCCTGACATTCAGGGCAAAAGAACAATAGGTAAGCAAAAGGCCCATAGCGGGGTTCCTCCACTGAGACTTTACTGGTCACACTGATATCTGAGTTTTCTGAGATGCTCGCCATTCCCTTCAGCTATCCAGTACATGGCCATATCACAGAGCTTGGAGGTGGTAAATATCTTGGACACAAAACCATGAGCCTATTCTTGAGTGTAGCCAGAATTCAGGAAGAAAATGGGAACTTAGGAAGTTTGTAGGTGTTGCCCTTCGATAATGCAAGCCACAATCCATTCATAAATTGGGCAGGATTGATGCTGGGAAGCTTTCTACTAGACAGGACACATCCATTGATGCATTCTCTTTTCTAATGTCTACAAAAACAGACACATTGGGATACACAGACATAGAAACACTTGCCTTGTCAAACGACTTACTAGAAATAGTTCACTCCAAACCAAACAAACCGCCTTTCTTACCTTTTCTCAGAACATGAGATAAAACCACAAACACACAACAAAAACCACAAAGGCAACGCCTTCCCCCAAGTAGGTCTGTGACTATTCGGAGTGTACTCTCACTGGTGAGCCTTACTATGTACCTCCAAAATGGCCTGTCCTGTCTCAGATCTCGTCTCTTTGGCCAACTCTGTGAAATTGTCAGGAGCCCGTGGTGAGCCACTACTTGCTTTCTCTGGAAAGGCCAGTCTTCAAAGCTTTCCTGGCATTTGGCCATCTTCACATCAATAGATACCAAGAAAGACTGACTCTGTCCTTACAAAATCCAAACAAATGAGCTCACTGGGACTGGGACTAGGACTGGCTCTGGGTGCCTGGAATCCTGAATCGCAAGTTCAGAGAGTTCCATCACCAAGGAATAGAGATGAGGTCACTTCCTTCAGGAACTGAATGAGGTCACTGCCTTTGCAACCACTTTTTCCTAACAGTTGCTTCCAAGGGTCCCATGAGATAGATGCTGCCCCTATTTCCCGTGACCCTCTCACCAGTTAGAATACTATATCACCCATAGGCACCCGTGAACAGCTCTGCACACAGGCCTGGATTGGTCCATCTTCTGTACATTAGGAACAGAGACACTCAGTCAGACACAACCCCTCTCCAGACAGGGTTGTTTTCCATGGAAGATGACTTTTGCTCTCTCAGGTCCTTAATAGCTGCCTACATCTTCTCCAGGGATTATTTCTGCATGGAACTTTGAGGTTTTCAGCAGGTGGTATATCCCCTACATTCCTATATTGTAAGACCAACACTTTCTCTGCTCTTTTATAAAGTTAGAATGAGGGAATAGTATATGGTTTGGGTTAATTACATGTTCGATTTGGGTTAGGAATCATTTTGCTGGATGAATAATGGTATTGGAAATCTGTGATATTTATAAAAATATAGAGGTGAAATATATGTATGAAAACAGAAATCTAAGTAATATGTGAAGCCCAGAAACGGATTGGGCCCTTGATTGGGAGACTTAGCTTTGAATTATGTCCTGCACAGATGTCTCAGATAAATCAATACACAATGGCATCGGACCTTGTACCTTGAATGATTGAATGTCGAAGAGAACATCCATTCAAAAAAGGATAGTCAGTAGGATTTGGGAGATAGTTGGTAGATTCAGAAAGAAGAGTGAGTATAGGATTTGGACCAAAAGTTATTTAGCAATTGGGTTTCAGGTAGAGAGTGAATGTAAATGTCAGCACAAATGAACAGTCAAAATGATGAACTGGGAATTTATGAAGGAAAGCCGATATCAATAGAGACATTAGGATATCAGGCAAAGTAAAGTGAGTGATAGGATTAGACATTTTCAACAGGGTTGAGTTTGAATATATAATCTTAGAAAGAAACAAATATGTAGTCAACAATTGGATTGACATTTGAGAGAATTAGGCAACCTGGACATGGATGTTTTTAGAAATCCATGCTCACTTTAAATTTAGACTTTGGTACAATCATAAGTGTGACCTTTGCTTTATTTTCCAGAATATTACTGTGATAAAATGTATATGTAGATCAGGTGACATGAGTATTTCTTCCACCATTTCTGGGAACAATATTTTGAAGACGTATAAATGAGTATTGGGGGTAGAAAGTGGTGTAGTATCTGTCTAAGAATATAGAGATAATGCAAGAATAGACCATACTGTGAATAAATAATATAATTGGTCCGCTTTAAATAATGGATTGAGTTGATATCTGAAAATATACAGAAAATCTAATGTTGATATAAAATCATTCATTCCAACCAGTTATACTTCTAATGGTAATATTAAGGTGATATTTCATTATGAAAAGTGTGTGAGTTATGCTTCAAAAGTGATTATGGAAATCGAAAATAATGTGTTTAGAAAGAAGTCTTGTTAAAAAACATGGAGGAATACATGTGTTCTGAAGAATGAAGTTATTGAAAGTGAAACAAATGCCAATAAATTTGCTAACTTGTGTATGAAATATATATCTTATGATGTGCATAAACTGAAGAAATAGTAATGTACAAGTGTTGACTAAAAATGAACATCAAAATACACATCACGTTCCATAATTATCTACTTGCATTGGTGTTAAACTGGGTCAGTTACTGTAGAAATATTAGGATCCGTATGCACCATTCACAGAAGTTAGTTTTTATTTCTAGGAAACAAATATGTATTTCAGGTGGATGAATATTTCTGAGAATAATCTTTTGAATATTTGATTATAAATCCACATACATGAATACGAATAAATTTAGGGAGTGTACATTGAGACCCATATATTTCATATTATGAAAAACTTGGAGAGTGTACACACACACACACACACACACACACACACACACAGACATTAAAAAGTAGCAATATATATGGAAATCGAAATTCATCATGAAATGTATATCATCCACTGATCCAAAAATATTCATTATACTGAACATGATTTTATTTATCATGTTGTTCATCTACGAAGCTCACCCATAGGTTGAATTTTCAGTTCCAACTGTGTTTAGGTGGAGTGATCTCTTCTCCCAATTTGTATCTGCAAAGTCAGCCACCTCACAAGAATGTACATGTGATAACAGGTATGATTCAATATGTGCATATGAAATAACATGTGCTGAATTGGCTACAGAGAAAGGCAGAGAGGAATTCATCTATTTGTTAACTTTAAAAACACATGGAGAACTATTTCAACAAAATATTGACTAGATTTATAAGTCCTACCCTGTATAATGCAAAAGGCAAGTCCAGCAATACACTATGTCTCGTCTAAACTGCTTGTATTTCTATTCGGTTTGGGTTATTTTTCTCCATCATATTAGAATTAGTAGTCAGAGTCTAGTAGGGTATGCGTTAGTGTTAGGCATTCAGCATTTTGAATTGAAAATAGGAAAATGAATCCAATGTGTATGTAAATATGTGCTTCACAAAAATCTTCCCACTCTAATCCAGAACAATGCCTTGACTTTACCTTCACTCCAAGTAAAATACAATTAGAGTGGATGAGTTAGAAAATCTGTGAATACATATCTGGAATGTAATATGCTCAAGAGTTCACAACTTTGAAGGTGGTAGAGGAGTTTCCAAAAGTAAGGGACAGGTAAATACTCCACAAAAATGGAGCTCTTCTGGACTAAAGACTTCTGGTGAAACTGCCTCTGAGTTTGGGCACTTGAAATATTTGTTGTTGTCAGGAGTTTTAGCTTTTTTTGTAGAGAGACCATCAAAGCTAGGTATGTATCTAAGTGACCTGGAGGACATGGTTTCTTATTTTCTAATGAACATGAGGCAGCAGTGCTGAATTCTCTCTTTGTAGGTAAACTGTGGCCACTGCGGGCAAACTCTTTCCGTGTGGACTGTAAAGCCATCTGGCCATCCTCCACTTGTCGATGTGTTTCTTGCTGCTGCAATGTGAGTTTGGTATTTGCTTCACAAAATACAAGGAGTTAAACTGGGACACAGTGCTAAAGGGAGTTCTGTCACGTGTGGTGTGTCAGGTTCTGCATGATAATGAACCAACCAGGCTTCAATCCCACATAGCTTGCATCCTTAACCATAGCAATCTGATTCTGAACATTGCCCTGAAAACTCTCCACATAACAAGATGCCTTTACATAGAAGGGTCTGCTGGGTGCACCATGTCAGTCACAAGCCATTTGGAAGCCAATGGCAGATCCACATTGCCCCACCACAGATATTTTATCACACAACTGCACACGACTTTTCTAGGCCCATTTCACATCAGGCTCCAACTTACTGGCATCTCTTTTCTACACCATTTTCATGGTCATGGGAATTTCAAAAATTTCATGGTATTTATCTAGCCATTTTACAAGAATGATGTTGGAGGCACTGTGTGTTTAACTTCATTCAGGAACAATTAAATGGTGAGGAAGCTCATTTCAATGAAAGCTCTGGAGAAATCTCACAGACAAGGCTTCCAAAGAGTGGCCAAAATTTCACAGGAAGCCAGACCTATTGCTGTCTACAATGTGAGGTACATGTGTGTTTTGACTCTCAACTATGACTGCCATGTCTTTCAGAATATAACCATGGGATATCCTGGATTAGATTCCCAGTGCTCCGTGGAAAGCAAACCTGGGCCTAGATCTCGGTTTCCAAGGGCGACTCTCATGCGTGACCAACTAAAATCCCAACATATTTCATGATAACACTTCTCTAAGTCAGCTCTAGAACTCAGTCTCTAAGGGGAATCACACCAGAGTTCAGCCCAGGTATACCCAGTCATATCTTCCAACTACCACACAAATGACCACAATTAAAACCAAAACACTCCCACATGGTCCTCATTTTCTTCCATATATACACTCTCATACTACGCTCTGTCTGGAGGTTTCCATGAGTGGCGAAGTCCAAGACAGTGTCCAAAATAAGCTTTCTTGCCCTTCATTGCCTAAAGTCATGGTGGCCTGGACACCCTTCCTGTGAACCAGGTGTGATCAAATAGGCCTGCCCTTAATACACCTCTGCTTCTCCAATTTGAAGCCTACTGACTGTCAGGTATAGATATTTTTATGTGAATTGGAGTCATGAGAAAACCCAAGAACCTATGTGCTAGACTCTCCAGGGCTTTGAAGAACTCATTTGACACAAAGGATGCGTATTCTCACTTGATGGAGTTCAGTAGACTTACAAAGGAAGGCAAGAGACTTCATCCACAGGGACTGCTCTTTTGGCCATTTTGGGTATGGATTCACACACGGAATGATCCATCAGGTGATGAGAATCTAAGCCACAACCTCACACAGGTCCAAGAGGCTGATTCAGACACATTATCAGCATCAATCACTTGATTTTTTCCTCTGTCTAACTAGCTAGAGAGACCTTCTCTTTTAATTGAATTTTTATCTCTGTCTGACTAGCTCGAGAGACCTTCTCTTTTACTTGAATATTTCTACTATAACTATAATACAACCCAAGAAGATAAAATTATTACTCCATATACTATGAATCAAATTGATGATTTAGATAATTAGTTAAATTCTTGGGCAATAATCATGTGCAAATCTAATGTTTCATTTGATAACCACTTACCATCTAATCCTTTATTGTCTTTTTGGTCATCACATCATGTAATTTTTCCAAAAATGACAAGAAAAACACCTATTATAAATGCTACAAATATATTCACTGATGGGTCAAATAATGGTACAGCAGTAATATTTACACCTGATCGACCTTTTACATTTTTAGTACCCAAACAATTAGCTCAAAATGTAGAGCTTAATGCAGTATTACAAGCTTTTGTGATGCTTAAAGCATCTGTAATTAATTTATTTTCCGATAATCAGTATATAGTTAGTGCTATAGTATCACTTGAAGATGGTAGAAGGATTTCCCCTTCCTCTACTATTTTCTCTTTGCTTTCGACTATACAAAGTCTAATCTGGGACAGGAAAGATCCGTTTTTTATAGGATATTTCAGGACACATACAGGATTGCCTGGAGCCCTTAGTTTGGGCAATTATTTAGCAGATAAAACAACACATGACATTCATACATATTTTCTATACACTAGAAGAAGCTACAAATTTTCATAAAAAGTTTCATGTCAATGCTAATACTTTACAAAAGCGTTTCAAAGTAACTAAGGAACAAGCTAGACAAATAATAAAACAATGTCAAAATTGTGTGACCTTTTTACCACAAGTTAATCTTGGAGTCAATCCTAGAGGATTGATACCTAACCATATTTGGCAGATGAACGTCACAAACTTGCCAGAATTTGGAAAATTAAAATATTTGCATGTTACAGTTGATACTTCTTCTGGATTTTTGATGGGCTCCATTCTTGCTGGAGAAAAAAACTAAAGATGTTATAGCTCATTGCTTACAAAATTTTGCCACTGTGGGCATTCCAAAAGAGTTAAAAACAGATAATGCCCCTGCTTATACTTCTACTTCTTTTAAACAATTTTGCTCATCATTTGGCATTACTCATATAACAGGAATCCCATACAATCCACAGGGAGAAGGCATAGTTGAAAGAGCACATGAAACTATTAAAACGTACATATTAAAGCAAAAAGAACAAATTGGGAAGGGGTATATATTCCCCAAAGGTAAACTTAAAATAACCCTTTTACTCTAAACTTTTTAAATTTGGGTTCATCAGGGCTTAGTGCTGCAGAAAGGCATATATGTCCAAAAAATGTACATAAGCCCAAGGTACTTTGGAAGGATATTCTAACAGGACAATGGAAAGGTCCTGACCAAGTAATTGTCTGGAGTCCGGCGTCTGTTTTTGTGTTTCCACAGGGAGAACAGTAGCCAATTTGGATTCCAGAGAGATTAACTAAAGAGATTTCTACAGACCAAAAATAAGATGATTTGGCTCAAATCAATAAGAGCTGATATGCAGAACTCCAGTTTGGCTGTTCTTACATCTGTGACAGAACCAGAATATTTTTTTCAAATCTATTTTATTATTCCCCTTTCTCATATCATGAAGTTTTATTTTGTTTTTTTTAGCTCATACAGAACTAGGTTAATGTTTTGCTGATCAGTTCTATTTTTGGACAATAGAGTTTTTAGACATTGCAATGGAGATTTCACCTGTAAAAAGTCATAAGGCCTTTAATATTATGTCATGTGTTGTATGTATTATATTATGTGTGCACTTGTGTTTTGTGTTATATGTTTGATTTCACATCTTTTCTGTGTTGACTATATTCTTTTCAAGTTGATATACTTTGTCTTCATTATCTGATGTTCTGACTTCTACTTGATGTAGTCTGTTTGTAATATTCTCATTAGCGCTTTTAATCTGATTTACGGTTTCTTGCATTTCTATGATTACAACTTGATTATTTTTTAACACCTCTATCTCCTGATAAAGCTCATTCTTTGCGGATTTAATTTGTGTGGTTAGTTCCTCTTCAAAATATACTTTCAATGCTTGGATTTGCTGTCTCATGTCTTCTCTAATATTCCGTTCCATCTGAATTAGGAATGCCTTGATTTCTTTCCCTGTCCATATTTCTGATTCTTCTAGGTCCTCCTGTATATTTAGATTGTCCTGCATTGTTTGTAACCCCTTTTCCCCTTGTTTTTTCATATTGTTCACGTTGCTTTCCAGCTCTGTTTGACTGCTTTGTAACTGCTTTCTCCTATACATTTGTTTTGGCTTTGTATATCTCTGTTGTCTCTCTTTTGTGGTGGAAGATTATGCCTAAAAATTTTGGGCTTTGTTGTACTTTAAAGCTGATTCATTTAATTCATATAAGGCTTCTAGGTTCTGTATGCATATAATGATTTGCTGTTTGTTCTTAGGACTATATGTTTAGGTTGGGTGCTCTGGTGGTACAATGGTTAGTATGTCTCGGCTACTTTAGAAGATTGCTCCACTGAAGGTGGATACTACCAGGCAATTGGATCAGGGTGTTGGTAGTAGCTAGGTATTTAGGAGTCTTATAGACAGCCTCGAGACATTCACCTATTTGCATTTAGACAATTACACACAATGAAAGATGTAATGCTTGGAATGAGAGTTGGGGGGTAGGAGAATGAAGGTGCTCTTAAAAAGAAAAAAAGGATAGAGGGAGAGATAGATTAGAGGGGAATGAAAAGAACAATAAAACTTGAAATGGGATAGAAAGAGAGAAGGAAAAGGGGGGAAAGGAACAGGGAGAGAAGAAGGAGAGAAAAAAATATCAACAACAGCAACAACAACAACAAAAAAATTAAAGTCTTAGAGATCCACCTTCTTCTCTTCCAGTAGGCGGAGCTGTGCCTTCCAAGCGGAGTGTCTGCTCTCTACCTGCCGAGAGCTATCCCTGTAGGGCGTCTTCTGGGGGTCTCTCAGACTTGTCAGTCCAGAGCCATTTCACTTCTCCAGCTCTTAACCCCCTTCCTCCTGTCAGCCTGCCAGCCAGGTCCTATTCCCCAGAAGTGATTCTCCAGAGATCTAGTTACACTTGCAGCCCCACCGAGTGCCCCTTTTAATCCTCAGTGCTGTGGTAAACTGGCGGATAAGACCTTAGGGGTCACCACTGGTGATATGGGGGCCTTGGGTTCTGGGCTCCCCTCTGCTTCCCTACGGACACGACCCCTGAGAAGTCAATGAAGTTTCCTGGCTGCTTGTATCAGTATGGGGAGTCACACACCTGCTAAAGTGGAATTTGCTGGGAAGGAATTTCGCCGGCCGAACTCCGATGATGTCACCTCTCTGCTATGGTGGGCCCCAGGCTTCTTGCCGGATTGACCGAGGGGAGGGGTGGGACTGGTCCGGCCCAGTTCACCTCAGCTCCTGGCGCGTGGAGGCTTGGCTAAAGACTTCTTCCTGCCAAGCTGTGTCTCGGCGTCTAGCAGGACCCAGTCACTTTGGCTGCGGGCTGGTGGACGGATCTGCAGCTGTGCCCGCGGTGCGCGGACTGTGGCTGGTGAATCTCGAACTCCGCGTCTAGTGGCAGGGTCCCACTCGTCTGGGTCACACAGACGCTTCAAAAAAATTCTTGTAGCTCCCGGGCAGTCTCCCTTCAGTGGAATTTTGCTAGGAGAATCTCCGTTGGTAGAATCAAAGAGTTATCCTTGCGACTTTATGACCCCATCACTGGGAGTGAATTAAAAGCGCAGCCTCTCTGCCCGCCGCCATGTTGGATCCACCTTTTCTTTTCATTATATTTAATAATTCTCTTCTAGACAATGTAAATTGTTAAGAAAATTGTTTTCTTTTAGTGCCTTTTGGAATGTTACATAATTCTTTCTTTAGGCATTGTTGCCAGAATTTCTATCTTCATCCCAGTGCATGTGAAGTCAAAGATAAAACCAATCTACAGCTTCTGCAATAGCCATCACTGAACTGCTTGCAGAACTTGCCTGGACTATGTATCACTTGTATGCATTGTGAACTCACCTGCCTGCATTGTGAACTATCTGTTGGTGCAGTGACGTGTGGTAGTGTTGGGGTATTTCTCTGATGATGTCATCGGTGGTACAATTTTTTCAAAAAGAGCCATCAATTGCCTTGGTGTATCTTCCTCCCTTCTGCTTGTCATGGTTGTTCAGCTAAAATTAGGGGGCCAACAGAGATGAGGCAAAGAGCCTCACCCGCCCGCTGGTACAAAGACCTCTCCACAGGTGTGGATGTATACTGGACCTGTAGTCAGTGACGGGTAAGATCCAATTACAATGGTACCAATCTAAGACAGGAGGCTGACACCTTGAGGTCAGCTCATTCGATAATGGGTAAGAATCATATGTACTATTGGACAACCTAAGGCAGGCATGGTCCCTAAGCCACATGCTTGTTGTTTAAACAGAGAGGGTTAGATGTTGAGAGCCACAGCCCAAGGGGCCAAAGCAAACTTTCAGACTGCCAGCTGATGGTTGGCTCACAGCGGCCCCAGCAACATCTAGCTGATTGGCTCCTCTGCGGTGATGCCCATTGGGCTGTTTCCCCACCCTTTCAAATTATGGAGCTGCTTTTTGGGGGACTTTTTTGACTCTGCTCAAACAACCCAGCCAATCGACCTCAAGAGCAGGAGGAGAGGGGAGGTTGAGAGCTTGTGGGAAGCCGGTGGTGGCAGTTGTGCTCTGAGTGTTTTTCCCGAGGAGCTATTTTTTGGCGTGTGTGGTTCTAAAAATAAAGTTAGCTTTTGACAAGTGGCTCCTGAATTGTGCCCAGCCAGACTGTGTCAATCCTAAATTGATGGAGCAAAATAACCAAAACAGAATAGAAATACAAGCAGTTCAGAGGAGGCATGGTGTATATCTGGACTTACCTTTTGTATGATAAAGGGTAGGTGTTATAAATCAAGTCAATATTAAATTGAAGTAGTTCTCCATGTGTTTTAAAGATAACAAATCCGTGAATTCCTGTCGTCCTTTATCTGTATCCTATTCAGCACATGGATTTTTGTATGCACATATAGAATCCTACCTGGTATCACATGTACACTTTTGTGAGATGGCTGACTTGGCAGATACAAATTGTCAAAAGAGATCACTCCTCCTGAACGTTGTTGGAACTGAAAATTAAAACTACGGGTGAGCTTCCTAGTTGAACAAGATAATACATAAATCCATGTTCAGTAAAATGAATATTTTTGGATCTGTGAAAGATATATATTTCATAATAAATTTCGATTGGCATATATATCGCTACCTTTTAATGTCTCTGTGTGTGTGTGTGTGTGTGTGTGTGTGTATATATATATATATATATATATATATATATATACACACTCTCCAGATTTTTCAGAATATAAAATATATGTGTCTTATTATACAATCCCTAAATGCATTCATATTCATGTATGTGGATTTATAATCAAATGTTCACAAAATTATTCTCAGAAATATTCATCCACCTCAAATACATATTGTTTCCTAGTACTGAAATCTAAATTCAGTGAATGGTGCATAGAAGTCCTAATTTTTCTACAGTATCTGACCCACTTTAACATCAATGCAAGTAGATTACTATGGTACATGATGTGTATTATGACATTCATTTTTATTCAACAATGTTACATGACTATTTCTTCAGTTTATGCACATCATAGGATATATATTTCATTCACAAGTTTTCAAATTTATAGGCATTTGTTTCACTTTCTATCACTTCCTGCTTCAGTACACATGTATTCCTCCATGTTTTTTTGTCTGGTCTTTTCATGAGACTACTTTTCATTTTAGATTTCAATAATCGCTTTTGAAGCAAACCTCACACACTCTTCATGACAAACCATAACCTTAATATTACCATTAGATCTATAAATGGTTGTAATGAATGTATGTATATCAATATAAGATTTCCTGTATATTTTCAGATATCAATTCAATCCATAATTTAAAGTTGGAACCAGTTATATTATTTATTCACAGTATGGTCAATTCATTCATTTTATCTATATTTGTAGACACAGGGTAGACCTATTTGTACACCCAATACTAATTTATACATCTTCAAAATATTGACCACAGAATTGGTGGAAGAAATACTCATGTCACCTGATCTACATATACACTTTATCACAGTAATATTCTGGACACAAAATGCAAAGTTCACACTTATGATTGTACCAAAACCTAAATGGAAAGTGAGCATGGATTACTAAAAACATCCAAGTCCAGATTGCCTAATGCTCTCAAATGTTAATCCTATTGGTGCTAAATATTTGTTTTTTTCTAAGATTGTATATTCAACATCTACCATGTTGAAAATGTCTAATCCTATCAATCAATTTATACTTTGCCTGATTTCTTCATGTCTCTATTGATATCTGCTTCCCTATATATTTTCCCTAGTTAATCATTGTGACTGACTCATCACATGTTCTGACATTTACATTCATTCTCTACGAGAAACCCTATTGCTAAAGAACTTTTGGACCAAATCCTATACTCACTCTTCTTCCTAAACCTACTGACTATCTTTCCAATCCTACTGACTACCCTTTTTAAGTGGATGTTTTCTTCTACATTCAATCATCCAATTTACAAGGTCCTATGCCATTGTTTATCGATTTTTCTGAGACATCTGTGCAGAAGGTATTTCAAAGCTAAGTATCCCAATCAAGGACCCAATGCTCTTCTGGGCTTCAAATCTTACCTAGACTTCTGTATTCATACTTATATTTCACCTGTATATTCTTGTAAGTATCACAGGTTCCCAATGCCATTATTCATCATGCAGAATGATTCCTAACCCAAATCGAACCTGTTATTACCCTAACCATACACTGTTCCCTCAATCTAACTTTACAGAAAAGCAGGGACAGAGTTGGTCTTACAATCAGGAGTGTAGGGGATCTTCCACCTGCTGAGAACCTCAAAGGTCAATACAGAAATGATCCATGGAGAAGATGTAGGCAGCAATGAAGGACCTGAGGGAGGAAAAGTCAACTTCCATCGCAAACAACCTGGTCAGGGTGAAGGGAGGTGTCTGAATCAGCCTCTTTCATTTTAATGTAGAGAAGATGGACCAAACCAAGCCTGTGTGGAGAGCTGTGCCCAGGTGCCTATGGTTGATATACCATTCTAACTTGTGAAAATGTCACAGCAAGTAGGTGCACCCTCCATCTCATGGGACCCTTGGAAGCAACTGTTAGGACAAAGTGGTTGCCAAGGCAGTGACTTCATTCACTTCCTGAAGGAAGTTACCTCACATAACTTCCTTGGTGATGGAACTCTCTAAACTTGGGATTCAGGAAGCCAGGCAACCACAGCCAGTTCCAGTCCCAGTTCCAGTGGTCTCACTTGTTTGGGTAAACCAAGGACAGAGTCAGTCTTTCTTGGTACCTAGTTATGTGAGGATGGCCAAATGCTAGGAAAGCTAAGAAGAGGGGCCTTTCCTGAGAAAGAAGGTAGTGGCTCACCAGTGACTTTTGACAACTTCACAGAGTTGGCCAAGGAGACCAGAACTGAGACAGCACAGTGCATTTCGTGGAAATATAGTATGTCCCACCCATCATAGGACACTCCGGATAGTCACAGACCTACTTTGGGAAAGGTGGTGTCTTTTTGAGTGTGGGTGTGAGTTTGTGGTTTTGTCTCATGTTCTGAGAATATGTAGGAAAGGCGATTTGTTTGGTTTGGAGAGGACTGTATCTAGTATGTCCTCTGACAAGGTGAGTGTTTCTATTACTGTGTATCCCACTCTCTCCGTGGTCTTAGTATTAGAAAAAGAATGCATCATGGATGTGTTCTGTCTAGTAGAAAGCTTCCCAGCATTCATACTGCCAATTTATGAATGGACTGCGACTAGCCTTATCAATGGGCAAAACCTACTATCTTTCTAAGTTCCTGTTTTCTTCCTGAATTCCGGACACTCTCCAGAATAGGCTCAAAGTTTTGTGTCCAAGCTATGTAGCACCTCCAAGCTCTGTCACATGGCCATGTACTGGATAGCTGAAGGGAAGTGGAGCATGTCAGAAAACTCAGATATCATGAAACTCAGATACCAGGAAAGTCTCAGTGGAGAAACCCTGCTTTGGGCCATTTGCTTACCTATTTTTCTGTTGCCCTGAATGTAAGGAAAGTCTTTGGCTCAGGCCACCCCTTTGTGAAGCCTGAAGAAAACAGTATTCAAATGGAAATGAGTGGGCATCACCTGTGGCTCTTTGCTTAATTGCTTTGGAAATGGATGTGTTGAATCAGCCTCTTGGCGCTCGGTGAAGCTGGGGCTTAGATTGTCAGCTCCTAATGGATCTAAAGAAATATCCCATGTGTGCATCCATAAACAAAATTCAAAAAGATCAGTCATTGTGGATGAAGTCTCTCACCTTCCTCTGTTAGGTTCCTGACCTCCATCAAGTGTGACTATTGACCCTTGAGTAAAATGAGTTTTTCAAAGCCCTGCAGATGTGCTAGTGTTGTCTCATGACTACAAACCACATAAGAATCTATACCTGACAGTCAGTAGGCCTCAAATAGTAGAAGCAGAGCAGTATTAATGGCAGGCCTATTTGATCACTCCTGGTTGACAGGAAGAGTGTGCAGGCCACACTTACTTTAGGCAAATGAGGGGCAAAGAAGCTTATATTGGACACTGTCTTGAGCTGCGCCACTTATGGAAACCTCTAGCCAGAAGTTATGATGAATATCTATATGGAAGAAAATGAGGGCCATGTGGGAGTGTTTTGGTTATAATTGTGGTCATTTTTGTGGCAGTTGGAAGAGATGACTGGGTCCACCAGGGCTTCACTCTTGGGTGATTCCCCTTATAGACTGAGTTCTGGAACTGACCTCAGAGTAGTATTGCCATGAATTGAGTTGGGATTTTAGGAGGCCACACATGAGATTCACCCTTGGAATCTGAAATCTAGTCCCAGGTTGGTTTTCCACAGAGCACTGTGAATCTCAGCCAGGATATCACATGATTTTATTATGAAAAACATGGAAGCCATATTTGAGAGTCAAAACACACATGGACCTCACATTGTACAGTTCAATGGGCCTGGCTTCATGTGACCTTTTGGCCACTCTTTGGGAAGCCTTTCCTGTGAGTGTTGTCCAGAGATTTCATTGAAATGAACTTCCTCACCATTTAGTGGTCCCTGAATGAATTGAAACCCACAGTGCCTCCAACTTCATCCTTGAAAAATGGCTAGATGAATACCATCAAATTTTTGAAATTCCCATGACCAGGTGGCACTGGAGAAACTTTGGATGTCCTGTTGCTGATCATGAGTATACAATACAGTGCCTTGATTGACTGGGTTTCATGAAAATGTTGAAGAACAGTGATGCCAGTAAGTTGGAGCCTCCTGAGTAGTGGGCCTAGAGTAGTGGTGTGCAGGTGTGTGATAAAACATCTGTGGTGGAGTCATGTGGACCTTCCATTGGCTTCCAAATAGCTTGTGACTGACATAGTGTAGCCAGCAGACCCTTATATGTAAATGCATCCTGTTATATGGAGAGTTTTCAGGGCAATGTTCAGAATCAGGTTGCTATGGTCAAGGGGCCAAGCTATGTGGGATAAAGGCCTGGTTGGTGCATTCTCTTGCAGACCCTGACACACCACACGTGACAGAACTCCCTCTAGCACTTTGTCCCAGTTGAAATCTTTGTATTTCACGAAGCAAATACCAAACTGCCAGTACAGCAGCAAGAAACGCCACGAAAATTGGAGGATGATCAAATCGTTTCACAGTCCTCACAGGGAGACACATAGCCCCCAGTGGCCACAGTTTACCTACAAAGAGAGAATTCAGCACTGCTGTCTCATGTTCATTGGAAAATAAGAAACAAGATCCTTCAATTCACATAGATGCAGATCCAGCTTTAATTGTCTCACCACAAATGAAGATTAAGCTCCTGACAACAACATATATTTCAAGTGCCCAACCTCAGAGGCAGTTTCTCAAGAAGTCTTTAGGCCAGCAAAGCTCCATTTTTGTGGAGGGTTTACCCTGTCCATTACTTTTGTAAACTCCTCTACCACCTCCAAGTTTGTGAACAACTGAGCATATTGCATTCCATATATATATGCACAGATTTTCGAACTCTTCTCCTGTAATTGTGTCTTACTTGGGGCAAAGGTAATGTCAAGGCATTGTTCTGGATAAGAGTGGGAAGATTTTTCAAAGCACATAATTACATACACATTGGATACCTTTTCCAATTTTCCATTGGAAATACTGAATCCCTGACACTAACCCTTAGCCTACTAGACTCTGACTACTTATCCTAATATGATGGAGAATAATAATCCAAACAGAATAGAAATACAAGCAGTTCAGAGGAGGCATGGTGTATAGTTGAATTTGCCTTTTGCATTATGTAGTGTAGGAGTTATAAATCTAGTCAACTTTTGTAGAAATTGTTCTCCATGTGTTTTTAAAGTTAACAAATATGTGAATTCCTGTCTCCCTTTCTCTGTAGCCTATTTGCACATGTATTTTTATATGCACATATAGAATCCTACAAGGTACAACACGTACATTCTTGTGAGGTGGTTGACTTGGCAGATACACATTGTGCGAAGAGATCACTTCTCCTAAATGCTGTTGGAAGTTAAAATTCGAACTCTGTGTGAGCTTCCTAGTTTAACAACATTATACATAAATCCATGTTCAGTAAAATGAATATTTTTGAATCTGTGGATGATATATATTTCATGGTGAATTTCAATTGGCATATATATTGCTAATTTTTAATGTCTGTGTGCATGTGTGTGTGTATGTGTGTGTGTGTGTGTGTGTATATATATATATATATATATTTATATATATATATATATATATATATACAAACTTTCCAGATTTTACAAAATATGAAATACATGTGTCTTTTTATACATTTCCTAAATTCATTCATATTCATATATGTGAATTTATAATCAACTTTTCACAAGATTATCGTCAGAAATATTCATCCACCTGAAATATGTATTTGTTTCCTAGTACTGAAAACTATCTTCAGTGAATGGTGCCTACAAATCCTAAAATTAATACAGTAACTGACCCAGGTTAACATCAATGCAAATTGATTCCTTTGGGACATGATGTGTATTTTTACGTTCATTTTTATTCAAAACTGGTACATTACTATTTCTTCAGTTTATGCACATAATAGGATATATATTTCATCCACAAGTTCGCTAATTTAGAGGCATTTGTTTCACTTTCAATCACTTCCTGCTTCAGAACACATATATTTTTTCATGGTTCTTGACTGGTCTTTTCATGAGACTTCTTTCGAAACACATTATTTTTGATTTCCATAATCACTTTTGAAGAAAAACTCACACACCTTTCATGATAAACCATAACCTTAATTTTACTATTAGATGTATAACTAGTTGGAATGAATGTATGTATATCAATATAAGATTTCTTATATATTTTAAGATATGAATCCAATGCATTATTTAAAGTGGACCAGTTATATTATTTATTAACAGTATGGTCTATTCATGCATTAGCTCTATATTCATAGACACAAGGTACACCTCTTTGTACCCCCAATACTAACTTATTAATCTTCAAAATATTGCTCCCAGAAATGATGGAAAAATTACTCATGTCACCTGATCTACATATACATTTTATCACAGTAATATTCTGCAGACAAAATGCAAGGTTCACACTTATTATTGTACCAAAGCCTAAATTGAAAATGAACATGGATTACTAAACACAGCCATGTCCAGGTTGCCTAATGCTCTCAAATATCAATCCAATTAGTGACTACATATTGGTTTCTTCCTAAGATCATATATTCAAATTCAACCCTGTTGAAAATGTCTAATCCTATCACCCACTTTATATTTTGCCTTATTTCATAATATCTCTATTGATATCTGTTTTCCTACATATTTTCTCCGGTTCACTATTGTGACTGACTCTTCACGTGGGCTAACATTTACATTCACACTCTAAACAAAATCCTATTGATAAAGAATATTTTTTTTTCCAAAACCTATACTCATTCTTCTTCCTAAACCTAACAACTATCTTCCTAATCCTACCGACTATCCCTTTTTGACTGAATGTTCTTTTCTACACCCAATCATCAAAGTAAACACTGGGCGAGCTTCGGAGGAAGAGACCACCAAAAGACTATCTCATGCAACAGCAAAGGGTTTATAGGGGGTCAGCATGCAGGGGATCGGAGCTCACTTGAATAGAGCAGAGAGCCCTGAGAAGAGCTTAAGCAGAGCTTATATACTTTCTTTGGGGAGGGCAGGGAGTGAAGTTTATTGATGGGTGAGGGAGAGTGGGCGGTTTGCATTCAACCGGGTGAGGGAGTACATTCTGCAGTTTGGCATTTGGGGACAGGACATTCTGGGAACAAGATTAGCAAACAGTTCTCAAGATTTCAACAGTGTTTTGTTAAGCATACAGAAAAAAAAGTGACAAGTACCTATTTTATTAATCTTTCATTCCCCACTTCTTCTTCTAGCTACTTTTAATCATAAAAGTGATCATTGTGGGGTGTCACATTCTATGTCTGCTAGTGGGGTATTACCATGAGTTTAACTTGTCCAATTTGAGCTTAGAGAAAAGAAATTACACGGTTGAGCAAACAGGGTTTTATAGTTAGCAATAATATGGAGATTATTATCGGACAGGCCAGGGTTGATAAAAAAGTAGTCAAACAGGGGGACTATGTGAACCAAGACTCAAACCACTTTTTTTGGTCCTCTCACTCTCTCATTGACACTCTTCATGGTGTCTTTTTAATTTAATCATATTTTTTTTTTACAACTCCATTATGCTCGGAATAAACACAACATTCTTCCCAGGAAGTGACAAATACCTATTTTATTAACCTTTCACTTCCGACTATCCCTTTTTGACTGGATGTTCTCTTCGACATTCAATCATCCAAGGTACAAGGTCCTATGCCATTGTATATTGATTAATCTGACAAATCTGTGCAGAACCTAATTCAAATCTAAGTATTCCAATCAAGGGCAAAATGCTCTTTTGGGCTTCAAATCTTCCCTAGACTTCTGTTTTCATACATATATTTCACCTATATATTCTCATACATATCGCAGGTTCCCAATACCATTATTCATCCAGCAGAATTATTCCTAATCCAAATCACACATGTTATTAACCCTAACCATACACTGTTCCCTCAATCTAACATTACAGAACAGCAGGGACAGAGTTGGTCTTACAATACAGGAATGTAGTGGATCTTCCACCTGCTGAAAACCTCAAAGGTCCATGCAGAAATGATCCCTGGAGAACATGTATGCAACTATGAAGAACGTGAGAGAGCAAAAGTCATCTTCCATGGAAAACAACCTGGTAAGGATGAAGGGTTGTGTCTCATTCACCCTCTCTCCTTAATGTAGAAAAGATGGACCAACAAAGGCCTTTGTGGAGAGCTGTTCCCGGGTTCCTATGGTTGAGATACCAATCTAACTTGTGAAAGTGTCAGAGGAAGTATGGAAGCAACTGTTCGGAAAAAGTGGTTGCTAAGGCAGTGACCTCATTCAGTTTCTGAAGGAAGTGACCTCACCTCACTTCCTTGGTGATGGAACTCTCTGAACTTGGGATCCAGGAAGCCAGCCATCCAGAACCAGTCCCAGTCCCAGTACAGTGGGATCACTTGTTTGGATTTACCAAGGACAGAGTAAGTCTTTTTTGGTACCTACTGATATGAGGATGGCCAAATGCCAGGAAATTTTGAAGACTGGCCTTTCCAGAGAAAGCAAGAAGTGGCTCACCGCGGGCCCCTGATATTTCACAGAGTTGGCCATGGAGACCAGATCTGAGACAGGACAGGCCATTTCTGGGGAACATAGTATGGCCCACCAGTCAGAGGACACTCTGGATAGTCACAGACTTACTTTGGGGAAGGAGGTGCCTTTTTCAGTGTGGGTGTGAGTTTGTGGTTTTGTCTTATGTTCTGAGAATAGGTAGGAAAGGCGGCTTGCTTGGTTTGGAGTGGAATGTTTCTAGAAAGTCTTTTGACAAGGCGAGTGTTTCTATGTCTGTGTATCCCACTGTGTCCGTGGTTGTAGACATTAGAAAAAAGAATGCATCAATGGATGTGTCCTGTCTAGTAGAAAGCTTCCCAGCATTCATCCTACCCATTTTAGGAATGGACTGCAGGTTGCCTTATCGATGGACAACATGTACTGTCTTCCTAAGTTCCTGTTTTCTTCCTGAATTCTGGCCACTCTCCACAATAGGCTCATGGTTTTGTGTCCAAAATATGTACCACCTCCAAACTCTGTGACGTGGCCATGTAATCCATAGCTGAAGGGAATGGCAAGCATCTCAGAAAACTCAGATATCAGTGTGACCAGGAAAGTCTCAGTAGAGAAACCCTGCTTTGGGCCTTTTGCTTACCTATTGTTCTGTTGCCCTGAATGTCAGGAAGGTCTTTGCCTCAGGCCACCCTTTGTGAAGCCTGAAGAAAACAGTTTTAAAATGGAAAGGAATGGGCATCACCAGTGGCTCTTTGCTTAATTACTTTGGAAAGGGATGTGTCTGAATCAGCCTCTTGGCCCTGTGTGAGGCTGTGGCTTAGATTATCAGCATCGGATGGATCTAAAGAAAGAACCAATGTGTGCATCCAAAACCAAAATGGCAAAAAATCAGTCATTGTGGGTGAAGTCTCTTGCCTTCCTGTGTTTGGTTCTTGACCTCCATCAAGGGAGTATTGGGATTTTTTGTGTCAAATGAGTTCTTCTAATCCCTGCAAAGGTGCTTGGGTTTAATAATGACTCCAAATCACATACTATACCTGATAGTCAGTAGGCCTCAAATTGGAGAAGTAGAGCAGTATTAATGGCAGAACTATGTGATCAATCCTGGTTCACAGGAAGGGTGTCCAGGCCACCCTGAATTTAGGTAAATGAGGAGAAGGGAGCTTATTATGGACACTCTATTGGGCTGTGCCATTTAAGGAAACCTCCAGCCAGAGATTATGATGAGTGACTATATGGAAGTAGATGAGGGCCATGTGGGATTTTTTTGATTTTAATTGTGGTAACTTGTGTGGCTTTTGGAAGAGATGACTGTGTTCACCTGGGCTTTAACACTGGCGTGATTCTCCTAGAAGACTGAGTTCTGTAACTGACTTCAGAGTAGTAATTTCTTTGGAAATGGATATGTTTTAATCAGCCTCTTGGCCCTGTTTGAGGCTGTGGCTTAGATTATCAGCACCAGATGGATCTAAAGAAAGATCCCTTGTGTGCATCCAAAACCAAAATGGCCAAAAGAGCAGTAATTGTCTATGAACTCTCTCGCCTTCCTCTGTAAGGTTCTGAAAGAATAAAAGAAATTGAAATTGAAATGTAAAGAACCAGGTTTTGTAAAGTTTCCAAGCTGCACTCAGCACCTGAAATTTCTGTGGCAGTTAAGACAATTCCCGGATTTGCACATTAGATGTGTGTCGAAATCTTCCCTGAGGACCTAGTTACTTAACAGCCCCTTCCCAGAAACCATGCAGCTCACCACGTATACATCACAGTGCATCCACCAATCAATTTAAATGTATACCCCTTCTTACGGCTGACCAATCACCCCCTGCCCAACCTGTTCCCGCCAATGAATGTGCTAATCATGTTTTAGAGTTGTTATTTGATTTTCCCGCGGTATATGATGATTTGCTAAAGAGGCTATGATGTATGTAAAGTCCCTGCCCTCTCTAAAGAATGTATATAAACTCCACTCAAGTGGTTCTCGGGGCTCTTTGTTCTTTGTTCCTCTGAAGTGAGCCCTGAGCTCCAGCACGCTATACCCCCAATAAACCCTTTGGTGTTGCATGAGAAAGCCTGTTGGTGGTCTTTTCCTCCGATGTTCGCCCCACCTTTTCATCTGGAGGTCCCAGGTGAGATATCCGGAGCAGCAGATGAAAGACCCCAAGGGACTCCTCTCGGGGTAAGAAAGGCGCCTCTTTCTGGTTTCGGGTTTCAGGTTAGGGCTTGGCAAAGTGGCTGTCGGTGAAGAGCATTAGCTCTCTCTGACAGTGGGTGGCAGACGTGTCACAGAGCTACTGGCCACGTCCCTGGGGGACACTCCAGAGGACGAGGGAAATCAAGGAATATTAGTTTCCTCAACTCGGTTATATTTTGCTTCAGGATTCGGTTTGCCAGCCCATCAGGTTTTGCTGGCTACACAGTTTTGTTCATTGTCCCGAACTCATGTTGAGTTTACTGTCTGTCTTTATTGTCTAACCCATCAGGTTTTGCCAGTTACTGAGTTCTAATATTTGTCTTGGACCCATGTTAAACGTTTACTGTTTGTCTTTGTTTGTGTTGCGTTTGTGTCTTCACTGTCTCTTTTTGAGTAACTCCCATTATGGGACAAAGCACTTTCACGCTTCTGTCCCTGACCCTTGATCATTGGACTGATGTCCGCTCAAGGGCCAAGAAACATTATTTTTCAGTTAAATGTCAGACCTGGCAGACTCTCTGTGCTTCAGAATTGCCCATCCTCAAAGTCGGGTGGCCCCCAGAAGGATCCTTCTACTTCAATCTAAACCAAAAAGTCAGAGATATTGTCTTTCAGCCGGGACCACGTGGCCACCCAGATCAACAGCCATATACCCCTTCCACAGGATCCTATCATTCAAACCTTCCGTTCCCTCCCCATCTTCCTCCCATTCTTCCTGAGTCACAAGACTGGACAATCCTCCCCCTCCTTATCCTCTGCCCTCGCTCCCCAACCCCCAACACATTCCAGATGATTCTCCCGCCACTGACTCAGCCTCTCCGCCACTAGAGGCAATTGGGCCAGACCCAAGCCCTCCAAGGGACTTCTCCGCAGCAGCAGCAGCCCCTCCTTTTCTGGTGGAAGCTGGGCCACCTAAAGAAACCCGCCAGCTACAAAAAATAGAAAACTCAGAAGCCACTGTGATGCTCCCTCTTCATCCTTATGGGCCCATGAACCGACCAAACTGGGATCCCAACACATTTGAAGGTTGGTAGCATCTTTCCACTTATCACAGGGCTCTAATGGCGGGGCTCCGAGTGGCCGCCAGAGGGCCGACTAATTTGGCCATGGTAAGAGAGATAATCCAAGGTCCTAATGAGTCTCCCTCTATGATTCTGGAGAGAATTATGGAAGCATATAGGAAATATACTTCTTTTGATCCTCAGGAAGAGGACGAAAAAACATGTGTTTCAATGGCCTTTATCCAGTTTTGATTCTGACTCCTTAATGTGTTCGACTACATGATTGGTTGCCTTAGGTGGCGTAATCAGGGTGCGGCCAACAGTCATCCACTCTGTGGGTCTTGCTGAGGTTGTCCGAGCATAGAGAGCAAACTCAACATAGCCCCAACGTTTGGCCTTGGGGTCAGGTATATCTGAAGTATACGATCCATTGTTATCGGATGAAGAGCCTTTATGCCACTTTAGGTAACTAGAAGTCAACCCTTCAGAGTAGCCAAGTGAGTGGTAAGAACAGCTACCACGTTCATCATGGAACCTGCATGACCAATAGGGACACCCATTATATATCTCAGGCCACCAATGACAATAGTCTTTGGTTTGATTAAAAAGGAAGCAAATGAAAGGCCAGTTCCAGCTACCAGGGACGAAGGTCCTTGAAGGTGACAATTTTAGGGAAATAGAGGTGCAGTTGTGGATGAAGCAAGTAGTTGCATCCACTGCGCGGACCTTCTGCATGCCATGTTCTGAGTATCGTTCCCGAAGAGTGAATAAATACATGGTAGGTTAGGAGGGTAAAGACAAGTCCCAACAGAGCACAGAAAAAAAGCAGAGCACAAAAAACAAGCAGTTAGAGAAGACTAGGGTGTTGGGAGAGCTCATTGTGCCTTCTTTAAGAGGAATTGGGCTGCAGGGAACACCATGTGAGCCGCAACTTAAATGGGTGAGATGGGTGTGGAAATCAGGATTAAAGGGGAGCTTCAGGAGGTGATTCTTGGAGTTCCTCTGGCATGGTCCTGTCGTCAGCAGGTGGGGCCTCCTGGTGATATGGTTTCAACCTAGAAATGGGAATCCAGGGAGTGAGACGGTTGTCTGGTAAGGAGAGTTTGGCGGCGGTGGGGGTACAGAGAATGAAAGGATAGGGGCTTTCCCATTTTGGTGCAAGAGTCCCTTTCTCCTCTGGGGTATTATAATAGACTAGACTCCCAGGTGTTAAGGGAGGAGTGTTTGGA
Organism: Callospermophilus lateralis; assembly: GCF_048772815.1. Lineage (NCBI taxonomy): Eukaryota > Metazoa > Chordata > Mammalia > Rodentia > Sciuridae > Callospermophilus > Callospermophilus lateralis. Next base: position 283,341 of record NW_027514391.1, on the reverse strand, counting down.
GTGGAGACTGGGTCCGGAAGAAGCCAGTTCTGACATTTCCAGTGTTCAGAGCGGAGATGAAACAAGAGAGGCAAAGACAAATCTCGGGTGAGAGGTCCTTGTGAAGTGACCAACCCAGAGGGTATAAGAGGTCTTCCATACATTATCTCAAAGGGAGACAGTAAAGATGGTTTCTTAGGGAGAGCTCTGATTCGAAGCAAAGCAAAGGGAAGGATTTTGACCCAGTCTAAGTTTAATTCCATTGTCAATTTGGTAAGGACTTCCTTCAGAGTATGATTTACCCTTTCCACTTTCCCTGAAGCCTGGGGGTAATATGGACAGTGGAAATGCCACTTGAAGGAGAGGGCTTGAGAGACCTTTTGTGTGATCCTAGAAATAATCTCAGGGCCATTGTCATATTGTAGGGAAGTGGGCATACAAAACCTAGGGATGATGTCTGTCAGTTAGATTGAAGCTACAGTGGAAGCCTTTTTATTGGAAGTGGGAAATGCCTCAACCCAAACAGAGAAAGTGTCCACAAAGACAAGGAGGTATTTAGTGTGCCATACTGTGGGCATGTTGGTGAAGTCTACTTGCCAGTCAGCAATGGGAATGTGTCCCTGGGCTTGGTGGAAAGGGAAAGGTTTGGGCCTTAAAGGAATATGAGGTTTGGTCCGCTGACAGATCTGACAATTAGAGGCTATATTCTCTATCATGGCTATGTCAGAAGGGTTGAGGGAGAAGAAGCTCTGTAAAAAAAGGGTCAAAGACTGAGAATTGGAATGGTGTAGAGTATGAAGGAACTTGAAAAGATCCTTGTTCTTACTGGAAGAAGTAGGGGCTTCAGATGAGCTGTCTAAAGTGGCCATAATATGTACCCCATAGGGGCCATAATTGGAAGTGGTAGCACGCATTCGTGGCGCCTGGTCAGCTTTGGCATTGCCCTCAGTGATAAGAGAGCCATCCTTCTGATGGGACCTACAATGGACAACTCCCAACTGGGTGGGTAAGTGGGAGGCCTCCATCAGATTGGTTATAAGAGCCGAATTAGTGATCGCATTACCTTTGGTGGTAAGTAGGCGTCGCTCCCTTCATATTGAAGCATGGGATAATAAGATCTGGAAGACATATTTTGAATCAGTATAGAGGGTGAGGGATTTGCCTTGTGCTAGAAGGCAGGCACGAGTGGCTGCTATAAGTTCAATCTGCTGGTTGGTAGTTTCTGAAGGCAAAGCTTTGGCGTCTATAATCTCAGTGGCTGAAACTACAGCATATCCAGAGTAATGAGTGCCGTTCTGCCTAAAGGAACTGCTGTCAGTAAACCAGATAAGGTCAGGCTTGGTGAGTGGTTCCTCAGAAATGGAAGAATGACAGGGGAGGAAATCTTCTAAGGTTTCCAAGCAATTATGAGTTGGTGTGTTAGACGTGGGAGTCATTGGGAGCAGTGAGGGAAGGATCAGTGCAGAGCAGGGGAGGAAAGTAATATTAGGGTTTTCCAGAAAGGAAGTGAGGAGCGACAGAACCCTGGATGGAGGAAGGGTTTGAAGGCCCTTATAAGCTGAAAGATCTTTCAAGTGATGTGGGGAGTGGATAGTTCAAGGTCCCCCAAAACTCAGCTTAGAGGCTTCTTTGTGTAAAATTTGTCCAGCAACCAGAGCTCTTAAGCAAGGGGCTCACCCACGGATGGTAGAGTCTAGTTTCTTGGAAAATATGCCACAGGTGCAAATGTAGGCCCATAGTTTTGACCTAAGACCCTAAGTGCTTGCCCCCCTTTTTCATGGACATATAGATGAAATGGTCTTGAAAGATCAGGAAGGTGAAGGGCAGGTGCCTTTAAGAGGAGTTGCTGAAACCTGCGGAAGTGGTAGATGGGGGAGGAGACAAGAGATTCACTAGGGGGTCCATTTGCTTGGTCATACAGGGGTTTGGATAGAAGAGAATAATTTGGGATCCAGGCCCTAAAATAACCTGCTAATCCTAGGAATGATAGTATTTTGGCTTTCATATGGGGCACTGGAAGATCAGAGAGGAGTTGCCTCCTATTCAGTGTTATTTCCTTTTTCCCGGGTCTAAGGCAAAAACCAAGAGAGGTGACAGAAGAATGGGAAACCTGGGCTTTGTGGGGAGACTCCCTATATCCCTTGACTGCTAGGAAATTAAGAAGCTGAGCGGTGTGGGATTGAGAGTGTTCCCAGAGGGACTACATAGAAGAAGGTCATTGACATATGGAAGGAGAATAGTGTCAGGACAGGTCGGGTGAAAGGATGTGAGGTCCTGGGCAAGAACTTGGCCAAAGAGATGGGGGCTATCCCTGAATCCCTGTGGGAGGACAGTCCAGGAAAGCTGATGAGAATGGTGGATATGAGAGTCAGTCCATGTAAAAGCAAAGATATTCTGAGATTCTGAGAACAAGGGAATAGAAAAGAATGCATCTTTTAAACCTAGGACCGAGAAGTGGGTAGTAGTGGCAGGGATCTGAGAGAGGAGGGTGTAAGGGTTGGGCACTAGTGGGTGGATGGGGACCACAGAGGAGTTGACAAGGAGAAGGTCTAGAACCAGCCTGTAGGACACTTTAGGTTTCTTAAGTGCCAGAATGGGGGTGTTGAAAGGAGAGTGTGTAGGCCTAAGATACCCCTTTCGTAATAAATCCTAGATGATGGGTTCTAATTCGAGGAGGGCTGTGGTTGTGAGTGGATATTGTGATTGACTAATATATCTTGAAGGGTCCCGTAAGACAATATGAATAGGACTGCATTTAGCCATAAGGGGTGTAGTTGTGTCTCAAACCTCAGGCTTAACTGGTTTAGAGAGTCATGGGAGAGTGCATTAAGGAGGTGTATCTGCCCCTAGGAACATCATGAGGAAATGAGAGGTAGGAGAGGTGTGGGGTGATATGTGAATGCTGACTTTTAATAGTGAGAGTATGTCCCTTCCCAGAAGGGGAATGGGGCAATGGCTCATAACGAGAAAGAAGTGAGTGAAGGACAAAAGGGATCCCTGCATATAACATGATGGGGGGGTTTGAGGGAAAATCTGTTTACCTCCTACCCTGACAATAGGAGTTTTTGAGGGTGTGGTAGAACCCCATACTCCCTTAAGACCGAAAAAGTGGCACCAGTATCCAAGAGGAAGGTAATGAAGCATCCATCCACCAGGAAGGTAAACCTAGGCTCTTGATTCTTGATGGTAATAGTCTGGAGGGAAAGCCCAGGGATCCGTCAATCCTCCGCTGCTAAGCCCAAGAAAGGCTGTGGTTGCCTGGCGGCTGACCAACCTCCCTTTCGGGTTGTTGGGCAGTCTGCCCCCCAGTGTCCCCTTTGATGGCATTTTGGGCAGGGGTTGTAGGGTGTCCTCAGTGAAGGACAATCCCTGGCCCAATGTCCCTCCTTACCACATTTGAAGCAAGCTCCCGGGGGTGTCATATTGGGATGGCGTGGTGATGGCCTTCTCTGAATGACCTGGGCCAACATTTGGAACTTGGCATTTTCAGCCCTCTGCCTACGGCATTCACTTTCATCCTCTCTATCATAAAAAACCTTGAAAGCGACAGCGAGGATTTTAGTCTAAGGAGTAGCAGGGCCCTGTTCAAGCTTTTTAAGCTTGGCTTTAATGTCAGGGTAGCTTTGGGCCAGAACATATTTCATTAAGACATGACGGCCATCAGGGGTTTCTGGGTTGAGGTTTGTGTACTGTTAAAGGGCCTTGGTTAGTCTATCCAGGAATTCTGAAGGTGTTTCCTCCTTCCTTTGAATGACCTCCTGCACCTTTTTAAAGTTAACAGCCTTGCGGATGGCCTTTTACAGGCCCGCCAAGAGGCAGGATGTAAAAAGGTCACTAGACTGTAAGCCTTCAGGGGTGTTGTAATCCCATAGGGGATCCTGCTCTGGGACAGCATGAGGGCCTGTGGGGTGGTTAGGATTGGTCCTATGATTTTCATCAGCATGGGCTTGGGCTAGCTCCCAGACCCATTGACTTTCCTCAGGGAGAAGTGTATTGGCCAAGAGCATGTAGATGTCATGATGAGTGAGACTATATGCTTGCAGGACCCATTGAAACTCCCGAATGTAAGTGGTGGGGTCAGTGGTGAATGAGCCTAACTTCCTCTCTAGCTGAGTAATGTCCGACATGGAGAAGGGCACTTGGACTCTGATGACACCCTCGGGACCAGCTACCTCACAAAGGGGTGCGATTGTCTTGGGGGTGGGAAGGAGTCCCTTAGACCTGGTAACAGGAGGACTGAAAGAGGCAGGAGGCGGACAGGAAGGAGAGGGAGGGGCAGGGAGTGTCTCTTTGGAAGAGGAGGAGGTGGAGAAGGCAGAAGAGGGCGGAGGGGAGGAGGATGAAATGGAAGGCTGAGGATCCCTGGAATCAGGCAGAGGAAGAGGAGGGTATAGTGGGAGAGAAGGGGCAGATAGGACTGGGGGATAAGGTGGGGGTTCATCTGCTGGGTTGAATGAGGAAGAATCTGTGAAGTCAGGAGTAGACGTAGGGGAAGAGAAGGGTTTGCAAACAAGGAGGACCTGAGAGGGAGGGCAGGAGGAGCAGCGACAGGGTGCTGTGTGAGAAGGCTAAAACCTTAAATGCAGGGAATCTCACTCCACTTTTTCAGATGCTGGCAGTAGTTAAAAAGGTCGCAGATGAAGTTTGGATGTAAGGAGCCTTCTGGAGGCCAATGATTGCCATTATCCAGTGGATATGTAGGCCAATCTTGGGTACAGAATTTGATTAGAAGTTTGGGCTTGATGTCTGGTGTGAGGGAGAGTGTGGCCAGATTTTTTAGTAGACATTTGAGAGGTGAGGCTTCAGGTACAGATGAAGAGGTGCCCATAGTCACAGGGAGAGAAGGAAGACAGACAGAGAGAGAGAGAGAGAGAGAGAGAGAGAGAGAGAGAGAGAGAGAGAGAGAGAGAATAAGAGTAAGCGAGAGAGACAAAGAGAAAACCCGGGCTGGAACGGCTTTCAGGAAGCTCAGGGCGAATGGGGGTCAGGTGGGCGTCCCCAAAATGACCAGCCATCATGAGGAAATACAGAGGGCACTACCTGGGCGTCACCAGTGAAGTGCGATCTGTGAGACCCAATGGGTTCAGAGCCACGGGCAACCTGACGTCAGGAAAGTTTTTGAACGCAGCGGAAAAAGTCAGTAATGAAAACAGAACTCCGGTTCCGGCAGAATGTAGTTCCAGGACGGGAGTTCAGTTTTCCCCGAGCAGAGAGGCAGCTTCAGCCAGACACAGCAGCCCCGCAGCAAACAGCAACTCTAGCCAGCAGCGGCAGCGGCAGCAGAGGAGAAAAAACCACAGAGCCTCTTGTGTAAACTCAGAAGCCTCACGCCCCAAAGGAAAACGAATCACCAGAGGGTCCACTGCGAGCAGTAAAGGTCTTAGTGGCAGGAATTTCCTGCCCCCTACAGGGCGTCGAGAGTGGGCCGGAAGATCAAGGTCACAAAACCAGTGGTAGCCCGAAGGGAGTTGCAGAGCCAGGGTCAGGGTAGGCTTACATATATCAGATCTGTGGTGGGTGCAGGAAGCTGGCTGTCTCCGGTGGAGCAGGGGACGGGGCTCTTGTTAGAAAGAGCTCACCCGTATCCTCACATGGGGCACCAGAATGAAAGAACTTCCCACGCAAAGGCACTTCGCTGGGAGAATTCCAATTTTATTGCAAAAAGCTCTGTGCTTATATAGAACTAAGGGGAAGATGGAAGGGCTTAGATAAATGGCAGGCAAACCGTTTATTGGTTAGTTCTTTCAGATATCAGCTCTGGAGCCCAGGAATTAGTTCTTATTGGGGCTAAGGTTCCCCACCAGCGAGATTTCAAATTGGCGCCAGCGGGAGAGTTCACACGGGTGGGAACATTTGGCACCACTGTAGAAAAAATAAGGTAGGAAGAAGAAGTCCTTAGGCACCATGTTGGGGTTTTTCTCTGGGGTATGGCTGCCGTTTATACTTTTCCCAACAATGAGTATACCAGACAGTGCCTTGATTGACTGGTTTTCATGGAAATGGTGTTTAACAGAGATGCCAGAAAGTTGGATCCTGCTGAGTAGTGGGCCTAGAGCAATGGTGGGCAGGTGTGTGATAAAACATCTGTGGTGGGGCCATGTAGATCTTTCATTGGATTCCAAATGGCTTGTGACTGACATGGTGAAGCCAGCAGACCCTTATATGTAAAGGCACCTTGTTACATAGAGAGGTTTCAGGACATTGTTCAGAATCAGGTTGCTATGGTCAAGGGGGCAAGCTATGTGGGATAGAGGCCTGGTTCTTGTATTCTCCTGCAGACCCTGACCCACCACACGTGACAGAAATCCCTCCTGCACTGTGTCCCCGTTGAACTCCTTGTATTTCATGAAGCAAATACCAAACTCCCAGTGCAGCAGCAAGAAACACCATGAAAATAGAGGATGACTATATGGATTCAACGTTCACACAGGGAGACATTCAGCCCCCAGGGGCCACAGTTTACCTACAATGGAAAATTCAGCACTGCTATCTCATGTTCATTGGAAAATAAGAAACCATGTCCTCCAGGTCACATTGATGCAGACCCAGCTTTTATGGTCTCACTAGAAAGGAAGCTAAAGCTCCTGACAACAACATATATTTCAAGTGCCCAACCTCACAGGCAGTTTCTCAAGAAGTCTATAGGCCAGCAGACCTTCAAGTTTTTGGAGGGTTTACCCTGTCCCTTACTTTTGGAAACTCCTCTACCACTTCCAAGGTTGTGAACTTCTGATCATATTCCATTCTAGATATGTATTCACGGATTTTCTAACTTTTCTCCTCTGATTGTGTCATACTTGGGCCGTAGGTGTTGTCAAGGCATTGTTCTGGATGAGAGTGGGAAGATTTTGGTGTAGCACATATTTACATACACATTGGATTCATTTTTCAATTTTCCATTCAAAATACTGAATCCCTGACACTAACACATACCCTACTAGACTCTGACTACTAATCCTAATATGATGGAGAAAAATAACCCAAACAGAATAGAAATACAAGCGGTTGAGAGGAGGCATGGCATATAGTTGGTCTTGCCTTTTGCATGATATAGGGTAAGAGTTATAAATCTTGTTAATTTTTTGTTGAAATGGTTCTCCATGTGTTTTTAAAGTTAACACATATGTGAATTTCTGTCTCCCTTTTTCTGTAGCCAATTCAGCACATGTATTTTTATATGCACATATAAAATCCTACCTGGTATCACACGTACATTTTTGTGAGGTGGCTAACTTGGGAGATACAAAGTATGAGAAGAGATGACTCCTCCTAAATGTTTTTGGAACTGAAAATTCAAACTATGAGTGAGCTTCTTAGTTGAAAAACATTATACATAAATCCATGTTCAGTAAAATTAATATTTTTGGATCTGTGAATGATATATATTTTATGATGAATTTTGATTGGCATATATATTGCTACTTTCTAATGTATCTGTGTGATATATATATTTTCAAAATATGAAATATATGTGTCTTATTATACACTCCCTAAATAATTCACTCATGTTCATGTATGTGCTTTTATAATCAACTTTTCATAAGATTGTTTTTAGAAATATTCATCCACCTGAAATACATATTTATTTCCTAGTACTGAAAACTCACTTCAGTGAATGGTGCAAACAAAGCCTTATATTTCTACAGTAACTGACCCAATTTAACATCAATGAAAGTAGATTTCTATGGGACATGATGTGTATTTTGATGTTCATTTTAATTCAACACTGGTACATTACTATTTCTTCAGTTTTTATACATCGTAGAATATACATTTCATCCACAAGTTCACAAATTGAAAGACATTTGTAACACATTCAATCACTTCCTGCTTCAGAACACATGTATTCCTCCTTGTTTTTGACTGGTTATTTCATGAGACTTCTTTCCAAACACATTATTTTTGATTTCCATAATCAATTTTGAAGCAAAACTCACACACATTTTATGATAAACTACAACCCTAATATTACCATTAGATATATAACTGGTTGGAATGAATGTATGTATATCAATATAAGATTTCCTGTGTATTTTGGGATATCAATTTATTCCAATTTCTAAATTTGGAAACAGTTATATTATTTATTCACAGTATGGTCTATTCATGCATTCTCTCTATATTCATACACACATGGTACACCTATTTGTGCCCCCAATACTAATTTATATCTCTTCAAAATATTGCTCTCAGAAATGGTGCAACAAATACTCATGTCACCTGATCTACATATACATTTTATCACAGTAATATTCTGGCCACAAAATGCAAAGTCACACTTACGACTGTACCAAAGCCTAAATGGAATATGAGTATGGATTATGAAAATCACCCATGTCCAGGTTGCCTAATGCTCTCAAATGTCAATCCTATTGGTGACTACATATTTGTTTCTTCCTAAGATTATTTATTCAAACTCAAGCCTGTCGAAAATGTCTAATCCTATCAATCACTTTATCATTTGCTGATTTTCTAATGTCTCTATTGATATCTGCTTTTCTACATATTTTCCCCAGTTCATCATTGTGACTGACTCTTCACATGTGCTGACATTTACATTTTCTCTCTACCCAAAGAGAACTTTTTGTCCAAATCATATACTCACTCTTTTTCCTAATCCTACCAACTATCTTCCTAATCCTACCAACTATCCTTTTGTGACTGGATGTTCTCTTTGACATTCAATCATCCAAGGTACAAGGTCCTATGCCATTGTGTATAGATTTATCTGAGACACATGTGCAGAACATAATTCAAACCTAAGTATCCCAATCAAGGATCCAAAGCCCTTCTGGGCTTCAAATCTTACCTAGATTTCGGTTTTCATAAATATATTTCCCCTCTATATATTCTAATAAATATTGCAGGTTCCCAATAACATTATTCATCCAGCAGAATGATTCCTTAGCCAAATCAAACATGTTATTAACCCTAACCATACTCTGTTCCCTCAATCTAACTTTACAGAAAAGCAGGGACAGAGTTGGTCTTACAATACAGGAATGTAAGAAATCTTCCACCTGCTGAGAAATGAAAAGGTCCATGCAGAAATGAACCCTGGGGAAGCTATAGGAAGCTATGAAGGACCTGAGAGAGCAAAAGTCATCTTCCACGACAAACAACCTGGTCAGGATGAAGGGGTGTGTCTGAAGCAGTCTCTCTTTTCTTAATGTAGAGAAGATGGACAATACCAGGCCTGTGTGGAGAGCTGTTCCCGGGTGCCTATGTTTGATATACCATTCAAACTTGTGAAAGTGTCACAGGAAGTAGGGGCAGCCTCCATCAATTGGGACACTTGGAAGCAACTATTAGGACAAAGTGGTTGCCAAGGCAGTGACCTCATTCAGTTCCTGAAGGAAGTGACCTACATCACTTTCTTGGTGATGGAACTCTCTGAACTAGGGATCCAGGAAGACAGGCACCCAGAGGCAGTCCCAGTCCCAGTCCCAGTGGCCTCACATATTTGGATTTACCAAGGACAGAATCAGTCTTTCTTGGTAACTACTGATGTGAGGATGGCCAAATGCCAGGAAGGTCTGAAGAGGGGACTTTCCTGAGTAAGCAGGTAGTGTCTCACCACTGGCACCTTACAACTTCACAGTGTTGGCCAAGGAGTCCACATCTGACATAGGACAGTCCATTTTGGAGTAACATACTATGGCCCATCAGTCAGAGGACACTCCGGATAGTCATAGACCTACTTGGGGGAAGGAGGTGACTTTTTGGGTGTGGGTGTGAGTTTGTGGTTTTGTCTCATGATCTGAGAATAGGTAGGAAAGTCGGTTTGTTAGGATTGGAGTGGACTGTTTCTAGTAAGTCTTTTGACAATGCGAGTGTTTTTATGTCTGTTTATCCCACTGTGTCCGTGGTTGTAGACATTAGAAAAGAGAATGCATCAATGGATGTGTCCTGAATAGAAGAAAGCTTCACAACATTCATCCTGCCCAATTTATGAATGGATTTTGTCTTGCCTAATGGATGGGCAACAACCACTGTCTTCCTAAATTCCTGTTTTCTTCTTGAATTCTGGCCACTCTCCAGAATAGGCTCATGGTTTTGTTTCCAAGACATGAACCACCTCCAAGCTCTGTGACATGGCTATGTACTGGATAGCTGAAGGGAATGGGATCATCTCAGAAAACTCAGATATCATTTTAGAAACCCTGCCTTGGGCCATTTGCTTACCTATTGTTCTGTTGCCCTGAATGTCAGAAAGGTCTTTGCCTCAGGCCACCCCTTTTTGAAGCCTGAAGAAAACGGTTTTCAATGGAAATTAATGGGCATCACCTGTAGATCTTTGCTTAATTGCTTTGGAAAGGGATGTGTCTGCATCAGACTCTTGGCCATGTTTGAGGTTGTTGAATAGATTTTCAGCACCTGATGGATCTAACGAACATGTGTGCTTCCAAAACCAAAATGGCCAAAAAAGCAGTCATTGTGGACGAAGTCTCTCGCCTTCCTCTGTAAGATTACTGATCTCCATCAAGTGAAAATAGGGATCCTTTTTGTCAAATGAGTTCTTCAAACCCTGCAGAGGATAGCCCATAGGTGCTTGGGTTTTCTCATGATTCCAATTCACATAAAGAATCTATACCCGAGAGTCAGTAGGCCTCAAATTGGAGAATCAGAGCAGTATTTACGGCAGGCTCATTTGATAACTCCTGGTTCTCAGAAAGGGTGTCCAGGCAACCCTGACTTTAGGCAAATGACGGGCAAGGGAGGTTATTTTGTACACTGTATTGGGCTGAGCCCCTCATGGAAACCTCCAGCCACAGGTTATGATGAGTGTCTATATGGAAGAAGATGAGGGCCTTGTGGGAGTGCTTTGGTTTTAATTGTGGTCATTTGTTTGGTGGTTGGAAGTGATGACTGGGTCTATCTGGGCTTGAACTCTGGTGTGATTCCACTTATAGTCTGAGTTCTCGAACTGATCTCAGAGAAATATTGCCATAAACTGTGTTCAGATTTTAGGAGGCCACTCATGGGATTCTCCCTTGGAAACTGAGATCAAATACAAGGGTGGCTTTCCACAGAGCCTTGGAATATCAGCTAGAATATCACATGATTTTATTCTGAAAGATTTGGCAGCCATAGTTGACAGTCAGAACACCCATGGACGTCACATTAAAGACCTCAATGGGCCTGGCTTCATGTGACCTTTTGACCACTCTATGGGAAGACTTGCCTGTGAGATTTCTCCAGAGAATTCATTGAAAACAGCTTCCTCACCATTTAATATTTCCTGAATGAACTGAAACCCACAGTGCCTCCAACTTCATCCATGAAAAATGGCTAGATAAATACAATGAAATCTTTGAAATTCCCTTAACCAGGTGGCACTGGAGAACCTTTAGATGTCTTGTTGCTGATCTTGAGTGTACCAGAGAATGCCATGATTGACCGGGTTTCATGAAAATGGTGTAGAACAAAGATGCCAGTAAGTTGGAGCCTGCTGAGAAGTGGGCCTATTGCAGTGGTGGGTGGGTGTGTGATAATACATCTGTGGTGTGGCAATGAGGATTTGCCATTGCCTTCCAAATGGTTTGTGACTGACATGGTGCAGCCAGCAGACCCTTCTATGTAAAGGCATCATTTTATATGGAGAGGTTTCTGGGCTAAGTTCAGAGTCAGATTTCTATGGACAAGGGGGCAAGCTCTGTGAGATAAAAGCCTGGTTGGTGCATTCTCCTTCAGACCCTGACCCACCACAAGTGACAGAACTTTCTTCAACACTGGGTTTCAGTTGAACTCGTTGTATTTCATAAAGCATATACCAAACTCCCAGTACAGCAGCAAGAAACACCACAAAGTGGAGGATGACCAAATGGCTTCACAGTCCAAACGGGGAGACACTTAGTATCCAGTGGCCACAGTTTACCTACAAAGAGAAAATTCAGCACTGCTGCCTCATGTTCATTAGAATACAAGAAACCATGTCCTCCAGGTCACATAGATGCAGACTCAGCTTTGATGGTATCACTAGAAAGGAAGCTAAAGCTCCTTACAACAACATATATTTCAAGTGCCCAAACTCAGAGGAAGTTTCTCAAGAAGTGTTTAGGCTGGCAGAGCTCCATGTTTTTGGAGTGTTTACCTGTTAGACCAGGACACAAGAAAAGACCACTGACTCTAATTAAAATCAAATTAAATTAAGCTTATTATTTCCACTGGCTGTGCTACCTCTCCCTCACAAAACGGCAGGAAAAAGACAGCAACCCCAGCTTTCCTACAGGCAGCTTAATAGCCCAGAAAATTACACAAAAGGGGGTTTACAGATAACAGAACTCTGACAAACATCACACCAATGGCAGTCTACATTTTTTTTGCTGTCCCTACATCAGAGTTCATGAAGACCATTAGAGCCTCAGAGAGGGTTGTTGTCTGGCCAGAGAAGGCAAATATTTATGATGTGTCACTAAAGTTTCAGAGAGGGCTGCTATCTGGTCAGAGAGCCGGGCATGGGTGAGTTCAAGGCATGGGCAGGCATTCCAAGCAGGTTTAGAATTTGAAGTAATTTATGGTAAAGCCAAAATTATCTTTTCATGGCTTTTTGGCAAGATGGCTCCCAATTTAAATTAAAGATCAGGTTGGGTCTATCATTCCCATATCAAATTTACTTTACTTATTTATCAAAATATTAGAGAAATGTGTTGACAGTGTAAACCATTTTTATGTTGAAGGAAAGGTCCTAGAACCAAGGCATATTAGACATTTTGTAGATATTAATATTTTATTAGATTTTTGAACACCTAAAAAAATTGTAAGCTTAAATTTAAAGACATTGATTTTTATCTGTTTATCCAATTTAAATTGAAACATTTAAATCACGTGAATTAAAGATCTTTGGATCTCCTATTTAAATTTGTTTTAATGAGCGCTTTTTTATGAGCGCTCCTTGTATATGTTAATTTGTGTATCATATATATGATATACGGACATATGTATATGTGGACATACAACACATAACAAAAGTGTGCACACATAATAATAGTAAAGGCCTTGTAGCTTTTCTCAGGTGAAATCTCCATTGCAATGTTTCAAAAAGTCTACAGTTGGTCAAAGATAGAACTGATCTGAAAAACATTAACCTAGGTCTGTATGCTCAAAATCATGAGCTCAAAAAAAAAAAGTATCTAAGGAAAAAAAAAAGAGTCCTAGAAAAAGTGACTGGCTAGTAATCAGTAAATACCATACAATTTACCTTTTTTTTCCCTTAGGCCTCAAATCAGTCTCCTACTAAGCTTTCAGGCTTCTTTCATTTACATTTCAATATAAATCATGGCTGAGGTCTGGAAGGAGCAGGAAAAACTGCTATTCTGAGCAGACACCTCAGGCCTAAGGCATTTTAACCATAATTTTGAGGTTCGGATGTTGAAAATTATGATACAAATTTAAGATACAATTCACAAAATTTTATATTTTTACATCTTGTTTTGTCAACAGATACCATTCTATGATTTACTATCCTTGTCCAAATTAATGCAGTGGTACACACAGTGACATTTCCCGAGGCTATCCAATTCAAAATTGGTGAAAAAAAGACTGTATGATTGGGAATTTACTTGCCAACTTGGGAGTAGAGTTCTTCAGTTTTCCATACTAAGTATTTAAGTTCTCTGGCATGAATTATCTGAAATCATAAACTAAACAATTACCTAAACCCGACTTTTAACTGCAAGATTCTGCAATGCTTCAAAAACCCATTCAGATACCAGATTGTTAAAATAAAACATCATCATTTAGACACACATTCAGCTAAGATCATTCCCAAGAAACAATTTATAATATCAACACATTATTGCACATGTCTTAAAGGGCCAGATACAAAGACACAAGACAGACAGAAAGGAGGTTCAGACTATGGCTGTCAGAGAGAACCGTTTAAACCAGAGCAGATAAGAGAAAAATCTCCTACACCAGTGTGCACCATAGATATCCACAGGGGGGGGACCACATGTTTTAACAGAGGGGAAACCTGAAATGTAAAATAAAGTGTCTCCATGGTGACTTCACTGCATTTAGTGTCCCCTTTTTCTTTTTCTCTTTTTTAACAAGACAGAGGTGGCATAATTCTTACAGTGCGGGGAGGAAGGAGGTAATTCCCTGAATCAACAGGGCTTTGGCAGCTGCTGGGAGTCCCTCAGTCCCTCCTTTTACTTACAGGATTAGCTCCTCTTGTTCAGTTCCACACCAAGCATGCTTCATCTCCTAATATTTCAGTAGACAGCTCTCACAAAGTTCCGGGGTGGAGGGCGGGTACCAAATTTGTAAATTAAAGTTCGATTCCTCAACTTGACGCCAATTAATACCAATTTAATAATGAGGACTGAGTTTTGAGAAAAAGAAAAAGGGAGGTTTATTGCTTTGCGAACAAAGGAGAAACACAGGGGACTCTGCCAAAGGTTATGACTCTCTTGATCTGGAGTGACAAGGGGTTTTAAAGGAGTTTCACTTGTTAACCTCGGAGATGCTCAGTTCTTAGGTCCCCACCAAGCATTGCCCTCTGCAATGGGTGTGCTCCAGGCAGCCAGCTAGGAGCTTCTATCATCCTGCTTAACAAAGGCGAGTAAAGTTCATCGCAGTTCCCTAAAACACAGTCCAAAGGGGTGTCAGGCTTACTCTCTTTATTACCTATTTTTACGTCCAAAATCCTTAAGTTTTTACCACTGAAATCACACAACAAAATGAACAAAAACAAACAAACAATCAAAAAAATAGAACACAAAACAAAACACAAAAAACAGAAACCATGCGCCTAAACAGAAAAACAGTGGAACAGTGCAACATCTTGCTATAGCTCCAGGGTAGGAGTGCATGCGTGCCCGTCGGCCCCTCTCTACAGTTCCAGAGGAATTCCCTACAGAACAGAACAGAGGACAGAACGATTCTGGTTACTCTCCTGGAAAGGAGTATATGTGAGCCTCCCCAGGCCACATCTCTGTCATCAGAAGAGATCTCCCTTAACCGGATATCAGATGTTATAAAAGCCCCACTTACCTATGGAGGACTCCTCCACCAGGTGCTTGCTAATAGTTTTAGTGCAGAGGTTCACTGCAGTGCTCCCCGGACTAAAGGCTCTTTTCCTAATATAGAGAAGATGGACCAAATCAGGCCTGTGTGGAGAGCTGTTTCTTGGTGCCTATGGTTGATATACCATTCTAATTTGTGAAAGTGCCACAGAAAGTAGGGTAAGTCTCCTTCTCATGGTACGCTTGAAAGCAACTGTTTGGAAAAAGTGGTTGCCAAGGCAGTGACCTCATTCAGTTCCTGAAGGATGCAACCTCACCTCACTTCCTTGGTAATGGAACTCTCTGAACTTGGGATGCAGGAAGCCAGGCACACAGAGTCAGTCCCAGTCCCAGTCCTAGTGGTCTCACTTGCTTCAATTTAACAAGGACAGAGTCAGTCTTTCTTGGTACCTACTGATGTGAGGATGGCCAAATGCCAGGAGTACTCTGAAGAGGGGCCTTTCCTAAAAAAGCAGGTAGTGGCTCACAGCTGGCTCCTGACCACTTCACAGAGTTGGATATGGAGACCAGATCTGAGACAGGATAGGCCATATCTGGGGAACATAGTATGGCCCAGCAGTCAGAGGACACTCCGGATAGTGAGAGACCTATTTGGGGGAAGGAGGTGCCTTTTTGGGTGTGGATGTGTGTTTGTGGTTTTGCCCCATGTTCTGAGAAGAGGTAGGAAAGTCGGTTTGTTTGGTTTGGAGTGAACTGTTTCTAGTAAGTTGTTTGACAAGGCGAGTGTTTCTATGTCTGTGTATCCCACTGTGTCCGTGGTTGTAGACATTAGAAAAAGAGAATGCATCAATGGATGTTTCCTGTCTAGTAGAAAGTTTCCCAGCATTCATCCTGCCCAATTTATGAATGCACTAGGGCTTGCCATATCGATGGGCAACACCTGCTATCTTCCTAAGTTCCTGTTTTCTTCCTGAAATCTAGCCACTCTCCAAAATAGTTCATGCTTTTGAGTCCACGATATGTACCACCTCCAAGCACTGTGACATGGACATGTACTGGATAGCTGAAGGGATTGGCAAGCATCTCAGAAAACTCAGATATCGATGTGACCAGGAAAGTCTCAGTGGAGAACCCCTGCAATGGGCCTTTTGATTGCCTATTTTTCTGTTGCCCTGAATGTCAGTAAGTTCTTTGCCTGAGGCCACGCCTTTGTGAATCCTGAAGAAAACAGTTTTCAAACGGAAATGAATGGGCACCACCTGTGGCTCTTTGCTTAATTGCTTTGTAAAGGGATGTGTCTGAATCAGCCTCTTGGTCCTGTGTGAGCCTGTGGCTTAGATTCTCAGCACCTGATGGATCTAAAGAACGATCCCATGTGTGAATCCAAAATCAAAATGGCCAAAAATCAGTCACTGTGGATGAAGTGCCTCACATTCTTCTGTAAGGTTCCTTACCTACATCAAGTGAGAATAGGGATCCTTTGAGTCAAATGAGTTCTTCAAAGCCCTGCAGATGCTAGCCCATAGGTTCTTGGGTTTTCTTATGAATCCAATTCAAATAAAGAATCTAAACCCCACAGTCAGTAGGCCTCAAATTGGAGAACAGAGCTGTATTAAAGGCAGACATATTTGATAACTCCTGGTTCACAGGGAGGGTGTCCAGGCCACCCTGACTATTGGCAAATGAGGGGAAAGGGACCTTATTTGGGACACTGTCTTGTGCTGCACCTCTCATGGAATCCTCTTGCCAGAAGTTATGGTGAGTGTCTATATGGAAGAAGATGAGTGCCATGTGGGAGTGTTTTGGTTTTAATTGTGGTCATTTGTGTGGCGGTTGGAAGAGATAATTGGGTCCACCTTGGCTTGAACTTCGGTGTGATTCCCCTTAGAGTCTGTGTTTTGGAATTGACCTCCGAGAAGGTATAAGGTCCTATGCCATTGTATATCCATATTTCTGGGACATCACTACAGAATGTAATTCAACGCTAAGTATACCAATCAAGGGCCCAATGAACTTCTGGGCTTCAAATCTTACCTAGATTTCTGTTTTCATACTTATATTGAAAGGTTAATAAAATAGGTACTTGTCACTTCTTGATTTTCTGTATGCTTAACAAAACACTGTTGAAATCTTGAGAACTGTTTGCTATTCTTGTTCCCAGAATGTGCTGTCCCCAACTGCCAAACTGCAGAATGTACTCGGTCAACCAGTTGCACGCAAACCGCCCACTCGCACTTACCCATCAATAAACTTTCCTTCCTGCCCTCTCCAAGGAAAATATATAAGCACTTCTTAAGCTGTTCTCAGGGCTCTCTGCTCTATTCAAGTGAGCTCTGAGCCCTTGCATGCCGGACTCCCAATAAAGCCTTTGCTGTTGCATGAGACAGTCTCTTGGTGGTCTCTTCCACCCACCCTCGCCCAATCTTTACATCTGGTGGCCCCAGTGAGATCCGGCAGCCGCAGATGAAAGACCCCCAACGGGCTCCTCTGGGGATAAATAAGGCCCCTCTTTCTGGTTTCAGGATTCAGGTTAGGGTTTCACAAAATGGCTATTGGTAAAGAGCGTGAGCTCTCTCCCATGGTGGCTGACACACATGTAACAGAGCCACAGGCCATGTCCCTGGGGGATGAACTCATGAAATCGAGGAACAATAGTCTCCTTTATTCAGTGATATTTTGTTTCGGATTCGGTATTGCCAGCCCATCATGTTTTGCCAGCTACTCAGTCATGGTCTCAGTATTGGACGTCCATTGCCTGTCTTTATTGTCTTGTCTTGTCTGTGTCTTGTGTCATTGCTTTTATTGTCTGTGTATATTTCATTATGGGACAGAGCACTTCAATGCCTCTGTTCATGACCCTTGATCACTAGACCAAAGTCTGCTTAAGGGCTCAGAATCTTTCTTTTTCAGTAAAACGCCGGATCTTGCAGATTCTGTGTCTCAGAATGACCCAACTTTGTAGTCAGATGTCCCCTAGAAGGATCTTTCTACTTCGCACTAATTTGAAAAGTTCGAGATATTGTCTTTTAGCCGGGGCCACGTAGACGTCCAGATCAACAGCCATATATCTTAACTTGTCAGGACCTCTGCAAATCTCCTCCTCCAAGGGTGAAGCCTTTCCTTGTCCCTGCACGGACTCCTACTCCTTCCCCCATGATTCTATCTCTTTAACTCTCTGCTCCTCCTCCTGCACCCTCTGTTCTCCCTGAGTCTCAAGACTCTACTGGACTCTCCTCCCCCTCCTTATCCTCTGCCTTCATCCCCCAACTGCCAACACCCTCTAAGTGATTCCCCTGCTGCTGACTCAGCCTCTCCACCATTCAAAGAAGCTAGGATGGCCCAGCGCCATCCAGATGACAGTCCCGTGGCACACAGAACCCCTCCTTCCCTGGAGGAAGCTGGCCCGGCTAAAAGAACTCAGAGAACTCGCCAACGTTTTTACACCTGCCTACTTGGGATAACTGCCAACAACTCCTAGGGACTTTCTTTATGACAGAGGAATAAGAGAAAAACCTCCAAGAAGCTAAAAAAAAAAAATATCCTCGGACCTGATTGGCGACCAACACAACTTCCCAACATAATCAAAGCGAGCTTACCCTTAAACCAACCCAACTGGAACCCCAACACCTTTGAAGATAAAGAGCATCTGTCCAATTATTGCCTGGCTCTAATAGCAGGTCTCCAAGGGGCTGCTAGGTGACCAACTAATTTGGCCATGGTAAGAGAAATTATTCAAAGGCCTGATGAATCTCCCTCTTTGTTTCTAGAAAGAATTATGGAGGCATATAAAAGATATACTCCTTTCGATCCTCAGGCAGCGGATCAAAATTCATCTGTAACAATGGCCTTAATTGGGCAAGCTGCCATGGATATTAAAAAAATTTAAAAGAGAGATTTAGTCAGAGAAGCTGAGAAAGTATACTATAAGAGAGAAACAGGGAGAAAGAAAGGGAGCAAAGGAAGGATGAGAGAAGCAAAAGACAGACTAAGGGATTGACCAAGATCCTTGTCACAACAAGAAAGAGGCCAGAAATTAAGACATAAGGTGACAGTAAGGGTTACCTGGGGCCATGCAAGAGGCCACCCCTGGCCTCAGATCAATGTGCCTACTGTAAAAAAAAAAGGACACTGGGCCAAAAAGTGCCCTATAAAGAGACAGCCACGCCAGCCAGCCATTGTGACTCTGGTGCATGACTAAGAAAGTTGGGGCTCAGATCACTTCCCCTAGCTCAGGGTACCTTTTGAAGTGTAGCGGACCCCAGTAAACTTTGAAATGAATACAGGAGCAGTATACGAAGCCCTTAAGGCCCCATTGGGCCCTCTATCAAATAAAAGGTCTGTAGTTCAAAGGGCTAATGGCAGTAAATATCGGGCTTAGACTACTAAGAGGACCATGGACCTAGGTAAAGGAAAAATCCATCACTCCTTCCTAGTAATCCAGGAATGCCTGGACCCATTAATGGGCAGAGATCTGCTCACCAAGCTCTTGGCCTTAATAACTTTTAACCCTGAAGGCTACCAAATGAAATTTCTAAATCCTTTAGTATAAACTCCTATAGTCACGGCTTTAACTAAATTAGTAGAAGATGAACATTCACTCTTCACACCCCCCAAGACTGATCAAACAGGCAAGCTACGCCAGAAATGGATAACAGATTACGCAGATGCCTGGGCAAAAACTGCTGGGTTAGGCCTGGCCGTGAAACAACCTCCAATAACAGTGGAGTTAAAAACCTCAGCCTCCCCAATTAATGTCAAATAATATCCTCTAAGCAAAAAAAGCTAAAGATGAGATAAGGCCCCATATTCAGAAATATCTGACCTTAGGCGTCCTAAGGCCCTGTCAATTGGCCATGAACACTCCCCTGCTACTAGAAAAAAAAGCCAGGAACCGGGACAATCGCCCTGTTAAATACCTAAGAGAGATCAACAACAGAGTGCAGGACATTCACCCCACGGTACCTAATCCGTACAATCTGCTTAGCACTCTGAACCCTGAGCGGAAATGGTATACTGTTCTGGACTTAAAAGATGCTTTCTTTTGCTTGCCTCTGCATAAAGATAGTCAGTTGCTGTTTGCTTTCGGGTGGGTAGACCCAGAAACCTGAACGTCTGGTCAACTAACTGGGACTAGACTCCCACTGGGGTTCAAAAACTCCCCCACTCTCTTTGATGAAGCCCTCCACAGAGATCTCAGCAATTTCAGAACTACGCACCCCAAAGTCACCCAGCTTCAATACGTGAATGACCTGCTACTGGCAGCCAACACCAAGGAAAACTGTGAGTCTGGGACCCAAGCACTATTATATGAGCTTGCTCAACTCGGGTATAGAGTTTCGGCCAAAAAGGCCCAAATTTGCTGGCATGAAGTAATCTTACTGGGCTGTTTCCTTACGGGCAGTAAACGATGGCTCACTGAGCCCAGAAAACAAACCATTGCCTAGATACCACCCCCATCTAACAGGAGACAACTCAGAGAGTTTCTTGGGACTGCTGGCTTTTGCAGGTTATGGATACCTGGGTTTACGTTTTTAGCTGCTCCTTTATACCCGGTGTTAGAGGGAGATGCCCAATTCCAATGGACCCCTGATCACCAGGAAGTTTTTTATAATATCTATGGACACTGACACTGAACACCTCAACTTCACTGAGCTCAGGCTGCAATTACAGAAAGCCCTACACTACGTTAAAAATGTACACCAACTCACTCACCTTGGTTCAATGAAACTGCAGGCATTCCTGTAGGATTAAGAACAGAGTTTTCCACTAACCGACTCACAGCGAAAGAAAATAACTGAACGGGTAACAAAAGCCTGTCGAGTCCGTCAATTGGTTAATGCTTACCCTTCCAGTTTCCTAGAGGAAAGCACCTATGAGGAACCAGAAAACGACAATTTTTTTGAAGTGGACAATAGTGAAATTAAGCCAGCAAGGTATGGACTTAAATACCTCCTAGTCTTTGTAGATACATTTTCAGGATGGACTGAAGCCTTCCACACATACACACACACACAAAAAAAAAAAAAAAAAAAAAAAAACTGCACAAATGATTTTCAAGAAGATTCTGAAAGATATTTTTCCAAGATACGGTCTGCCTAAGGTAATAGGGTCTGATAATGGACTGGTGTTCATGGCCCAGGTAAGTCAGGGGTTAACTGGGACCCTGTGGATTAATTTTAAGTTACATTATGCTTATATACACCAGAGCTCAGGACAGGTAGAAAAAATAAATAGAACCATTAAAGAGACCTTCACAAAATTAAGCTTAGAGCCCGGCATAAAAGATTGGATTATGCTCCTGCCTTATGCACTGTTTCATGCGAGAAATATTCCCTCTCTTTCTTTGTGTAACCTCACCCCCTATGAAATTCTCTATGATTCCCATCATCCAATAAGGGACCTAACCCCAACTCTAAGGCTTAACGATCACTTCCACACCCCCTTGCTTGACAGACTTAAAGTCATTGAAAGAACTCAGCGATAACTGTGGAAACAGCTGGCCACTGCCTACCAACCAGGGGAGGAGGGGACTCTAAATCAATATCATGTAAGAGACTTCGTCTACATAAGACAACATCAGGTGTCATCCCTGGAACCCCACTGGAAAGAAACATACCAGGTGCTACTTATAAAACCTAAAGCGTTAAAGTAGACGGAATCACTTTTTGGATCCATGCCTCTCATCTCAAGCCTTCGCTGTGTCCAGACTCTTGTTGGAAACTGGAAAAGCGTGGTAACCATTTCAAATTGCGTATTCGCTATGTGGATAAGACTATAGACTCTCCCCTTGGCCACCAGTAGTTCTAACCCTCATCACCCCGTTCCACAGCAATGGCTGATCACAAATCCTACTAGGCAAGAAGTATAGTCTATCTCGCATACAGGCCCCATAGAGACCTGGTGGCCATCTCTCCACCCAGACATTTGTCAGGTCGGTATAGGTCTTTCCTATTGAGATATCCCTGATGAAGAGGATCCCACTAAAATCCCATTATATCTCTTCTGTACCATAGATAATGGAAACAAATATTATGGATGCAGGGACACGCGAGACAGATTCAGGTTTTACTAGCCTAGATTACTATGTTTGCCTGGCGGACTATCAAAGCCACAAACAGCCACGGCTGTGTGGGGGAGAAGCCGACTTCTTGTGTAAGTCAAGGGAATGTGAGCATACAGGGGCTGCCTGGTGGAACCCAAACTCCTCATCAAATTCAGTACACAGCATTGGCCATATTACCAATTAGACAACCAAATACTATGGCCCCCAGAGGGTTCTCTAGATCCTCAAATTCTGAGTGACATTTTTAACTTCGGCAAGTTCTCAAAAGGGGGAAATTTCCCTATGTGGAATCATTTTTCCTCTTTTTCTCACATCCTGTACTATGCTTCTCCAATAGTTTCTCACCCTCAGCCTTCTGCTCTAGACTCTCTGCTATCACTCCCATCTTAGCAACCTGATTTCTCCTCTCCAATTACTAAATCAAAAACCCAAACCTCCGCTGGTTCTCAGAACATTGCCCCGTTGCTGAGGTAGCAGGTACCGAGGTACCCCTTCACCCACTCACTCCTCTCTTTTCCTGTCAGGGCCTGCACTAGGTCCCACCAAGTCCTCTAGCAAGCTAACCCAAAGCTCAAACCAGCTGAGAAGAGCCCTCAGACCCCTATCCACGATGTAATGAAAATGGCATTTAAAGTTGCTTTGTCATCACTGAAAAGAGGTTTCTAAGAATTTAAAGTCCCTCAAAGGCTTTTTGGAATATTTACTCCCATCTTCCCCTCTGCTATACCTGTTCTAATGCTCAAGTTTTGTTCTAGGAAAATCCCAAACCCCTTTACCATTTTTCTTTTACATCTCTCTTTTCTCATTCTTAGATCCATGGAGCTGCTCTCAGCCTCGACTACCCCGTCTTCCCCCTCTGTACCAGGTCCACAGAAATGTCTTAAATGACCTTCTCCAGAAGTCTTCACCAAGGCTTACTTTAGGTCTTTCAGCAAAAGAGTCCCTCTGAAAGAGTTCAATGTACATAAACTTCCACTTTTCGTGTTGCCCTGTTCTACTTGGCCACTGGCTGGAAAAATCACCACCCCTAAGCTAGACACTGCCTTTCCAGTTTTTCACAAAATATGTGAACAAGGCCTCTGGCCTTGAGCTGGGGCTTCACCTAGATGCCTACATTTCTAAGATAAAAAAGTTAGCAACTGGTCTCCATGGTGACAGCTGGCAGGGAGAAAAAAAGAGACAAAAAAGCTCTCCCCTTCCAAGGTGTCCTTGAAAAGTTAACTTGCCCAGAACAGAGGAAAAAAAAAACAGAAACAAAAACTAAATTTTGTGAATTTCTGCAGACTGTGAACTTCTGAGCCCCTTCCCTTACATGTTGGGTACAAATTCTAAAACTACCAAAACTTGGGGTTCAGGGGATTAATTGATTACAACAGAAGCAATGCCCTCTAAATCCGGATGCAACCAAATAAGAATGTTTTCCTCACTTTGGTGCTATCTTAGGTGCATTTTCTTGTCCATTCCTAAAACAGTATAATTCTATACACTTTAACATTATTTATGTTTACATAAAATGGTCAATAGATGTGATTAATTATGTAATCATGCAGATGTTTTTCAGAGTGCTCTATCATGACGTAGGTTCATTTAAAGTTCAAATAGGGGGGCATACAACCCGGTTCCACCGGGAACCTGTATCCCTCACTTTGGCCATCCAATGAGGAATAATAATTGCTGAAGGGGTGGGCATAGGAACAACTGCCCTAGTCCATGAGACACAACAAAGACACAATTAGAAGCAGAAATAGACCAAAGCTTAAAGACATTAAAAACCGACATCACAGCTTTACAGGAATTTTAACCTCTCTCTCTCTGAAGTTGTTTTACAGAGCAGGCGAGTGTTGGACCTCCTCTTCATGAGAGAAAGTTGCCTTTTTGCTTGCATTGAGGGAAGAATGTTGTTTTTATGCCGACAATACTGGAGTTGTAAAAGAATCTATGAGTAAATTAAGAAAACGACTTGAAGAGCGTCAAAGAGAGACAGAGGCCCCAGAAGGGAGGTTTGATTCTTTGTTCACATAGTCAACCTGGTTAACTATGCTTTTATCTGCCATGGCCGGTCCATTTATAATCCTCATATTATTGCTAACGGTAGGACCCTGTTTGCTCAACCGTGTAGTTTCCTTTCTAAACCAAATCGAACATGTTATTAAACCTAACCATACACTGTTCTCTCAATCTAATTTTACAGAAAAGTGGGGACAGAGTTGGTCTTAAAATACAGGAATATAGAGGATCTTCCACCTGCTGAGAAACTCAAAGTTCCATGCAGAAATGATCCCTGGAGAAGATGTAGGCAACAATGAAGGACCTGAGACAGCAAAAGTCTTCCATGGCAAACAACCTGCTCAGGATGAAGGGATGTGTCTGAATCAGGCACTCTCTTCTTAATGTATAGAAGATGGACCAAAGCAGGCATTTGTTGAGCTGCTCCTGCATGCCTATGGTTGACATACCACTGTAACTTGTGAAAGTGTCACAGTAAGTAGGGGCAGCCTCCTTCTCATGGGAACCTTGGAAGCAACTGTTAGGACAAAGTTGTTGCCAAGGCAGTGACCTCATTCCGTTCCTAAAGGAAGTGACCTCACCTAACTTCCTTGGTGATGGAACTCTCTGAACTTGGAATCCAGGAAGCCAGGCACAAAGAGCCAGTCCCAGTCCAAGCCCCAGTGGTCAAACTTATTTTGATTTACCAAGGACAGACTCAGTCTTTCTTGGAACCTACTGATGTGAGGATGGCCAAATGCAAGGAAAGCTATGAATAGGGGCATTTCCTGAGAAAGCAGGCAGTGGCTCACCGCTGGCCCCTGACAACTTCACAGAGTTGGCCAAAAGACCAGATTTGAGACAGAACAGGCCATTTCCAGAGAACATAGTATGGCCCACCAGTCAGAGGACACTCCGGATAGTCACAGACCTACATGGGGGAAGGAGGTGCCTTTGTGGTGTGGGTGTGGGTTTGTGGTTTTGTCTCATGTTCTGAGAATAGGTATGAAAGGTGGTTTGTTTTGTTTGGAGTGAACTGTTTCTACTAAGTCGTTTGACAAGGTGAGTGTTTCTATGTCTGTGTATCCCACTATGTCCGTGGTTGTAGACATTAGAAAGGAGAATGCATCAATGAATATGTCCTATCTAGTAGAAAGCTTCCCAGCATTCATCCTGCCCTATTTATGAATGGACTGCAGCTTGCCTTATTGATGTGCAACACCTGCTATCTACCTAAGGTCCTGTTTTCTTCCTGAATTCTCGCCACTCTCCAGAATAGGCTCATGGTTTTGTGTTTAAGATATGTACAACCTTGAAGCTCTGTGACATGACCATGTACTGAATAGCTGAAGGGAATGGCGAGCATCTAAGAAAACTCAGATATCAGTGTGACCAGGAAAGTCTCAGTGAAGAAACCCTGCTTGGGGCCTTTTGTTTACCAATTCTTCTGTTGCCCTGAATGTCAGGAAGGTCTTTTCCTCAGTCCACCACTTTGTGAAGCCTGAAGAAAACAGTTTCCAAATGGAAATGAATGGGCATTACCTGTGGCTCTTTGCTTAATTGCTTTGGAATGGATGTGTCTGAATCAGCCTATTTGCCTTGTGTGAGGGTGTGGCTTAGATTCTCAGCTCCTGATGGATCTAAAGAAAGATCCCACGTGTACATCCAAAACCAAAATGGCCAAAAAAGCAGTCCTTGTGGATGAAGTCTCTCGCCTCTTCTGTAACTTTCCTGACCTCCATCAAGTCAGAATAGGGATCCTTTGGTTCAAATGAGTTCTTCAAAGCCCTGCAGAGGCTAGCCCATAGTTGCTTGGGTTTTCTCAAGACTCCAATTCACATAAGGAATCCGAACCCCACAGTCAGTTGGCCTCAAATTGAAGAAGCGAAGCAGTATTAATGGGAGGCCTATTTGATCTCTCCTGGTTCACAAGAAGGGTGTCCAGGCCACCCTGACTTTAGGCAAATTAGGTGCAAGAGAGCTTATTTTGGACACGGTCTTGGCCTGTGCCCCTCATGGAAAACTTTTGCCAGAGGTCATTATGAGTGTCTATATGGAAAAAGATGAGCGCCACGTTGGAGTGTTTTGTTTTAAATTGTGGTCATTTGGGTGGCGGTTGGAAGAGATGACTTGGTCCACATGTTCTTGAACTCTGGTGTGATTCCCTTAGAATCTGAGTTCTCAAACTGACCTCAGAGAAGTATTGCTATGAATAGCGTTGAGATTTAAGGAAGCCAGGCATGAGTGTCGCCCTTGGAAACTAAGTTCTAGGCCCAGGATGGCTTTCCACAGAGCACTAGGCCTCTCAGCCAGGATACCACATGATTTTATTCTGAAAGATTTGGCACCCAGAGTTGAGAGTCAAAACTCATATGGACCTCACATTGTAGACCTCAATGGGAATAATATCATGTGATCTTTTGGCCACTCTTTGGGAAGCCTTACCTGTGAGTGTTCTCCAGAGCTTTCATTGAAATTAGCTTCCTAAAAATTTAATGGTTCCTGAAAGAATTGAAACTCACAGTGCCTCCAACTTCATCCTTGAAAAATGGCTAGAAAAATACCATAAAATTTTTGAAATTCCCATCACCAGGTGGCACTGGAGAACATTTGGATGTCCTGTTACTGATCATGAATATACCAGACAGTGCCTTGATTGACTGGGTTTCATGTAAATGGTGTAGAACAGAGATGCCAGTAAGTTGGACTCTGTTGAGTAGTTGGCCTAGAGCAGTGGTGGGCAGGTATGTGATAAAACATCTGTGGTGGGGCCATGTGGATCTTCCATTGGCATCCAAATGGCTTGTGACTGACATGGTGCAGCCAGCAGAACCTTCCATGTAAAGGCAACTTGTTATATGGAGAGTTTTCAGGACATTGTTCAGAATCAGGTTGCTATGGTCAAGGGGGCAAGCTATGTGGGATAGAATCCTGGTTCTTGTATCCTCCTGCAGAACCTGACCCACCACACATGACAGAACTCCCTCTTGCACTGTGACCCAATTGAACTCCTTTTATTTCGTGAAGCAAATACCAAACTCCCAGTGCAGCAGGAAGAAACACCATGAAAATGGAGGATGACCATATGGCTTCACAGTGCACATGGGGAGACCTTTAGCCCCCAGTGGCCACAGTTTACCTAAAAAGAGAATTTAGCACTGCTGCCTCATGTTCATTGGGAAATAAGAAAGCATGTCCTCCAGGTCTTATAGATGCAGACCAAGCTTTTATGGTCTCACTAGAAAGGAAGCTAAAGCTCCTGACAACAACATATTTTTCAAGTGCCCAATCTCACAGGCAGTTTCTCAAGAAGTCTCTATGCCAGCAGACCTCCATGTTTGTGGAGTGTTTACCCTTTCCCTTACCTTTGGAAACTCCTCTGCCACTTCCAAGGTTGTGGGCTCCTGAGCATATTCCATTCCAGATATTTGTTCACAGGTTTTCTAAATCTTCTCCTCTAATTGTGTCTTACTTGGGGCGAAGGTATTGTCAAGGCATTGTTCTGAATGAGAGTGGGAAGATTTTTGTGTAGCACATATTTACATACACATTGGATTCATTTTTCAATTTTCCATTCGAAATACTGAATCCTTGACACTAACCCATACCCTACTAGATTCTGACTACTAATTCTAATATAATGGAGAAAAATAACCCAAACAGAATAGAAATACTAGCACTTCATAGGAGGCATGGTGTATAGTTGGTCTTCCTATTTGCATGATATAGGGTTGGAGTTGTAAATCTTGTCAATTTTTTGTTGAAAGAGTTCTGCATGTGTTTTTAAAGTTAACACATATGTGAATTCCTGTCTCCCTTTTTCTGTAGCCAATTCAGCACATGTATTTTTATATGAACATATAGAATCCTACCTGGTATGACACCTGTATTCTTGAGAGGTGGCTAACTTGGCAGATACAAAGTGTGAGAAGAAATCACTCCTCCTAAACGCTTTTGGAACTGATAATTCAAATTATGAGTGAGCTTCTTAGTTAAAAAACATTATACATAAATCCATGTTCAGTAAAATTAATATTTTTGGATCTGTGGATGATATATATTTCACGATGAATTTTAATTGGCATATATATTGCTACTTTTTAATGTCTCTGTGTGTATTTTATATATATATATATATATATATATATATATATATATATATATATATATATACACTCTAGATTTGTCAAAATATGAAATATATGTATCTTATTATACACTCCCTAAATTCATTCATGTTCATGTATGTGGTTTTATATTCAACTTTTCATAAGATTATTTTCAGAAATATTCATCCATCTGAAATACATATTTGTTTTATAGTATTGAAAACTCACTTCAGTAAATGGTGCAAACAAATCCTTATATTTTTACAGTAACTGACCCACTTTAACATCAATTCAAGTAGATTCCTATGGGACATGATGTGTATTTTGGCGTTCATTTTTATACAACACTGGTACATTACTATTTCTTCAGTTTTTGTACATCATAGAATATACATTTCAGCCACAACTTCATAAATTTAAAGAAATTTGTATCACATTCTATCACTTCCTGCTTCAGAACATATGTATTCCTCTTTGTTTTTGACTGGTCATTTCATGAGACTTCTTTCCACACACATTACTGTCGATTTCCATTATCAATTTTGAAGCAAAATTCACACACTCTTTATGATGAACCACAACCGTAATATTACCATTGGATGTATAAATGGTTGGAATGAATGTATGTATATCAATATATGATTCCCTGTGTATTTTCAGATATCAATTTATTCCAATTTCTAAAGTTTGAACCAGTTGTATTATTTATTCGCAGTATGGACTATTCATGCATTATGTCTATATTCATACACACATGGTACACCTCTATGTACCCCCAATACTAATTTACACCTCTTCAAAATATTGCTCCAAGAAATGGTGGTAGAAATACTCATGTCACCTGATCTACATATACATTTTATCACAGTAATATTCTGGCCACAAAATGCAAAGTCACACTTACGATTGTACCAAAGCCTAAATGGAATGTGAGTATGGATTATGAAAATCACCCATGTCCAGGTTGCCTAATGCTCTCAAATGTCAATCCTATTGGTGACTACATATTTGTTTCTTCCTAAGATTATATATTCAATCTCAAGCCTGTTGAAAATGTCTATTGGTATCACTCATTTTATACTTTGCCTGATTTCCTTATGTCTCTATTGATATCTGCTTTCCTACATATTTTCCCCAGTTCATCATTGTGACTGACTCTTCACATGTGCTGACATTTACATTTTCTCTCTACCCAAAACCCTATTGCTAAAGAACTTTTTGTCCAAATCCTATACTCACACTTTTTTCTAATCTTACCAACTCTCTTCGTAATCTTACCAACTCTCCCTTTTTGAATGAATGTTCTCCTCAACATTCAATCATCTAAGGTACAAGATCCTATGCCATTGTGTATAGATTTATCTGAGACATCTGCACAGAACATAATTCAAAGCTAACTATCCCAATCAAGGACCCAATGACTTTCTGGGCTTTAAATCTTACTGAGATTTCTGTTTTCATACATATATTCCACCTCTATAATCTTATAAATATCGCAGGTTTCCAATACCATTATTCATCCAGCAGAATGATCCTAACCCAAATCAAACATGTTATTAACCCTAAACATACACGATTCCCTCAATCTACCTTTATAGAAGAGCAGGGACAGAGTTGGTCTTACAATACAGGAATGTAGGAGATCTTCAACCTGCAGAGAACCTCAAAGGTCCATGCAGAAATTATCCCTGGAGAAGATATAGGCAGATATGAAGGACCTCAGAGAGCAAAAGTCATCTTCCATGACAAACAACCAGGTAAGGATGAAGGGATGTGTCTGAAGCAGTCTCTCTCTTCTTAATGTAGAGAAGATGGACCAAACCAGGCCTGTGTGGAGAGCTGTTCCCGGGTGCCTATGGTTGATATTCCATTTTAACTTGTGAAAGTGTCAAAGGAAGTAGGGGCAGCCTCCATCTCATGGACCCTTCGAAGCAACTGTTAGGACAAAGTGGTTGCCAAGGCAGTGACCTCATTCAGTTCTAGAGGAAGTGACCTACGTCACTTTCTTGTTGATGTAACACTCTGAACTTTGGATCCAGGAAGCCAGGCACTCTGAGGCAGGCCCAGTCCCAGTTGCAGTGGTCTCACATGTTTGGATTAACCAAGGACAGAGTCAGTCTTTCTTGGCAACTACTGAATTGAAGATGGACAAATGCCAGGAAAGCTCTGAAGAGGGGCTTTTTTTTTTGATAAAGCAGGCAGTGGCTCACCGCTGGCTCCTGACAACTTCACAGTTTTGGCCAAGGAGACCAGATCTGACATACGACAGCCCATTTCAGGGGAACATAGTATGGTCCACCAGTCAGAGGATGCTCCGGATAGTCACAGACCTACTTGGGGAAAGAAGGTGCCTTTTTGGGTGTGTTTGTGTGTTAGTGATTTTGTCTCATCTTCTAAGAATATGTAGGAAAGTCGGTTTGTTTAATTTGGAGTGGCCTGTTTCTAGTAAGTGCTTTGAGAAGGTGAGTGATTCTGTGTATCTCACTGTGTCCGTGGTTGTAGACAATAGAAAAGAGAATGCATCAAAGGATGTGTCCTGTCTAGTAGAAATCTTCACAGCATTCATCTTGTCCAATTTAAGAATGGACTGCAGCTTACCTTATAGATGGGCAACACCTACTACCTTTCTACATTCCTGATTTCTTCCTGAATTCTGGCCACTCTCCCATAGGCTCATGGTTTTGTGTTCAAGATATGTATCTCCTCCACAATCTGGGACATGGCCATGTACTGGATAGCTGAAGGGAATGGTGAGTATCACAGAAAACTCAGATATCAGTGTGACCAGGAAAGTCTCAGTGGAGAAACTCTGCTTTGGGAATTTGCTTTTCTATTGTTCTGTTGCCCTGAATGTAAGGAAGGTCTTTGCCTAAGGCCACACCTTTCCAAAGCCTGAAAATATCAGTTTTCAAATGGAAATAAATGGGCATCACCTGTGGATCTTTGCTTAATTGCTTTGCAAAGGGATATGTCTGAATCCACCTCTTAGTGCAGTGTGAGTCCATGGCTCAGATTCTCAGCCCTGATGGATCTAAAGAAAGATCCCATGTGTGCATCCAATTCCAAAATGGCCAAAAGAGCAATCATGGTGGATGAAGTCTCTTGCTTTCCTCTGTAAGGTTCCTGATCTCCATCAAGTGAGAAGAGGGATCCTTTGGGTCAACTGAGTCCTTCAAGCCCTGCAGAGGCTAGCCCATAGGTGCTTGGGTTTTCTCATGACTCCAAATCACATAAAGAAACTATACCTGACAGTCACTATGCCTCAAATTGGAGAAGTGGAACAGTATTAATGGCAGGCATCTTTGATCAGCCCTGGTTCACAGGAACAGTGTCCAGAAACACTGACTTTAGACAAATGAAGGGCAAGGGAGTTTATTTTGACATTGTCTTGTGCTGTGTGCCTCATGGAAACTTCCAGCCAAGGTTATGATTAGTGTCTATATGGAAGAAGATGAGGGGCATGTGTGAGTGTTTTGGTTTTAATTCTGGTCATTTGTGTGGCGGTTGGAAGAGATGACTGGGTCACCAGGGATTGAACCCTGGTGTGTTTCCCCTTAGAGACTGAGTTCTGAAACTGACCTCAGAGAAGTATTGCCATGAATTGTGTTGGGATTTTAGGAGGCCACGCATGAGAGTCGCCTTTGGAACCTGAGATCTAGGACCAGGGTGGCTTTCCACAAAGAACTGGGAATCTCAGCCTGGATATCACATGATTTTATTCTGAAAGACTTGGCAGCCATAGTTGAGAGTCAAAACACATAGGACCTCACATTGTAGACCTCAATGGTCCTGGCTTCAAGTGACCTTTTGTCCACTCTTTGGAAAGCCTTGCCTGTGAGAGTTCTCCAGAATTTTCTTTGAATTGAGCTTTCTCAACATTTAATGGTTCCTGAATAATTGAAATTCACAGTGCATCCAATGTCATCCTTGAAAAATGGCTGGATAAATACCATGAAATTTTTGAAATTCCCATGACCAGGTGGCACTCCAGAAACATTTGATGTCCTATTGCTTATTATGAGTGTACCAGACAGTTCCTTGATTGACAGGGTTTTCTGAAAATTGTTTAGAACAGAGATGCCAGTAATTTGTAGCCTGCTGAGTAGTGGGCGTAGAGCAGTGGTGGGCAGGTGTGTGATAAAATATCATGGTGGGTCCATGTGGATCTGCCATTGGCTTCCAAATGGCTTGTGACTGACATAGTGCAGACTTCAGACCCTTATATGTAAAGGCATCTTGTTCTATGGCGAGGTTTCAGGGCAATGTTCAGAATCAGGTTGCTATGGACAAGGGAGCAATCTTTGAGAGATAGAAGCCTGGTTTGTGCATTTTCTTGCAGACCATAACCCACCACACATGACAGAACTCTCTCCAGCACTGTTTCCCAGTTGAACTCCTTGTATTTCGTGAAGCATGTACCAAACTCCAAGTGCAGCAGCAAGAAACACCACGAAAAGTGGAGGATGACCAAATTGTTTCACAGTCCACACGGGGAGAAAATAAACCCCCAGGGGCTACAGTTTATCTACAAAGAGAGAATTCAGCAGTGCTGCCTTGTGTTCATTGGAAAATAAGAAACTTTGTCCTCCAGGTCACATAGATGCAGACCCAGCTTTGAGGGTATCACTACAAAGGAAGCTTAACTCCTGACAAAAACCTATATATCATTGCCCAACCTCAGTGGCAGTTTCTCTAAAAGTTTTAGGCATGCAGAGCTCCATGTTTGTGGAGTGTGTACCGTGTTCTTACTTTTGGAAACTCTTATACCACCTCCAAGTTTGTGCACTCCTGAGCATTTTCCATTCCAGAAATGTAATCACAGATTTTGCAACTTTTCTTCTCTAATTGTGTCTTACTTGGGGCGAAGATAATTTCAAGGCATTGTTCTGGATGAGAGTCGGAAGATTTGTTTTAGCACATATTTGCATACACATTGGATTAATTTTCCTATTTTTCCATTCGGAATTCTGAATCCCTGACACTAACCCATATTCTAATAGACTCTGACTACTAATTCTAATATGATGGAGAAAAATAACCCAAACAGTACATAAATACATGCAGTTCAGGGTTGGACTTGCCTTTTGCATGATAAAGGGTAGGTATTATGAATCTAGTCAATTTTTAATTGAAATAGTTCTCCATGTGTTTTGAAAGTTAACAAATATGTGAATTACTGTCTCCCATTTTCTGGAGCCTATTCAGCACATGTATTTTTATATGCACAAATAGAATCCTACACGGTATCACACGTACATTCTTTTGAGTTACATGACTTGGCAGATACAAATTGTGAGAAGTGATCACTCGTCCTAAACGCTGTTAGAACTGAAAATTCAACCTATGGGTGAGCTTCCCAGTGGAACAACATTATACATAAACCCATGTTCAGTAAAATGAATGTTTTTGCATCTTTATGATATATATTTCATGATGAATTTCGATTGGCATATATATTGCTATTTTTTAATTTCTGTGTTTGTGTGTGTGTGTGTGTGTGTATATACTCTCCAGATTTTTAAAAATATGAAAATTATATGTCTTATATACACTCCCTAAATTCATTCATGTTCATGTATGTGGATTAATAATCAACTTTTCACAAGATTATTCTTAGAAATACTCAAACACCTGAAATACATATTTGTTTCCTAGTACTGAGAACTAACTTCAGTGAAAGGTGCATACAAATTCTAATATGTCTACATTAACTGACCCAGTTGAACATCAATGCATGTTGGTTCCTATGGGACACGATGTGTATTTTGACGTTAATTTTTATTCCACACTGGTACATTACTATTTCTTCAGTTTATGCACATCTTAGCATATATATTTCATTCACTAGTTAGCAAATTTATAGGCATTTGTTTCACTTTCAGTCACTTCCTGCTCCAGAACACATGTATTTCTCTATGTTTCTTGACTGGTCTATTCATGAGACTTTTTTTCCAAATATATTGTTTTCGATTTCCATAATCAATTTTGAAGAAAAACTCACACACCCTTCATGATTAACCATAACCATAAGATAATCATTAGATATATAACTGGTTGGAATTAATGATTGTATATCAATATAACATTTCTTATATATTTTCAGATATCCATTCAATCCATTATTTAAAGTGGATCTAGTTATATTATTTATTCACAGTATTGTCTATTCATGCATTATATCTATATTAATAGAAACAGGGTACACCTATTTGTACCCCCATATGAATTTATAAATCTTCAAAATATTGCTCTCAGAAATGGTGGAAGAAATACTCATGTCACCTGATCTACATACACATTTTATCACAGAAATATTCCGGACACAAAAAGCAAAGGTCACACTTACAATTGTACCAAAGCCTAAATGAAAAGATAGCATCCATTACTAAAATCATCCATGTCCAGGTTGCCTAATGCTCTCAAATATCAATCCTATTGGTGACTACATATTTGTTTCTTCCTAAGATTATATATTCAACTTCAAACCTGTTGAAAATGTCTAACCCTATCACACACTTTATACTTTGCTTGATTTCCTAATGTCTCTATTGATATCTGCTTTCCTACATGTTTTCCCCAGTTCATCATTGTGACTGACTCTTCACATGTGCTGACATTTACATACACTCTCTACCCGAAACCCTATTGCTGAAGAACTTTTGGTCCAAATCCTATGCTCACTCTTCTTTCTAAATCTACCAACTACCTTCCTAATCCTACCGACTATCGGTTTTTGACTGGATGCTCTCTTCAACATTCAATCATCCAAGGTACAAGGTCCGATGCCAGTGTATATTGATTTATCTGAGACATCTGTGCAGCACATAACTCAAAGTTAAGTATCCCACTCAAGTCCCCAATGCCCTTCTGGGCTTCAAATCTTACCTAGATTTCTGCTTTCATACTTATATTTCACATGTATACTCTTGTAAATATCGCAGGTTGCCAATACCATTATTCATCCCGCAGAATGATTCGTAACCCAAATCGAACTTGTTATTAACCCTAACCATACACTGTTCCCTCAATATAACTAACTTAAGAGCAGCGACAGAGTGGGTCTTACAATATAGAAATGTAGAAGATCTTCCACCTGCTTAGAACCTCAAAGATCCATGAAGAAATGATCCTTGGAGAAGATGTAGGCAGCTATGTAGGACCTGAGAGAGCAATAGTCATCTTCCATGCAAACAACCTGGTCAGGATGAATTGATGTGTCTGAATCAGCCTCTCTCTTCTTAATGTAGAGAAGATGGACCAAACCAGGCCTCTGTGGAGAGCTGTTCCAGGGTGCCTATGGTTGATATACCATTATAACTTCTGAATGTGTCACAGGATGTTGGGGCAGCCTCTATCTCATGGGAACCTTGGAAGCAACTGTTAGGACAAAGTGGTTACCAAGGCAGTGACCATATTCAGTTCCTGAAAGAAGTGACCTTACTTCACTTCCTTGGTGATGGAATTCTCTGAACTTGGGATCCAGGAAGCCAGGCACCCAGAGCCAGTCCCACTCCAGACCCAGTGGGCTAACTTGTTTGCTTTTCCCAAAGACATAGTCAGTCTTTCTTGGTACCTGCTGATGTGAGGATGGCCAAATGCCAGCAGAGCTCTGAAGAGGGGCCTTTCCTGAGAAAGCAGGCAGTGGCTCACTGCTGGCTCCTTACAACTTCACGGAGTTGGACATTGAGACCAGATGTGAAACAGGACAAGCCATTTTGGGGGAACATAATATGGCCCACCAGTCAGAAGACACTCCGGATAGTCACAGACCTATTTGGGGGAAGGAAGTGCCTTTGCCGTTGTAGGTGTGAGTTTGTGGTTTTTTCTCATGTTCTGAGAATAGGTAGGAAAGGTGGTTTGTTTGGTTTGGAGTGGACTGTTTCTAGTAAGTCGTTTTACATTGTGAGTGTTTCTATGTCTGTGTATCCCACTGTATCCATGGTTGTAGACATTAGAAAAGAGAATGCACCAATGGATGTGTTGTCTCTAGTTGAAAGCTTCCGCAATTCATACTGCGCAATTGATGAATGCACTGCAGCTTGCCTTATGGATGGGCAACATCTACTATCTTCTAAAGTTCCTGTTTTCTACGTGAATTCTGGCCACTCTCCAGAATAGACTCATGGTTTTGTTTCCCAGATATGTAACACCACAAGGCTCTGTGACATGGCCATGTTCTGGATAGCTGAAGGGAATGAGATCATCTCAGAAAACTCAGATATCAGTGTGTGCAGTAAAGTCTCAGTGGAGAAACCCTTCTTTGGGCCATTTGCTTAATTCTATTTCTATTACCCTAAATTTCAGAAAGGTCTTTGCCTCAGGCCACCCCTTTGTGTAGCCTGAAAAACACTGTTTTCATATGGAAATGAATGGACCCCACCTGTGGCTCTTTGCTTAATTTCTTTGGAATGGGATGTGTCTGAATCAGCCTCTTGTCCTTGTATGAGGTTGTGGCTTAGATTCTCAGCACCTGATGGATCTAAAGAAAGATCCCATGTTCTTCCAAAACTAAAATGTCCAAAAGAGCAGTCATTGTGGATGAATATTTTTGCCTTCTTGTTTTAGGTTCCTGAACTCCATCAAGTGAGAATAGGGATCCTTTGGGTCAAATGAGTTCTTGAAATCCCTGCAGAGGCTAGCCCATATGTGCTTGGATTTTCTCATGAATCCAAATCACATAAAGAATCTATACCCTACAGCCAGTAGGCTGAAATTGGAGAAGTGGAACACTTTAACAGCAGGAATATTTGATCACTCCTGGTTCACAGGAAGAGTGTCCAGGCCACCATGATTTTAGGCAAATAAGGGGCAAGTGAGCTTATTTTGGACACTACCTTGGGCTCATACAAACCTCCAGCTAGAGGTTATGATGAGTGTCTACGTGGAAGAAGATGATGGCCCTGTGGGAGTGTTTTGATTTTAATTGTGGTAATTTTTGTGGCGGTTGGAAGGGATGACTGGGTCCACCTGGGCTTGAACTCTGGTGTGATTCCCCTTAGAGACTGCATTCTGGAATTGACCTCAGAGAAGTATTGCCATGAATTGTGTTGGGATTTTAGGAGGACACACATAAGACTCACTCTTGGAAACTGAGATCTATGCCCAGGGTGGCTTTCCACAGAGGCCTGGGAATCTCAGCCAGGATATCACATGATTTTATTCTGAAAGACTTGGCAGCCATAGATGAGAGTCAAAACATACATGGACCTCACATTGTAGACGTGAAGTGGCCTGGCTTTATGTGACCATTTGGTAACTCTTTGAGAAGCCTTGACTTTGAGAGTTCTCCAGAGCTTTCATTGAAATGAACTTTCTCACACTTAATGGTTCCTGAATGAATTGAGACCCACAGTGCCTCTAACTTCATTTTTGAAAAATTGCTAAATAAATACCATGAAATTTTTTAAATTCCCATGACCAGGTGGAACTGCAGAAAATTTGATGTCCTGTTGCTTATCATGTGTATACCAGACAGTGCCTTGTTTAACTGGGTTTCATGAAAATGATGTAGAACACGAGATGCCAGTAATTTGGAGCCTGCTGAGTAGTGGGCCTAGAGCAGTGGTGGGAAGGTGTGTGAAAAAACATCATGGAGGGGCTATGTGGATCTGCCATTGGCTTCCAAATGGCTTGTGACTGATATAGTGCAGACATGAGACCCTTATATGTAAAGGCATCCTGTTATATGGAGAGTTTTAAGGGCAATGTTCAGAATAAGTTTACTATGGTTACTGGGGCAAGCTCTGTGGGATAGAAGCCTGGTTGGTGCATTCTCCTGCAGACCCTGATCCACCACAAGTGACAGAACTCCCTCCAGCACTGTATCCCAAATGAACTTCTTATATTTTGTGAAGCAAATACCAAATTCCCAGTGCAGCAGCAAAAAACACCATGAGAAGTGGAGGATGACCAAATGTCTTCACAGTCCCCACTGGGAGACACTTAGAATCCAGTGGCCACAGTTTACCTACAAAGAGAGAATTGAGCACTGCTGCCTCATGTTCATTGGAATATAAGAAACCATCTCTTCCCGGTCACATAGATGCAGACCCAGCTTTGATGGTCTCACTACGAAGGAAGCTAAAGCTCATGACAGCAACATATATTTCAGGATCCCAACCTCAGAGGCCATTTCCCAAGAATTCTTAGGCCAGCAGAGCTCCTTGTTTGTGGAGTGTTTACCCTGTCCTTTACTTTTGGAAACTCCTCTACCACCTCAAAAGTTGTGAACTCCCGAGCATATTCCATTCCATGTATGTATTCCTAGATTTTTACACTTTTCAACTCTAATTGTGACTTACTTGGGGCGAAGGTAATGTCAAGGCATTGTTCTGGATGTGAGTGGGAAGATTTTTGTGTAGCACATATTTACATACACATTGGATTCATTTTCCAACTTTCCATTTGAAATACTTAATCCCTGACACTAACCTGTACCCTACTAGTCTCTGACTAATAATCCTAAAATGATGGTGAAAAATAACCCAAAAAGAATAGAAATACAAGCAGTTCAGAGGAGGCATGGTGTATAGTTGGAATTGCTTTTTGCATTATATAATGTAGGAGTTTTAAATCTAGTCAATTTTCTGTTGAAATAGTTCTAGATGTGTTTTTAAAATTAACAAATATGTGAATCCCTGTCTCCCTTTCTCTGTAGCCTATTCAGCACATGTATTTTTATATGCACATATAGAATCCTACCTGATATCACTTGTACACACATGTGAGGTGGCTGAATTGGCAGATGCAAATTGTGAGAAGAGATCACTCCTCCTAAACGCTGTTGGAACTGAAAATTCAACCTACGGGTGAGCTTCCTAGTTGAATAACATTATACATAAATCCATTTCAGTAAAATGAATATTTTTCGATCTTTGGATTATATATATTTGATGAAGATTTTCGATTGGCATATATATTGCTACCTTTTTTTTCTTTTATTGGTTGCTCAAAACATTACAAAGCTCTTGACATATCATATTTCATACATTAGATTCAAGTGGGTTATGAACTCCCATTTTTACTCCAAATATAGAATGCAGAATCACATCAGTTACACACCCATATTTTTACATAATGTCTTATTTGTTACTGTTGTATTCTGCTACCTTTCCTATGCCCTACTATCCCCCCTCCGCTCTCTTCCCATCTTCTCTCTCTACGCTACCTACTGTAATTCATTTCACTTATCGTTTATTTTTCCATTACACTCACAACCTCTTATATGTATTTTTTTTGTAACAATAAGGGTCTCCCTCCATTACCATGCAATTTCTCTTTTCTCTACCTTTCCGTCCCACCTCATGTCTCTGCTTAATGTTAATCTTTTCTTCATGCTCTTCCTCTCTGCTCTGTTCTTAGTTGCTTTCATTATATCAAAGAAGTCATTTGGTATTTGTTTTTTTGGGATTGGCTAGCTTCACTAAGCATAATCTGCTCTAGTGCCATGCATTTCCCTGCAAATTCCATTATTTTGTCATTTTTTAGTGCTGTGTAATCCTCCATAGTATATAAAAAAAACATTTTATTTTATCCATTCATCTATTGAAGGTAATCTGGGTTGGTTCCACAGTGTAGCAATTGTGAATTGTGCTGCTATGAACATCGATTGGCAGTATCCCTGTAGTACGCTCTTTTAAGGTCTTCAGGGAATAGTGCGAGAAGGGCAATAGCTGGGTCAAATGGTGCTTCCATTCCCGGCCTTCCCAGGAATCTCCATACTGCTTTCCAAATTGGCTGCACCAGTTTCAGTCCCATCAGCAATGTACAAGAGTACCCTTTTCCCCACATCGTCGCCAGAACTTGTTGTTGTTTGACTTCATAATGGCTGCCAATCTCACTGGATTGAGATGGTATTTTAGGGTGGTTTTGATTTGCATTTCTCTGACTGCAAGAAATGGAGAGCATTTTTTCATATACTTGTTGATTGATTCTATGTCCTCCTCTGAGAAGTGTCTGTTCAGGTCCTTGGCCCATTAGGTTATTTGTTATCTTATTGTCTAATTATTTGAGTTCTTTGTATACTTTGTATACTCTGGATATTAGGGCTCCATCTGAAGGGTGAGGAGTAAAAATTTGTTCCCATGATCTAGGCTCCATATTTACCTCTCTAATTGTTTCTCTTTCTGAGAAAAAAATTTTCAGTTTAAGTAACTCCCATTTGTTGATTCTTGTTATTAACTCTTGTGCTATGGGTGTCCTATTAAGGAATTTGGAGCCTGACCATACAATATGTAGATCGGAACCAACTTTTTCTTCTATCAGATGCAGAGTCTCTGATTTGAATCTAGCTCCTTGATCCACTTTGAGTTAACTTTTGTGCATGGCGAGAGAAAGGGATTCAGTTTCATTTTGTTGCATATGGATTTTCAGTTTTCCCAACACGATTGGTTGAAGATGCTATCCTTCCTCCATTGCAAGCTTTTAGCTCCTTTATCAAATATAAGATAGTTGTAGCTTTTTGGATTAGTCTCTGTGTCCTCCATTCTGTACCATTCGTCCACCCGCCTGTTTTGGTACCAGTACCATGCTGTTTTTGTTATTATTGCTCTGTAATATAGTTTGAAATCTGGTATCGCTATACCGCCTGATTCACACTTCCTGCTTAGAATTGCTTTTGCTATTCTGGGTCGTTTATTTTTCCATATGAATTTCATGATTGGTTTATCTATTTCTACAAAAAATTCATTTGGGATTTAGATTGGCATTTCATTAAACCTACAGACAACTTTTTAGTAATATCGCCATTTTGATGATGTTAGTTCTGCCTATCCATGAACAGGGTATATTTTTCAATCTTCTAAGATCTTATTCTACTTCTCTTTTTAGGGTTCTGTAGTTTGCATTGTATAAATCTTTCACCTCTTTTGTTAGGTTGATTCCCAAGTATTTAATTTTTTATGAGGATATTGTGAATGCAGTGTTTTTCCTCATTTTCATTTCAGAAGTTTTGTCGCTGATATACAGAAATGCCTTTGATTTCTGCATGTTGATTTCATTTCCAGCCACATTGCTGAATTCATTTATTAGTTCTAGTAGTTTTTTTCTGTAGACCCTATTGGGTCTTCTATGTATAGAATCATGTCATCTTCAAATAGTGATAATTTAAGTTCTTTTTTTCCTATTTTTATGTCTTTAATGTCTTTCAACTTTCTAATTGCTCTGGCCAGTTTTTCGAGAACTATATTGAATAGAAGTGGTGATAGAGGACATCCCTGTCTTGTTCCAAATTTTAGAAAGAATGCCTTCAATTTTTCTCCATTCAGAATGATGCTAGCCTGAGGCTTAACATAGATAGTTTTTACAATGTCGAGGTATGTTCCTTTTATCCCTAGTTTTTCTAATGTTTTGAACGTAAAGGAATGCTCTACTTTTTCTAATGGTTTTTCTGCATCTATCAAGATCATCTTATGGTTCTTATTTTTAAGTCTATTGATGTTGTGAATAACATTTATTGATTTCCATATATTGAACCCTCCTTGCATCCCAGGGATGAATCCTAGTTGATCATGGTGCACAATTTTTTTGATGTGCCTTTGTATCCAAATCACCAGAATTTTAATGAAAATTTTTGCATCTAGGTTCATCAGAGATATTGGTCTGTTGTTTTCTTTCATTGAGGTGTCTTAGTCTGGTTTCAGAATCAGGGTGATGTTGGCCTCATAGAATGAATTTGGCAGAGCTCCCTGTTTTTCTATTTTCTGAATAACTTGAAAAGTATTGGTATTAATTCTTCTTTAAAGGTTTTGTAAAACTCCGCTGTATACCCATCCGATCCTGGGCTTTTCTTGGTTGGTAGTAGTTTGATTGCCTCTTCTATTTCATCGATTGATATTGGTCTGTTCAAATTGTGTGTATCCTCCTGACTCAGTCTAGGCAAATCATATGACTTAACAAATGTATCAATGTCTTCACTATTTTCTATTTTATTGGAATATAGGTTTTCAAAATAATTTCTAATTGTCTTCTGTATTTATGTAGCATCTGTTGTGATATTGCCTTTTTCATCCCGTATGTTAGTAATTTGAGTTCTCTCTCTTCTTCTCCTCGTTAGCATGGCTAAGGGTCTGTCAATCTTATTTATTTTTTCAAAGAACCAACTATTAGTTTTGTTAATTTTTTAATAGTTTCTTTTGTTTCAATTTCGTGATTTACTCTCTGATTTTAATAATTTCTTGCCTTCTGCTACATTTGCTGTTGTTTTGCTCTTCCTTTTCTAGGGCTTTGAGATTAAGTGAGAGCTCATTTATTTGTTGTTTTTGTTTTTTTCTTTTTTTGAGGAATGACCTCCAGGCGATGAATTTGCCTCTTGAATCTTGTTTCATTGTGTCCCATTGAATCTGATATGTTGTGTCTGTATTTTCATTTATCTCTAAGAATTTTTTGATTTCCTCCTTTATGTCTTCTGTAACCCATTGATCATTCAGTAACATATTGTTCATTTTCCATGTGATGTAGGATTTTTCCTTCCTTCTTTTACCGTTGGTTTCCAGTTTCATTCCATTGTGATCAGAAAAAAATTCATGGTATTATCTCCACCCCTTTATATTTACTGAGTGTTGCCCTATGGCATAATATATGGTCTATTTTTGAGAAGGATCCATGTGCTGGTGAGAAAAAAGTATATCCACTTGATGATGGTTGATATATTCTATATATGTCAGTTAAGTCTAGGGTATTGATTGTGATATTGAATTCTATATTTTCTTTATTCAACTTTTGTTTGGAGGATCTGTCCAATGGTGAGAGAGGTGAGTTGAAGTCTCCCATAATTATTGTGTTGTGGTCTATTTGATTCTTGAACTTGAGCAGAATTTGTTTTATAAATGTTGCAGCACCATTATTTGCTGCGTAAATATTGATAATTGTTATGTCTTGTTGGTGAATGGTTCCTTTCAACAGTATATAATGTCCTTCCTTATCCCTTTTGATTAAATTAGTCTTGAAGTCGATTTTATTCCATATGAGGATGGCCACCCCTGATGGCTTACAAGGACCGTGTGCATGGTATAAATTTTCCCAACCTTTCACCTTCAGCCTGTGTATGTCTTTTCCATTCAGATGTGTCTCCTGGAAGCAACATATTGTTGGATTTGTTTTTTTTAATCCACGTTACAAGTCTATGTCACTTTATTGGAGAGTTTAAGCCATTAAAGTTTAGAGTTAGTATTGATATATGGTTTGTATTGCCACCCGTCTTTGATTATTTATCTTTTTTTTTTAATTTAGTTTGTTTATCCATGATTAACTTTTCCCCCGCCCTCTGTCATTAATGAGGCACGTCCCACTGATGGTTTTCTTTGTTGATATTCATTTTTTCCTCGTGTAGTGTTTTCCTTAAGATGCTTTCCAATGCTGGTTTTCTGGCTGCAAGTTCTTTTAGCTTTTGTTTATCATGAAATGTTTTTATTTCGTTGTCTTACCTGAAGCTTAATTTTGCTGAATACAGATTTCTTGGTTGGCATCCATTGTTTTTAAGTGTTTGAAATACGTTGTTCCAGGATCTTCTCACTTTCAGCGTCTGTGATGAAAAATCTGTTGTTAACATTTTTGGTTTACCCCTGATTGTAATCTGCCTCCTTTCTCTTGTAGCTTTTAATATTTTCTCTTTGTTCTGTATATTGGATATCTTCATAACAATGTGTCTTGGCATTGGTCTACTGTGATTTTGTGTGCTCGGTGTCCTGTAAGCATCTACAATTTTTTTTATCCATTTCCATTTTTATTTCTGGAAAGTTTTCTGTAATTATTTCATACAGCAGGTTACTCATTCCCTTGGTTTGAATCTCTGTACCTTCCTCTATCCAGATGACTCATTAGTTTTTTTTTTTCTTATGTTATCCCATATCTCTTGGATGTTTTTCTCATGACTTTTTACCAGCATTTCTTTGTTGGCTAGACTTTTTTCAAGATGATATATTTTGTCTTCATTATCTGACATTCTGTCTTCTACTTGCTCCACTCTGTTAGTGATACTCTCAATTGAGTTTTTAATTTGTTTTATCATTTCCTTCATTTCTAGAATTATTGTTTGATTTTTTTTTATAATCTCTATCTCCTAATTAAGATGCTTAATTTCTTTTTATATCTGTTTATGTAATTCATTTTCAATGTGTTCTTTCACTGTTTGGTTTTGATGTCTCGTATCCTCTTTAAGGTTCCATTCCATCTGTCTAAGGTATTTCTTGAGTTCTTTATATGACCATTTTTCTGATGAC
This sequence comes from Callospermophilus lateralis, assembly GCF_048772815.1. Classification (NCBI taxonomy): domain Eukaryota; kingdom Metazoa; phylum Chordata; class Mammalia; order Rodentia; family Sciuridae; genus Callospermophilus; species Callospermophilus lateralis. The sequence continues at coordinate 239,018 of NW_027514391.1, read as the reverse complement.
TTTAGGTCCTTCTGAATATTTAGGCTGTCCATCATTGTTTGTACTCCTTTTCTTCCTTGCTTTTTTATGCTGCTCATGTTACTTCTTGTTTTGTTTGACTGCTGAGTTACTGCTTACTCTTATAAATTTATTTGATGCTTGGGAGGAAAGATATTAGAAGGGAAGGGAAGAAGTCACTAAAGAGATTGAGAGTAGACAGGTAGAATTCAAGGAAGGGAGAATAAGAAAATTGAAAAGAAATGAAAAGACAAAAGAAAAAAATAGAAAATAAAGAAAGAAAAAAAATTTAAATAATAATTATAATTAAAAAATGAAAATTAAAATTTAAAATAATATTAATAATAATAATGATAAAATAATAAATAAAAAATAAAAACATTAAAAAAGTTAAAGAACAACAACAACAAAAATGAAAATGAAAGAAATATAAAAAATATAAATTAAAAAAATAATAATAATACATGCAGTCATAGAGTTCAATTAACTTCTCTTTCAGTATGTGGAGCTGTGTGCACTGGGCCAAGCTCCTCCTCTGAATAAGTGGGAACCAATCACTGTGCAGCAGCTCTTCCTCCCAAACTTGGCGGATCTCCAATCCTGAGTGCCTAGGGCCTTCTCTTGTGCTTCCTCAAGCCATGCCCTGATCACCTGTGACGCTCACCACAATAGTGGTTACAAGCCAGAACTCTACTCCTGGCAGCCCTGTTTTCATGAACGCCTGTGCACACTCTCCCTGTTTGCCTCCCTCAGACCCTAAGTTTGTAGAGCTTGGGGCTGAGGACCCCCAGCGAATTTTCTTGCCCTCTGGGAGCCACACCACCGGTACGTGGTGTAAGAGACCTCAATTGTCAGCACTTGTGGGATCAGGAGCCCGGAATTCCACGCCGCTAGTCCCGAGCCAATCCAGATTCCCTAGGTCTGGCTATCGCGCTCACGGGAGAGCTGGAAGAGGCCCTTACGGCAGAGCTGGGAGGGGCCCTTAAGGTTTCCCCGCTGTGTTGAGAGAGATGGCTAGGGGATTACACACCTGTCTCGCTGGTTTCAATGAAGTTATCTCCTCTGCCCGTGACATCATTTCTATGCTATGGTGGTATCCCATGCAAATGGTGACCGTTTGTTCCCTTTGCAAGGTAACCAACGCAACGGGTGGGTCCTGAGTGTCTCTCCCAAGCACCGTTTCAAGCCTGTGGCCACTGCCTTTGAAGGCTTGGTTGGCTTTTACCTCTGAAAGTTCAGAAGGGCCGAACAGTTATTTCAGAGGGATCTTAGTGCTGAGTCACGAGAACCAGGCAAACCGGAGGTTGAATGCAGCCGATCCAGGCTCGGTGTGTGTTCTGAGGGGCCCAGAATGTTCGCACCAGATCCACATTAGGTCAACATTGCCTAGTGATTCTGAGCAAACAGCATTTAGACAGTTTACGACTCCCGATGCCCGCGCAGCTGAAGAGGTCAGAGACTTCATTTTTCCATGCCTGCCTTCATGATGGATTTCCTGTATTGCTACTTTTTTATATCTGTGCATGTGAGTGTGTATGTATGAGAGTGTATATATATATATATACACTCTCCAGATTTTTTAAAATATGAAATATATGTGTCTTATTATACACTCCCTAAATTCATTCATATTCATATATGTGTATTTATAATCAACTTTCCACAAGATTATTCTCAGAAATAATCATCCACCTGAAATACATATTTGTTTTCTAGTACTGAAAACTAAATTCAGTGAAAGGTGCAAACAAAACCTAATATTTCTACAGTTACTGAGCTAGTTTAACATCAATGCAAGTATATTCTTAGGGGACATGATGTGTATTTTGATTTTCATTTTTATTCAACACTTATACGTTACGATGTCTTCAGTTTATGCACATCATAGGATATATATTTCATTCAAAAGTTAGAAAATTTATAGGCATTTGTTTCACGATCAATCACTTTCTGATTCAGAACACATGATTCTTCTATGTTTCTTGACTGGTCTTTTCATGAGACTTCTTTCCAAACACATTATTTTCGTTTAACATCATCACTTATAAAGCAAAACTCAAACACCCTTCATGATAAACCATAATCCTAATATTACCATTAGATATATAACTGGTTGAAATGAATGATTATATATCAATATAAGATTTCTTATATATTTTCAGATTTCAATTCAATCCATTATTTAAAGTGGAACCAGATATATTATTTATTCATATTATCGTCTATTCATGCATTATCTCTATATTCATAGACACAGGGTACACCTCTTTGTACCCCTAATACTAATGTATATGTCTTCAAAATATTGCTCCCAGACATGGTGAAAGAAATACTCATGTTACCTGATCTACATATACATTTTACTACCGAAATATTCTGAACAAAAAAAAATGTAAAGGTCACACTTATGATTGTACCAAAGCCTAAAAGGAAAGTGAACATGGATAAGTAATAGCATCCGTGTCCAGGTTGCCTAATGCTCTCAAATGTCAATCCCATTGGTGACAACATATTTGTTTTTTCCTATGATTATATATTCAAACTCAACCCTGTTGAAAATGTCTAATCCTATCACTCATTTATACTTTGCCTGATTTCGTTATGTCTCTATTGATACCTGCTTTTCTACATAATTTCCCCAGTTCATCATTGTGAAAGACTCTTCACATGTACTGACATTTACATTCACTCTCTAAACGAAACCCTATTGCTAAAGAAGCTTTTAATTCCAAATCATATTCTCACTCTTCTTGCTAAACCTACCGACTATCTTTCTAATCCTACCGACTATCCCTTTTTAACTGGATGTTCTCTTCTACATTCAATCATCCAAGGTACAAGGTCCTATGCCATTGTATATCGATTTAACTGAGACAATTGTACAGAACGTAATTCAACACTATGCATCCCAATCAAGGGCCCAATGCCCTTCTGGGCTTCAAATCTTTCTTAGATTTCCGTTTTCATACATATATTTCACTTATATATTCTTATAAATATCGCAGGTACCCAATCCCTTTATTCATCCTGCAGAATGATTCCTAACCCAAATCAAACATATAATGAACCCTAACCATACACTAACTTTACCGAAGAGCAGGGACAGAGTTGGTTTTAAAATACAGGAATGTAGGGTATCTTCACCTGCTGAGAACCTCAAATGTTCATGCAGAAATGATCCCTGGTGAAGATGAAGGCAGCTATGAAATACCTCAGAAAGCAAAAGTCATCTTCCATGGCAGTCATCCTGGTCGGGTTGAAGGGTTGTGTCTGAATCACTCTCTCTTCTTAATGTATACAAGATGGACCAAACCAGTTCTGTGTGGAGAGCTGTTCCGGGGTGCTTATGATTGATATAACATTCTAACTTGTGAAAGTGTTACAGGAAAACAGGGGCAGCCTCCACCTAATGGGACTTTTGGAAGCAACTGTTAGGGCAAAGTGGTTGCCAAGGCAGTGATGTAATTCAGATCCTGAAGGAAGTGACCTCACCTCACTTCCTTGGTGATGAAACTCTCTGAACTTGGGATCCAGGAAGCCAGGAACCCAGACACAGTCCCTGTCCCAGTCCCAGTGGTCTCATATGTTTGGATTTACCAAGGACAGAGTCAGTCTTTCTTTGAACCTACAGATGTGAGGATGGCCAAATGCCAGGAAACCTTTGAAGAGGGGCTTTTCCTCAGAAAGCAGGTAGTGTCTCACCACTGGCTCTTGACAACTTCACAGAGTTGGCCAAGCAGACCAGAACTGAGACAGGAGAGGTCATTTTGGGGAAACATAGTATGGCCCACCAGTCAGAGGACACTCCGGAGAGTCACAGACCTACTTGGGGGAAGGAGGTGCCTTTGTGGGTGTGGGTGTGATTTTGTGGTTTTGTCTCAAGTTCTCAGAATAGGTGGGAAAGGCAGTTTGTTTGGTTTGGAGTGGACTACTTTTAGTAAGTCCTTTGACAAGGCGAGTGTCTGTGTATCCCACTGTGTTCATGATTGTAGACATTAGAAGAGAGAAGGCATCAATGGATGTTTCCTGTCTACTAGAAAGCTTGCCAGCATTCATTGTGCCCAATATATGAGTGGAATCAGGCTTGCCTTATGGATGGGCAACACCTACTAGCTTCATAATTTCCTGTTTTCTCCTTCAATTCTGGCAACACTCCAGAATAGTATCATGGTTTTGTGTCCAAGATATGTACCACCTCCAATATCTGTGACATGGCCATGTACTAGATAGTTGAAGGGAATGGCTAGCATCTCAGAAATCTCAGATATCAGTTGACCAGGAAAGTCTCAGTGGAGAAACCCTGCTTTGGTCCTTTTGCTTACCTATTGTTCTGTTGCCCTGAATGTCAGGAAGAACTTTGCCTCAAGCCACCACTTTGTGAAGCCTGAAGAAAACAGTTTTCAAATGCAAATGAATGGGCATCACGTGTGGATCCATGCTTAATTGCTTTGAAAAGGGATATGTCTGAATCAGTCTCTTGGCCCTGTGTGAGGCTGAGGCTTAGATTCTCAGCACCTGATGGATCTAAAGATACATCCCATGCATTCATCGAAAACCAAAATGGCAAAAAGATCAGATATTGTTGATTAACTCTCTTGCCTTCCTCTGGTAGGTTCCTGACATCCATCAAGTGAGAACAGGGATCCTTTGGGTCAAATGAGTTCTTCAAAACCCAGCAGAGGCTAGCCCATAGGTGCTTGTTTTTCTCATGACTCCAATTCACTTAAAGAATCTAAACCTCAAAGTCAGTAGGCCTCAAGTTGGAGAAGCTAAGCAGTATTAAAGGAAGGCCTATTTGATCACTCCTGGTTTACAGGAAGGGTGTCCATGCCACCCTGACTTTAGGCAAATGAGGTGCAGGAAGCTTATTTTGGACACTGACGTGGGCTGCTCCCCTCATGGAAACCTCCAGCCACAGGTTATGATGAGTGTATATATGGAAGAAGATTTGGGCCATGTGGGAGTGTTTGGGATTTAATTGTGGACATTTGAATGGTGGTTTGAAGAGATGACTGGGTCCACGTGGGCTTGCACCCTGGTGTGATTCCCCTTAGAGACTGAGTTGTGGTACTGATCTCAGAGAAGTATTGCCATGAATTGTGTTGGGATTTTAGATGGCCATGCATGAGATTTGCCCTTGGAAAGACATCTAGGCCCAAGTTGACTTTCCACAGATCACAGGGAATCTCAGCCAGGATATCACATGATTTTATTCTTAAAGACTTGGCAGCCATTTTTGAGAGTCAAAACACACATGGACCTCACATTGTAGACCTCAATGGGCCTGGCTTAATCTGACATTTTGGCCACTCTTTGGGAAGCCTTGCCTGTGAGAATTCTCCAGAGTTTTCATTGAAATGAACTTACTCACCATTTAATGGTTCCTGAATAAATTGAAACCCACAGTGCCTCCAACTTCTTCCTTGAAAATTGGCTAGATAAATACCATAAAAATTTTTGAAATTCCCATGACTGGGTGGCACTGGAGAACATTTGGATGTCCTGTTGCTGATCATGAGTATGTAAGACAGTGCCTTGATTGACTTGGTTTTATGAAAATGGTGTAGAACAGAGATGCCAGTAAGTTGGATCCTGTTGAGTAGTTGTCCTAGAGCTGTGGTTGGCAGGTGTGTGATAAAACATCTGTGTTGGGCCATGTGGATCTGCCATTGTCTTGCAAATGGATTGTGACTGACATTTTGAAGCCAGTAGACTCTTATATGTAAAAGCATATTGTTATATGGAGAGGTTTCAGGGCAATGTTCAGAATCAGGTTGCTATGGTCAATGGGGCAAGCAATGTGGGATAGAAGCCTGGTTGGTGCATTCTCCTGCAGAACCCGACCCACCACAATTGACAGAACTCACTTCAGCACTGTGTCCCTGTTGAACTCCTTGTATTTCATGAAGCAAATTCCAAACTCCCAGTGCAGCAACAAGAAACACCACGAATAGTGGAGGATGACCAAATGGATTTACAGTCCACACGGGGAGACACTTAGACCCCAGTGGCCACAAGTTACATACAAATAGAAAATTCAGCACTGATGCCTCATGTTCATTGGAAAATAAGAAACAATGTCATTCATGTCACATAGATGAAGACCCAGCTTTGATGGTCTCACTCCAAATGAAGCTAATGCTCCTGACAACAGCATATATTTCATTGCCCAACCTTAGAGGCAGTTTCTCCAGATGTCAGGCTGGCAGAACTTCATGTTTGTGGAGTGTTTACCCTGTCCCTTACTTTTGGAAACTCCTCTACCACCTCCAAATTGTGAAATCCTGAGCATTTTCCATTCCACATATGTATTCACAGATTTTCTAACTCCTCTCCTCTAATTGTGTCTTATGTGGGGCGAAGGTAATGTCAAGGCATTGTTATGAATGAGAGTGGGAAGTTTTTTGTGTAGCACATATTTGCATATACATTGGATACATTTTCAAATTTTCCTATCGAAATACTGAATCCCTGACACTAACACATACCCTAATAGACTTTGACTTCTAATCCTAATATTATGGAGAAAAATAACCCAAACAGAATAGAAATACAAGAGGTTCACAGGAGGCATGGTGTATAGTTGGACTTGCCTTTCGTATGATAAATGGTAGGTGTTATAAATCTAGCGAATTTTAATTGAAATAGTCCTCCATGTGTTTTAAAAGTTAACAAATATGTGAATAACTGTCTCCCTTTCTCTGTAGCCTATTCATCACATGTATTTTTATATGCACATATCGAATTCTACCTGGTATAACTCGTACATTTTGTGAGGTGGCTGGCTTGGCAGATACAAATTGTGAGAAGAGATCACTCCTACTAAATGCTGTTGGAACCGAAAATTCAAGATACGGGTGAGCTTCTTAGTTGAACGACATAAATCCATGTTCATTAAAATGAATATTTTTGGATCTGTGGATGATATATATTTCATGGTGAATTTCGATTGGCATACATAATGCTACTTTTTTAATGTCTCTGTGTGTATGTATATATATACATATATATATTTTTTTCACTCTGCAGATTTTTCAAAATATGAAGTATATTTTTCTTATTATACACTCCCTAAATTCATTCATATTCATGTATGTGGATTTATAATCAACTTTTCAAAAGATTTTTCTCAGAAATATTCATCCACCTGAAATACTTATTTGTTTCCTAGTACTGAAAACTAACTTCAGGGGATCATATGATGGCTGCGAAGGGAGTGAATCACCCCCATATACCGCATCACTGTGCGGGAGAATGACGAGTTAGAATGGCTAAAACCTATCTTGTTAGGAATTTCCAGCAAAATTGTGGTTCTCCAAAACCTAGTGTACTAATTTCCATCTCACGAGGATCAGCTACGGGAACTCAAACGCGAGTGATTTGTCCTCACAGAAGGTCATGTGGCTTATTCAGGAAATCGCTCCGTGGCTAGAGTCTGTGGTGCGTGCTGGGAAACGACGAGATAGCAACGCAAATATACAGTGGTGCAGATACTGTGGGCTCCTGCCAGGTATGCAATCACTGTGCTCAGTGCTGAATTCTGGGTTTGAGACGGGGAAGCATGCAGTCCAACTCGTTTCTCCGCACCAGTCAGACCACAGAGGAACCCAGCGGCCACCATCTTGGAGAGGTGACGTCACCATCCCTGTTTTCGACTGATCGCAGCTTATTCAGCTATAGAACCGGTAATTTCAGGATGCCATTCACCTTTGTCTTGCAGACAAATTACTCAGGCTCAGTGCTAGAGAACCCGCAGAAACTGCGTCTTGGAGCCTGCTTCTATTAGAACATACACCGAGCCCAGAGCGGCCGAATTCCGCCACCCGGAACTGATCTGGCCCTGGGCTAAAGAACCTGCGGAAACTGCTTCTCGGTCCGGGTCTTGCTGAATACTGTGGAGGTAAATATCAACCGAGCCTTCATAGGGAGTGCAACAGGATTGAGACGGGGCTTGTGAGTGCCGGTCAGAACTCACCCATTGCTTTAGTCACCCAGCAAAGGGAACAAAATGCTGCCTTTTGCATGGGATACCAACATGGCAGAGATCTGATGTCATCAGAAAGCAGCAGAGGAGATAACTTCATTGATACCATCGGTGACAGAAACAGTTGGTCTCCTGGTAAAGAAAGTGAGTCACAAACACCCGGGTCTCTCTCACTTTGTCATCAAGCCAGAGGGGCAGAGCAGAGCCGCTGCCCACGCCCGGAACAGGCCCAGCGACACACCTGCATGGTAGTCACGTCACCCCAATTGGAATAGAGGCAGAGCAGAGCCGCCGCCCTTGCCCAGAACAGGCCCAGTGACCCACAGGCATGGTAGTCAAATCACCCGAATTGGAATAGTTGCAGAGCAGAGCCTTCTCCCTCACCTAGTACAATCCCAGTGGCCCACCGGCATTGTAGTCAGGTCACCCCAATATTAGTAGGGGCAGAGCAGAGCCTTCGCCCGCACCCAGAACAGGCCCAACAACCTGCCGGCATGGTAGTCACGACCCCCCAAATGGAGTAGTGGCAGAGCAGAGCCATCACCCGCACCCGCAAGGTAGGCACACCTGCACCTGACTGGCAGAAGAGGCCCATCGCCCTGCCGGAGCGGCAGACACTTCACCCCATTTGGAATAGGAGCAGAGCAGATCCGTTGCCCGTGCCCGAAAGGTAGGCAGACCTGCGACAAACTGGCGGAACAGGCCCAGCAACACACCTGCATGGTAGTCACGTCACCCCAATTGGAGTAGGGGCAGAGCAGAGCCGCCGCCAGCACCTACAAGGTAGGCAGACCTGCGACTGATCGGCAGAACACCCCAGGGGTCCACGGGCCTGGTAGACACGTGACACCAATTGGAGGAGGGGCAGAGCATCGCCGCCTCCCGCGCCTGCATGGTAGGCAGACCTGCAACCGATCAGGAAAACAAGCCCAGCGGCCCGTCAGCAAGGTAGTTAGATCACCCTAATTGGAGGAGCAGCACAGCCCCCCTGCGCCCATGCAAGGGAGACTTTGCAACTATACAAGAGCAATATAAATATATAGGAGGAAAATTTCAAAATCACAACAGTTTCACCAAGCAGAAAGAAAAGCGAGCAGTATGATAAGACAAGGAAAAAAGGACCACAAGCAATGCAGGTCAGCACAACTTTAGAAGAGGTAATAGCTGCAGTAAATGGAATGTCAGATAAAGAACTCAGGATATACATGCTTCAGATGATCTGGAGTCTCAAGGAAGACATTAGACAGCAAAATCAGACAATGAAAAATCACTTCGACAATGAATTACATAAACAAATCCAAGAAGCAAAAGATCAGCTATACAGGGAGATAGAGGTTGTAAAAAATAACAAACAGAAATCCTAGAAATGCAGAAAGCAATAAACCAACTTAAAAACTCAATTGAGAATACTACCAGCAGAGTAGAACACTTAGAAGATAGAACATCAGACAATGAAGACAAAGTATTCCAACTTGAAAAGAACATAGACAGCTCAGCAAGACTGTTAAGAAACCATCAACAGAATATCCAAGAAATACGGGATAACATAAAGAGACAAAACTTAAGAGTCATTGGAATACAGGAAGGTATAGAGGTCCAAACCAAAGCAATGAGCAATGTATTCAATGAAATAATACGAGAAAACTTCCCAGACTTGAAGAATCAGACTGACTCCCAAGTCCTAGAAGCCTACAGGACGCCGAATGTGCAAAACCATAAGAGATCCACACCTAGACACATTATAATGAAGATGCCCAACGTACACAATAAGGAGAGAATTTTAAATGCTACAAGAGAAAAAAAAAGCAGATTACATTTAGGGGTAAACCAATCAGGATAACAGCTGATCTTTCAACACAGACTCTGAAAGCTAGAAGATCCTGGATTAACATTTTTCAAACACTGAAAGAAAATGGATTCCAACCAAGAATTGTGTATCCAGTGAAATTAAGCATCAGGATGGAAGATAAAATCATAACCTTCTATGTTAAAAAAAAAGTTAAAATAAATTGTAGCTAGAAAACCATCTCTTCAAAACATCATCGGCAAAATATTACAGGAAGAGGAAATGGAAAATAACAATAAAAACCAACAGTGGGAGGTAGTACAGTAAAAAGGGGAAATAATCAATGTAGAAAACAATCCATGTTTAATAACATAAATAAACAAATAGGGCTGGAAGAACAACCATTATCTCAATAATAACCGTAAATGTTAATGGCTTAAACTCACCAATTAAGAGACACATGCTAGTAGAATGGATCACAACACAAGACCCAATAATATGCTGCCTACAGGAGACGCATTTGATAGGAAAAGACATACATAGACTGAAGGTGAAAGGTTGTGAAAAATCATATCACTTATATGGACTTCGGAAACAAGCAGGAGTGTCCATACTCATATCAAATAAAATAGATTTCAAGCCAAAGTTAATCAAAAGGGATAAAGAGGGACACTACATACTGCTCAAGAGAACCATACACCAACAAGACATAACCATTATAAATATATATATGCCCCAAACAATGGTGCAGCTATGTCCATCAAACAAACTTTTCTCAAGATCAAGAGTCTAATAGACCACCATACAATAATCATGGGAGACTTCAACACACCTCTCTCACCACTGGACAGGTCTTCCAAACAAAAGTTGAAATAGAAAACTATAGAACTCAATAACACAATTAATAACCTAGACTTAATTGACATATATCGAATATACTCCTCAACATCAAGCAGTTACATTTTTCCTCAGCAGCACATGGATCCTTCTCAAAAATAGATCATATATTATGTCACAGGGCAATTCTTAGACAATATAAAGAAGTAGAGATAATACCATGCATCTTATCTGATCATAATCTAATATAAACTAAAAATCAATGATAAACGAAGGAAGGAAAAATCATGCATCACTTGGAGAATGAACAATAGGTTACTGAATGATCAATGGGTTATAGAAGACATCAAGGAGGAAATTAAAAAATTCTTAGAGATAAATGAAAACACAGGCACAACATATCAGAATCTATGGGACACACTGAAATCCGTTCTAAGAGGAAAATTCATTGCTTGGATTTCATTCCTTAAAAAAAGAAAAAAAAAACAAATAAATGATGTCATACTTCATCTCAGAATCCTAGAAAAAGAAGAGGAAAACAACAGCAAAATAAGTAGAAGTTAAGATTTAATTAAAATCAAAGCTGAAATTAATGAAATCGAAACAAAAGAAACAATTGAAAAAATTGAGAAAACTAAAAGTTGGTTCTTTGAAAAAATAAATAAAATCGACAGACCCTTAGCCATGCTAATGAAGAGAAGAAGAGAGAAAACTTAAATTACTAGCATACCGGATGAAAAGGGCAACATCACATGTTAAGGTATATAAACAAGTCAGGATGGCACCTGGTATTTTGCCAGAGAAATGTTAGGGTCTGTAAACAAGTCTGGATGGCGCCTGGAAAAATGCCATAGAGAGTGGTTTGTGAAGTAACAAAAGCAAGCCATTAAGTGTGGAGATTCCTTATTGGTTCACTGCTGGATCTATTTTATGCTAATTAGGTAAGCTATATAAAATGTATAAATATCGCTCAGATGCTACAATAAACGGCTTCCATTCCTGCTGTATCAATCTACACAAATTATTTGTCACCCCCTGGCAATCACAGCAGATATTTCTGAAATACAGAAGATAATCAGAAATTAATTTGATTCGTTATACTCCAATATAATAGAAGATAGTGAAAGCATCGAAAAATTTCTTAAGTCATATGATCTGTCCAGATTGAGTCAGGAGGATATAGACAACCTAAACAGACCAGTATCAATTGAGGAAATAGAAGAAACCATCCAAAGATTACCAACTAAGGAAAGACCAGGACAGTATGGGTATACAGCAGAGTTTTACAAACCCTTTAAATATGAACTAATACCAATACTTTTCAAGCTATTTCAGGAAATTGAAAAAGAGGGAGATCTTCCAAATTCCTTCTACCAGGCCAATATCACCCTGATTTCTACACCAGACATAAACACTTCAAACAAAGAAAACTACAGACCAATATCCCTAAGGAATCTAAATCCAAAAATCCCTAATTAAATTCTGGTGAATCAGATACAAAAACATATTAAAAAAATTGTGCACCATGATCAAGTAGGATTCATCCATGGAATGCAAGGCTTGTTCAATATACGAAAATCAATAAATGTTATTCACCACATCAATAGACTTAAAAATAAGAACCATATGATCATCTCGATAGATGCACAAAAAGCATTCGACAAAGTACAGCATCCCTTTATCTTCAAAACTCTAGAAAAACTAAGAATAACAGGATCATACCTCAATATTGTAAAAGCAATCTATGCTAATCCTCAAGCTAGCATCATTCTGAATCTAGAAAAATTGAAGGCATTCCCTCTAAAATCTGGAACACGAATGGGATGCCCTCTCTCACTACTTCTGTTCAATACAGTTCTCGAAACACTGGCCAGAGCAATTAGACAGACGGAAGAAATTAAAGGCATAAAAATAGGAAAAAAACAACTTAAATTATTACTATTGCAGATGACATGATTCTATACCTAGCAGACCCAAAAGGGTCTACAAAGAAACTAATAGAGCTAATAAATGAATGCAGCAAAGTGGCAGGATATAAAATCAACACGCATAAATCAAAGGCATTCCTCTATATCAGGGACAAATCCTCTGAAATGGAAATGAGAACAACCACTCCATTCACAATATCCTAAAAAAAAAAAAAGATGGGAATCAACCTAACAAAAGAGGGCAAAGTCTCATACAATGAAAACTACACAACCCTAAAGAGAGAAATATAAGAAGATCTTAGAAGATGTAAAAATATACCCTGTTCATGGAAAGGCAGAACTAACATCATCAAAATGGTGATATTACCAAAATTTCTCTATAGGTTTAATGCAATGCCAATCAAATCCCAAAGGCATTTCTTGTAGAAATAAAGAAAGCAATCATGAAATACATATGGAAAAATAAAAGTTCCAGAATAGCAAAAACAATGCTAGGCAGGAAGTGTGAATCAGGCGGTAGAGCGATACCAGACTTCACACTATACTACAGAGCAATAGTAACAACAATAGCATGGTACTGGTACCAAAACAGGCTTGTGGACCAATGGTACTGAATAGAGGACACAGAAACCAATCCACAAAACTACAACTATCTTATATTTGATAAAGGGGCTAAAAGCATGCAATGGAGGAAGGATAGCATCTTCAACAAATGGTGTTGGGAAAACTGGAAATCCATATGTAACAAATTGAAACTGAATCCCTTTCTCTTGCCATGCACAAAAGTTAACTCAAAATGGATCAAGGAGCTTGATATCAAATCAGAGACACAGTGTCTGATAGAAGAAAAATTTGCTTACGATGTACATACTGTGGGGTCGGGCTCCAAATTCCACAATAGGACACCCATAGCACAAGAGTTAATAACTAGAATCAACAAATGGGACTTACTCAAACTAAAAAGTTTTTTCTCAGCAAAAGAAACAATAAGAGAGGTAAATAGGGAGCCTACATCCTGGGAAGAAATCTTTACTCCTCACACTTCAGATAGAGCCCTAATATCCAGAGTATACAAAAAACTCAAAAAATTAGACAATAAGATAACAAAGAACCCAATCAACAAATGGGCTGAGGACCTCAACAGACACTTATCAGATGAGGACTTACAATCAATCAACAAGTACATGAAAAAATGCTCACCATCTCCAGCAGTCAGAGAAATGCAAATCGAAACCACCCTAAGATACCATCTCACTCCAGTAAGATTGGCAGCCATTATGAAGTCAAACAACAAGTTCTGGCAATGATGTGGGGAAACAGGTACACTTCTACATTGCTGGTGGGACTGCAAATTGGTGCAGCCAATTTGGAAAGCAGTATGAAAATTTCTTGGAAAGCTGGGAATGGAACCACCATTTGACCCAGCTATTCCCCTACTCAGTCTATTCACTAAAGACCTAAAAACAGCATGCTACAGGGACACTGCTACATTGATGTTCATAGCAGAACAATTCACAACAGCAAGACTGTGAAACCAACTTAGATAACCTTCAATGAAAGAATGGATAAAATACTGTGGCATTTATACACAATGGAGTATTACTCTGCATTGAAAAATAAAAAAAATCATAGAATTTGGAGGGAAATGGATGGCATTAGAGCAGATTATGCTAAGTGAAGCTAACCAATCCTTAAAAAACAAATGCCAAATGTCATCTTTGATATAAGGAGAGTAACTAAGAACAGAGGAGAGACGAAGAGCATGACAAGATGATTAACATTAAAGCGGGATGAGAGGTGGAAAGGAAAGGGAGAGAGAAGGAAAATTGCATGGAATTGTAAGGAGACCCTCAGGGTTATACAAAATTACATACAAGAGAAAGTGAGGGGAAAGAGAAAAATAATAGAAGGGGTACAAATTTATTACAGTAGAGGGGGTAGAGAGAGAAGAGGGGAGGGGCGGGGAGGGGAGGGGGGATAGTAGAGGATAGGAAAGGCAGCAGAATTCAATAGACACTAGTATGGCAATATGTGAATCAATAGATGTGTAACTGATGTGATTCTGTAATCTGTACACGGGGTAAAAATGGGAGTTTATAGCGCACTTGAATCAAAGTGTGAAATATGTTATAACAACAACTATGTAATGTTTTGAACAACCATAAATAAAAATGAAATAAAACTAACTACGGTGAATAATGCATGCAATCCTAATATTTCTACAGTAACTGACCCAGTTTATCATCAATGCAAGTAGATTCCTATGGGACATGATGTGTACTCTGACCTTCATTTTTATTCAACACTGGTACATTACTATTTCATCAGTTTATGCACATCACAGGATATATATTTCATCCACAATTTAGGAAAGTTATAGGCATTTGTTTCACTTTCAATCAATTCCAGCTTCAGAACACATGGATTCCTCCATATTTCTTGACTGGTCTTTTCATGAGACTTCTTTCCAAACACATTATTTTCGATTTCCATAAACACTTTTGAAACAAAACTCACACACACTTCATGATAAACAATAACCCTAAGATTACCATTATATATGTAACTGGTTGGAGTGAATGATTGTATGTCAATATATGATTTCCTATATATTTTAAGATATCAATTCAATCCATTATTTAAAGAGAAAAAAGTTATATTATTTATTCACACTATGGTCTATTCATGCATTATCTCTATATTTATTGACACAGGGTACACCACTTGGTACCCACAATACTAATTTATGTGTCCTCAAATATTGCTCCCAGAAATGGTGGAAGAAATACACACATCATATGATCTACATATATATTTGATCACAATAATTTTCTGGGCACAAAATGCAAAGGTCACACTTATGATTGTACCAAATCCTAAATTGAAAGTGAACATGGCTTACTAAAAACATCCATGTCCAGGTTGCCTAATGCTTTCAAATGTCATTCCTATTGGTGACTACATATTTGTTTCTTCCTAAGATTATGTATTCAATCTCAACCCTGTTGAAAATGTCTAATCCTATCACTCACTATATAATTGCCTCATTTCGTAATGTCTCTATTGATATTTTCCTTCCTACATATTTTCCCCAGTTAATCATTGTGACTGACTCTTCACATGTGCTGACATTTATATTCACTCTATAACCGAAACCCTAATGCTACAGAACTTTTTGTCCAATTTTTATACTCACTCATTTTTTATAAACCTACCGACTATCTTCCTAATCCCACCGACTATCTCAATTTGAGTGGATGTTCTCTTCTAAAATCTAACATCCAAGGTATAAGGTCCTATGCCATTGATTATCAATTTATCTGAGACATCTGTGTAGAACGTAATTAAAAGCTAAGTATCCCAATCAAGGGCCTAATGCCCTTCTGGGCTTCAAATCTTACCAACATTTCTGTTTTCATACTTATATTTCACCTCTATAATCTTATAAATATCACAGGTTCCCAATACTATTAATCATCCTGCAGAAGGATTCGTAATCCAAATCAAACATGTTAATAACCCTAACCATACACTCTTCCCTCAACCTAACTTTACAGAAGAGCAGGGACAGAGTTCGTCTTACAATACAGGAATGTAGGGGATCTGCCTCCTGCTGAGAACCTCAAAGGTCCATGCAGGTTTGATCCCTGGAGAAGATTAGGCAGCTATGAAGGACCTGAGAGAGAAAAAGTTATCTTCCATCTCAAACAACCTTTCCAAGATGAAGGGTTTTGTCTGAATAAGCCTCTCTCTTCTTAATGTAGAGAAGATGGACCATACCAGGCATGTGTGGAGTGCTGTTCCTGGGTGCCTATGGTTGATATACCATTCTAACTTTTGAAAGTGTCACAGGAAGTAAGGGCTGCCTCCATCTCATAGTACTATTGGAAGCAACTGTTAGGACAAAGTGGTTGCCAAGGCAGTGACCTCATTAAATTCCTGAAGAGATTAATCTCACCTCACTTCCTTGGTGATGAAACTCTCTGAATTTGGGATCCGGGAAGCCAGGCACGCAGAGCCAGTCCCATTCCCAGTCCCAGTGGTCTCACTTGTTTGGATTTAACAAGGACAGAGTCAGTCTTTCTGAGTACCTACTGATGTGAGGATGGACAAATGTCAGGAAAGCTCTGAAGAGAGGCCTTTCCTGAGAAAGCAGGTAGTGGCTCACAGCTGGCTAGTGACAACTTCACAGATTGGGCCAATGAGACCATATCTGACACAGGACAGGCGATTTCATCAGAACATAGTATGGCCCACCAGTCAGAGGACACTCCTGATAGTCACAGACCTACTTGGGGGAAGGAGCTGCCTTTGTGTGTGTGGGTGTAGGTTTGAGGTTTTGTCTCATGTTCTGAGAATAGGTAGGAAAGGCAGTTTATTTGTTTTGGAGTGAACTGTTTCTGGTAAGTCGTTTGACAAGGCCAGTGTCTCTATGTCTGTGTATCCCACTGTGTCCGGGGTTTTAGACATTAGAAAAGAGAATGAATCATTGTATGTGTCCTGACTAGTAGAAAGCTTCCCAAGATTCATCTTGCCCAATTTATGAATGGACTGTGGCTTGACTTATGCGTGGGCAACTGCTACAATCTTGCTAAGTTCCTGTTTTCTTCCTGAATCCTGGCCAATTTCCCAGAATAGGCTCATTTTTTTGTGTCCAAAATATGTACCACCTCCAAGCTCTGAGACTTGGCCATGTACTGGATAGCTGAAGGGAATGGGA
Source organism: Callospermophilus lateralis (assembly GCF_048772815.1). Lineage (NCBI taxonomy): Eukaryota > Metazoa > Chordata > Mammalia > Rodentia > Sciuridae > Callospermophilus > Callospermophilus lateralis. The sequence continues at coordinate 221,766 of NW_027514391.1, read as the reverse complement.
GCATCTCAGAAAACTCAGATATGAGTGTGACCAGAAAATTCTAATGGAGAAACCCTGCTTTGGGCCTTTTGCTTACCAATTGTTCTGTTGCCCTGAATGTCCGGAACATCTTTGCCTCAGGCCACACCTTTGTAGAGCCAAAAGAAATAGTTTTCAAACAGAAATGAAAGGGCATCACCTCTGGCTCTTTGCTTAATTGCTTTGGAAAAGGATGTGTCTGAATCAGCTTTTTGGCCCTGTGTGAGGCTGCGGCTTAGATTTTTATCACCTGATGGATCTAAAGAAAGATCCCATGTGTGCATCCAAAACCAAAATGGACAAAAGAGCATTCATTTTGGATGAAGTCTCTCACATTCCTCTGTAAGGTTCCTGACCTTCATCAAGTGAGAATAGTGATCATTTGGTTCAAATGTGTTCCTCAAAACCCTGCAGAGGATAGCCCATAAGTGCTTGATTTTTCTCATGACTCCAAATCACATAAAGACTCTAAGCCCCACAGTCAGTAGGCTTCAAATTGGAGAAGCAGTGCCATCTTAATGGCCGGCCAATTTGATCACTCCTGGTTCACTGGAAGGATGTCCAGGCCACCCTGATTTTAGGCAAATGAGGGGCAAGGGTGGTTATTTTGGACACTGTCTTGGGCCGCACCCCTCATGGAAACCTCCAGCCAGAGGTTATGATGAGTGTGTATTTAGAAAAGATGAGTGACATGTGGGAGTGTTTTGGATTTAATTGTGGATATTTGTGTGGCAGTTGGAAGACATAACTGGGTCTACCTGGGCTTGAACTTTGGTGTGATTCCCCTTAGAGAATGAGTTCAGAATCTGACCTCAGAAAAGTATTGCCATGTATTGTGTTGGGATTAAAGAGGCCATGTATGAGAGTCACCTTTGGAAACTGAGAACTAGCGCCAGAGTGGCTTTGCACAGAGAACTGGGAATCTCAGCCAAGGTATCACATGATTTCATTCGAAAGACTTGGCAGCCATATTTGAGAGTCAAAACACACATGGACCTCACATTGTAGACCTCAATGGGCCTGGCTAAATGTGACCTTTTGTCCACTCTTTGAGAAGCCTTGCCTGTGAGGGTTCTCCAGAGCTTTCATTGAAATAATCTTCCTCTCCATTTAATGGTTCCTGAATAAATTGAAACCCACAGTGCCTCCAACTTCATCCTTGAAAAATTTCTAGATAAATACCGTGAATTTTTTGAAATTCCCACGACTAGGTTGCACTAGAGAACCTTTGGATGTCCTGCTGCTGATCATGGATGTACCTGACAGTGCCTTGCTTGACTGGGTTTTATGAAAATGGTGTAGAACAGAGGTCCCAGTAAGTTGCAGCCTCCTGAGAAGTGGGCCTAGAGTTGTGGTGGGCAGGAGTGTGATAAAACTTCTGTGTTGGAGCAATTTGGATCTTCCATTGGCTTACAAATGGCTTGTGGCTTACATGGTGCAGCCAGCAGACCCTTATAAGTAAAGGCATCTTGTTATATGGAGAGGATTCAGGGCAATGTTCAGAATCAGGTTGCTATGGACAAGGATGCAATGGGGCAAGCTTTGAGGGATAGAAGATTGGTTGGTGCATTTTTCTGCTGTCCCTGACCCACCACACGTGATAGAACTCCCTCCTGCACTGTGTCCCAGTTGAACTCCTTCTATTTTATGAAGCAAATACCAAACTACCAGTGCAGCAGGAAAAACCCCACAAAAAGTGTAGGAGGGCCAAATGGCTTCACAGTTCAACGGGGAGACACTTAGACCCCAGAGGCCACAGTTTACTTAAAAAGAAAAATATCAGCACTGCTGCCTCATGTTCATTGAAATATCAGAAACAATGTCTTCCAGGTCTCATAGATGCAGACCCAGCTTTGATGGTCTCACTACAAAGAAAGCCAAATCTCCTGAAAACAACATATATTTCAAGTGCCCTATCTCAGAGGCAGTTTCTCAAAAAGCTATTAGGCCAGCAGAGCTCCATGTTTGTGGAGTGTTTACCCTATCCCTTTCTTTTGGAAACTCCTCTACAACCTCCAAGGTTGTGAAATCCTGAGCATTTTCCATTCCAGAAATGTGTTCACTGATTTTCTAACTCTTCTCCTCTAATTTTGTCTTACTTGGGGTGAAGGTAATGTCAAGGCATTGTTCTGGATGAGAGTGGGAGGATATTTGTGCAGCATATATATGCATACAAATTGGATTCATTTTCCAATTTTCATTTTGAAATATTGAATCCCTGACACTAACCCATACCTACTAGACTCAGACAACTCATCCTAATATGATAGAGAAAAATAAGCCAAACCTATAGAAATACAAGCAGTTCATTGGAGGCATGTTGTATAGTTGGACTTGAGTTTTGCATTATATAAGGTAAAAGTTATAAATCTAGTCAATTTTTAATCGAAGAAGTACTCCCTGAGTTTTTAAACTTAAAAAATACGAGAATTCTTGTTTCCCTTTCTCTTTAGCCTATTCACACTTGTATATTTATATGCACATATAGAATCCTACCAGGTATCACACGTACATTTTTGAGGTGGCTGATTGGCATATACAAACTGTGAGAAGAGTTCACTCCTCCTAAACGCTGTTGGAACTGAAAATTCAACCTATAGGGGAGCTTCCTAGTAGAAGAACATTATGCATAAATTCATGTTCAGTAAAATAAATATTTTTGCATCTGTGGATGATATATATTTACTGATGAATTTCGATTCGCATATATATTGCTACTATTAAATGTATGTGAGTGTTTTTTTTGTGTGTGTGTGCATAATATATCTGTACACTCTGCAGATGTTTCAAAATATAAAATATATGTGTCTAATGTAAACCCTCTAAATTCATTCATGTTCATGTATGTGGATTTATAATCAACTTTTCACAAGATTATAATCAGAAATATTCATCCACCTGAAATACATAATTGTTTCCTAGTACTGAAAACTAACTTCAGTGAATGGGGCATACAAATCCTCATTATTCTACAGAAACGCACCCAGTCTAACATCAATGCAAGTAGACTCCTATGGGACATGATATGTAATTTGACGTTCATATGTATTCAACAATGGTACATTATTATTTCTTCAGTTTTTGCACATTTTAAGTTATACACTTCATCCACAAGTTCACAAATTTATAGGCATTTGTTTCAACTTTAATCACTTCTTGCTTCAGAACACAAGTATTGTCAGGGTTTCTTGACAGGTCTTTTCATGAGACTTCTTTCCAAACACATTATTTTAGATTTCCATAATCACTTTTGAAGCAAAACTCACACACTCTTCATGATAAACCAAAACACTAATATTTCCATGAGATATATAACTGGTTGGAATGAATGATTGTGTATCAATATATGATTTCCTTTAATTTTTCAGATATCAATTCAATTCATTATTTAAAGTTCAAAAAAGTTGTATTATTTAGTCACAGTATGTTCTATTCATGCTTTATCTCTATGTTCATAGACACAGGGTACACCTCTTTGTACCCCCAATTCTAATTTTAAATATTCAATATATTGCTCCCAGAAATGGTGAAAGAAATACTCATGTCACCTCATTATCACAGTAATATTCTGGACAAAAAATGGAAAGGTCACTCTTATGATTGTACCAAAGCCTAAATGGAAAGTGAACATAGATTACTAAAAACATCCATGTCCAGGTTTCCTAATGCTATCAATTGTCAATCCTGTTGGTGACTACATATTTGTTTCCATCTAATTTATATATTCAAACTCAACCCTGTTGAAAATGACTAATTCTATCACTCACTTTATACTTTGCCTGATTTTGTAATGATTCTATTGATATCTGCTTTTCTACATATTTTCCCCAGTTCACCATAGTGACTGACTCTTCATATATACTGACATCTACATTCACTCCATAACCGAAACCCTACTGGTAAAGAACATTTGGTCCAAATCCTATACTCACTCTTCTTCCTAAAGCTATCGACTATCTTCCTAATCCTAACGATTATCACTTTTTGCCTGGATGTTCTCTTCTAAATTCAATCATCATAGGTACAAGGTCCTACTCCCTTGTATATCGAATTATCTGAGACATCTTTGCAGAACATAATTCAAAGCTAAGTATCCCAATCAAGGGGAAAACCCTTCTGGGCTTCAAATCATACCTAGATTTTTGTTTTCATACTTTTATTTCACATCTATATTCTTGTAAATATCACAGGTTCCCAATACCATTATTCATCACACAGAATGATTCATAACCCAAATCAAACCTGTTATTAACCCTAAGCGCACACTGTTCCCTCAATCTCATTTTACAGAAAAGCAGGGACAGAGTGGTTCTTACAATACAGGAAATTATGGGATCTTCCACCTGCTGAGAACCTCAAAGGTCCATGCAGAAATGATACCTGGAGAAGTTGTAGGCAGGTATGAAGGACCTGAGTGAGCAAAAGTCATCTTCCATGGCAAATAACCTGGTCAGGATGAAGGGATGTGTCTGAATCAGCCTCTCTCTTTTTATTGTAGAGAAGATGGACCAAACCAGGCCTGTGTGGAGAGCTGTTCCTGGGTGCCTATGGTTGATATACCATTCTACCTTGTGAAAGTGTCACAGGAAGTAGGGGAAGCCTCCATCTCATGGGACCCTTGGAAGCAACAGTTAGGACAAAGTGGTTGCCAAGGCAGTGACCTCATTCAGTTCCAAAGAATGTGACATACCTCATTTCCTTGGTGATGGAACTCTCTGAAATTTGTATCCAAGAAGCCAGGCACCCAGAGGCAGTCCCAGTCCCAGTCCCAGTGGGCTCACTTGTTTGGATTTACCAAGGACAGAGTCAGTTTTCTTGGTACCTACTGATGTGAGGATGGCCTAATGCCAGGAGAACTCTAAAGAGGGACCTTTCCTGAGAAAGCAGGTAGTGGCTAACCACTTTTTCCTGACAACTACACACAGTTGAACAAGGAAACAAGATCTGAGAGAAGACAGGCCATTTCGGGGGAACATAGTATGGCCTGCAGTCAGAGGAAACTCCGGATAGTCACAGACCTACTTGGGGTAAGGAGGTGCCTTTGTGGGAGTGGGTGTGGGTTTGTTGTTTTGTCTCATGTTCTGAGAATAGGTAGGAAAGGCGGTTTGTTTGGTTTGTAGTGGACAGTTTCTAGTAAGTTGTTTGACAAGGCGAGTGTTTCTGTTTCGGTGTATCCCAATGTGTCCGTTGTTGTAGACATTAAAAAGAGAATGAATTAATTGATGTGTCCTGTCTAGTATAAGTCTTCCCATAATTCATCCTGCCCAATATATGAATGGACTGCAGCTTGTCTTATCGATGTGCAACACCTACTATCTTTCTAAGATGCTGTTTTCTTCCTGAATTCTGGCCACTCTCCAGAATAGGCTCATGGTTTTGTGTCCAAAATATGTACCACCTCCAAGCTCTGTGACATGTCCATGTAATGGATAGCTGAAGAGAATGGCGAGCATTTCAGAAAACTCAGATATCAGTGTGACCAGGAAAGTCTCAGTGCAGAAACCCTGCTTTGGGCAATTTGCTTACTAATTGTTGTGTTGCACTGAATGTCAGGAAGGTCTTTGCCTCAGGCCACCCCTTTGTGAAGCCTGAAGAAAACAGTTTTCAAATACAAATGAATGGGCATCACCTGTGGCTTCTGGCTTCATTGCTTTGAGAATGGATGTGTCTGAATCAGCCTCTTGGCCATGTGTTTGGCTGTGACTTAGATTCTCACCACCTGATGAATCTAAAGAATGATCCCATGGGTGCATCCAAAACCATAAGGGCAAAAAATCATTCATTGTGGATGAAGTCTCTTGCCTTCCTCTGTTAGGTTCCTGAACTCCATCTAGTGAGAATAGGGATTCTTTGAGTCAAATGAGTTCTTCAAATCTCTGCAGAGGTGCTTGGGTTTTCGAATAACTTTAAATCACATAAAGAATCTATTCCTGAAACCAGTAGGCCTCAAATTGGAGAAACACAGAAGAATTAACGGCAGGCTTATTTGATCATTGCTGGTTCACAGAAACGGTGTCCAGGCCACCCTGACTTTAGGCAAATGAGGGGAAAACGAGCTGATTTTGGACACTGTCTTGGGCTGCGCCCCTCATGGAAACCTCCAGCCAGAGGTTAAGATGAGTTACTATATGGAATAAGATGAGGGCCATGTGGGAGTGTTTCGGTTTTAATTTTGGTCATTTGTGTGGCATTGGAAAAAATGACTGGGTCCACGTGGGCTTGAATTCTGGTGTGATTCCCCTTAGAGACTGGGTTTTAGAACTGAACTCAGAGAAGCATTGCCATGAATTTTGTTAGAATTTCAAGAGGCCACGCATGAAAGTCGCTCTTGGAAATTGAGACCTAGGCCCCGGGTGGATTTCCAAAGAGGCCTGGGAATCTCAGCAAGGATATCACATGATTTTATTCTTAAAGAAATGGCAGCCATAGTTGAGAGTCAAAACACACATGGACCTCACATTGTAGACCTCAATGGGCCTGGCCTAATGTGACCTTTTGACCACTCTTTGGAAAGCCTTGCCTGTGAGAGTTCTCCAGAGATTTCATTGAAATGAGCTTCCTCACCATTTAATGTTTGCTGAATGAATTGAAACCCACAGTGCCTCCAACTTCATGCTTGAAAAATGGCTAGATAAATACCATGAAATTTTTGAAATTTCTATGACCAGGTGGCACTGGAGAAACATTGGATGTCCTGTTGCTGATCATGAGTATACCAGACAGTGCCTTGATTTACGGAGTTTCATGAAAATGGTGTAGAATAGGATGGCAGTAAGTTGGAGCCTGCTGAATAGTGGGTCTAGAGCAGTGGTGGGGAGGTGTTTGATAAAACATCCGTGGTAGGGCCATGTGGATCTACCATTGGATTCCAAATGGCTTGTAACTGGCGTGGTACAGCCAGCAGACCCTTATATGTAAAACCATCTTGTTATATGCAGAGTTTTCAGAGGAAAATTAAGAATCAGGTTGATATGGACAAGGGGGAAATGGGGCAAGCTGTGAGAGATCAAAGCTTATTTGGTGCATTCTCTAGCAGACCCTGACCCACCGCACGTGACAGAACTTCCTCCAGCACTCTGTCCCAGATTAGCTCCTAGTATTTCGTGAAACAAATACCAAACTCACAGTGCAGCAGCAAAAAAACCACAAAAAGTGGAGTAGGACCAAATGGCTTTACAGTCCACACGGGGAGAAACTTAGTCCCCAGTGGCCTCAGTTTACCTACAAAGAGTGGATTCAGCACTGCTTCATCTTGTTCATTGGAAAATAAGAAACCATGTCCTCCAGGTCACATAGATGCAGACCCAGCTTTGATGGTCTCCCTACAAAGGAAGACAAATCTCCTGAAAACAACATATATTTCAAGGGCGGAAGCTCAGAGGCAGTTTCTCAAAAAGTTTTTAGGCCAGCAGAGCTCCATATTTGTGGAGTGTTTACCCTGTCCCTTAGTTTTGCAAACTCCTCTACCACCTCCAAGGTTGTGAACTCCTGAGCATTTTACATTCCAGATATCTATTCACTGATTTTGTAACTCTTTTCCTCTAATTGTGTCTTACTTGGGGTGAAGGTAATGTCAAGGCATTCTTCTGGATGAGAGCGGGAGGATATTTGTGCAGCATATATTTACATACACATTGGATTCATTTTCCAATTTTCCATTCGAAATGCTGAATTCCTGACACTAAGCCATACCTAGTAGACTCAGACTATTCATCCTAATATAATGGGGAAAATTAACCCAACACAATAGAAATACAAGCACTTCAGAGGAGACATGTTGTATAGTTGGACTTGACATTTGCATTATATAAGGTAGGAGTTATAAATGTATTCAAATTTTAATGGACATATTCTCCATGTGTTTTTCAACTTAACAAATATGTGAATTCTTGTTTCCCTTTTCTTTAGCCTATTCACACATGTATATATATATGCATATATAGAATCCTAGCAGGTATCACATGTACATTTTGTGAGGTGGCTTTCTTAGCAGATACAAATTGTGAGAAGAGTTCACTCCTCCTAAATGCTGTTGGAAATAAAAATTCAACGTATAGGAGACCGTCCTAGTCGAACAACGTTATACATAAAGTCATATTCAGTAAAATAAATATTTTTGCATTTCTGGATGACATATATTTACTGATGAATTTCGATTGGCATTTATATTGGTACTTTTTAATGTCTGTGAGTGTTGTGTGTGTGTGTGTGTGTGTGTGTGTATAGATATAGATATAGATATAGATATACACTCCAAATTTTTCAAAATATGAAATATATGTGTATAATATACACTCTCTAAATTCATTCTTGTTCATGTATGTGGATTTATAATCAACTTTTCACAAGATTATAATCAGTAATATTCATGCACCTGAAATACATATTTGTTTCCTAGTACTGAAAACTAACTTCAGTGAATGGTGCATACATATCCTAATTATTCTACAGTAACTGACCCAGTCTAACATCAATGCAAGTAGACTCCTATGGGACATGATATGTAATTTGTCATTCATTTGTTTTCGACACTGCTACATTATTGTTTCTTCAGTTTTTGCACATCATAGGATATACATTTCACCCACAAGTTCACAAATTAATAGGCATTTGTTTCAACTTTAATCACTTCTTGCTTCAGAACACATGTATTGTCAGGGTTTCTTGACTGGTCTTTTCATGAGACTTCTTACCAAACACATTATTTTGAATTTCCATAATCATTTTGAAGCAAAACTCACAAACTCTTCATGATAAAAGAAAACACTAATATTTCCATTAGATAAATAACTGGTTGGAATTAATGATTGTATATCAATATACGATTTCCTTTAATTTTTCAGATATCAGTTCAATTCATTATTTAAAGTTCAAAAAAGTTATATTATTTATTCACAGTATGGTCTATTCATGCTTTTTCTCTATGTTCATACAAACAGGGTACACCTCTTTGTACAACCAATTCTAATTTTACATCTTCAATATATTGCTCCCAGAAATGGTGAAAGAAATACTCATGTCACCTCATTATCACAGTAATATTCTGGACAAAAAATGGAAAGGTCACACTTATGATTGTACCAAAGCCTAAATTGAAAGTGAACATGGATTTCTAAAAACATCTATGTCCAGGTTGCCTAATGCTGTCAATTGTCAATTCTATTGGTGACTACATATTTGTTTTTTCCTAATTTATATATTCAAACTCAACCCTGTTGAAAATGTCTAATTCTATCACTCACTTTATACTTTGCCTCATTTCGTAATGTTTCTATTGATATCGGCTTTTCTACATATTTTCCCCAGTTCAACATACTGACTGACTCTTCATATGTGTTGACATTTACATTCACTCTATAACCGAAAGTCTATTGCTAAAGAACTTTTGGTCCAAATCCTATACTCACTCTTCTTCCTAAACCTACCGACTATCTTCCTAATCCTACTGAATATCCCTTTTTGATTGGATGTTCGCTTCTAAATTCAATCATCCAATTTACAAGGTCCTATGCCATTGTATATCGAATTATCTGAGACAACTTTGCAGAACATAATTCAAAGCTAAGTATCCCAATCAAGGGCAACACTATTCTGGGCTTCAAATCATACCTTGATTTCTGTTTTCATACTTATATTTCAACTCTATATTCTTGTAAATATTGCATGTTTCCAATACCATTATTCATCGCACAGAATCATTCCTAACCCAAATGAAACCTGTTTTTAACCCCAAGTATACACTCTTCCCTCAATCAATTTACAGAAGAGCAGGGACAGAGTGGTTCTTACAATACAGGAAAGTTGGGGGCCTTCCACCTGATGAGAACCTCAAATGTCCATGCACAAATGATACCTGGAGAAGTTGTAGGCAGGTATGAAGCACCAGAGAGAGCAAAAGTCCTCTTCCATGGAAAAGAACCTGGTCAGGATGAAGGGATGTGTCTGAATCTGCCTCTCTCTTCTTATTTTAGAGATGATGGACCAAACCAGGCATGAGTGGAGAGCTGTTCCCGGGTGCCAATGGTTGATATACATTCTACCTTATGAAAGTGTCACAGGAAGTAGGGGCAACCTCCATCTTATGTTACCCTTGGAAGCAACTCTTTGGACAAAGTGGTTGCCAAGGCAGGGACCTCATTCAGTTCCAAAGAATGTGACATACCTCATTTCCTTGGTGATGGAACTCTCTGAACTTGGTATCCAAGAAGCCAGGCACCCAGAGGCAGTCCAAGTCCCAGTCCCAGTGGGCTCACTTGTTTGGATTTACCAAGGACAGTCAGTTTTCTTGGTACCTAATGATGTGAGGAAGGCCAAATGCCAGGAGAGCTGTGAAGATGGATTTTTCCTGAGAAAACAGGTAGTGTCTAACCACTTTTTCCTGACATCTTCACAGAGTTGGTCAATGAAACAAGATCTGAGAGAAGACAGTCCATTTTGGGGGAACATAGTATGGCCCACTGGTCAGAGGACACTCCGGATAGTCACAGACCTACTTGGGGGAAGGAGGTGCCTTTGTGGGAGTGGGTGTGGGTTTGTTGTTTTGTCTCATGTTCTGAGAATAGATAGGAAAGTAGGTTTGTTTGGTTTGGAATGGACAGTTTCTAGTAACTCATTTGACACGGCGAGTTTTTCTGTTTCTGTGTATCCCCTGTGTTCGTTGTTGTAGACATTAGAAAAGAGAATGCATTAATGGGTGTGTCCTGTCTAGTATAAATCTTCCCATAATTCATCCTGCCCAATATATGAAAGGACTGAAGCTTGTCTTATCGATGTGCAACACCTGCTATCTTTCTAAGTTGTTGTTTTCTTTCTGAATTCTGGACACTTTCCAGAATAGGCTCATGGATTTGTGTCCAAAATATGTACCACCTCCAAGCTCTGTGACATGGCCATGTACTGGATAGCTGAAGAGAATGGAGAGAATCTCAGACAACTCAGATATCAGTGTGACCAGGAAATTCTCAGTGCAGAAACCCTGCTTGGGGCCTTTTGCTTACTTATTGTTTTGTTGCACTCAATGTCAGGAAGGTCTTTGCCTCAGGCCACTCCTTTGTGAAGCCTGAAGAAAACAGTTTTCAAATGGAAAAGAATGGGCTTCACCTGTGGCTCTTTGCTTAATTGCTTTGGAAAGGGATGTGTCTTTATCAGCCTCTTGGACCTGTGTGTGGCTGTGACTTAGATTCACAGAACCTGATGGATCTTAAGAATGATCCCATGTGACCTTCCAAAACCAAAATGGCAAAAATATCATTCATTGTGGATGAAGTCTCTTTCCTTCCTCTGTTAGGTTCCTGCACTCCATCAAATGAGAATAGGGATTCTTTGGGTCAAATGAGTTCTTCAAAGCCCTGAAGAGGTGCTTGTGTTTTCGCATGACTCGAAATCACCTAAAGAATCGATACCTAAAATCAGTAGGCATCAAATTGGAGAAACACAGAAGTATTAACGGCAGGCTTATTTGTTCAATCCTGGTTCACAGAAACGGTGTCCAGGCTACCCTGACTTTAGGAAAATGAGGGGCAAACGAGCTGATTTTGGACACTGTCTTTGGCTGCGCCCCTCATGGAAACCTCCACCCAGAGGTTAAGATGATTGACTATATGGAATAAGATGAGGGCCATGTGGGAGTGTTTTGATTTTAATTTTGATCATTTGTGTGGCATTGGAAAAAATGACTGGGTTCACGTGGGCTTGAACTCTGGTGTGATTCCCCTTAGAGACTGGGATTTGAAACTGAACTCAGAGAAGCATTGCGATGAATTTTGTTGGGATTTTAAGAGGCCACGCATGAAAGTCGCTCTAGGAAACTGAGACCTAGGCCCCGGTGGATTTCCACAGAGGCCTGGGAATCTCAGCAAGGATATCACATTATATAATTCTTAAAGAAATGGCAGCCATAGTTTAGAGTCAAAACACACATGGACCTCACATTGTAGACCTCAATGGGCCTGGCCTAATGTGACCTTTTGTTCACTCTTTGGGAAGCCTTGCCTGTGAGGGTTCTCCAGAGATTTCATTGAAATGAGCTTCCTCACCATTTAATGTTTGCTGAATGAATTGAAACCCACAGTGCCTCCAACTTCATGCTTGAAAAATGGCTAAATAAATACCATGAAATTTTTGAAATTCCAATGACCAGGTGGCACTGGAGAAACATTGGATGTCCTGTTGCCGATCATGAGTATACCAGACAGTGCCTTGATTTACTGAGTTTCATAAAAATGGTGTAGAACAGAGATGCCAGTAAGTTGGAGTCTGCTGAGTAGTGGGTCTAGAGCAGTGGTGGAGAGGTGTTTGATAAAACATCCATGGTAGTGCCATGTGGATCTACCATTGGATTCCAAATGGCTTGTAACTGATATGGTGCAGCCAGCAGACCCTTATATGTAAAGGCATCTTGTTATATGGAGAGTTTTCAGAGGAAAATGAAGAATCAGGTTGATATGGACATGGAGTCAATTGGGCAAGCTGTGAGAGATAGAAGCCTAGTTGGTGCATTCTCTTGCAGACCCTGACCCACCACACGTGACAGAACTCCCTCCAGCACTGTGTCCCAGTTTAGTTCCTAGTATTTCGGGAAACAAATACCAAACTCACAGTGCAGCAGCAAAAACACCACAAAAAGTGGAGGAGGACCAAATGGCTTCAGTGTCCACACGGGGAGACACTTAGTACCCAGTGGTCTCAGTTTACCTACAAAGAGAGGATTCAGCACTGCTTCATCTTGTTCATTGGAAAATAAGAAACCATGTCCTCCAGGTCACATAGATGCAGACCCAGCTTTGATGGTCTCACTACAAAGGAAGCCAAATCTCATGAAAACAACATATATTTCAAGTACAGAAGCTCAGAGGCAGTTTCTCAAAAAGTTTTTAGGCCAGCAGAGCTCCATGTTTGTGGAGTGTTTACCATGTCCCTTAGTTTTGGAAACTCCTCTACCACCTCCAAGGTTGTGAACTCCTGATCATTTTCCATTCCAGGTATGTATTCACTGATTTTGTAACTCTTCTCCTCTAATTGTGTCTTACTTGGGGTGAAGGTAATGTCAAAGCATTGTTCTGGATGAGAACGGGAGGATATTTGTGCAGCATATATTTACATACACATTGGATTCATTTTCCAATTTTCCATTCGAAATGCTGAATTCCTGACACTAAGCCATACCTAGTAGACTCAGACTATTCATCCTAATATAATGGGGAAAATTAACCCAACACAATAGAAATACAAGCACTTCAGAGGAGACATGTTGTATAGTTGGACTTGACATTTGAATTATTTAAGGTAGGAGTTATAAATGTATTCAAATTTTAATGGACATATTCTCCATGTGTTTTTAAACTTAACAAATATGTGAATTCTTGTTTCCCTTTTCTTTAGCCTATTCACACATGTATATATATATATGCATATATAGAATCCTAGCAGGTATCACACGTACATTTTTGTGAGGTGGCTGTCTTGGCAGATACAAATTGTGAGAAGAGTTCACTCCTCCTAAATGCTGTTGGAAATGAAAATTCAACCTATAGGAGAGCGTCCTAGTAAAACAACATTATACATAAACTCATGTTCAGCAAAATAAATATTTTTGCATCTGTGGATCATATATATTTACTGATCAATTTCGATTGGCATTTATATTGGTATTTTTTAATGTCTGTGAGTGTTGTGTGTGTGTGTGTGTGTGTGTGTGTGGATACAGATATAGATATAGATATAGATATACTCCCCAAATTTTTCAAAATATGAAATATATATGTCTAATATACACTCTCTAAATTCATTCATGTTCATGTATGTGGATTTATAATCAACTTTTCACAAGATAATAATCAGAAATATTCATCCACCTGAAATATATATTTGTTTCCTAGTACTGAAAACTAACTTCAGTGAATGGTGCATACATATCCTAATTATTCTACAGTAACTGACCCAGTATAACATCAATGCAAGTAGACTCCTATGGGACATGATATGTAATTTGTCATTCATTTGTATTCGACACTGCTACATTATTGTTTCTTCAGTTTTTGCAAATCATAGGATATACATTTCATCCACAAGTTCACAAATTAATAGGCATTTGTTTCAACTTTAATCACTTCTTGCTTCAGAACACATGTATTGTCAGGGTTTCTTGAATGGTCTTTTCATGAGACTTCTTTCCAAACACATTATTTTGAATTTCCATAGTCATTTTGAAGCAAAACTCACACACTCTTCATGATAAACCAAAACACTAATATTTCCTTTAGATATATAACTGGTTGGAATGAATGATTGTATATCAATATACGATTTCCTTTAATTTTTCAGATATCAGTTCAATTCATTATTTAAAGTTCAAAAAAGTTATATTATTTATTCACAGTATGGTCTATTCATGCTTTTTCTCTATGTTCATAGAAACAGGGTACACCTCTTTGTACCCCCGATTCTGATTTTACATCTTCAATATATTGCTCCCAGAAATGGTGAAAGAATTACTCATGTCACCTCATTATCACAGTAATATTCTGGACAAAAAATGGAAAGGTCACACTTATGATTGTACCAAATCCTAAATGGAAAGTGAACATGGATTTCTAAAAACATCCATGTAAAGGTTGCCTAATGCTGTCAATTGTCAATCCTATTGGTGACTACATTTTTGTTTTTTTCTAATTTATATATTCAAACTCAATCCTGTTGAAAATGTCTAATTCTATCACTCACTTTATACTTTGCCTCATTTCGTAATGTTTCTATTGATCTCTGCTTTTCTACATATTTTCCCCAGTTCAACATAGTGACTGACTCTTCATATGTGCTGACATTTACATTCACTCTATAACCGAAAGTCTATTGCTAAAGAACTTTTGGTCCAAATCCTATACTCACTCTTCTTCCTAAACCTACCGACTATCTTCCTAATCCTACTGAATATCCCTTTTTGACTGGGTGCTCTCTTTTAAATTCAATCATCCAATTTACAAGGTCCTATGCCATTGTATATCGAATTATCTGAGACATCTTTGCAGAACATAATTCAAAGCTAAGTATCCCAATCAAGGGCAGAACCCTTATGGGCTTCAAATCATACCCAGATTTCTGTTTTCATACTTATATTTCACATCTATATTTTGTAAGCATTGCAGGTTCCCAATACCATTATTCATCGCACAGAATCATCCGTAACCCATATCAAACCTGTTTTTAACCCCAATTATACACTGGTCCCTCAATCATCTTACAGAAGAGCAGGGACAGAGTGGTTCTTACAATACAGGAAAGTTGGGGATATTCCACCTGATGAGAACCTCAAAGGTCCATGCAGAAATGATACCTGGAGAAGTTGTAGGCAGGTATGAAGGACCTGAGAGAGCAAAAGTCATCTTCCATGGCAAATATCTTGGTCAGAAAGAAGGGATGTGTCTGAATCAGCCTCTCTCTTCTTATTGTAGAGAAGATGGACCAAACCAGACCTGTGTGGAGAGCTGTTCCTGGGTGCCTATGGTTGATATACCATTCTCCCTTGTGAAAGTGTCACAGGAAGTAGGGGAAGCCTCCATCTCATGGGACCCTTGGAAGCAGCAGTTAGGACAATGTGGTTGCCAAGGAAGTGACTCATTCAGTTCCAAAGAAAGTGACATACCTCATTTCCTTGGTGATGGAACTCTCTGAAATTTGTATCCAAGAGGCCAGGCACCCAGAGGCAGTCCCAGTCCCAGTCCCAGTGGGCTCACTTGTTTGGATTTACCAAGGACAGAGTCAGTTTTCTTGGTGCCTACTGATGTGAGGATGGCCTAATGCCAAGAGAACTCTGAAGATGGACCTTTCCTGAGAAAGCAGGTAGTGGCTCACCACTTTTTCCTGAAAACTACAAAGAGTTGAACAAGGAAACAAGATCTGAGAGAAGACAGGACATTTCGGGGGAACATAGTATGGCCCGCAGTCAGAGGAAACTCCGGATAGTCACAGACCTACTTGGGGGAAGAAGGTGCCTTTGTGGGAGTGGGTGTGGGTTTGTTGTTTTGTCTCATGTTCTGAGAATAGGTAGGAAAGGCTGTTTGTTTGGTTTGGAGTGGACAGTTTCTAGTAAGTTGTTTGATCAGGCGAGTGTTTCTGTTTCGGTGTATCCCAATGTGTCCGTTGTTGTAAACATTAAAAAGAGAATGCATTAATGGAGGTGTCCTGTCTAGTATAAATCTTCCCATAATTCATCCTGCCCAATATATGAATGGACTGCAGCTTGTCTTATCGATGTGCAACACCTGCTATCTTTCTACGTTGCTGTTGTCTTCCTGAATTCTAGCCACTCTCCAGAATAGGCTCATGGTTTTGTGTCCAAAATATGTACCACCTCCAAGCTCTGTGACATGGCCATGTACTGGATAGCTGAAGAGAATGGCGAGAATCTCAGAAAACTCAGATATCAGTGTGACCAGGAAAGTCTCAGTGCAGAAACCCTGCTTTGGGCCTTTTGCTGACTTATTGTTGTGTTGCACTGAATGTCAGGAAGGTCTTTGCCTCAGGCCACCCCTTTGTGAAGCCTGAAGAAAACAGTTTTCAAATGGAAATGAATGGGCATCTCCTGTGGCTTCTGGCTTCATTGCTTTGGGAAAGGATGTGTCTGAATCAGCCTCTTGGCCATGTGTGTGGCTGTGACTTAGATACTCAGCACCTGATGAATCTAAAAATGATCCCCTGCGTGCATCCAAAACCATAAGGGCAAAAAATCTTTCATTGTGGATGAATTCTCTTGCCTTCCTCTGTTAAAATCCTGAACTCCATAAGTGAGAATAGGAATTCTTTGGGTCAAATGAGTTCTTCAAATCTCTGCAGAGGTGCTTGGGTTTTCGAATAACTTTAAATCACATAAAGAATGTATTCCTGAAATCAGTAGGCCTCAAATTGGAGAAACACAGAAGAATTAACGGCAGGCTTCTTTGATCATTCCTGGTTCACAGAAACGGTGTCCAGGCCACCCTGACTTTAGGCAAATGAGGGGCAAACGAGCTGATTTTGGACACTGTCTTGGGCTGCGCCCCTCATGGAAACCTCCAGCCAGAGGTTAAGATGAGTTACTATATGGAATAAGATGAGGGCCATGTGGGAGTGTTTCGGTTTTAATTTTGGTCATTTGTGTGACAGTTGGAAGAAATGACTGTGTCCACGTGGGCTTGAACTCTGGTGTGATTCCCCTTAGAGACTGGGTTTTGGAACTGAACTCAGAGAAGCATTGCCATGAATTTTGTTGGGATTTTAAGAGGCCACGCATGAAAGTCGCTCTTGGAAACTGAGACCTAGGCCCCGGGTGGATTTCCACAGAGGCCTGGGAAACTCAGCAAGGATATCAAATGATTTTATTCTTAAAGAAATGGCAGCCATAGTTGAGAGTCAAAACACACATGGACCTCACATTGTAGACCTCAATGGGCCTGGCCTAATGTGACCTTTTGTCCACTCTTTGGGAAGCCTTGCCTTTTAGAGATCTCCAGAGATTTCATTGAAATGAGCTTCCTCACCATTTAATGTTTGCTGCATGAATTGAAACCCACAGTGCCTCCAACTTCATGCTTGAAAAATGGCTAGATAAATACCATGAAATTTTTGAAATTCCTATGACCAGGTGGCACTGGAGAAACATTGGATGTCCTGTTGCTGATTATGAGTATACCAGACAGTGCCTTGATTTACTGAGTTTCATGAAAATGGTGTAGAACAGAGATGCCAGTAAGTTGGTGCCTGCTGAGTAGTGGGTCTAGAGCAGTGGTGGGGAGGTGTTTGATAAAACATCCGTGGTAGGGCCATGTGGATCTACCATTGGATTCCAAAGGGCTTGTAACTGACATGGTGCAGCCAGCAGACCCTTATATGTAAAGGCATCTTGTTATATGGAGAGTCTTCAGAGGAAAATGAAGAATCAGGTTGATATGGACAAGGGGGCAATGGGCCAAGCTGTGAGAGATAGAAGCCTAGTTGGTGCATTCCCTTGCAGACCCTGACCAACCACACGTGACACAACTCCCTCCAGCACTGTATCCCAGTTTAGCTCCTAGTATTTCGTGAAACAAATACCAAACTCACAGTGCAGCAGGAAAAACACCACAAAAAGTGGAGGAGGACCAAATGGCTTCACAGTCCACACGGGGAGACACTTAGTCTCCAGTGGCATCAGTTAACCTACAAAGAGAGGATTCAGCACTGCTTCATCTAGTTCTTTGGAAAATAAGAAACCATGTCCTCCAGGTCACATAGATGCAGACCCAGCTCTCATAGTCTCACTACAAAGGAAGCCAAATCTCCTGAAAACAACATATATTTCAAGTGCGGAATCTCAGAGGAGTTTCTCAAAAAGTTTTTAGGCCAGCAGAGCTCCATGTTTGTGGAGTGTTTACCCTGTCCCTTAGTTTTGGAAACTTTTCTACCACCTCCAAGGTTGTGAACTGCTGAGCATTTTCCATTCCAGATATGTATTCACTGATTTTGTAACTCCTCTCCTCTAATTGTGTCTTACTTGGGGTGAAGGTGATGTCAAGGCATTCTTCTGGATGAGAGCGGGAGGAAATTGTGCAGCATATATTTACATACGCATTGGATTCATTTTCAAATTTTCCATTCGAAGTACTGAATCCCTGACATTAACCCATACCTGGTAGACTTAGACAGTTCATCCTAATATAATGGGGAAAATTAACCCAACACAATAGAAATACAAGCACTTCAGAGGAGACATGTTGTATAGGTGGACTTGACATTTGTATTATATAAGGTAGGAGTTATAAATCTAGTCAAATTTTAATTGAAATATTCTCCACGTGTTTTGAAACTTAACAAATATGTGAATTCTTGTTTCCCTTTTCTGTAGCCTATTCACACATGTATATTTATATGCATATATAGAATCCTACCAGGTATCACATGTACATTTTTGTGAGGTGGCTGTCTTGGCAGATACAAATTGTGAGAAGAGTTCACTCCTCCTAAATGCTGTTGGAAATGAAAATTCAACCTATAGGAGAGCATCCTAGTACAACAACATTATACATAAACTCATGTTCAGTAAAATAAATATTTTTGCATCTGTGGATGATATATATTTACTGATGAATTTCGATTGGCATTTATATTGGTACTTTTTAATGTCTGTGAGTGTTGTGTGTGTGTGTGCGTGTGTGTGTGTGCGTGTGTGTGTGTGTGTGTATATATATATATATATAAATAGATAGATATATATAGATATATATATAGATGTAGATATAGATATAGATATACTCTCCAAATTTTTCAAAATATGGAATATATGTGTCTAATATACACTCTCTAAATTCATTCATGTTCATGTATGTGGATTTGTAATCAACTTTTCACAAGATTATAATCATAAATATTCATCCACTTGAAATACATATTTGTTTCCTAGTACTGAAATCTAACTTCAGTGAATTGTGCATACAAATCCTAATTATTCTACAGTAACTGACCCAGTCTAACATCAATGCAAGTAGACTCCTATGGGACATGATATGTAATTTGTCATTCATTTGTATTCGACACTGCTACATTATTGTTTCCTCAGTTTTTGCACATCATAGGATATACATTTTATCCACAAGTTCACAAATTAACAGGCATTTGTTTCAACTTTAATCACTTCTTGCTTCAGAACACATGTATTGTCAGGCTTTCTTGAATGGTCTTTTCATGAGACTTCTTTCCAAACACATTATTTTGAATTTCCATAAACATTTTGAAGCAAAACTCACACACTCTTTATGATAAACCAAAACATTAATATTTCCATTAGATATATAACTGGTTGGAATGAATGATTGTATATCAATATACGACTTCCTTTAATTTTTCAGATATCAGTTCAATTCATTATTTAAAGTTCAAAAAAGTTATATTATTTATTCAAAGTATGGTCTATTCATGCTTTTTCTCTATGTTCATAGAAACAGGGTACACCTCTTTCTACCCCCGATTCTATTTTACATCTTCAATATATTGCTCCCAGAAATGGTGAAAGAATTACTCATGTCACCTCATTATCACAGTAATATTCTGGACAAAAAATGGAAAGGTCACACTTATGATTGTACCAAAGCCTAAATGGAAAGTGAACATGGATTTCTAAAAACATCC
Source organism: Callospermophilus lateralis (assembly GCF_048772815.1). Taxonomy (NCBI): domain Eukaryota; kingdom Metazoa; phylum Chordata; class Mammalia; order Rodentia; family Sciuridae; genus Callospermophilus; species Callospermophilus lateralis. The sequence continues at coordinate 201,612 of NW_027514391.1, read as the reverse complement.
ATTTCCAGGTTGCCTAATGCTGTCAATTGTCAATCCTATTGGTGACTACATTTTTGTTTTTTCCTAGTTTATATATTCAAACTCAACCCTGTTGAAAATGTCTAATTCTATCACTCACTTTATACTTTGCCTGATTTCCTAATGTTTCTATTGATATCTGCTTTTCTACATATTTTCCCCAGTTCAACATAGTGACTGACTCTTCATATGTGCTGAAATATACTTTCACTCTATAACTGAAAGTCTATTGCTAAAGAACTTTTGGTCCAAATCCTATACTCACTCTTCTTCCGAAACCTACTGACTATCTTCCTAATCCTACTGAATATCCCTTTTTGACTAGATGTTCTCTTCTAAATTCAATCATCCAATGTACAAGGTCCTATGCCATTGTATATCAAATTATCTGAGACAAATTTGCAGAACATAATTCAAAGTTCAGTATCCCAATCAAGGGCAGAACCCTTCTGGGCTTCAAATCATCCCTAGATTTCTGTTTTCATACTTATATTTCACCTCAATATTCTTGTAAATATTTCAGGTTCCCAATACCATTATTCATCGCACAGAGTCATACATAACCAAAATCAAACCTGTTTTTAACCCCCAGTATACACTGTTCCCTCAATCATTTTACAGAAGAGCAGGGACAGAGTGGTTCTTACAATACAGGAGAGTTGGGGACCTTCCACATTAAGAGAACCTCAAATGTCCATGCACAAATCATACCTGGAGAAGTTGTAAGCAGGTATGAAGCACCTGAGAGAGCAAAAGTCATCTTCCATGGCAAACAACCTGGTCAGGATGAAGGGATGTGTCTGAATCGGCCTCTCTCTTCTTATTGTAGAGAACATGGACCAAACCAGGCCTGGGTGGAGAGCTGTTCCAGGGTGCCAATGGTTGATATACATTCTACCTTATGAAAGTGTCAGAGGAAGTAGGGGCAAACTCCATCTTATGTTACCCTTGGAAGCAACTGTTAGGACAAAGTGGTTGCCAAGGCAGTGACCTCATTCAGTTCCAAAGAATGTGACATACCTCAGTTCCTTGGTGATGGAACTCTCTTAACTTGGTATCCAAGAAGCCAGGCAGCCAGAGGCAGTCCCAGTCCCAGTCCCAGTGGGCTCACTTGTTTGGATTTACCAAGGACAGAGTCAGTTTTCTTGGTACCTAATGATGTGAGGAAGGCCAAATGCCAGGAGAGCTCTGAAGATGGACCTTTCCTGAGAAAACAGGTAGTGGCTAACCACTTTTTCCTGACTTCTTCACAGAGTTGTTCAAGGAAACAAGATCGGAGAGAAGACAGGACATTTCGGGAAAACATAGTATGGCCCACCAGTCAGAGGACACCCCAGATAGTCACAGACCTACTTGGGGGAAGGAGGTGCCTTTGTGGGAGTGCGTGTGGGTTTGTTGTTTTGTCTCATGTTCTGAGAATAGATAGGAAAGTAGGTTTGTTTGGTTTGGAGTGGACAGTTTCTAGTAAGTCATTTGACACGGCGAGTGTTTCTGTTTCTGTGTATTCCACTGTGTCCATTGTTGTATACATTAGAAAAGAGAATGCATTAATGGATGTGTCCTGTCTAGTATAAATCTTCCCATAATTCATCCTGCCAATATATAAATGGACTGCAGCTTGTCTTATCGATGTGCAACATCTGCTATCTTTCTAAGTTGTTGTTTTCTTCCCGAATTCTGGCCACTCTCCAGAATAGGCTCATGGATTTGTGTCCAAAATGGTACCACCTCCAAGCTCTGTGACATGGCCACGTACTGGATAGCTGAAGAGAATGGCGAGCATCTCAGAAAACTCAGATATCAGTGTGACCAGGAAAGTCTCAGTGCAGAAACCCTGCTTTGGGCCTTTTGCTGACTTATTGTTGTGTTGCACTGAATGTCAGGAAGGTCTTTGCCTCAGGCCACCCCTTTGTGAAGCCTGAAGAAAACAGTTTTCAAATGGAAATGAATGGGCATCACCTGTGGCTTCTGGCTTCATTGCTTTGGGAAAGGATGTGTCTGAATCAGCCTCTTGGCCATGTGTGTGGCTGTGACTTAGATTCTCAGCACCTGATGAATCTAAAAATGATCCCCTGCGTGCATCCAAAACCATAAGGGCAAAAAATCTTTCATTGTGGATGAATTCTCTTGCCTTCCTCTGTTAAAATCTTGAACTCCATAAGTGAGAATAGGGATTCTTTGGGTCAAATGAGTTCTTCAAATCTCTGCAGAGGTGCTTGGGTTTTCGAATAACTTTAAATCACATAAAGAATGTATTCCTGAAATCAGTAGGCCTCAAATTGGAGAAACACGGAAGAATTAACGGCAGGCTTCTTTGATCATTCCTGGTTCACAGAAACGGTGTCCAGGCCACCCTGACTTTAGGCAAATGAGGGGCAAACGAGCTGATTTTGGACACTGTCTTGGGCTGCGCCCCTCATGGAAACCTCCAGCCAGAGGTTAAGATGAGTTACTATATGGAATAAGATGAGGGCCATGTGGGAGTGTTTCGGTTTTAATTTTGGTCATTTGTGTGACAGTTGGAAGAAATGACTGTGTCCACGTGGGCTTGAACTCTGGTGTGATTCCCCTTAGAGACTGGGTTTTGGAACTGAACTCAGAGAAGCATTGCCATGAATTTTGTTGGGATTTTAAGAGGCCACGCATGAAAGTCGCTCTTGGAAACTGAGACCTAGGCCCCGGGTGGATTTCCACAGAGGCCTGGGAAACTCAGCAAGGATATCAAATGATTTTATTCTTAAAGAAATGGCAGCCATAGTTGAGAGTCAAAACACACATGGACCTCACATTGTAGACCTCAATGGGCCTGGCCTAATGTGACCTTTTGTCCACTCTTTGGGAAGCCTTGCCTTTTAGAGATCTCCAGAGATTTCATTGAAATGAGCTTCCTCACCATTTAATGTTTGCTGCATGAATTGAAACCCACAGTGCCTCCAACTTCATGCTTGAAAAATGGCTAGATAAATACTATGAAATTTTTGAAATTCCTATGACCAGGTGGCACTGGAGAAACATTGGATGTCCTGTTGCTGATTATGAGTATACCAGACAGTGCCTTGATTTACTGAGTTTCATGAAAATGGTGTAGAACAGAGATGCCAGTAAGTTGGTGCCTGCTGAGTAGTGGGTCTAGAGCAGTGGTGGGGAGGTGTTTGATAAAACATCCGTGGTAGGGCCATGTGGATCTACCATTGGATTCCAAAGGGCTTGTAACTGACATGGTGCAGCCAGCAGACCCTTATATGTAAAGGCATCTTGTTATATGGAGAGTCTTCAGAGGAAAATGAAGAATCAGGTTGATATGGACAAGGGGGCAATGGGCCAAGCTGTGAGAGATAGAAGCCTAGTTGGTGCATTCCCTTGCAGACCCTGACCAACCACACGTGACACAACTCCCTCCAGCACTGTATCCCAGTTTAGCTCCTAGTATTTCGTGAAACAAATACCAAACTCACAGTGCAGCAGAAAAAACACCACAAAAAGTGGAGGAGGACCAAATGGCTTCACAGTCCACACGGGGAGACACTTAGTCTCCAGTGGCATCAGTTAACCTACAAAGAGAGGATTCAGCACTGCTTCATCTAGTTCTTTGGAAAATAAGAAACCATGTCCTCCAGGTCACATAGATGCAGACCCAGCTCTCATAGTCTCACTACAAAGGAAGCCAAATCTCCTGAAAACAACATATATTTCAAGTGCGGAATCTCAGAGGAGTTTCTCAAAAAGTTTTTAGGCCAGCAGAGCTCCATGTTTGTGGAGTGTTTACCCTGTCCCTTAGTTTTGGAAACTTTTCTACCACCTCCAAGGTTGTGAACTGCTGAGCATTTTCCATTCCAGATATGTATTCACTGATTTTGTAACTCCTCTCCTCTAATTGTGTCTTACTTGGGGTGAAGGTGATGTCAAGGCATTCTTCTGGATGAGAGCGGGAGGAAATTGTGCAGCATATATTTACATACGCATTGGATTCATTTTCAAATTTTCCATTCGAAGTACTGAATCCCTGACATTAACCCATACCTGGTAGACTTAGACAGTTCATCCTAATATAATGGGGAAAATTAACCCAACACAATAGAAATACAAGCACTTCAGAGGAGACATGTTGTATAGGTGGACTTGACATTTGTATTATATAAGGTAGGAGTTATAAATCTAGTCAAATTTTAATTGAAATATTCTCCATGTGTTTTTAAACTTAACAAATATGTGAATTCTTGTTTCCCTTTTCTGTAGCCTATTCACACATGTATATTTATATGCATATATAGAATCCTACCAGGTATCACATGTACATTTTTGTGAGGTGGCTGTCTTGGCAGATACAAATTGTGAGAAGAGTTCACTCCTCCTAAATGCTGTTGGAAATGAAAATTCAACCTATAGGAGAGCGTCCTAGTACAACAACATTATACATAAACTCATGTTCAGTAAAATAAATATGTTTGCATCTGTGGATGATATATATTTACTGATGAATTTCGATTGGCATTTATATTGGTACTTTTTAATGTCTGTGAGTGTTGTGTGTGTGTGTGTGTGTGTGTGTGTGTGTGTATATATATATATATATATATATATATATATATATATATATATATAGATAGATATATATAGATATATATATAGATGTAGATATAGATATAGATATACTCTCCAAATTTTTCAAAATATGGAATATATGTGTCTAATATACACTCTCTAAATTCATTCATGTTCATGTATGTGGATTTGTAATCAACTTTTCACAAGATTATAATCATAAATATTCATCCACTTGAAATACATATTTGTTTCCTAGTACTGAAATCTAACTTCAGTGAATTGTGCATACAAATCCTAATTATTCTACAGTAACTGACCCAGTCTAACATCAATGCAAGTAGACTCCTATGGGACATGATATGTAATTTGTCATTCATTTGTATTCGACACTGCTACATTATTGTTTCCTCAGTTTTTGCACATCATAGGATATACATTTCATCCACAAGTTCACAAATTAATAGGCATTTGTTTCAACTTTAATCACTTCTTGCTTCAGAACACATGTATTGTCAGGCTTTCTTGAATGGTCTTTTCATGAGACTTCTTTCCAAACACATTATTTTGAATTTCCATAAACATTTTGAAGCAAAACTCACACACTCTTTATGATAAACCAAAACATTAATATTTCCATTAGATATATAACTGGTTGGAATGAATGATTATATATCAATATACGACTTCCTTTAATTTTTCAGATATCAGTTCAATTCATTATTTAAAGTTCAAAAAAGTTATATTATTTATTCACAGTATGGTCTATTCATGCTTTTTCTCTATGTTCATAGAAACAGGGTACACCTCTTTCTACCCCCGATTCTATTTTACATCTTCAATATATTGCTCCCAGAAATGGTGAAAGAATTACTCATGTCACCTCATTATCACAGTAATATTCTGGACAAAAAATGGAAAGGTCACACTTATGATTGTACCAAAGCCTAAATGGAAAGTGAACATGGATTTCTAAAAACATCCATTTCCAGGTTGCCTAATGCTGTCAATTGTCAATCCTATTGGTGACTACATTTTTGTTTTTTCCTAGTTTATATATTCAAACTCAACCTGTTGAAAATGTCTAATTCTATCACTCACTTTATACTTTGCCTGATTTCCTAATGTTTCTATTGATATCTGCTTTTCTACATATTTTCCCCAGTTCAACATAGTGACTGACTCTTCATATGTGCTGAAATATACTTTCACTCTATAACTGAAAGTCTATTGCTAAAGAACTTTTGGTCCAAATCCTATACTCACTCTTCTTCCGAAACCTACTGACTATCTTCCTAATCCTACTGAATATCCCTTTTTGACTAGATGTTCTCTTCTAAATTCAATCATCCAATGTACAAGGTCCTATGCCATTGTATATCAAATTATCTGAGACAAATTTGCAGAACATAATTCAAAGTTCAGTATCCCAATCAAGGGCAGAACCCTTCTGGGCTTCAAATCATCCCTAGATTTCTGTTTTCATACTTATATTTCACCTCAATATTCTTGTAAATATTTCAGGTTCCCAATACCATTATTCATCGCACAGAGTCATACATAACCAAAATCAAACCTGTTTTTAACCCCCAGTATACACTGTTCCCTCAATCATTTTACAGAAGAGCAGGGACAGAGTGGTTCTTACAATACAGGAGAGTTGGGGACCTTCCACATTAAGAGAACCTCAAATGTCCATGCACAAATCATACCTGGAGAAGTTGTAAGCAGGTATGAAGCACCTGAGAGAGCAAAAGTCATCTTCCATGGCAAACAACCTGGTCAGGATGAAGGGTTGTGTCTGAATCGGCCTCTCTCTTCTTATTGTAGAGAACATGGACCAAACCAGGCCTGGGTGGAGAGCTGTTCCAGGGTGCCAATGGTTGATATACATTCTACCTTATGAAAGTGTCAGAGGAAGTAGGGGCAAACTCCATCTTATGTTACCCTTGGAAGCAACTGTTAGGACAAAGTGGTTGCCAAGGCAGTGACCTCATTCAGTTCCAAAGAATGTGACATACCTCAGTTCCTTGGTGATGGAACTCTCTTAACTTGGTATCCAAGAAGCCAGGCAGCCAGAGGCAGTCCCAGTCCCAGTCCCAGTGGGCTCACTTGTTTGGATTTACCAAGGACAGAGTCAGTTTTCTTGGTACCTAATGATGTGAGGAAGGCCAAATGCCAGGAGAGCTCTGAAGATGGACCTTTCCTGAGAAAACAGGTAGTGGCTAACCACTTTTTCCTGACTTCTTCACAGAGTTGTTCAAGGAAACAAGATCGGAGAGAAGACAGGACATTTCGGGAAAACATAGTATGGCCCACCAGTCAGAGGACACCCCAGATAGTCACAGACCTACTTGGGGGAAGGAGGTGCCTTTGTGGGAGTGCGTGTGGGTTTGTTGTTTTGTCTCATGTTCTGAGAATAGATAGGAAAGTAGGTTTGTTTGGTTTGGAGTGGACAGTTTCTAGTAAGTCATTTGACACGGTGAGTGTTTCTGTTTCTGTGTATTCCACTGTGTTCATTGTTGTAGACATTAGAAAAGAGAATGCATTAATGGATGTGTCCTGTCTAGTATAAATCATCCCATAATTCATCCTGCCAATATATAAATGGACTGCAGCTTGTCTTATCGATGTGCAACATCTGCTATCTTTCTAAGTTGTTGTTTTCTTCCCGAATTCTGGCCACTCTCCAGAATAGGCTCATGGATTTGTGTCCAAAATGGTACCACCTCCAAGCTCTGTGACATGGCCACGTACTGGATAGCTGAAGAGAATGGCGAGCATCTCAGAAAACTCAGATATCAGTGTGACCAGGAAAGTCTCAGTGCAGAAACCCTGCTTTGGGCCTTTTGCTGACTTATTGTTGTGTTGCACTGAATGTCAGGAAGGTCTTTGCCTCAGGCCACCCCTTTGTGAAGCCTGAAGAAAACAGTTTTCAAATGGAAATGAATGGGCATCTCCTGTGGCTTCTGGCTTCATTGCTTTGGGAAAGGATGTGTCTGAATCAGCCTCTTGGCCATGTGTGTGGCTGTGACTTAGATTCTCAGCACCTGATGAATCTAAAAATGATCCCCTGCGTGCATCCAAAACCATAAGGGCAAAAAATCTTTCATTGTGGATGAATTCTCTTGCCTTCCTCTGTTAAAATCCTGAACTCCATAAGTGAGAATAGGGATTCTTTGGGTCAAATGAGTTCTTCAAATCTCTGCAGAGGTGCTTGGGTTTTCGAATAACTTTAAATCACATAAAGAATGTATTCCTGAAATCAGTAGGCCTCAAATTGGAGAAACACGGAAGAATTAACGGCAGGCTTCTTTGATCATTCCTGGTTCACAGAAACGGTGTCCAGGCCACCCTGACTTTAGGCAAATGAGGGGCAAACGAGCTGATTTTGGACACTGTCTTGGGCTGCGCCCCTCATGGAAACCTCCAGCCAGAGGTTAAGATGAGTTACTATATGGAATAAGATGAGGGCCATGTGGGAGTGTTTCGGTTTTAATTTTGGTCATTTGTGTGACAGTTGGAAGAAATGACTGTGTCCACGTGGGCTTGAACTCTGGTGTGATTCCCCTTAGAGACTGGGTTTTGGAACTGAACTCAGAGAAGCATTGCCATGAATTTTGTTGGGATTTTAAGAGGCCACGCATGAAAGTCGCTCTTGGAAACTGAGACCTAGGCCCCGGGTGGATTTCCACAGAGGCCTGGGAAACTCAGCAAGGATATCAAATGATTTTATTCTTAAAGAAATGGCAGCCATAGTTGAGAGTCAAAACACACATGGACCTCACATTGTAGACCTCAATGGGCCTGGCCTAATGTGACCTTTTTCCACTCTTTGGGAAGCCTTGCCTGTGAGAGTTCTCCAGAGAATTCATTGAAATGAGCTTCCTCACCATTTAATGTTTTCTGAATGAATGGAAACCCCCATTGCCTCCAACTTCATGCTTGAAAAATGGCTAGATAAATACCATGAAATTTTTGAAATTCCTATGACCAGGTGGCACTGGAGAAATATTGGATGTCCTGTTGCTGATTATGAGTATACCAGACAGTGCCTTGACTTACTGAGTTTCATGAAAATGGTGTAGAACAGAGATGCCAGTAAGTTGGAGCCTGCTGAGTAGTGGGTCTAGAGCAGTGGTGGGGAGGTGTTTGATAAAACATCCGTGGTAGGGCCATGTGGATCTACCATTGGATTCCAAAGGGCTTGTAACTGACATGGTGCAGCCAGCAGACCCTTATATGTAAAGGCATCTTGTTATATGGAGAGTTTTCAGAGGAAAATGAAGAATCAGGTTGATATGGACATGGGGGCAATGGGGCAAGCAGTGAGAGATAGAAGCCTAGTTGGTGCATTCTCTTGTAGACCCTGACCCACCACACGTGACAGAACTCCCTCCAGCACTGTGTCCCAGTTTAGCTCCTAGTATTTCGGGAAACAAATACCAAACTCACAGTGCAGCAGAAAAATAACCACAAAATGTGGAGGAGGACCAAATGGCTTCGGTGTCCACACGGGGACACAATTTGTCTTCAGTGGCCTCAGTTTCCCTACAAAGAGAGGATTCAGCACTGCTTCATCTTGTTCATTGGAAAATAAGAAACCATGTCCTCCAGGTCACATAGATGTAGACCCAGCTTTGATGGTCTCACTACATAGGAAGCCAAATCTCTTGAAAACAATATATAATTCAAGTGCGGAAGCTCAGAGGCAGTTTATCAAAAAGTTTTTAGGCCAGCAGAGCTCCATGTTTGTGGAGTGTTTACCCTGTCCCTTAGTTTTGGAAACTCCTCTACCACCTCCAAGGTTGTGAGCTCCTGAGCATTTTACATTCCAGATATGTATTCACTGATTTTGTAACTCTTCTCCTCTAATTGTGTCTTACTTGGGGTGAAGGTAATGTCAAGGCATTCTTCTGGATGAGAGCGGGAGGATATTTGTGCAGCATATATTTACATACACATTGGATTCATTTTCCAATTTTCCATTCGAAGTACTGAATCCCTGACACTAACCCATACCAAGTAGACTCAGACTATTCATCCTAATATAATGGGGAAAATTAACCCAACACAATAGAAATACAAGCACTTCAGAGGAGACATGTTGTATAGTTGGACGTGACATTTGCATTATATTAGTTAGGAGATATAAATCTAGTCAAATTTTAATGGAAATATTCTCCATGTGTTTTTAAACTTAACAAATATGTGAATGCTTGTTTCCCTTTTCTGTAGCCTATTCACACAAGTATATTTATATGCATATATAGAATCCTACCAGGTATCACACGTACATTTTTGTGAGGTGGCTGTCTTGGCAGATACAAATTGTGAGAAGAGTTCACTCCTCCTAAATGCTGTTGGAAATGAAAATTCAACCTATAGGAGAGTGTCCGAGTAGAACAACATTATACATAAACTCATGTTCAGTAAAATAAATATGTTTGCATCTGTGGATGATATATATTTACTGATGAATTTCGATTCGCATGTATATTGGCACTTTTTAATGTCTGTGAGTGTTGCGTGTGTTTGTGTGTGTGTGTGTGTGTGTGTGTGTGTGTGTAGATATAGATATAGATATACTCTCCAAATTTTTCAAAATATGAAATATATATGTCTAATATACACTCTCTAAATTCATTCATGTTCATGTATGTGGATTTATAATCCACTTTTCACAAGATTATAATCAGAAATATTCATGCACCTGAAATACATATTTGTTTCCTAGTACTGAAAACTAACTTCAGTGAATGGTGCATACAAATCCTAATTATTCTACAGTAACTGACCCAGTCTAACATCAATGCAAGTAGACTCCTATGGGACATGATATGTAATTTGTCATTCATTTGTATTCGACACTGGTACATTATTGTTTCTTCAGTTTTTGCACATCATAGGATATACATTTCATCCACAAGTTCACAAATTAATAGGCACTTGTTTCAACTTTAATCACTTCTTGCTTCTGAACACATGTATTCTCAGGGTTTCTTGACTGGTCTTTTCATGAGACTTCTTTCCATACACATTATTTTGAATTTCCATAATCATTTTTAAGCAAACCTCACACACTCTTCATGATAAACCAAAACACTAATATTTCCATTAGATATATCACTGGTTGGAATGGATGATTGTATATCAATATACGATTTCCTTTAATTTTTCAGATATCAGTTCAATTCATTATTTCAAGTTCAAAAAAGTTATATTATTTATTCACAGTATCGTCTATTCATGCTTTTTCTCTATGTTCATAGAAACAGAGTACACCTCTTTGTACCCCGATTTTTATTTTACATCTTCAATATATTGCTCCCAGAAATGGATAAAGAAATACTCATGTCACCTCATTATCACAGTAATATTCTGGACAAAAATGGAAAGGTCACACTTATGATTGTACCAAATCCTAAATGGAAGGTGAACATGGATTTCTAAAAACATCCGTGTCCAGGTTGCCTAATGCTGTCAATTGTCAATCCTATTGGTGACTACATTTTTGTTTTTTCCTAATTTATATATTCAAACCCAACCCTGTTGAAAATGTCCAATTCTATCACTCACTTTATACTTTGCCTCATTTCGTAATGTTTCTATTGATATCTGCTTTTCTACATATTTTCCCCAGTTCAACATAGTGACTGACTCTTCATATGAGCTGACATTTACATTCAATCTATAACCAAAAGTGTATTGCTAAAGAACTTTTGGTCCAAATCCTATACTCACTCTTCTTCCTAAACCTACCGACTATCTTCCTAATCGTACTGAATATCCCTTTTTGACTGGATGTTCTCTTCTAAATTAAATCATCCAATGTACAAAGTCCTATGCCATTGTATATCGAATTATCTGAGACATCTTTGCAGAACATAATTCAAAGCTAAGTATCCCAATCAAGGGCAAAACCCTTCTGGGCTTCAAATCATACCTAGATTTCTCTTTTCATACATATATATCACCTCTATATTCTTGTAAATATTGCAGGTTACCAATACCATTATTCATCGCACAGAATCGTTCGTAACCCAAATCAAACCTGTTTTTAACCCCAAGTATACACTGTTCCCTCAATCATTTTACAGAAGAGCTGGGACAGAGTGGTTCTTACAATACAGGAAAGTTGGGGACCTTCCACCTAATGAAGACCTCAAATGTCCATGCAAAAATGATACCTGGAGAAGTTGTACACAGGTATGAAGCAACTGAGAGAGCAAAAGTCATCTTCCATGGCAAACAACCTGGTCAGAATGAAGGGATGTTTCTGAATCTGCATCTCTCTTCTTATTGTAGAGAAGAGGGACCAAACCAGGCCTTAGTGGAGAGATGTTCCCGGGTGCCAATGGTTGATATACATTCTACCTTATGAAAGTGTCACAGGAAGTAGGGGCAACCTCCATCTTATGTTACCCTTGGAAGCAACTGTTAGGACAAAGTGGTTGCCAAGACAGTGACCTCATTCAGTTCCAAAGAATGTGACATACCTCATTTCCTTGGTGATGGAACTCTCTGAACTTGGTATCCAAGAAACCAGGCACCCAGATGCAGTCCCAGTCCCAGTCCCAGTGGGCTCACTTGTTTGGATTTACCAAGGACAGAGTCAATTTTCTTGGTACCTAATGATGTGAGAATGGCCAAATGTCTGGAGAGCTCTGAAGGTGGACCATTTCTGAGAAAACAGGTAGTGGATAACCACTTTTTCCTGACATCTTCACAGAGTTGTTCAAGGAAACACAATCTGAGAGAAGACAGGCCATTTCGGATGAACATTTTATGGCCCACTGGTCAGAGGACACTCCGGATAGTCACAGACCTACTTGGGGGAAGGAGGTGCCTTTGTGGGAGTGGGTGTGGGTTTGTTGTTTTGTCTCATGTTCTGAGAATAGATAGGAAAGGCGGTTTGTTTGGATTGGACTGGACAGTTTCTAGTAAGTCATTTGACACGGCGAGTGTTTCTGTTTCTGTGTATCCCACTGTGTCCGTTGTTGTACACATTAGAAAAGAGAATGCATTAATGGATGTGTCCTGTCTAGTATAAATCTTCCCATAATTCATCCTGCCCAATATATGAATGGACTGCAGCTTGTCTTATCGATGTGCAACACCTGCTATCTTTCTAAGTTGTTGTTTTCTTCCTGAATTCTGGCCACTCTCCAGAATAGGCTCATGGATTTGTGTCCTAAATATGTACCACCTCCAAGCTCTGTGACATGACCATGTACTGGATAGCTGAAGAGAATGGCGAGCATCTCAGAAAACTCAGATATCAGTGTGACCAGGATAGTCTCAGTGCAGAAACCCTGCTTTGGGCCTTTTGCTTACTTATTGTTGTGTTGCACTGAATGTCAGGAAAGTCTTTGCTCAGGCCACCCCTTTGTGAAGCCTGAAGAAAACAGTTTTCAAATGGAAATGAATGGGCCTCACCTGTGGCTCTTGCTTAATTGCTTTCGAAAGGGATGTGTCTTTATCAGCCTCTTGGACCTGTGTGTGGCTGTGACTTAGATTCTCAGCACCTGATGGATCTTAAGAATGATCCCATGTGAGCTTCCAAATCCAAAATGGCAAAAAAATTTCATTCATTGTGGATGAAGTCTCTTGCCTTCCTCTGTTAGGTTCCTGCACTCCATCAAACGAGAATAGGGATTCTTTGGGTCAAATGAGTTTTTCAAAGCCCTGCAGAGGTGCTTGTGTTTTTGCATGACTCTAAATCACCTAAAGAATCGATATCTAAAATCAGTAGGCGTCAAATTGGAGGAACACAGAAGTATTAACGGCAGGCTTATTTGTTCACTCCTGGTTCACAGAAACGGTGTCCAGGCTACCCTGACGTTAGGCAAATGAGGGGCAAACGAGCTGATTTTGGACACTGTCTTGGGCTGCGCCCCTCATGGAAACCTCCAGCCAGAGGTTAAGATGATTCCCTATATGGAATAAGATGAGGGCCATGTGGGAGTGTTTTGGTTTTAATTTTGGTCATTTGTGTGGCATTGGAAAAAATGACTGGGTACACGTAGGCTTGAACTCTGGTGTGATACCCCTTAGGGACTGGGTTTTGGAACTGAACTCAGAGAAACATTGCCATGAATTTTGTTGGGATTTTAATAGGCCAAGCATGAAAGTCGCTCTTGGAAACTGAGACCTAGGCCCCGGGTGGATTTCCACAGAGGCCTGGGAATCTCAGCAAGGATATCACAGGATTTTATTGTTAAAGAAATGGCAGCCATAGTTGAGAGTCAAAACACACATGGACCTCACATTGTAGACCTCAATGGGCCTGGCCTAATGTGACCTTTTGTCCACTCTTTGGGAAGCCTTGCCTGTGAGAGTTCTCCAGAGAATTCATTGAAATGAGCTTCCTCACCATTTAATGTTTGCTGCATGAATTGAAATCCACAGTGCCTCCAACTTCATGCTCGAGAAATGGATAGATAAATACCATGAAATTTTTAAAATTCCTATGACCAGGTGGCACTGGAGAAATATTGGATGTCCTGTTACTGTTCATGAGTATACCAGACTGTGCCTTGATTTACTGAGTTTCATGAAAATGATGTAGAACAGAGATGCCAGTAAGTTGGAGCCTGTTGAGTAGTGGGTCTAGAGCAGTGGTGGGGAGGTGTTTGATACAACATCCGTGGTAGGGCCATGTGGATCTACCATTGGATTCCAAATGGCTTGTAACTGACATGGTGCAGCCAGCAGACCCTTATATGTAAAGGCATCTTGTTATATGGAGAGTTTTCAGAGGAAAATGAAGAATCAGGTTGATATGGACAAGGGGGCAATGGGGCAAGCTGTGAGAGATAGAAGCCTAGTTTGTGAATTCTCTTGCAGACCCTGACCCACCACTCGTGACACAACTCCCTCCAGCACTGTGTCTCAGTTTAGCTCCTAGTATTTCGTGAAACAAATACCAAACTCACAATGCAGCAGGAAAAACACCACAAAAAGTGGTGGAGGACCTAATGGCTTCACAGTCCACACGGGGAGACACTTAGTCCCCAGTGGCCTCAGATTACCTACAAAGAGAGGATTCAGCACTGCTTCATCTTGTTCATTGGAAAATAAGAAACCATGTCCTCCAGGTCACATAGATGCAGACCCAGGTTTGATGGTCTCACTACAAAGGAAGCCAAATCATCTGAAAACAACATATATTTCAATTGCGGAAGCTCAGACGCAGTTTCTCAAAAAGTTTTTAGGCCAGCAGAGCTCCATGTTTGTGGAGTGTTTACCCTGTCCCTTAATTTTGGAAACTCCTCTACCACCTCAAAGGTTGTGAACTCCTGAGCATTTTCCATTCCAGATATGTATTCACTGATTTTGTAACTCTTCTCCTCTAATTGCGTCTTACTTGGGGTGAAGGTAATATCAAGGCATTGTTCTGGATGAGAGCGGGAGGATATTTGTGCAGCATATATTTACATACACATTGGATTCATTTTCCAATTTTCCATTCAAATACTGAATCCCTGAAACTAACCCATACCTAGTAGACTCAGACTATTCATCCTATTATAATGGGAAAAATTAACCCAACACAATAGAAATACAAGCACTTCAGAGGAGACATGTTGTATAGTTGGACTTGACATTTGCATTATATAAGGTAGGTGTTATAAATCTAGTCAAATTTTAATGGAAATATTCTCCATGTGTTTTTAAATTTAACAAATATGTGAATTCTTGTTTCCCTTTTCTGTAGCCTATTCACATATGTATATTTATATGCACATATAGAATCCTACCAGGTATCACACGTACATTTTTGTGAGGTGGCTGTATTGGCAGATACAAATTGTGAGAAGAGTTCACTCCTCCTAAAACTGTTTTAAATGAAAATTCAACCTATAGGAGAGCGTCCTAGTAGAACAACATTATACATAAACTCATGTTCAGTAAAATAAATATTTTTGCATCTGTGGATGATATATATTTACTGATGAATTTCTATTGGCATTTATATTGGTACTTTTTAATGTCTGTGAGTGTTGTGTGTGTGTGTGTGTGTGTATAGATATAGATATAGATATAGATATAGATATAGATATAGATATAGATATAGATAGATATAGATATACTCTCCAAATTTTTGAAAATATGGAATATTTTTGTCTTATTTTGCACTTCCTAAATTTTTCATATTCATGAATGTGTATTTATAATCATCTTTTCTCAAGATTATTCTCAGAAACATTCATATACCCTACTAGACTCTGACTACTAATACTAATATAATGGAGAAAAATATCCCAAACAGAATAGAAATACAAGCATTTCAGAAGGGACATGGTGTATAGTTGGACTTGCCTTTTGCATGATATAAGGTAGGAGTTATAAATCTATTCAATTTGCTGAAATACTTTTCCATATGTTATTTTTTTTTTGACACAAAACAAAATTTAATCTTCGAAAACTAAATAAAATTGACACATCCTTAACCAAGCTAATGAAGAAAAAAAACCTCAAATTACTAAAATTAAGGATCGTAAAAGAACTTTTACAGAGTACACAACTAAAATACAGAGAATAATTAAAAACTAATTTGAAAATTTATACTCTAATAAATTAAAATACCATGATGACATCAATAAAATTTTAGAGATATACCCAAACTGAATTAGTAGGACATGAACAATTTAAACAAATCAATTTCAAGCAATGAAATAGAAGTTGCTGTCAACAGCCTATCAATCAAGCAACGCCCAGGAACAGACAGATTCTCAGTCAAGTTCTACAAGACCTTCAAAGAAGCATTCATCACAATACTCCTCAAATTATTCCATAAAATAGAAAAGCATGGAACTCCTCCAAACTCATTTCATGAGGATAGTATCACTCACATACCAAAATCAGACAAAGACAAAGGAAAGAAAACTTCAGAGCAATATTCCTGACAAACATATATACAAAAATTCTCAATAAAATTCTTTTTTTTAAGCCAAAGTTAATCAAAAGGGATAAAGAGGGACACTACACACTATTCCATGTGTTTTTAAAGTTAAGAAATATATGAATTCCTGTCTCCCTTTCTCTGTAGCCTATTAAGCACATGTATTTTTATATGCACAAATAGAATCCTACCTGGTTTCACACGTACATTCTTGTGAGGTGACTGACTTGGCAGATACTATTTGTGAGAAGAGATCACTCCTCCTAAATGCTGTTGGTACAGAAAATTCAACCCATGGGTGAGCTTCCTAGATGAACAACATTCTACATACATCCATGTTCAGTAAAATGAATATTTTGGGATATGCGGATGAGTTATTTTTCATGATGAATTTCGATTGACATATATATTGTGACATTATAATGTGTGTGTGTTTGTGTGTCTATATATATATATATATATATATATATATATATATAGTCTCCAGATTTTCCAAAATATGAAATATATGTCTTCTTATACACCGCCTGAATTCATTCATATTCATATATGTGGATTTATAATTAACTTTTAACAAGTTTATTCTCAGAAATATACATCCACTGACATACATATTTGTTTCCTAGTACTGAAAACTAACTTCAGGGAAGGGTTCTTACAAATCCTAATATTTCTAGAGTAACTGACCAAGTTTAACATCAATGCAAATACATTCCTATTTGATATGATGTGTTTGTTAAAGTTCATTTTTATTAAAACTTGGTACGTTATTATTTATTCAGTTTATGGACATCATAAAATATATCCTTTCATTCACAAGTTCACAAATTTATAAATATTTGGTTCACTTTCAATCACTTCCTCCTTCGGAACACATATATTCCTTCATGTTTCTTGACGGGTCTTTTCACTGGACTTCTTTCTAAACACGTTATTTTCGATTGAATAATCATTTTTGAAGCAAAACTCACACACTATTCATGATAAACGGTAACCCTAATAATACCATTAGATATATAACTGGTTGGAATTAATGTACGTATATCAATATATGATTTCCTCTATATTTTCAGATTTTAAAACAATCCATTATTTAAATTTGGAACCAGTCATATAATTTTTTCACAGTATGGTCTATTAATGCATCATCTCTATATTCATCAACACAGGGTAAACCTATTAGTATCCCCAGTACTAATTCATATGTTTTCAAAATATTGCTCCCAGAAAAGGTGGAAGAATTACTCATGTCACCTGATCTACATATACATATTATCACAGTAATATTCTGGACACAAAATGCAAAGGTCACCGTTATGATTGCAATAAAGCCTCAATGGAATGTGAACATGGATTACTAAAAACATCCATGCCCAGTTTGCCTAATGCTCTCAAATGTCAATCCAATTGGTGACTACATTTTTGTTTCTTTTTAAGATTATGTATTCAACCTCAACCCTGTTGAAAATGTCTAATCCTATCACTCACGTTATACTTTGCCTGATTTCCTAATGTCTCTATTGATGTCTGCTTTCCTACATATTTTTTCCCAGTTCATCATTGTGCCCGACTTTTCACATATGGTGCCATTAATATTCACTCTCTAACCGAAACCTATTGCTAAAGAACTTTTGGTCCAAATCCTAGACTCACTCTTCCTTCTAAACCTACGGACTATCTTTCTAATCCTACACACTATCCCTTTTTCACTGGATGTTCTCTTCAACATTCAATCATCTGAGGTACAGGGTCTTATGCCATTGTATATCGATTTAACTGAGACCTCGGTGCAAAACATTACTCAAGCTAAGGATCCCAATCAAGGACCCAAATCCTTCTGGGCTTAAAATATTACCTAGATTTCTGTTTTCATACTTATATTTTACCTCTATATTCTTTTAAATATCGCTGGTTCCCAATACCATTATTCATCCAGCAGAATGATTCCTAAGCCAAATGGAACATGCTATTGACCCTAACCATACAATGTTCCCTCAATCTCACTTTACAGAAGAGGAGGGATAAAGTTGATATTACAATACAGGAAGTTAGGAGATCTTCCACCTGCTGAGTACCTCAAAATCCATGCAGAAATAATCCCTGGAGAAGATGTTGGCAGCTATGAAAGACCTGAGAGAACAAAAGTCATATTCCATGGCAAACAACATGGTCAGGATGAAAGGATGTGTCTGAGTCATCCTCTCTATTTTTAATGCAGGGAAGATGGACCAAAGCAGGCCTGTGTGGAGAGCTGTTCCCAGGTGACTATGGTTTCTATACCATTCTAACATGTGAATGTATCACAGGAAGTAGGGCAGCCTCCATGTCAGGAGACACTAGGACGCAACTGTTAGGACAAAGTGGTGGCCAAGACAGGGACCTCATTTATTTCCTGAAGGTAGTGACCTCACCTCATTTCCTTGGTGATGGAACTCTCTGAATTTTGTGATCCAGGAAGCCAGGCACCCAGAGCCAGTCCCAGTCCCAGTTGCAGTGGGCTCACTTGTTTGGATTCACTAAGGACAGAGTCAGTCTTTCTTGGTACCTACTGATGTAAGGGTTGCCAAATACCAAGAAAGCTCTGAAGAGGGGTCTTTCCTGAGAGGACAGGAATTGGCTCACCACTGCCTCCTGACAACTTCACAGAGTTGACCAAGGAGACCAGATGTGAGACAGAAAGGCCATTTCTGGGGAACATCATATGGCCTACCAGTCAGAGGACACTCCAGATAGTGACAGACCTACTTGTGGGAAAAAGTTGCATTTGTGGGTGTTGGTTTGTGTTTGTGGTTTTTTTCTCATGTTCTGAGAATAGGTAAAAAAGGAGGTTTGTTTGGTTTGGAGTGGACTGTTTCCAGTAAGTCATTTGACAAGGAGACTGTTTCTATGTCTGTGTATCCCACTGTATTTTTCTATGTAGATATTAGAAAAAAATAGCTCATTGGTTGTGTCCTGTCTAGTAGAAAGCTTCCCAGCATGCATCCTTTCCAATTAATGAATGGACTGAGGCTTGCCTTATCCATGGGCAACACCGGCTATCTACCTAATTTTCCATTTTTTCATGAATTCTGGCCACTCTCAAGATTAGTATCATGTATTTTTGTACAAGATATGTACCACCTCCAAGCTCTGTGACATGGCCATGTACTGGATAGCTGAAGGGAATGGCGAGCATCTCAGAAAACTCATATATCAGAGTAACCAGGAAAGTCTCCGTGGAGAAACCCTGCTTGGGGCCTTTTGATTACCTATTGTTCTGTTGCTCTGAATGTCAGAAAGGTCTTTGCCTCAGGCCACCCCTTTGTGAAGCCTGAAGAAAACAGTTTTAAAATGGAAATGAATGGGCATCACCTGTGGCTCTTTGCTTCATAGCTTTGGAAATGGATGTGTCTGAATCAGCCTCTTGGCCCTGTGTGAGCCTGTGGTTTAGATTTTCAGCACCTGATGAATCTAAAGAAAGATCCCATGTGGGCATCCAAAACCTAAATGGAAAAAAGATCAGTGATTGTGGATGATGCCTCTCGCCTTCCTCTGTAAGATTCCTGACCTCCATCAAGTGAGAATAGGGATCATTTGTGTCAAATAAGTTCTTCAAAGGGCTGCAGAGGGGAGACAATAGGTGCTTGGGTTTTCTTATAACTCCAATTCACACTAAAAATCTATACCCCACAGTCAGTATGCCTCAAATTTGAGAAGTGGAGTAGTATTAACGGCAGGCCTATTTGATCACTTCTGTTTCACACTAACGTTGTCCAGGCCACCCTGACTTTAGGCAAATGAGGGGCAAGGGAGTTTATTTTTGACACTGTCTTGGGCTGTGCCCCTCATGGAAACCTCCAGCTAGAGGTTATGATTAGTGTCTATATAAAAGATGAAGAGGGCCGTGTGAGAGTGTTTTGGTTTTAATTGTCATCATTTGTGTAGCAATTGGAAGAGATGCCTGGGTCCACCTGGGCTTGAACTCTGTTGTGATTCCCCTTAGAGACTGAGTTGTGTAACTGACCTCAGAGAAGTATTGCCATGAATTGTGTTGGGATTTCAGGAGGCCATACATGAGATTCACCATTGGAATCTGAGATCTTGGCCCAGGGTGACTTTACACAGAGCACTGGGAATCTAATCCAGGATATCACAAGATTTTATTCTGAAAGATTCCAGCCATAGTTGAGAGTCAAAACACACATGCAACTCACATTGTAGACCTCAATGGGCCTGGCTTCATGAGACCTTTTGCCCACTCTTTGGGAAGCCTTGCCTGTGAGAGTTCACCAGAGCTTTCATTGAAATGAGATTCTTAACCATTTATTGGTTCCTGTATAAATTGAATCCCACAGTGCCTCCAACTTCATTATTGAAAAATATCTAGATATATACCATGAATTTTTTGAAATTACCATGACCAGGTGGCACTGGAGAACATTTGGATGTCCTGTTGCTAATCATGATTGTACCAGACAGTGCCTTATTTGACTGTGTTTCATGAAAATGCTGTAGAACATAGATGCCAGTAAGTTGGAGCCTGCAGACTAGTGGGCATAAAGCAGTGGAGTGTAGGTGTGTGAAAAAACATCAGTTGTGGGTCCACGTGGATCTGGCATTGGCTTAGAAATGACTTGTCACTGACATGGTACATCCAGCAGACCCTTCTATGTAAAGGCATCTTGTTATATGGAGAGGATTCCTGCCAATGATCAGAATAAGGGGGCTATTGTCGAGTTGAAAAGCTATGTGGGATTTAAGCCTCATTGGTGCATTTTACTGCAGACCCTCACCCACCACATATGAGAGTACATCCTCCAGCACTGTGTCCCAGTGGAGCTCCTTGTATTTCGTGAAGCCAATACAAAACTCACAGTGCAGCAGTAAGAAACACCACGAAAGTGGAGCATGAACAAATGGCTTTACAGACAACACGGTTAGATACTTAGACCCCAGTGGCCAAAGTTTCCCTACAAATAGAGAATTCAGCACTGCTGCCTCATGTCCACTAGAAAATAAGGAACCATGTCATCCAGGTCACATAGATGGAGACCCAGCATTGATGGTCTCACTACAAAGGAAGCAAAAGCTCCTGACAAAAACATATTTCAACTGCCCAACCTCAGAGGCAGTTTCTCAAAAAGTCATTAGGCCAGCAGAGCTCCATGTTTGTGAAGTGTTTACCCTCTCCCTTTTTGTAAACTGTTCTACCTCCTACAAGTTTGTGAAGTTCTGAGCATTTTCCTTTCCACATATGTATTCACAGATTTTCTAACTCTTCTCCACTAATTGTGTCTTATTTGGGGCGAAGGTAATGTCAAAGCATTGTTCTGGCTGAGAGTGGGAAGATTTTTGTGTAGCACATATTTGCATACATATTAGATTCATTTTCCTATTTTCCATTTGAAATACTGAATCCCTGACACTAACCCATACCCTACTAGACTCTGACTACTAAACCTAATATGATGGAGAAAAAGAAACCTAACAGAATAGAAATACAGGCCTTTCATAGGAGGCATGGTGTATACTTGGACTTGCCTTCTGCTTTATCAATGGTATGTGTTATAAATCTAGTCAACTTTTCATTGTAATACTTCTCCATGAGTTTTTAAAGTTAACACATATGTAGATTTCTGTCTCCCTTTCTCTGTAGCCTATTCATCAAATGTATTTTTTTATGCATTTTTAGAATTCTACCTGGTATCACATGTACATTCTTGTGAGATCGCTTATTTTGGAAGATACAAATTGTGAGAAGAGATCGCTCCCTCTAAATACAGATGGAACTGGAATTTCCACCTATGGGTGAATTTCCTAGATGAACAATATTATGTATAAATAAATGTTCAGTAAAATGAATATTTTTGGATACGTGGATGATATATATTTCATGATGAATTTCGAATGGCATATATATTGCTACATTTTAATGTCTGTGTATGTGTGTATCTATCTATTTATCTATCTATCTATATAGATATAGATATCTACTCTTAAGATTTTCAAAATATGAAATATATGTGTCTTATTATACACTCCCTAAGTAAACTCATGTGTGTGTATGTAGATTTATAATCAACTTTTCACAAAATTATTCTTAGAAATATTCATCCACCTTAAATACATATTTTTTCCTAGTACTGAAAAGTAAATTAAGTGAATGGTGTATACAATTCGTAATATTTCTACAGTGACTGAACCAGTTTCACATCAATGTAAGAAGACACCTATGGCACCATGATGTGTATTTTGAAGTTCGTTTTTATTCAGACACTGGTACATTACTATTTCTGCAGTTTATGGACATTATAGGATATATCCTTTCATCCACAATTTCACAAATTTATAGGCATTTGGTTCACTTTCAATCACTTCCTACTTCAGAACACATGTATTCCTCCATGTTTCTTGACTGTTCTTTTCATGAGATTCTTTCCAAACATAGTATTATTGATTTCCATAATCACTTTTGAAGCCAAACTCACACACTCTTCATGATAAACCATAACGCTAATATTACCATTAGATGTATAACTGGTTGGAATGAATGTATGTATATCAATATAAGATTTCCTATATATTTTCAGATATCAATTCAATCCATTATTTAACGTTTGAACCAGTTATATTATTTATTCACAGTATGGTCTATTAAGGCATCATCTCTATATTCGTAGACCGATGGTATACCTGTTTGTATCCCCAATACTAATTTTTAAGTCTTTAAAATATTGCTTTCAGAAATGGTGGAAGAAATACTGTAGTCACCTGATATACATATACATTTCATCACGGTAATATTCCTGAAACAAAATGCAAGGGTCACACTTATGATTGTATCAAAGCCTATATTGAAAGTGAGCATGTATTACTAACAACATCCATGCCCTGATTAACTAATGATCTCAAATATCATTCCTATTGGTGACTACATATTTGTTTCTTCCTAAGATTATATATTGAAACTGAACCCTGTTAAAAATGTCTTATCCTATCACCCACTTTGTACTTTGCCTTATTTCCTAATGTCTCTATTGATATCTGCTTTCCTACACATTTTCCCCAGTTTATCACTGTGACTGACTGTTCACATATGCTGACATTTACACTCACTCTCTAATCAAAACTCTATATCTAAAGAACTTTTGGTCCAACTCCTCGACTCACTCAAATGGATTCTTCAAAGCCCTGCAGAGGGTAGCCCATAGTTGCTTGAGTTTTCTCATGACCCCAATTCACATAAAGAATCTATACCCCACAGAGAATAGGCCTCAAATTGGAGAAGTAGAGCAGTATTATTGGCAGGCCTATTTGATCACTCCTGCTTCACAGGAAGAGTTTCCATGCCACCCTGACTTTAGGCAAATGAGAGGCATGTGAGCTTATATTGGACACTGTCTTAAGCTGCGCCCTTCATGGAAACCTCCAGCCAGAGGTTATGATGAGTCTCTAAATTGAAGAAGATGAGGGCCATGTGGGAGTGTTTTGGTTTAATTGTGGTCATTTGTGTGGTGGTTGGAAGAGATGACTGGGTCCACCTGTGCTTGAACTCTGGAGTGATTCCCCTTAGAGACTGAGTTCTGGAACAGATCTCAGAGAAGTATTGGCATGAATTGTGTTGGGATTTTAGGAGGCCACGCATGAGAGTTGCCCTTGGAGACTGAGATCTAGGCCCAGGATAGCTTTCAAAGAGCACTGGGAATCTCAGCCAGGATATCACATGACTTTATTCAGAAAGACTTGGAAGCCATAGTTGAGAGTCAAAAAAAACATGGCCCTCAATTGTAGACCTCAATGGGCCTGGCTTAATGTGACCTTTTGGCCACTCTTTGGGAAGCCTTGCCTCTGAGAGTTCTCCCGAGCTTTAATTGAAATGAGCTTCCTCACCATTTCATGGTTCCCGAATGAATTGAATGCCACAGTGCCTCCAAATTTATCTTTGAAAATTGGCTAGATAAATACCATGAAATTTTTTAAATTCTTATGAACAGGTGGCACTGGAGAACCTTTGGATGTCTATTGCTGATCACGAGTGTACCAGACATTGCATTGATTGACTGGGTTTCATGAAAACGGTGAGAACAGAGATGCCAGAATGTTGAGGCCTGCTGACTAGTTGGCCTAGAGCAGTGGTGGGCTGGTGTATGATAAAACATCTGTCGTGGGGCCATGTGGATCTGCCATTGGCTTCCAAATGCCTTGTGACTGACATGGTGCAGCCAGCAGAACCATACAAGTTAACGGACCTTATTATATGGAGAGGTTTCAGGGCAATATTCAGAATCAGGTTGATATGGACATGGGTGCAAGCTTTTGGGGATAGAAGCCTGGTTGGTGCATTCTCCTGCAGACCCTCACCCACTACACGTGAGAGTACTCTCTATAGCACTGTGTCCCAGTTTTTCTTTTTGTATTTTGTGAAGCCAATACCAAACTCCCAGTGCAGCAGTAAGAAACACCACGAAAAGTGAAGTATGACCAAATGGCTTCACAGACCACATGGTTAGACACTTAGACCCCAGTGGCCTCAGTTTACCTACAAAGAGAGAATTCAGAACTGCTGCCTCATGTTCTATTGCAAATAAGGAACCATGTCATCCAGGTCACATAGATGCTGACGCAGCTTTGATGGTCTCACTACAAAGGAAGCGAAAGCTCCTGACAACAACAAACATTTCAAGGGCCCAAACTCAGAGGCAGTTTCTCAGAAATTAATTAGGCCACCAGAGCTCCATGTTTGTGAAGTGTTTACCCTTTACCTTACTTTTGGAAATTCCTCTACCACCTCCAAGGTTGTGAACTCCTGAGCATTTTCTTTTCCAGATATATATTCACAGATTTTCAAACTCTTCTCCACTAATTGTGTATTACTTGTGGTGAAGGAACTATCAAGGCATTTTTTTGGATGACAGTAGGAAGATTTTTGTCTAACAAATATTCGCATACACATTAGATTCATTTCCCTATTTTCCATTTGAAATACTGAATCCCTGACACTAACCCATACCCTACTAGACTCTGACTACTAATCCTAATATGATGGAGAAAAAGAAACCTAACAGAATAGAAATACAGGCCATTTCTTAGGTGGCATGGTGTATACTAGGACTTGCCTTCTGCTTTATCAAGTGTATGTGTTATAAATCTAGTCAACTTTTCATTGTAGTACTTCTCCATGAGTTTTTAAAGTTAACACATATGTAAATTTCTGTCTCCTTTTCTCTGTAGCCTATTCATCTCATGTATTTTATTATGCATATTTAGAATCCTACCTGGTATCACACATACATTCTTGTGAGCTCACTGTTTTTGGATGATACAAATTGTGAAAAGAGATCACTCCCCCTAAATACTGATGAAACTGAAAATTCAACAAATTGGTGAATTTCCTAGATGAACAACATTATACATAAATCCATGCTCAGTAAAAAGAATATTTTTGGATATGAGGATGATATATATTTCATGATGAATTTTGATTGGCATATATATTGCTACATTTTAATGTCTGTGTTTTTATCTTTATAAATATATATATATATATATATATATATATATATATATATATATATATATATATATACTCTCCAGATTTTTCACAATATTAAATATATGTGTCTTATTATTCACTCCCTAAATACATTCATATTCATGTATGTGGATTTGTAATCAAATTTGCACAAGATTATTCTCAGAAAAATTCATCCACATAAAATACATATTTATTTTCCAGTACTGAAAACAAACTTCGGTGAATTGTGCTTACAAATCCTAATATTTGCATGGTAACTGACCCAGTTTAACATTAATGCAAGTATAATCCTATGGGACATGATGTGTATTTTGAAGTTCATTTTTATTCAACAGTGGTACATTACTATTTCTTCAGTTGATGGATATCATAGGATATAACTTTTCATCCACAAGTTCACAAATCTGCAGGCATTTGGTTCACTTTCAATTACTTCTTGCTTCAGAACATATGTATTCCTCCATGTTTCTTGACTGTTCTTTCATGAGATTCTTTCCAAACACATTATTTTCGATTTCCATAATCATTTTTGAAGGAAAGAGGCGCCTTACTTACCCCCAGAAAGGTTCATTGAGGTCTCCTTGTCCTGCGCTGCGTGATTCCCGGCCAATGCACCAAATGTAAGGTTCCGGCGAATGTTGGAGGAAGAGACCATCAAGAAACTGCGGCTCATGCAACAGTAAAAGCCGTTTATTGAGGATCCAATCCAGCATGCTGGGGCTACGTGCTCACTCAAGATGGGAGAGCATCCCAGAGCCCCGAGCAGGGGTTGAGCAGTGCTTAAGTACACTTTTTGGGCAGGGCGGGACTTTACATATATTACAGTCTCCTTTAAGAAATCATCATACACCATGGGAAAATCAAACAACAATTCCTAAACATGATTAGTTCATTTATTGGTGGGAACATGTAAGGCGGGAGTGATAGGTCAGTTCTAAAGCGGGGTACACATTCAAAATGATTGGTTTAGGCCCTGCAATGCCTATGTGCCAGGCCTCACAGGGTCCTAGGTTATTAAAAAACCAGGCGGTCAGGGGGAATATTTACTGGGTAGTCCGGGAATTGTCCTACAAGCTACAGGAATTTCAGGTTTTGCGTGTAGCATAGGAACTTAACAATACCTGGTCCTTTACATTTTAACTCAAGCCTTGCTGCTTAAAAACTTTACAACACCCGGTCTTTTACACTTTAACTTTTACACTTTAATTTCAATTTCTTTTACGCTTACAGATCACTCCTGGTGCACAAGAAGGGTGTCCAAGCCACCATGACTTTAGGCAAATGAGGGCCAAGGGAGCTTATTTTGGACACTGTCTTGGGCTGTGCCCCTCATGGAAACCTCCAGCCAGATGTTATGATAAGTGCCTTTATGGAAGAAGAGGAGGGCAATGTGGGATTGTTTTGGTATTAATTGTGGTCATTTGTGTGACGGTTGGAAGAGATGACAGGGTCCACCTGGGCTTGAAGTCTGGTGTGAATCCCCTTAGAGACTGAGTTCTGGAACTGACCTCAGAGAAGTATTGCATGAATTGTGTTGAAATTTTAGGAGGCCACGCATGAGAGTCGCTCTTATAAACTGAGATCAAGGCCCAGGGTGGCTTTCCACAGAGCACTGGGAATATCAGCCAAGATATCCCATGATTTTATTCTTAAAGACTTGGTAGCCATAGTTGAGAGTCAAAAACACATGGAACTCACAACGTATACCTCAATGGGCCTGGCTATATTTGACGTTTTGGCCACTCTTTGGGAAGCCTTGCCTATGAGAGTTCTCCAGAGTTTCATTGAAATGAGCTTCCTCAACATTTAGTGGTTCTTGAAACCCACAGTGCCTCCAACTTCATCCTTGAAAAATGGCTAGATAAATACCATGAAATTTTTGAAAATCCCATGACCAGGTGGAACTGGAGAATCTTTGGGTGTCCTGTTGCTGATCATGAGTATACTAGAGGGTGCCTTGATTGACTGGGTTTCATAAAAATAATGTAGAAAAAAGATGCCAGTAAGTTGGAGCCTACTGAGTAGTGGGCCTAGAGCAGCGGTGGGCAGGTGTGCAGGTGTGTGATAAAACATCTGTGGTAGGTCCATGTGGTTTGGCCATTGGCTACCAAATGCCTTGTGAAGGACATGGTGCAGCCAGCAGACCCTTATTTGTAAAGGCATTTTGATATATGGAGAGGTTTCAGGGCAATTTTCAGAATCAGGTTGACATGGTCAATGGTGCAAGCTATGTGGGAAAGAAGCCTGGTTGGTGCATTCTCCTGCAGACCGTGACCCACCACAGTGACAGAACTCTCTCCAGCACTGTGTCCCAGTTGAAATTGTTGTATTTCGTGAAGCAAATACCAAAGTCCCAGTGTAGCAGCAAGAACCACAACAGAAAGTGGAAGAGGACCAAATGGCTTCACAGTCCACACGGGGTGACACTTAGCCCCCAGTGGCCACAGTTTACCTACAAAGAGAGAATTCAGCACTGCTGCCTCAGGTTCATTGGATAATAAGAAACCATGTCCTCCAGGTCACATAGATGCAGACCCAGCTTTGATGGGCTCACTATAAAGGAAGCTAAAGCTCCTGACAACAACATATATTTCAAGTGCCCAAACTCAGAGGCAGTTTCTCAAGAAGTATTTAGGCCAGCAGAGCTCTATGTTTGTGGAGTGTTTACCATGTCCCTTACTTATGGAAACTGCTCTATCACCTCCAAGGTTGGGAAATCCTGAGCGTATTCCATTCCAGATATGTATTCACGTATTTTCTAACTCTTCTCCTCTAATTGTGTCTTACTTGTGGCAAAGGTAATGTCAAGGCATTGTTGTGGATGAAAGTGGGAAGATTTTTGTGTAGCACATATTTGCATACACATTGGATTCATTTTCCAATTTTCCATTCAAAATACTGAATCCCTGACACGAAACTATACCCTACTAGACTCTGACTACTATTCCTAATATGATGGAGAAAAATAACTCAAACAGAATAGAAATACAAGCAGTTCAGAAGAGGCATGGTGTATAGTTGGACTTGCCGTTTGCATTATGTAGGTTAGGTGTTATAAATCTAGTTAATTTTTAATTGAAATAGTTCTCCATGTGTTTTTAAAGTTAATGAATATGTGAATTCCTGTATCCCTTTCTCTGTAGCCTATTCAGCACATGTATTTTTATATGCACATATAGAATCCTACCTGGTATCACATATACATTCTTGTGAGGTGGCCGACTTGGCAGATACAAATTATGAGAAGAGATCACTCCTGCTAAATGCTGTTGGATCTTAAAATTCAACCTATGGGTGACCTTCCTAGTTGAACAACATTATTCATAAATCCATGTTCATTAAAATTAATATTTCGGGATCTATGAATGATATATATTTCACCATGAATTTCGATTGGCATATATATTGCCACTTTATAATGTCTGTGTGTGTTTTGTATATATATACTCTCCAGATTTTTCACAATATGAAATATGTGTCTTATTATTCACTCCCTAAATACATTCATATTCATGTATGTGGATTTGTAATCAACTTTGCACAAGATTATTCTCAGAAATATTCATCCACCTGAAATACTTATTTGTTTCCTAGTACTGAAAACAAACTTCAGTGAAAGGTGCATACAAATCCTAATATTTCTACCGTAACTTACCAAGTTTAACATCAATGCAAGTAGATTCCTATGGGACATGATGTGTATTTTGACGTTCATTTTTATTTAAAACTGGTACAGTACTATTTCTTCAGTTTATGCACATCCATGGATAAATTTTTCACCCAAAATTTCAAAATTAAAGACATTTGTTTCACTTTCAATCACTTCCTGCTTCCGAACACATGTAGTCCTCCAGGTTTTTCGACTGGTCGTTTCATGAGACTTCTTAACAAACACATTATTTTCGATTTCCATAATCACTTTTGAAGGAAAACTCACACACCCTCTTCATGATAAACCGTAACCCTAATATTACCATTAGACTTATAATTGGTTGTAATGAATGTATGTATACCAATATCAATATAAGATTTCCTGTATATTTTCAGATATCAATTTATTCTAACTCCAATTTCTAAAGTTGGATCCAGTTATATTATTTATTCACAGTACGATCTATTCATGCATCATCTCTATATTCATTGACACAGGGTACACCTATTTGTATACCCAATACTAATTTATGGGTTTTAAAAATATTGCTTCCCATAATGGTGGAAGAAATACTCATGTCACCTGATCTACATATACATTTTATCACAGTAATATTCTGGACAAAAATGCAAAGGTCACACTTATGATTGTACCAAACCCTAAATTGAAAGTGAGTATATATTACTAAAAACATCCTTGTCCAGGATGCCTAATTCTCCCAAGTGTCAATATTGTTGGGGACTATATATTTGTTTCTTCCTATGATTATATATTCAACCTCAACCCTTTTGAAAATGTCTAATCCTATCACGCATTTTATAATTTGTCTGATTTCCTAATGTCTCTATTGAGACCTGCTTTCCTACATATTTTCCCCAGTTCATCATTGTGACTGACTCTTCACATGTGCTGACATTTACATTCACTCTCTAAACGAAACCCTATTGCTAAAAAACTATTGGTCCAACTCGAAGACTCACTCTTCTTCCTAAACCTACTATCTTCCAAATCCTACCGACTATCCATTTTTGACTGGATGTTCTCTTCGACATTCAGGCATCTGAGGTGCAAGGTTTTATTCCATTGTGTATAGATTTATCTGAGACTAAAATGCAGAATGTAATTCAAAGCTAAATATCCCAAAGAAGGGCCCAATGCCCTTTCTGGCTTCAAATCGTAACTAGATTTATGTTTTCATACTTATATTTCAAATATATATTCTTATAAATTTTGCAGGTTCCCAATACCATTATTCATCCAGCAGAATGATTCCTAACACAAGTCAAATATGTTATTGACCCTAACCATACACTGTTCCCTCATTCTAAATTTACAGAGAGGAGGGACAGAGTTGGTCTTACAATACAGGAAAGTAGGGGATCTTCCACCTGCTGAGAACCTCAAAGTTCCATGCAGAAATGTTGACTGAAGAAGATGTAGGCAGCTATGAAGAACCTGAGAGAACAAAAGTCATGTTCAATGGCAAACAACCTGTTCAGGATGAAGGGTTCTGTCTGAATCAGCCTCTCACATCTTAATTTAGAGAAGATGGACCAAACCAGGCCTGTGTGGGTAGCTGTTTCTGGGTGCCTATGGTTGTATACCATTCTAAATTGTGAAAGTGTCACAGGAAGTAGGGGCAGCCTCCTTCTCATGTGACACTTGGAAGCCACTGGTAGGACAAAGTGGTTGCCAAGGCAGTGACCTCATTCAGTTCCTAAAGGAAGTGACCTCACCTCACTTCCTTGGTGATGGAAATCTCTGAACTTGGGATTCATGAAGCCAGGCACACAGAGGCAGTCCCAGTCCCAGTCCCAGTGGTCTCACTTGTTTGGATTTACCAAGGACAGTGTCAGTCTTTCTTGGTACCTACTAATGTGAGGATGGCCAAATGCCAGGAAAGCTCTAAAGAGGGGTCATTCCTGAGAAAGCAGGTAGTTTCTCACCTCTGGGTCCTGACACCTGCACAGAGTTGGCCAAGGAGACCAGATCTGAGACAGATCAGGCCATTCCGTGGGAATATAGTATGGCTCACCAGTCAGAGGACAGTCCGGATAGTCACAGAACTTCTTGGGGGAAGGAGGTGCCTTTGTGGGTGTGGGGGTGGGTTTCTGGTTTCGTCTCATGTTCAGAGAATAGGTAGGCAAGGCGCTTTTTTTGGTGTGGAATGAACTGTTTCTAGTAAGTCATTTGACAAGGCGAGTGTTTCTATGTCTGTCTATCACACTGTGTCCGTGGTTGCAGATATTAGAAAAGAAAATGCATCAATGGATGTGTCCTGTCTAGTAGAATGCTTCCCAGCATTCATCCTGTCCAATTTATGAATGGATTTCAGATTGCCTTTTCGATGGGTAACACCTGCAATCTTCCTAAGTTTCAGTTTTCTTCTGGACTTCTGCCCCTCTCCAGAATAGGCTCATGGTTTTATGTCTAAGGTATGTACCACTTCCAAGCTGTGTGCCATGACCATGTACTGGATAGCTCAAAGGAATGGCGAGCATCTCTGAAAAATCAGATATTAGTGTGACCATTAAATCTCAGTGGAGAAACCCTGCTTTGGGCCTTTTGCTTACCTATTGTTCTGTTGCCCTGAATGTCAGGAAGTTCTTTGCCTCAGGCCACCCCTTTGTGAAGCCTGAAGAAAACAGTTTTCAAATGGAAATGAATGGGCAACACCTGTGGCTCTTTGCTTAATTGCTTTGGAAAGGGATGTGTCTGAATCAGCCTCTTGGCCCTGTGTTAGGCTGTAGCTTAGATTCTCAGCACCTGATGGATCTAAAGAAAGATCCGATGGGTGCATTAAAAAAAAAAATGGCCAAAAGAGCAGTCATTGTTTATGAAGACTCTCGCCTTCCTCTCTAAGGTTCCTGACATCCATCAAGTGAGAATAGGGATCCTTTGTTTCAAAAGAGTTCTTCAAAGCCCTGCAGAGGCTATCCCATAGGTGCTTGGGTTTTCTCATGACCCCAATTTACATGAAGAATCTAAACCCTACAGTCAGTAGGCCTCAAATTGGAGAAGCCAAGCTGTATTAACGGCAGGCCGATTTGATCACTCCTGTTTCACAGTCAGGATTTCCAGGCCACACTGACTTTAGGCAAATGAGGGGCAAGGGAGGTTATTTTGGACACTGTCCTGTCCTGCGCCCCTCATGGAAACCTCCATCCAGAGGTTAGGATGAGTGTCTATATGGAAGAAGAAAAGGGTTATGTGGGAGCATTTTGTTTGGAATTGTGGTAATTTGTGTGGCACTTAGAAGAAAAGACTGGGTCCACCTGGGCTTGAACTCTGTTGTGATTCCTCTTAGAGAATGAATTCTGGAACTGACCTCAGAGAAGTATTTTCATGAATTGTGTTTGGTTTTTACTAGGCCATGCATGAGAGTCGCCCTTGGAACCTGAGATCTAGGTGCAGGGTGGCTTTCCCCAGAGCACTGGGAATCTCAGCCAGGATATCACATGATTTTATTCTGAAAGACTTTGCAGCCACAGTTGAGAGTCAAAACACACATGGACCTCACATTGTAGACCTCAATGGGCCTGGCTTCATGTGACCTTTTTAGCCACACTTTGGGAAGTCTTGCCTGTGAGTGTTCTCTAGAGCTTTCATTGAAATGAGCTTCCTCAACATTTAATGGTTCCTGAATAAATTGAAACCCAAAGAGCCTCCAACTTCATCCTCGACAAATGGCTTGATAAATACCATAAAATTTTTGAAATTCCCATGACCAGGTGGCACTGGAGAACTTTTGGATATCCTGTTGCTGACCATCAGTGTACCAGACAGTGCCTTGACTGACTTTGTTTCATGAAAATTGTGTAGAACAGTGATGCCAGTAAGTTGGAGCCTGCTCATTAGTGGGCCTAGAGCAGTGGTGTGAAGGTGTGTGATAAAACATGTGTGGTGGGGCCATGTTTATCTGCCATTGGCTTCCAAATGCATTGTGACTGACAGGGTACAGCAAGCAGACCCTTATATGTAAAGGCATCTTGTTATATGGATAGGTTTATGGGCAATGTTCAGAATCAGGTTGGCTACCTGGTACCACACGTACATTCTTGTGAGGTGGCTGACTTGGCAGATACAAATTGAGAGAAAAGATCTCTCCTACTAAACCCCATTGAAACTGAATATTCAACATATGGGTGAGCTTTCTAGTTGAACAACATTATACATAAATCCATGTTCAGTAAAATGAATATTTTTAGATCTGTGGATAATATATATTATATGATGAATTTTGATTGACATATATATTGCTACTTTTTTGTCTGTGTGTGTTTTGTGTTTGTGTGTATATATATATATATATATATATATATATATATATATATATATATATATATACACACTCTCCAGATATTTCAAAAAATGAAATATATGTGTCTCATATACACTCCCTAAATTCATTCATGTTCATGTATCTGGATTTATAATCAACTATTCACAAGATTATTCTCAGAAATATTCATGCACCTGAAATTTGCCTAATGCTCTCAAATATCAATCCTATTGGTGTCTACATATTTGTTTTTTCCTAAGATTATATATTCAAACTCAATCCTTTTCAAAATATCTAGTCCTGTCACTCACTTTGTAATTTCCCTGATTTCATAATGTCTCTATTGATATCTGCTTTCCTACATATTTTCCCCAGTTCATCATTGTGACTGACTCTTCATCTGTGCTCACATTTACATTCACTCTCTAACTGAAACCGTATTGCTAAAGAACTTTTGTTCTAAATTCTATACTCACTCTTCTTCCTAAACCTACTGACTATCTTCCTAATCCTACCAACTATACCTTTTTCACTGGATGTTCTCTTCTACATTCAATCATCCAAGTAAATGTCTGGGAAGCTTCGGAGAAGGAGACGACCAACAGAGTACTCATGATACAGCAAAAGGTTTATTGGGTTTCCAGCATGCTGGGGCTCAGAGCTCACTTTAATAGAGCAGATAGCCCTGAGAATAGCTTAAGTAGAGTTTGTATACTTTCCCTGGAGAAGGCAGGGAGGGAAGTTTATTGATGGGTCACGACGAGTGGGCAGTTAGCATGCAACTGGGTGAGGGAGTACATTCTGTAGTTTGGCAGTTGGGGACAGCACATTTTGGGAACAAGTTTTGCAAGCATTTCTCAAGATTTCAACAGTTTTTTGTTAAGCATAGGGAAATACAGGAAGTGACAAGTACTTATTTTATTAACCTTTCATTCCTCACTTCTTTTTCTGGCTACTTTTAATCATAAAAATTATCATTGGGGGGTTTCACATTCTATGTCTCCTAGTGGGGTATTACCATAAGTTTAACTCGTCCAATTTGAGCCTGGAGAAAAGAAATTACACGGTTGAGAAAACAGGGTTTTATAGTTAGCAATAATATGAGGATTATTATTGGACCGGCCAGGGTTGATAAAAACGTAGTTAACCAGGGGCACTGTGTGAACCAAGACTCAAACAACCCTTTTTGGGTCTCTCTCTCTCTTGTTGATGCTCTTTAATGTGTCTTTTTAATTTACTCATAGATTTTATTACAACTCCAGTATGTTCGGCATAAAAACAACATTCTTCCCTCAATGCAGCACAAAGGCCCCCTTCTTTAATGAAGAGGAGGTCCAAACCTCAACTGTTCTGTAAAACAACTTCAGAGAGAGAGGTTAAAGTTTCATGCAAAGCTCTGATGGTGGTTTCTAATATCTTAGTTTTGGTCTATTGCTGCTTCTAATTGGGTAATTTATTGTGTCACATGGACAAGGGCAGTGGTTCCTGGGCCCACCCGTGCAGCAAATCCTATTCCTAATATGATGGCTAAAGTGAGGGATATATGCTCCCAGTGGAACCTGGTTGTATGTCCCCCTATTTGATCTTCAAATGAACCTGCTTCATAATAGAGCACTCTGGGAAACATCTGCACCATTACACGATTAATCACATCTGTTGACCATTTCATGAAAACATAAACAAGGTTTAAGTATATAGAATTATTCTGTTGTAAGGAGGACAAGGCAAGGCACCTAAGATAGCACTAAAGACAGGGAAACAGTCCTATTTGCTTGCAACCGGATTCAGAGGGCATTGCTTCTGTTGTAATCAATTAATCACCTGAAACTCAAGTTTAGGTAGTTTCAGAATTTTGTACCCAACATGTAAGGGAAGGTGCTCAGAAGCTCACAGTCTGCAGAAGTTCAAAAACGCAGTATTTGTTCCTGTTTTTCCCCTGTTCTGGGCAAGTTAACTTTTAAAGGACACCTGGGAGGGGGAGAGCTTTTTCTTCCCTTTCTTATTTTACCCCTGCCAGCTGTTACCATGGAGACCAGTTGGTAACTTCTTTATCTTAGAAATGTAGCCATCTCTGTGAATCCCCAGCTCAAGGACAGAGGCCTTGTTCACATATTTTGTGAAAAACTAGAAAAAGGGTGTCTACCTGAGAAGTGCTGATTTTTTTAGCCACTGGCCAAGTAGAACAGGGCAACACGAAAAGAGGAAGTTTATCTACATTGAACTCTTTTATAGGGACTCTTTTGCTGAAAGTCCTAAAGTCAGCCATGGTGAAGACTTCTGGAGAAGGTCAGTTAAGACTTTTCTGTGGGCCTAGTGCAGAGGGGGAAGACGGGGAAGGTGGGCTGTGATCAGCTCCGTGGATCTGAGAATGAGGAAGGAGAGATGTAAAAGAATAATGGGAAACGGGTTTGAGATTTTCCTAGCATCAAAAACTTGAGCAGTAGAACAGGTAGAGCAGAGAGGATGATGGGAGTGAGTATCTCAAAACGCATATGAGGGACGTTTAATTATTAGTAAACTGTTTTCAGTGATGACAAACCAACTTTAAAGGCCATTTTTATTACATCTTAGATAGGGGACTGAGGGCTCTCCTCAGCTGGTTTGAGCTTTGGTTTAGCTGGTAAGAAGACCTGGCGGGACCCGGTGCGGGCACTGACAGGACAAGAGAGGAGTGAGTGGGTGGAGGGGTACTTCAGTAACTGCTGCCTCAGCAAGGAGGCAATGGTCTGAGAACCGGCAGAGGTTTGGGTTTTTGATCTAGTAATTGGAGGGGAGAAATCAGGTTGCTGAGGTGGGAGTGACAGCAGAATGTCTGGAGCAGAAGGCTGAGGGTGAGGATCTATTGGAGAAGCATAGTTCAGGATGTGAGTGAAGGAGGGAAAAGGTCACGCAGAATTTGAGGATCTAGAGACCCCTCTGGGGGCCATCGGTTCTTCTTATCTAATTGGTAATATGGCCAATGATGTGTACTGAATTTGATGAGGAGTTTGGGTTCCATCAGGCAGCCCCTGTTTGCTCAAATCCCCATGACTTACAGAAGAAGTCGGCTTTCCCCCCACACAGCCGTGACTGTGGCTTTGAGAGTCTGCCCGGCAAACATAGTAATCTAGGCTAGCCAACCTGCATCTGGCTTGCATGTCCCTTCATCCATAATGTTTGTTTCCATTATCTATGCTACAGAAGTAATTTAATGGAATTTTAGTGGTATCCTCTTCATCAGGAATATCCCAATAGGTAAGACCTATAGCCAGCTGACAAATGTCTGGGAGGAATGATGGCCACCAGGTCCCTCAGGGGGCTGTATGCGAGATAGATTATACTTCTTTTCCAGTAGGAATTGTGATCAGCCATCACTGCTGAATGGGCTGATGTGGCTTAGGACTACTTGTGGCCAAGGAGAGAGTCCACAGACTTATCCACATGGCGAATACGCAATTTGAAGGTTTTACCAGTCTTTTCCAGTTTCCAGCCAGAGTCTGGACAGGGCGCAGGCTTGAGATGAGAGGCATGGATCCAGAAATTGATTCCATCTACCTTTACCACTGGAGGTGTTATAAGTAGCACCGGCTATGGTCCTTTCCAGCGGGGTTTCAAGCATGATACCTGATGTCGTCTTACGTAGATGAAGTCTCTTACTTGATATCGATGTGGAGTCCCTTTGTCCCCAGTTTGGTAGGCAGTGGCCAGCTGTTTACACAGGTATCACTGAGTTCTTTTCAGAGCTTTAAGTCTGTCAAGCAAGGGGGTGTGGATGGAATGGTTAGGTCTTTGAGTCGGGCTTAGGTCCCTTACTGCAGGAGGGCAACAATAGAGAATTTCACAGGGGCTAAGGTTACTCAAAGAAACAGAGGGAGTATTTCTTGCATGAAACATTGCATAAGGCAGGAGCATAGTCCAATCTTTTATGCTGTTCTCTAAGTTTAATTTTCTTAAGGTCTCTTTAATGGTTCAATTTATTCTATCTGCCTGTCCTGAACTCGGGTATCTATAAGCACAATATAACTTCCAATTAATTCCCTGGTTCCTGGCTAACCCCTGACTTACCTGGGCCATGAACACCGGTCCATTATCAGACCCTATTACCGGCTTAGCTTCCTCCAATGGTAAAGAGGCTGAGTCAGCAGCAGGGAAATCCATTTGAGGGTGTTGTGGGTTAGGGGACAAGGGCAGGGGATTAGTAAGGGAAGAAGAGTCCAGTAGAGTCAAATCTGTGACTCGGGGAGAACAGGGGGTGGAGGAGGAGGAGGTTGAGAGGGTTTGAGAGATCATGGGGGAAGGAGTAGGAGCAGAGGCAGGGACAAGGAAAGGCTTCACCCATGGAGGAGGAGATTTGCAGATGTTCTGCCAAGTTAAGATATATGGCTGTTGATCCAGATGGCTATGTGTCCCTGGCTGAGATAATATCTCTGAATTTTTAAATTAGTGCGAAGTAGAAAGATCCTTCTAGGGGCCATCCGAATTCAAAGGTGGGCCATTCTGAGGCACAGAGATTCTGCCAGGTCCAGCATTTTACTAAAACAAGAAAGATTCTGAGCTCTTAAGCGGACTTTGTTCCAGTGATCAAGGGTCAGGGACAGAGGCATTGAACTGCTCTGTCCCATAATGAAAGGTACACAAACAGCAAAAGCAAGGACACATGACACAGATAAGACAAGACCATAAACACAGGCAATGGACGTCAAACACTGAAACCAGGAATGAGTAGCCGGCAAAACCCGATGGGATGACAATACCGAATCTGAAACAAAATATCACTGAGTTGAGGAGACTATTGTTCCTTAATTTCCCGAGTTTTCTGCGGCGTCCCCCAGGGAGGTGCCCTGTGTCTCCGTGACACGTCTCTCAGCCACCTTCGGAGGGAGCTCAGGCTCTTCATCGCCAGAGATTTTGCCAAGCCCTAACATGAAACCTGAAACCAGAAAGAGGTGCCTTACTTGCTCCGAGAGGAGCCCATTGGGGTCTCTCGTCTGCCACTGCCAGAACTCTGTGGAACCTCAATATGTAAAGGTCGGGCGAGTGTCGAAGGAAGAGACCACCAAGAGTCTGTCTCATGCAACAGCAATGGGTTTATTTGGGGTTCAGCATGCTGTGGCTCAGAACTCACTTAAATAGAGCAGAGAGCCCTGAGAACACCTTAAGCACAGCTTATATACTTTCCTTGGAGAGGGAAGAGAGGGAAGTTTACTAATGGGTGAGGGCATGTGGGCGGTTTGCATGACACTGAGTGAGGGAGTACATTCTGCAGTTTGGCAGTTGGGAACAGAACATTCTGGAAACAAGATTAGCAAACATTTCTCAAGATTTCAACAGTGTTTTGTTAAGCATACAGAAAAACAGGAAGTGACAAGTACCTATTTTATTAACCTTTCACTACGGACTATCCCTTTTCGACTAGATGTTCCTTCTACATTAATTCATCCAAGGTACAAGGTCCTATGGCATTGTATATCGATTTAATTGAGACACCTCTGCAGAACGTAATTCAAAGCTGCATATCCCAATCAAGAGCCCAATGCCCTTCTGGACTTCAAATCATACTTAGATTTCTGTTTTCATACATATATTTCACCTATATATTCTTATACACATAGCAAGTTCCCAATACCATTATTCATCCAGCAGAATGATTTCTAACCCAAACCGAACATGTTATTAACCATAACCATACACTGTTCCCTCAATCTAACTTTACAGAAGAGCAGGGAAAGAGTTGATCTTACAATACTGAAATGTAGGGAATCTTCCACCTTCTGAGAACCTCAAAGGTACATGCAGAAATGATCCCTGGAGAAGAGGTAGGCAGCTATGAAGGACCTGAGAGACCAAAAGTCATCTTCCATGGCAAACAACCTGGTCAGGATAAAAGGTTGTGTATGAATCAGCTTCTCTTCTTAACGTAGAGAAGTTGGACCAAACTACGCCTGTGTGGAGATCTATTCCTGGGTGCCTATTGTTGATATACCATTCTAACTTGTGAAAGTGTCACAGAAAGTAGGGGCAGCCTCCGTATCATGGGACCCTTGAAAGCAACAGTTAGGACAAAGTGGTTGCCAAGACAGTGACCTCATTCAATTTCTGAAGGAAGGGACCTCACTTAACTTCCTTGGTGATGGAACTCTCTGAATTTGGGATCCAGGAAGCCAGGCACCCAGAGCCAGTCCCTGTTCCAGTCCCAGTGGTCTCACTTGTTTGGATTCAGCAAGGACAGAGTCAGTCTTTGTTGGTACCTACAGATGTGAGGAAGGCCAAATGAGAGGAAATCTCTGAAGCGGGGCTTTTCCTGAGAAAGCAGGTAGTGGCTCACCGCTGGCTACTGAGAACTTCACAGAGTTGGCCAAGGAGACCAGATCTGATACAGGACAGGCCAATTTGGGGGAACATATTTTGGCCCACAAGTCAGAGGATACTCTGGATAGTCACAGACCTACTTGGGGGAAGGAGGTGCCTTTGTGGGTGTTGTTGTGGGTTTGTGGTTTTGTCTCATTTTCCTAGAATAGGTATTAAAGTCGGTTTGTTTGGATTGAAGTTTAGTGTTTCTAGTAAGTCTTTTGACATGGCGAGTGTTTCTATGTCTCAGTATTTCACTGTGTCCGTGGTTGTATGCATTAGAAAAGAGAATGCATCAATGGATGTGTCCTGTCTAGTAGAAAGCTTCTCAGCATTCAAATTGCCCCATTTATGAATGGACTGTAGCTTGCCCTATTGATGCGCAATACCTGCTATATTCCTAAGTTCCTGTTTTCTTTCTGAATTCTGGCCACTCTACAGAATAGGACCATGGTTTTTTGTTCACGATATGTACCACCTTCAAGCTCTGTGACTGGCCATGTACTGGATTGCTGAAAGAAATGGCAAGCATCTCAGAAAACTCAAGTATCAGTGTGACCAGGAAATTCTCAGTGGAGCAACCCTGCTTTGGACCATTTGCTTACCTATTGTTCTGTTTTCCTGAATTTCAGGAAGGTCTTTGACTCAGGCCACCCTTTTGTGAAGCCTGAAGAAAACAGTTTTCAAATGGAAATTATTGGGCATACATGTGGCTCTTTCCTTAACTGCTTTGAAAAGGGATGTGTCTGAATCAGCCCCTTGGCTCTGTATGAGGTAGTGGCTTAGATTCTCAGCACCTGAGGGATCTAAAGAAATTTCCCATGCGTGCATTCAAAACCAAAATGGCCAAAAGAGCAGTCATTGGCATGAAGTCTCTAGCCTTCCTCTGTAAGGTTCCTGACCTCCATCAAGTGAGAATAGGAATCCTTTGGGTCAAACGAGTTCTTCAAAACCTGCAGAGGCTAGCCCATAGGTGCTTGGGTTTTCTCATGACTCCAATTCACATAAAGAATCAATATCTGACAGTCAGTAGGCCTCAAATTGGACAAGCAGAACAGTATTAACACCAGGCCTATTTGATCACTCCTGGTTAACAGGAAGCGTGTCCAGGCCACCCTGACTTTAGGCAAATGAGGGGCAAGGTAGATTATTGTGGATACTGTCTTGGTCTGCGCCCCTCATGGAAACCTCCAGCCAGAGGTTATGATGAGTGTCTATATGGAAGGAGATGAGGTCCATATGGGAGTGTTTTGGTTTTAATTGTGGTCAATTGTGTGGGAGTTGGAAGAGATGACTGTGTCCACCGGAGCTTGAACTCTGGTGTGATTACCCTTAGAGACTGAGTTCTGGAACTGACCTCAGAGAAGTATTGCAAAAAATAGTGTTGGGATTTTAGGAGGTCACGCATGAGAATCACCCTTGTAATCTGAGATCTAGGCCCAGGATGGCTTTCCACAGTGCTCGGGGATTCTGAGCCAGGATATCACATGATTTAATTCTTAAAGACTTGGGACCCTTAGTTGAGAATACAAACACACATGGATCTCACTTTGTATACCTCAATGGGCCTGGATTCATGTGACCTTTTGGCCACTCTTTGGGAAGCCTTCCCCGTGAGTGATCTCCAGAGCTTTCATTGAAATGAGCTTCCTCACCATTTAATGGTTCCTGAATTAATTGAAACCCACAGTGCCTCCAACTTCATCCTTGAAAAATGGCTAGATAAATACCATGAAATTTTTGAAATTTCCATGACCAGGTGGCACTGGATAAACTTTGAATGTCCTGTTGCTGATCATGATGGTTCCAAACTGTGCCTTGATTGACTGGGTTTCGTGAAAATGTTGTAGAACAGAGATGCCAGTAAGTTGGAGCCTGCTGAGTAGTGGGCATAGAGCAGTGGACTGTAGGTGTGTAAATAAATATTTTTGGTAGGATCACCTGGATCTTCCATTGGCTTCCAAAAGACTTGCGACTGACATGGTGCAGGCAGCCGACCCTTATATGTAAAGGCATCTTTTTATATGGAGAGGTTTCAGGGCAATGTTCAGAATCAGGTTGCTATAGTCAAGTGGGAAAGCTATGTGGGATTAAAGCCTGGTTCGTACATTCTCTTGTCGACCATGACAAACCACACGTGACAGAACTCCCTCTATCATTGTGTCGCAGTTGAACTCCTTGTATTTCATGAATCTAATACGAAACTCCCAGTTCAGGAGTAAGAAACACCCTGAAAATTGGAGCATGACCAAATGGCTTCACAGACCACACGGGAAGACACTTAGCTCCCAGTGGACACAGTTTACCTACAAAGAGAGAATTCAGAACTGCTGCCTCATTTTCATTAGAAAATAAGGAACCATGTCCTCCAGGTCACATAGATGCAGACCCAGATTTCATGGTGTCACTACAAACGAAACTAAATTTCCTGACAATTACAAATATTTCATGTGCCCAACCACAGAGGAAGTTTCTCAAGAAGTCTTTAGGCCAGCAGAGCTCCATGTTTGTGAAGTGTTTACCCTCTCCCTTACTTTTGGAAACTGTTCTTCTACTTCCAGTGTTGTGAACTTCTGAGCATTTTACATTTCTCATATGTATTCACAGATTTTCTAACTCCTCTCCTCTAATTGTGTCTTACTTGGAGTGATGGTTATGTCAAGCCATTGTTCTGGAAGAGAGTGGGAAATTGTTCCTGTAGTACATGTTTGCATACACATTAGATTAATTTTTCTATTTTCCATTTGAAATACTGAATCCCTGACACCAACCCATACCCTACTAGAATCTGACTACTAATCCTAATATGATGGAGAAAAAGAAACCTAACTGAATAGAAATACAGTCCTTTCATAGGAAGCATGGTGTATACTTGTATTTGCCTTCTGCTTTATCAAGAGTATGTGTTTTAAATCTAGTCAACTTTTTATTATAATATTTCTTCATGAGTTTTTAAAGTTATCACATATGTAAATTCCTGTCTCCCTTTCTCTGTATCCTATTCAGCACATGTATTTTTTATGCACATATACTATCCTACCTGGTATCCCACGTACATTCTTGTGAGCTCACTGACATTGGAATATAAAAATTGTGAAAAGAGATGACTCCCCCTAAATACTGATTGAACTGAAAATTCAACCTATGGGTGAGCTTCCTAGTAAAAAACATTATACATAAATCCATGTTAAGTAAAATGAATATTTTTGGATATGTGGATGAATTATATTTTATGATGAATTTCAATTGGCATATATATTTCTACATATTAATTTGTGTGTGTGTTTGTGTGTGTATTTGTGTATATATATATATATATATATATATATATATATATATATATATATATATATATATATTCTCCAGAATTTCCAAAATATGAAATATATGTATCTTATTATACACTCCCTAAATTCATTCGTATTCATGTATTTGGGTGTATAATCAACTTTACACAAGATTATTCTAAGAAATACTCAACCACCTGAAATACATATTGGTTTCCTACTACTGAAAACTAAGTTCAGTGAATGGTGCTTACAAATCCTAATATTTCTACTGTAACTGACCCAGTTTAACATCAATGCAAATAGATTTCTATGGGACATGATGTGTATTTTGAAGTTCATTTTTATTAAACACTGGTACATTAAAATTTCTTCAGTTTATGTACAACATAGGATATATTTTTTTCATTCACAACTTCACAAATTTATAGGCATTTGGTTCACTTTCAATTACTTACTATTTCAGAACACATGTATTCCTCCATATTTCTCTACTGTTCTTTTCACTTGACTTCATTCTAAACACATTATTTTCGATTCCATTATCATTGTTCAAGCAAAACTCACTCTTCATGATAAACTGTAACCCTAATATTACCATTAGATATATAACAGGTTGGAATGAATTTATGTATATCAATATAAGATTTCATATATTTTTTTCAGATGCAAATTCAATCCATTATTTAAAGTTGGAACCAGTTATATACTTTATTCACAATATGGTCTATTCATGCATCATCTGAATAATCATCAACACAGGGTACACCTTTTCGTATCCCCAGTACTAATTTATAAGTTTTCAGGATATTGCTCCCCATAATGGTGGAAGAAAGACTCATGTCACCTGATCTACATATACATTTATCACAGTAGTATTCTGGACACAAAATGCAAAGGTCACACTTATGATTGTACCAAAGCCTAAATGGAAAGTGAGCATGGATTATTAAAAACATCTGTCCAGGTTGAGTAATGCTCTCAAATGTCAATCCTCTTTGTTACTACATATTTGTTTTTTTTCCTAAGATTATATATTCAACCTCAAGCCTTTTGAAAATATCTAATCC
The DNA here is from genome assembly GCF_048772815.1 of Callospermophilus lateralis. Lineage (NCBI taxonomy): Eukaryota > Metazoa > Chordata > Mammalia > Rodentia > Sciuridae > Callospermophilus > Callospermophilus lateralis. The sequence continues at coordinate 157,012 of NW_027514391.1, read as the reverse complement.
TATCACTCACTTTATACTATGCCTGATTTCTTAATGTCCCTATTGATATCTGCTTTTCTACATATTGTCCCCAGTTCATCATTGTGACTGTAACTTCAAATGTGCTGACATTTACATTCACTCTCTATCTGAAACCCTATTGCTAAAGAACTTTTGGTCCAACTCCTATACTCACTATTCTTCCTAAACCTACTGACTATCTTCCTAATCCTACAGACTATCCCTTTTTGACTGCATGTTCTCTTCTACATTCAAACATCCGAGGTACACGGTCCTATGCCATTGTATATCAATTTATCTGAGACCTCGGTGCAGAACATAATTCAAGCTAAGTATACCAATCGTGGTTTCAATTCCTATCTGGGCTTCAAATCTTTCCTAGATCTCTGTTCTCATACATATATTTCACGTCTATATTCTTATAAATATCACAGGTTCCCAATACCATTATTCATCCAGCATAATTATTCCTAACCCAAATCGAACATGCTATTAACCCTAACCATACACTGTTCCCTCAATCTCATTTACAGAAGAGCAGGAACAGAGTTGGTCTTACAATACAGGAAGGTAGGGGATCTTCCACCAGCTGACAACATCAAAAGTCCATGCAGAAATAATCCCTGGAGAAGATGTAGGCAGCTATGAGGGACCTGAGAGAGCAAAAGTCATCTTACATGGAAAACATCCTGGTCATGATGAAAGGATGTGTCTGAATCAGCCTCTCTTTTCTTAATGTAGTGAAGATGGACCAAACCAGGCCTGTGTGGAGAGTTGATCCCGGGTGCCTACGGTTGATATACCATTCTAACTTGTGAAAATGTCAGAGCAAGTAGGTGCAGCCTCCATCTGATGGGACCCTCGGAAGGAACTGTTAGGAAAATGTGGTTGCCAGGGTAGTGACCTCATTCAGTTCCTGAAGGAAATGAACTCAACTTACTTCCTTGGTGATGAAACTCTCTGAACATGGGATCCAGGAAGCCAGGCACCCAAAGCCAGTCCCAGTGCAAGTCCCAGTGGTCAAACTTGTTTGGATTTACCAAGAACAGAGTCAGTCTTTCTTGGTACATACTGATGTGAGGTTGGCCAAATGCCAGGAAGATCTGAAGAGGGGCCTTTCCTGAGAAAGCAGGTAGTGGCTCATCGCTGGCTTCTGACAGCATCACAGAGTTGGCCACGGAGACCATATCAGAGACAGGACACCGCAATATGGGGGAATATATCATGGCCCACCAGTCAGAGGACACTCTGGATAGTCAAAGACCTACTGGGGGAAGGAGGTGTCTTTGTGGGTGTGGTTGTGGGTTTGTTGTTTTGTCTCCTGTTCTCAGAATAGGTAGGAAAGGTGGTTTGTTAGTTTTGGAGTGGACTGTTTCTAGTAAGTCATTTGACAAGGCGAGTGTTTCTGTGTCTATATATCCCATTGTGTCCGTGGTTGTAGACATTAGAAAAGAAAATGCATCAAGGGATTTGTCCAGTCTACTAGAAAGCTTCCCAGCATTCATCCTGTGCAATTTATGAATGAACTGCAGCTTGCCTTATAAATGGGCAACACTCGCCATCTTCCTAAGTTCCTGTTTTCTTCCTGAATTCTGGCCACTCTCTAGAATATGCTCATGGTTTTGTGTCCAAGATATGTACCACCCCAAGCACTGTGACATGGCAATGTACTGGATAGCTGAAGGGAATGGCGAGTATCTCAGAAAACTCAGATATCAGTGTGACCAAGAAAGTCTCAGTGGAGAAACCCTGCTTTGGGCCTTTTGCTTCCCTGTCTGTTGCCCTGAATGTCAGGAAGGTCTTTGCCTCCGGCAACCCCTTTGTGAAGACTGAAGAAAACAGTTTTCAAATGGAAATAAATGTGCATCACCTGTGGCTCTTTGCTTAATTGCTTTGGAAAGGGATGTTTCTGAATCTGCATCTTGGCCCTGTGTGAGCCTGTGGCTTAGATTCTCAGCACCTGATGGATCTAAAGAAAGATCCCATGTGTGCATCCAAAACTAAAATGGCAAAAAGGGCAGTCATAGTGGATGAAGTCTCTTGCCTTCCTCCAGACAAAAGCTGAATAAAGATACTATAGAACTCAATAGCACAATCAATAACCTAGACGTAACCAACATATATAAAATATATCAACCATCATCAAGTGGATACACGTTCTTCTCAGCAGCACATTGATCCTACTCCAATATAGACCATATATTATGCAATAGGGAAACTCTTAGTAAATATAAAGGTATGGAGATAATACCATGCACCATATCTGATCATAATGGATTGAAACTTTAAATCAATGAAAAAAAAAAGGAAGGAAAAATTCTACATCACATGGAAAATGCACAATATGTTACTGAATGATCAGTGGGTTACAGAAGACATAAAGGAGGAGATAAAAAAATTCTTAGAGACAAATGACAATAGAGACACAACATACCGGTTTGTATGGGACACAATGAAAGCCGTTTTAAGAGGGAAATTCATTTCTTGTAATTCTTTCCTCAAAAAAAGAAAAAAACAACAACAAATAAATGAACTCACACTACACCTCAAAAACCTAGAAAAGGAAGAGCAAAAGAACATCAAATGTAGTAGAAGACAAGAAATAATTGAAATTAGAGGAGAAATCAATGAAATTGAAACAAAAAATCTACATTGTAAAAATTGAAATAAATAAGAGTTGGTTCTTTGAAAAAATAAATATGTTCGACAGGCCCTTAGCCATGCTAACGAAGAGAAGAAGAGAGAGAACTCAAATTACTAACATATGGAATAAAGATGGAAATATCACAACACACACTACAGAAACACAGAAGATAATTAGAAAGTATTTTGAAACCCTATATTCCAATAAAATAGAAGATAAAGAAGATATCGATAAATTTCTTAAGTCATATGATCTGCCCAGATTGAGTCAGGAAGACACCCACAATTTAAATAGACCAATAACAAAGGAAGAAAAATAAGAAACCATCAAAAGACAACCAACCAAAAAGAGCCCTGGACCGGATAGGTATACAGTGGAGTTCTACAAAACCCTCAAAGAAGAATTAATACCAATACTTTTCAAGCAATTTCAAAAAATAGAAAAAGAAGGAGTTCCTCCAAATTCATTCTATGAGGCCAACATCACCCTGATTCCAAAACCAGACAAAGACACTTCAAAGAAAGAAAACTACAGACCAATACCTCTAATAAACTTGGATGCAAAAATTCTCAATAAAATCATGGTGAATTGAATACAAAAGCATATCAAAATAATTGTGCTTCATGATCAAGTAGGATTCATCCCTGGGATGCAAGCCTGGATCAATTTATGGAAATCAATAAATATAATCCACCACATCAATAGACTTAAAGACAAAAACCATATGATCATCTCGATAGATGTAGATAAAGCGTTTGACAAAGTACAGCATTCCTTTATGTTCAAAACACTATAAAAATTAGGGATAACAAGAACTTACCTCAACATGGTAAAAGCTATATATGCTAAACCTCAGGCTAGCATCATCCTAAATGGAGAAAAACTGAAGGCATTCCCTCTAAAATCTGGAACAAGACAGAGATGCCCTCTATCACCACTTCTATTCAGTTTAGTTCTTGAAATACTAGCCAGAGCAATTAGACAGACAAAAGAAATTAAAGGCATAAAAATAGAAAAAGAAGAACTTAAATATTCGCTATTTGAGGATGACATGATAACATATTTAACAAACCCTAAAGGGTATGCAAAGAAACTGCTAGAGTTAATAAATGAATTCAGCAAAGTGCCAGTATATAAAATCAACAAGAAAAAATCAAAGGCATTCCTGTATATCAGCAACAAAACTTCTGAAATTGAAATGAGGAAAACCACTCCATTCACAATATCCTCATAGAAAATAAGATACTTGGGAATCAACCTAAAAAAAGAGGTGAAAGATTTATACAATGAAAGTTACATAACTCTAAAGAAAGAGATAGAAGAAGATGTTAGAAGATGGAAAAATGTACCCTGTTCATGTATAGGCAGAACTAACATCATCAAAATTGCGATATTACCCAAAGTTCTCTACAGGTTTAATGCAATGCCAATCAAAATCCCAATGGCATTTCTTGTAGAAATATATAAAGCAATCATGAATTTCATATGGAAAAACAATAGACACAGAATAGCAATAGAAATTCTAAGCAGGAAGTGTGAATCAGGATGTATAGCGATAACAGAGTTCAAACTGTACTACAAAGCAATAGTAACAAAAACAGCGTGGTACTGGTATCACAAAAGTCAGCTGGACCAATGGTACAGAATAGAGGACACAGAAACCAATCCACAAAAGTACAACTTTCTTATATTTGAAAAAGGGCCTAAAAGCATGCAATGGAGGAAGGATAGCATCTTCAACAAGTGGTCCAGGGAAAATTGGAAATCCATATGCAACAAAATGAAAATGAATCCCTTTCTCGCGCCATGCACAAAAGTTAACTCTAAATGGATCAAGGAGCAAGATATAAAATCAGAGACAATGCATCTAATAGAAGAAAAATTTGGCTACGATGTACATACTGTGGGGTTGGGCTCCAAATTCCTTAATAGGACAGCCATAGCACAAGAGTTAATAACAAGAATCAACAAATGGGACTTATTTAAACTAAAAAGTTTTTTTTCGAAACAAGAGAAACAATAAGAGAGGTAAATAGAGATCCTACATCTTGGGAACAAATTTTTACCCCTCACACTTCAGATAGAGCCCTAATATCTAGAATATACAAAGAACTCAAAAATTAAACAATAAGATAACAAATAAACCAATCCACAAATGGGCCAAGGACCTGAACAGAAACTTCACAGAGGAGGACATACAATCCATCAACAAGAACATGAAAAAATGCCCACCATCTCTAGCAGTTAGGGAAATTCAAGTCAAAACCACCCTAAGATACCATCTCACTCCAGTAAGATTGGCAGCCATTATGAAATCAAACAACAATAAGTGTTGGCGAGGATGTGGGGAAAAGGGTACACTTGTACACTGCTGGTGGGACTGGAAAATGTTGAGGCCAATTTGGAAAGCAGTATGGAGATACCTGGGAAAGCAGGGAAAGGATCCACCATTTGACCCAGCTATCTCACTTCTCGGACTATTCCCTGAGGATCTTAAAAGAGCGCACTATAGGGATACTGCCACATCACTGATCATAGCGGCACAATTCATAATAGCTAAACTGTGGAACCAAACTAGATGACCTTCCATAGGCGAATGGATAAAAAAGGGGCATCTATACACAATGGAGTATTATGCAGCATTAAAAAATGACAAAAATCATTGAATTTGAAGGGAAATGGATGGCATTAGAACATATAATGCTAAGCAAAGCTAGCCAATCCTTAAAAAACAAATGCCAAATGTTTTCTTTGATATAAAGAGAGCAAATAAGAACAGAACAGGGAAGAAGAGCATGAGGAAAATATTAACACTAAATGGAGATGAGTGGGGGGAGAGAAAGGGAGAGAGAATGGAAAGCATATGGAAATGGTAGGAGACACTTAATGTTACACAAAATTCCATATAAGAGGTTGTGAGGGGAAAGGGGGGGAAACAAGGGAGAGAATTGAACAATAGCAGATGAGGTATAGAGGGTAGATGGTTGGGGAGGGGAGGGGGATAGTAGGGGATAGGAAAGGTAGAAGAATACAACAATCACTAATATGCCATTATGTAAAAACGTGAGTGTGTAACTGATGTGATTCTACGATTTGTATTGGGGTAAAAATGGGAGTTCATAACCCAAATGAGTCAAATGTATGAAAGATGATATAGCATGAGCTTTTGAACAACCAAAAAAAAGAAAAAAAAAGGAATTTAATTTCCAATATTTGAGACATTTTACAACTTTATTTTTTAATAAAATTGGCTTTTATTTGTTATCTTACTTGCTGTTATCTGCCTTTCAGTTTGAAAAAACGATGTGCTGTAGCCATTCATCCATGTAGTATGTAACAGAAAATTTTCAGTGTCTCCATATAACCAGATTGGCAAGGCATCAAGGTTTCCCTCACAAACAAGATAAAGGCTTTTGCATAAGAAATTTAATATTCTGCAATACAATTTTTTTTAACTTTCCAATTAAATTTCATTTTTTTTTTAAAAAAAGAAGAAACTAAACCCCACAGTAAGAAGGCCTCAAAGTGGAGAAGTGGAGCAGTATTAATGGCAGGCCTATTTAATCACTCCTGGTTCACAGGAAGGGTGTCCAGGCCACCCTGACTTTAGGCAAATGAGGGGCAAGAAAGCTTATTTGGGCCACTGTCTTGGGCTGTGCCCCTCATGAAAAACTCCAGCCAGAGGTTATGAGGAGTGTCTATGTGGAAGAAGATGAGGACAATGTGGGAGTGTTTTGGTTTTAATTGTGGTCATTTGTGTGGCAGATGGAAGAGATGACTGGGTCCAACTGGGCTTGAACACTGGTGTGATTCCCCTTAGAGAATGAGTTCTGGAACTGACCTCAGATAAGTATTGCCATGAATTGTGTTGTGATTTCAGGAGGCCACACATGAGAGTTGCCCTTTGAAACTGAGATCTAGGCCCAGGGTGGCTTTCCCAAGAGTACTGAGAATCTCAGCTAGGATATCACATGATTTTATTCTGAAAGACTTGGCACCCATAGTTGAGAGTCAAAACACACATGGACCTCACATTGTAGACCTCAATGGGCCTGGCTTCATGTGACCTTTTGGCCACTCTTTGGGAAGCCTTGCCTGTGAGTGTTCTCCAGATCTTTCATTGAAATGAGCTTCCTCAACATTTAATGGTCCCTGAATGAATTGAAACCCACAGTGCCTCCACCTTCATCCTTGAAATTTGTCTAGATCAATACCATGAATGTTTAGAAATTTTCATGACCAGATGGCACTGGAGAACCTTTTGATGTACTTTTGCTGATCATGAGTATACCAGACAGTGCCTTGATTGACTGGGCTTCATGAAAATGTTTAGAACAGAGATGCCAGAAAGTTGGAGACTGCAGAGTAGTGGGCCTAGAGCAGTGGTGGGAAGGTGTGTGATAAAACATCTGTGGTGGGGCCATGTGGATCTGCCATTGACTTTCAATTGTCTTGAGACAGACATGGTGCAGCCATCAGACCATTGTATATAAAGGCATCTTGTTATATGGAGAAGTTTCAGAGTAATGTTTAGAATCAGGTTGCTATGATCAAGGGGGCAAGCTATGTGGGATAGAAGCCTGGTTGGTGCATTCTACTGTAGACCAGGGTACACGTACCACACGTGACAGAACTCCCTCCAGCACTGTGTCCCAGTTGAACTCCTTGTATTTCGTGATGCCAAACTACCAGTGCAGCAGCAAGAAACACCACGAAAAGTGGAAGATGACCAAATGGTTTCACAGTCCACACGGGGAGACACTTAGCCCCCAGTGGCAATAGTTTACCTACAACGAGAGAATTCAGCATTGCTGCCTCATGTTCATTGGAAAATAAGATGCCATGTCCTCCAGGTCACATAGATGCAGACCCAGCTTAGATGGTCTCACTATAAAGGAAGCGAAAGCTCCTGAAAACAACATATATTTCAAGTGCCCAACCTCAAAGGCAGTTTCTCAAGAAGTGTTTAGGCCAGCAGATCTTCATGTCTGTGGAGTATTTCCCATGTCACTTACTTTTGGAAACTCCTCTACCACCTCCAAGGTTGTGCACTCCTGAGCATTTTCGTTGCAGATATATATTTACAGATTTTCTAACTCTTCTCCTCTAATTGTGACTTACTTGGGGCAATGGTAATGTCAAGTCATTCTTCTATATGAGAGAAGGAAGATTTTTTTGTAGCACATATTTGCATACACATTGGATTCATTTTTCAATTTTTCATTCGAAATACTGAATCCTTGACACTAGCCCATACCCTTATAGACTCTGACTACTAATACTAATATGATGAGAAAAATAACCAAAACAGAATAGAAATACAAGCAGTTCAGAAGAGGCATGGTGTGTAGTTGTACTTGCCTTTTGCATGATATAAGGTAGGAGTTATAAATCTAGTCAATTATTTGTTGAAATAATTCTCCATGTGTTTTTAAAGTTAAGAAATATGTGAATTTCTGTCTCTCTTTCTCTTTAGCCTATTAAGCACATGTATTTTTATATGCAAAAATAGAATCCTACCTGGTTTCACACGTACATTCTTGTGAGGTGGCTGACTTGGCAGATACAAATTGTGAGAAGAGATCACTTCTCCTAAAGGCTGTTGGAACTAAAAATTCAACCCATGGGTGACCTTCCTAGATGAACAACATTATACATAATCCATGTTCAGTATAATGAATATTTTTTGATATGCAGATGAGTTATTTTTCATGATGAATTTCAATTGGCATATATATTGCTACATTATAATGTGTGTGTGTTTGTGTCTATATATATATATAGTCTCCAGATTTTCAAAATATGAAATATAAGTGTCTTACTATACACTGCCTAAATTCATTCATGTTCCTGTATGGGGATATATAATCAATTTTTCACAAGATTATTCTTAGAAATATACATCCACTGAAATACATATTTGTTTCCTAGTACTGAAAACTAACTTCAGGGAATGGTGCTAAGAAATCCTAATATTTCTACAGTGACTCACCCAGTTTAACATCAATGCAAGTAGACACCTATGGGACATGATGTGTATTTTGAAGTTCATTTTTATTCAACACTGGTACATTACTATTTCTGCAGTTTATGGGCAATATAGGATATATCATTTCATCCACAATTTTACAAATTTATAGGCATTTGGTTCAATTTCAATCACTTCCTACTTGAGAAGACATGTATTCCTCCATGTTTCTTGACTGTTCTTTTCATGAGATTCTTTCCAAACACATTATTTTCGATTTCCATAATCACTTTTGAAACAAAACTCACACACTCTTCATAATAAACCGTAACACTAATATTATCATTAGATGTATAACTGTTCGGAATGAATGTATGTATATCAATGTAAGATTTCTTGTATATTTTCAGATATCAATTCAATCCATTATTTAAATTTTGAACCAGTTATATTATTTATTCACAGTATGGTCTATTAAAGAATCATCTCTATATTCATAGACCCAGGGTATACCTATTTGTATCCCCAATACTAATTTATAAGCCTTTAAAATATTGCTTTCAAAAATGGTGGAAGAAATATTCTAGTCACCTGATATACATATGCATTTCATCACAGTAATATTCCTGACAAAAAATGCAAGTGTCACACTTATGATTGTACCAAAGCCTATATTGAAAGTGAGCATGTATTACTAACAACATCCATGTCCTGATTCACTAATGATCTCGAATATCATTCCTATTGGTGACTACATATTTGTTTCTTCCTAAGATTGTATATTCAAACTCAACCCTGTTAAAAATGTCTTATCCTATCACTCTCTTTGTACTTTGCCTGATTTCCTAATATCTCTATTGATATCTGCTTTCCTACACATTTTCCCCAGTTCATCACTGTGGCTGACTCTTCACATATGCTGAAATTTACATTCACTCTCTAACCAAAACCCTATATCTAAAGTCTTTTGATCCAACTCCTTGGTTCACTCAAATGGGTTCTTCAAATCCCTTCAGAGGGTAGCCCACAGGTGCTTGGGTTTTCTCATGACCCCAATTCTCATAAAGAATCTATACCCCACAGAGAGTAGGCCTCAAATTGGAGAAGTAGAGCACTATTAATGGCAGGCCTATTTGATCACCCCTCGTTCACAGGAAGGGTTTCCATGTCACCCTGACTTTAGGCAAATGAGTGGCAAGTGAGCTTATTTTGAACACTGTCTTGGGCTGCGCCCCTCATGGAAACCTCCAACCAGAGTTTATTATGACTGTCTATATGGAAGAAGATGAGGGCCATGTTGGAGTGTTTTGGTTTAATTGTGGTCATTTGTGTTACGGTTGGAAAAGATTCCAGGGTCAACCTGGGCTTTAACTCTTGTGTGATTCCCTTTAGAGACTGAGTTCTGGAACAGATCTCAGCGATGTATTGGCATGAATTGTGTTTGGAATTTAGGAGGCCACACATGAGAGTTGCCCTTGGAGACTGAGATCTAGGCCCAGGTTGGCTTTCCAAAGAGCACTGGGATTCTCAGCCAGGATATCACATGACTTTATTCAGAAAGACTTAGCAGTCATAGTTGAGAGTCAAAACACACATGGACCTCAATTGTAAACCTCAATGGGCCTGGCTTCATGTGACCTTTTGGGCACTCCTTGGGAAGCCTTGCCTGTGAGAGTTGTCCCGAGCTTTCATTGAAATGAGCTTCCTCACTATTTCATGGTTCCTGAATGAATTGAAACCCACAGTGCCTCCAACTTCATCCTTGAAAATTGGCTAGATAAACACCATAAAATTTTTGATATTCCTATGAACAGGTGGCACTAGAAAATCTTTGGATGTCTGTTGCTGATCACGAGTATACCAGACAGTGCCCTGATTGACTGGGTTTCATGAAAATGTTGTAGAACAGAGATGCCAGAAAGTTGGAACCTGCTGAGTAGTGGGCCTAGAGCAGTGGTTGGCAGGTGTATGATAAAACATCTGTCGTGGGGCCACATGGATCTTCCCTTGGCTTCCAAATGGATTGTGACTGACATGGTGCAGCCAGCAGACCCTTACAAATAAAGGGATCTTGTTATATGGAGAGGTTTCATGGCAATGTTCAGAATCAGGTTGCTATGGACATGGGTGCAAGCTTTTTGGGATAGAAGCCTGGTTGGTGCATTCTCCTGCAGACCCTCACTCACCACACATGAGAGTACTCCCTCTAGGACTGTGTCCCAGTTTATCTCCTTGTACTTCATGAAGCCAATACCAAACTCAGAGTACTGCAGTAAATAACACCACAAAAATTCGAATATGACCAAATGGCTTCACAGACCACACGGTTAGACACTTAGACACCAGTGGCCTCAGTTTACCTACAAAGAGAGAATTCAGAACTGCTGCCTCATGTTCAATAGAAAATAAGGAACCATGTCATCCAGGTCACATAGATGCTGACCCAGATTTGATGGTCTCACTACAAAGGAAGCTAAAGCTCCTGACAACAACAAATATTTCAAGGGCCCAAACTCAGAGGCAGTTTCTCAAAAATTTATTAGGCCACCAGAGCTCCATGTTTGTGGAGTGTTTATCCTTTCTTTTACATTTGGAAATTCCTCTACCACCTCCAAGGTTGTGAACTCCATTCATTTTTTTTCCAGATATATATTCACAGATTTTCAAACTCTTCTCCACTAATTGTGTCTTACTTGTGGTGAAGGAAATATCAAGGCATTGTTGTGGAGGACAGTGGGAAGATTTTTGTCTAGCATATATTTGTATACACATTAGATTCATTTTCCTATTTTCTATTTGAAATACTGAATTCCTGACAGTAAGCCATACCCTAGTAGACTCTGACTGTTCCCGGGTGCCTATGGTTGGTATACCATTCTAACTTGTGAATGTGACACAGGAAGTAGGGGCAGCCTCCATGTCATGGAGCCATTGGAAGCAAATGTTAGAACAAAGTGGTTGCCAAGGCAGTGACCTCATTCAGTTCCTGAAGGAAGTGACCTACCTCACTTCCTTGGTGATGGAACCCTCTGAACTTGGGATCCAGGAAGCCAGGCACCAAGAGCCAGTCCCAGTCCCTTTCCCAGTGGGTTCACTTGTTTGGATTTACCAAGGACAGAGTCAGTCTTTCTTGTGGATCACTAAATGCCAGGAAAGCTCTGAAGAGGGGCCTTTCCTGAGAAAGCAGGTAGTGACTCACCGATGGCTCCTGAAAACTTTAGAGAGTTGGTAAAGGAGACCAGATCTGAGACAGGACAGGCCATTTCGGGGGAACATAGTATGGCCTATCAGTCTGAGGACACTCTGGTTACTCACAGACCTATGTGGGTAAACGATATGCCTTTGAGGGTGTAGATGTGAGTTTATGGTTTTGTCTCATGTTCTGAGAATAGGTAGGAAAGGCAGTTTGTTTGGTTTGGAGAGGACTGTTTTTAATAAGTCATTTGACATGGTGAGTGATTCTATGTCTGTGTATCCCACTTTGTCGGTGGTTGAAGATATGAGAAAAGTGAATGCATCAATGCATGTGTCCTGACAAGTAGAAAGCATTCCAGGACACATCCTGCCCAATTTATGAATGGACTGTTGCTTGCCTTATCGATGGGCAACACCTACTATTTTCCTTAGTTCCTGTTTTCTTCCTGAATTCTGGCCATTCTCCAGAATAGGCTCATTTTTTTTTGTCCAAGATATGTACCACCTCCGAGCTCTGTGACATGGCCATTTACTGGATACCTGAAATGAATGGGGAGGATCTCAGAAAACTCAGATATCAGTGTGACCAGTAAAGTCTCAGTAGAGAAACCCTGCTTTGTGCCTTTTGCTTACCTACTGTTCTGTTGACCTGAATGTCAGGTAGGTCTTTGCCTCAGACCACCAGTTTGTGAAGCCTGAAGAAACTGCTTTCAAATGGAAATGAATGAGCATCACCCGTGGCTCTTAGATTAATTGCTTTAGAAAAGGATGTGTCTAAATCATCCTCTCGGCTCTGTGTGAGGCTGTGGCTTACAATCTCAGCACCTGATGGATCTAAAGAAAGATCCCATGTGTGCATCCAAAACCAAAATGGCAAAAAGATCAGACATTGTGGATGAAGTCTCTTGCTTCCTCTGTTAGGCTCCTCACCTCCATCAAGTACGAATAGGGATCCTTTGGGTCTAATGAGTTCTTCAAAGACGAGAAAAGGTGCTTGGGTTTCACATGACTCCAAATCACATAAAGAATCTATACCTCACGTTCAGTAGGCCTCAAAAAGGAGAAAAAGAGCATTATTAATGGCAGGCCTATTTGATCAATCCTGGTTCACAGGAAGGGTGTCCAGGAAACCCAGACTTTAGGCAAATGAGGGGCAAGGGAACTTATTTTGGACACTGTCTTGGGCTTCGCCCCTTGTGGAAACCTCCAGCCAGACGTAATGATGAGTGTCTATATGGAAGAATATAAGGGCCATGTGGTAGTGTTTTGGTTTTAATTGAACATGTTAATAACACTAACCATACATTGTTCCATCAATTTAAGTATTCAGAAGAGCAGGGACAGATTTGTTCTTACAATACAGGAATGTAGGGGATCTTCAACCTGCTGAAAACCTCAAAGGTCAATGCAGAAATTATCCCTGGAGAAGATGTAGGCAGCTATGAAGGACCGGAGAGAGCAAAAGTAATCTTCCATGGAAAACAACCTGGTCAGGATGAAGGGTTGAGTCTGAATCAACTCTCTATCCTTAACGTAGAGGAGATGAAGCAAACCGGGCCTGTGTGGAGAGCTGTTCCTGGGTACCTATGGTTGGTATACCATTCTAACTTTTGAAAGTGTCTCAGGAATTAGGGGCAGCCTCCATCTCATGGGACCCTTGGAAGCAAGTGTTAGGACAAAGTGGTTGCCACGGCAGTGACCTCATTCAGTTCCCGAAGAAATGACCTTCCTAACTTCCTTGGTGATGGAACTCTCTGAACTTGTGACCCAAGTAGCCAGGCACCCAGAGCCAGTCCCAGTCACAGTTCCAGTGGTCTCACTTGTTGGATTTACCAAGGACAGCGTCAGTCATTCTTGGTACCTACTGATGTGAGGATGGCCAAATGCCAGGAGTGCTCTGAAGAGGGGCCTTTCCTGAGAAAGCAGGTAGTGGCTCAACACTGGCTCCTGACAACTTCACAGAGTTGGCCAAGGTGACCAGATCTGAGGCAGGACAGGCCATTTCGGGAGAACACAGTATGGCCCACAATTCAGAGGACATTCCGGATAGTCACAGACCTACTTGGGGGAAGAAGTTGAATTTGTGAGTTCGGGTGGGGTTTGTGGTTTTGTCTCATGTTCTCAGAATAGGTAGGAAAGGAGGTTTGTTTGGTTTGGAATTATCTGATTCTTCTAAGTCCTTTGACAATGCGAGTTTTTCTATGTCTGTGTATCCCACTGTGTTAGTGGTTGTAGACATTAGAAAAGAGAATGCATCAATGGATGTGTCCTGTCTAGTAGAAAGCTTCCCAGCATTCATCCTGCCCAATTTATGAATGGACTGCGGCTTGCCTTATGGATGGGCAACACCTGCAATCTTCCTAAGTTCCTGATTTCTTACTCAATTCTGGTCACTCTCAAGAATAGACTCATGGTTGTGTGTCCAAGATATGTACCACCTCCAAGGTCTGTGAAATGGCCATGTACTGGATAGCTGAATGGAATGGCCGAGCATCTCAGAAAACTCAGATAGCAGTGTGACCAGGAATATCTCAGTGGAGAAACCCTGCTTTGGGCCTTATGCATACATATTTTTCTGTTGCCCTGAATGTCAGGAAGGTGTTTTCCTCAGGACAAAACTTTTGGAAGCCTTAACAAAAGACTTTTCAATTGGAAATAAATGTGCATCTCCTGTGGCTCTTTGCTTAATTGCTTTGGAAAGGGATGTGTCTGAATCAGCCTCTTGGCCCTGTGTGAGGCTGTGGCTTAGATTCTATGCACCTTATGGATCTAAAGAAAGATTCCATATGTGCATCCAAAACCAAAATGGCTAAAAGTAGAGTCATTGTGGATGAAGTCTCTTGCCTTCCTCTGGTAGGGCACTTACTTCCATCAAGGAAGAATAGGGATCCTTTGTGTCAAATGGGTTCTTCAAAGCTCTGCAGTGGCTTGCCCATAGTTCTTGTGGTTTCTCATGCGTCCAATTCCCAAAAAGAATTTAAACCCCTCAGTCAGTAGGCCTCAAATTGGAGAAGTGGAGCAGTATAAATGTCAGGCCTATTTGATCACTCCTGGTTCATAGGAAGGGTGTCCAGGCAAACGTGACTTTAGGTAAATGAGGGACAAGGAAGCTTATTTTGGACACTGTCTTGGGCTGTGCCCTCATGAAAACCTCCAGCCAGAGGTTATGATGAGTGTCTATATGGAAGAAGATGAGGGTCATGTGGGAGTGTTTAGGTTTTAATTGTGAGAGATTACTGGTTCAACCTGGGTTGAATTCTGGTGTGATTCCCCTTAGAGACTCAGTTCTTGAACTGACCTCAGAGAAGAATTGCCATGAATTGTGTTAAGATTTTCGGAGGCAACGCATGAGTGTCGCCATTGGAAGCTGTGATCTAGTCCCAGGGGGACTTTCCACAGTTCACTGGGACTCTCAGCCAGAGAATCACATAATTTTATTCTGAAAGACATGGCAGCCACAATTGAGAGTCAAAACACACATGGACCTCACATTTTAGACCTCAATGGGCCTGGCTTCAAGTGACGTTTTGGCCACTATTTGGGAAGCCTTGCCTGTGAGAGTTCTCCAGAGCTTTCATTAAAATGAGATTCCTCACCATTTAATGGTTTCTGAATAATTGAAACCCACAATGCCTCCAACTTCATCCTTGAAAATGGTTACATAAATATCATGAAATTTTTAAAATTACCATGACCAGGTGGCACTGGAGAACCTTTGGATGTCCTGTTGCTGATCATGAGTATACCACAGAGTGCCTAGATTGACTGGGTTTCTTTAACATGGTGTAGAACACAGATGCCAGTAAGTTGGAGTCTGCTGAGAAGTGGACCTAGAGCAGTGGTGGGCAGGTGTGTGATAAAACATCAGTGGTACGGCCATGAGGATCTAGCATTGGATTCCAAATGCCTTGTGACTGACATGGTGCAGGCAGCAGACCCTTCTATGTAAAGGCATCTTGTTATATGCAGAGGTTTCAGGGCAATGTTCAGAATCAGGTTGCTATGGTCAAGGGGGAAAGCTATCTGGATAGAAGCCTGGTTGGTGCATTCTCCTGCAGACACTGACCCACCACACGTGACAGAACTCCCTCCAGCACTGTGTCCCAGATAAACTCGTTGTATTTCATGAAGCAAACACCAAACTCCCAGTGCAGCAGCAAGAAACACAACGAAAAGTGGATCATGACCAAATTGCTTCACAGTCCAAACGGGGAGACACTTAGCCCCCAGTGGCCACAGTTTACCTGCAAAGAGAGAAACCAGCACTGCTGCCTCATGTTCATTGAAAAATAAGATGCCATGTCCTCCAGGTCACATAGATGCAGACCCAGCTTTGATGGTCTCACTAGAAAGAAGCTAAAGCTCCTGAAAACAACATATATTTCAAGTGCCCAAACTCAGAGGCATTTCTCAAGAAGTCTTTAGGCCAGCAGAGCTCCATGTTTGTGGAGTGTTTATCCTGTCCCTTACTTTTGGAAACTCCTCTACCACCTCCAAGGTTGTGAATTTCTGAGGATTTTTCATTGAATATATGTATTCACACATTTTCTAATTCTTCTCCTCTAATTGTGTCTTTCTTGGTGCGAAGGTAATGTCAAGGCATTTTTCTGGATGAGAGTGGGAAGATTTTTGTGTAGCATATATTTACATACACATTGGATTCATTTTCCAAATTTCCATTAGAAATACTGAATCCATGACACTAACCACTACATTACTAGACTCTGACTACTAATCCTAATATGATGGAGAATAAAAACCCAAACAGAATAGAAATATAAGCAGTTCAGAGGATGCATGTTGTATAGTGGGACTTGCCTTTTGCATTATATAGGGTAGGAGTTATAAATCTAGTCAATTTTCTGTTGAAATATTTCTCCATTTATTTCTAAAGTTAACAAATATGTGAATACCTGACTCCCTTTCTCTGCAGCCTATTCAGCACATGTAATTTTATATGCACATATAGAATCCTACCTGGAATCACACGTACATTCTTGTGAGATGGCTCACTTGGCAGATACAAATTGTTAGAATAGTTCACTCTTCCTAAATGATGCTGGAACTGAAAATTCAACCAATGGGTGAGCTTCCTGGTTGAACAACTTTACACAAAAACCCATGTTCAGTAAAATAAATATTTCTGATCTGTGGATGATATATATTTCATGGTGAATTTCAATTGGCATATATATTCCTACTTTTTAAAGTCTGTTTGTGTGTGTGTGTGTATACATACTCTCCAGATTTTTCAAAATATGAAATATGTGTCTTATTATACACTCCCTAAAATAATTCATATTCATGTATGTGGATTTTTAATCAACTTTTCACTAGATTATTCCCAGGAATATTCACACACCTGAAAAACATATTTGTTTCCTCGTACTGAGAACTATCTTCAGTGAATGGTGCATACAAATCCTTGTATTTCTGCAGTAACTTACCCAGTTTAACATCAATGCAAATAGATTTCTATGGGACATGATGTGTATTTTGAAATTCATTTTTATTCAACACTGGTACATTGCAATTTCTTCCGTTTATGCACATCATAAAATATATATTTCATCTAGAAATTGGAAAATTAATAGGCATTTGTTTCATTTTCAATCACTTCCTGCTTCAGAACACATGTATAACTCCATATTTCTTGACTGATCTTTTCATGAGGTTTCTTTTTCGATTTCCTTAATCATTTTTGAAGCAAAACTCACACACTCTTCATGATGAACCATAACCCTAATATTACCATTAGATGTATATTTGGTTTTAATGAATGTATATATATCAATATAAGATTTCCTCTATGTTTTCATTTATCAATTCAATCCATTATTCAAAGTTGGAACCAGTAATACTATTTATTCACAGTATGGTCTATTCATGCATTATCTCTATATTCATAGACACAGGGTACACCTATTTGTACCCCCAGTACTAACTTATACGTCTTCACAATATTGCTCCCAGAAATGGTGGAAGAAATACTCATGTCACCTGATCTACATGTACATGTTATCACAGTAATATTCTGGAAACAAAATGCAAAGGTCACAGTTATGATTGTACCAAAACCTAAATGAAAAGTGAGCATGGATTACTAAAAATATTCCTGTCCAGGTTGCTACCGCTCTCAAATGTCAATCCTATTGGTGACTATATATTTGTTTCCTCCTAAGATTATATATTCAACCTCAAGCCTGTTGAAAATGTGTAATCCTATCACTCACTTTATACTTTGCCTGATATCCTAATGTCTCTATTGATTTCTGCTTTCCTAAATATTTTCCCAGTTTATCATTTTGACTGACTCTTCACATGTGCTGACATTTAAATTCACTTTCTAACCGAAATCCAATTGCTAAAAACATTTCCTCCAAAACCTATAATCACTATTCTTTCTAAACCTACCGACACTTTTCCTAATCCTACCGACTATAGCTTTTTGACTGGATATTCTCGTGACATTCAATCATCCAAGGTACAAGGTCCTATGACATTGTATATTGATTTATTTAAGACATCTGTGCAGAACGTAAGTCAAAGCTAAGTATCCCAATTAAAGGCCCAATGCCCTTCTGGGCTTCAAATTTTACCTAGATTTCTGTTTTCATACTTATATTTCACCTAAATATTCTTGTAAATATCGCACATTCCCAATACCATTATTCATCGCTCAGAATGATTCTTAATCCAAATCGAACCTGTTATTAAGCCTAACCAAACACTGTTCCCTCAATCTAACTTTACAGAAGAGCAGCGACAGAGTTGGTCTTACAATACAGGAATGTAGGGGATCTTCCAGATGCTGAGATCCTCAAAGTTTTAAGCAGAAACGATCCCTGGAGAAGACATAGGCAGCTATGAAGGACCTGAGAGAGCAAAAGTCATCTTCCATGGCAAACAACGTACTCAGGATGAAGCATTGTGTCTGAATCAGCCTCTCTTTTCTTAATGTAGAGAAGAGGGACCAAACCAGGCCTGTGTGGAGAGCTGTTCCCGGATTCCTATGGTTGATATACCATTCTAACTGTTGAAACTGTCTCGGGAAGTAGGGGCAGCCTCCACCTCATGGGAACCTTGCAATCACCTGTTAGGACAAAGTGGTTGCAAAGGCAGTAAAGTCACTCAGTTCCTGAATGAAGCGACCTACCTCACTTCCTTGGTGAAGAAACTCCCTGACCTTGGGCTCCAGGAAGACAGAGAATACCAAGACCTTGTCACAGTTCCAGTGCCAGTGGGCTCCATTGTTTGGAAAAACCAAGGATAGACTAAGTATTCCTTGGTACCTACTGATATGAGGATTTCAAATGCCAGGAGAGCTCTGAAGAGGGGCCTTTCCTGAGAAAGCAGGTAGTGGTTCACCGCGACCAGATCTGAGACAGGACAGGCCTTTTGGGGGAACATAGTATGGCCCACCAGTCAGAGGACACTCCAGATAGTCACAGACCTACTTGAATGAAGGAGGTGCGTTTGCGCGTGTGTGTGTGATTTTGTGGTTTAGTCTCTTCTTATGAGAATAGGTAGGAAAGGCGGTTTGTTTGGTTTGGAGTGGACTGCTTCTAGTAAGTCGTTTGACAAGGCGATTTTTTGCATGTCTTTGTAACCCACTGTGTTCGTGGTTGTAGACCTTAGAAAAAAGAATGCATCAATGTGTCCTGTCTAGTAGAAATCTTCCCAGCATTCATCCTGCCCAATTTAGGAGTGGACTGCCCCTTGCCTTATGGATGGGCAACACCTGCAATCTTCCTAAGTTCCTGATTTCTTCCTCAATTCTGGTCACTCTCAAGAATAGGCTCATTGTTTTGTGTCCAAGATATGTACCACCTCCAATCTGAGTGACATGGCCATGTACAAGATAGATGAAGGGAATGGCGAGCATCTCAGAAAACTCTAATATCAGTGTGTCCAGGAAAGTCTCAGTGGATAAACCCTGCTTTGGGCCTTTTGCTATTGTTCTGTTGCCCTGAATGTCAGGAAAGTCTTTGCCTCAGGCCATCCCTTTGTGAATCCTGAAGAAAACAGCTTTCAAATGGAAATAAATGGACATCAACTGTGGCTCTGTGCTTAATTGCTTTGGAAAGGGATGCGTCTGAATCAGCCTCTTGGTCCTATGTGAGGCTATAGCTTAGATTCTCAGCACCTGATGGATCTAAAGAAAGATCCCATGTGTGCATTCAAAACCAAAATGGCAAAAAGATCAGTAATTGTGGATGAAGTCTCTTGCCTTCCTCTGTAAGGTTCCTGACCTCCATCAAGTGAGATTAGGCATTCTTTGGGTCAAATGAGTTCTTCAAAGCCCTGTGGAGGCCATTAACAGGTGGCACTGGAGAACTCTTAAATGGTCTGTTGCTGATCATGAGTATACTAGCCAGGGCCTTTATTGACTGAGTTTCATAAAAATTATCTAGAACAGCAATGCCAATAAGTTGGAGCCTGCTGAGTAGTGGACCTAGAGCAGTAGTGTGTGATAAAATATCTGTGGTGGGACCATGTGGATCTGCTATTGACTTCCAAATGGCTTGTGACTGACATGGTGCAGCCAGCAGACCCTTCTATGTAAAGGCATCTTGTATATGGAGAGGTTTCAGGGTAATGTTAAGAATCAGGTTGCTGAGGTTAAGGGGACAAGCTATCTGGTATTGAAGCCTGGTTGGTACATTCTCCTGCAGAACGTGACCCACAACACGTGACAGAACTTCCTCCAGCACTGTGTTCCAGTTGAACTCATTGTATTTCGTGAAGCAAATACCAATGTCCCAGTTCAGCAGCAAGAAACACCACAAAAGTTGGAGGATGAACAAATGGCTTCAGAGTCCACATGGGGTGACACTTAGCCCCCAGTGGCCACAGTTTACATACAAAGAGAGAAATCAGCACTGCTGCCTCAGGATCATTGGAAAATAAGAAACCAAGATCTTCATGTCACATAGATACAGACCCAGCTTTGATGGTCTCACTAGAAAGGAAGCTAAAGCTTCTGACAAACACATATATTTCAAGTGCCCACCCTCAGAGGCAGTTTCTCAAGAAATCTTTTGGCCAACAGAGCTCCATGTTTGTGGAGTGTTTACACTGTCCCTTACTTTTGGAAACTGCTCTACAACCTCCAAAATTGTGAACTTTTGAGCATATTCCACTACAGATATATATTCACAGATTTTCTACCTCTTCTCTTCTAATTGTGTCTTATTTGGGGTGAAGGTAATTTCAAGGCATTGTTGTGGATGAGAGTTGGAGGATTTTTTTGTAGCACATATTTGCATACACATTGGATTCATTTTCCAATTTTCCATTCGAAATACTGAATTCCTGACACTAACCCATAACCTACTAGAATCTGACTACTAATCCTAATATGATGGAGAACAATAACCCAAACAGAATAGAAATC
The DNA here is from genome assembly GCF_048772815.1 of Callospermophilus lateralis. Lineage (NCBI taxonomy): Eukaryota > Metazoa > Chordata > Mammalia > Rodentia > Sciuridae > Callospermophilus > Callospermophilus lateralis. The sequence continues at coordinate 135,808 of NW_027514391.1, read as the reverse complement.
CAAGAAGTTCAGAGGAGGCATGGTGTATAGTTGAACTTGCCTTTTGCATTATATAGTGTAGGAGTTATAAATCTAATCAATATTTTGTTGACATAGTTGTCCATGTGTTTTTAAATTTAACAAGTATTTGAATTCCTGTCTCCGTTTGTCTGTAGCCTATTCAGCACATGCATTTTTATATGCACATATAGAATCCTACCTGGTATCAAATGTACATTCTTGTGAGGTGGCTGACTTGGCAGATACAAATTATGAGAAGAGACCACTCCTCCTAAACGCTGTTGGAACTGAAAATTTAACCTAAGGGGGAGCTTCCTAGTTGAACAACATTATACACAAATCCATGTTCAGTAAATTAAATATTTTTGGATCTTTGGACGATATGTATTTCTACATCAATTTCAATTGGCATATATATTGCTACATTTCAATGTCTCTGTGTGTATATGTGTTTGTTTGTGTGTGTGTGTGTGTATATATATATATATATATATATATATATATATATATATACTCTCCAAATTTTTAAAAATATGAAATACTTCTGTCTTCTTTTACACACCCTAAATTCATTCATATTCATGTATGTGGATTTATAATAAACTTTTCACAAGATTATTCTCAGAATTATTCATCCACCTGAAATACATATTTGTTTTCTAGTACTGACAAGTAACATCAGTGAATGGTGCATACAAATCCTAATATTTCTACAGTAACTGACCCAGTTTAACATCAATCCAAGTAGATTACTATGGGAGATGATGTACATTTTGACGTTCATTTTTATTCAACACTGGTACTTTACTATTTCTTCAGTTTATTCACATCATAGGATATGTATTTCATCCACAAGTTAGCAAAATTATTTGCATTTGTGTCACTTTCAATCACTTTCTACTTCAGAACACATGCATTCCTCTATGTTTCTTGACTGGTCTTTTCATGAGACTTCTTTCCAAACACATTATTTTCCTTTTCCATTCTCACTTTTGAAGCAGATCTCACACACCTTTCATGATAGAATATAACCCTAATATTACCATTAGATGTATAACTCATTGGAATGAATGATTCTATATCAATATAAGATTTCTTATATATTTTCAGATATCAATTCTAGCAATCCATTATTTGAAGTGGAATCAGTTATATTATTTATTCACAGTATTGTCAATTCATGAATTACTTCTATATTCATAGACACAGGGTACACCTCTTTGTACCCCCAATACTAATTTATTTTTTTTTATTTTGCATTCTTTCTTAAAGTATTTTTATATTATTTTCAACAACATTTGAAACAACAGGATTTTCTAAATAGACTTGTCTTTAGCATACCCAGATGAAAAAATATAATTCTATTTCATATCCCTTTGTGGGATAATGTGGGTTTTTTGTACTGAAAAAATGCTAGGAATATTAGAATATATGATCCGTTAGCCAACTTTGTTTGTTTGTTTGTTTGCTTTTGCAAAGCTAGGAATTGAACCCTAGTAGTAACTAGTAATTCTACTCATTCAGAAAAGTTAGTGTGTCATTTTATTGAAATAACCATACTGGATATAAAATAGATACACATGTGATACAATAGATTGCATGGTATATAAATTTGTATCTCAGTAAAGCTGTAATTAAAATAAAATTTAAAGTATTGAAATTCAGGCAAAGGATAGGAAAGATATTTGTGTCTGTTTTTCAGAAGTTTATTGTCATCCATTTAAAAAATCTTTTAAAAGAGATTGCATTTGAACAAAAGGTATTGTTTAGTGTGCTTTCTCTGTATTCTTAGTGGTTCTTCACTATTACTATTTTATTCACACCCTCTTAATTTCTTATTGTTGAGCCAATTCTGCATCTAAATGTAGTGGCAAGATATATTCAGGAGTCTGGTGCAATAGTGCATGCCTGAAATCCCAGCTACTAAGACCCTTTCTCAAAACAACAAAAAAGTAGTGGGGGTGGGGAGCATGGATGTAGTTTAGCAGTCAAGTGCTTTCCGAAGCATGTGGAGGCCCTGGGTTCTATCTGCAGCACCGCAAAAGCAAAACAAACAAAAGACGTATTCCAGAGATTTTGATTATTTCTGCAGGAGACATGCAGTCAAGACTAAGTAATTTGAAACAGGAGTGGCACAAGAAGTGGAAGATAAAGTATCAATTTTTTTTTCTTTTTTTTTTGGTTAGAATTAGTTCACTTTGCATTCCTTGCGTATGCGCCTCTACCTTTGGAACCACATTGGTAAAAGTTTGTGTAAGAATTGTTTGTTGGCATATCCTAGAGTGCTCAATTTATACGTCTTCAAAATATTGCTCCCAGAAATTGTGGAAGAAATACTCATGTCACCTGATCTACATATACATTTTATCACAGTAATATTCGGAAAACAAAATGCAAAAGTCACACTTATGATTGTACCAAAGGCTAAATAGAAAGTGAACCTGTATTATTAAAAACATTCATGTCCAGGTTGCCTAATACTCTCAAATGTCAATCCTATTGGTGACTACATATTTGTTTCTTCCTAAGATTATATATTGAAACTCAACCCTGTTGATAATGTCTAATCCTATCACTCACTTTATACTTTGCCTGATTTCCTAATGTCTCTCTTGATATCTGCTTTCCTACATATTTTCCCCAGTTCATCATTGTGACTCATTCTTCACATGTGCTGACATTTACATTCATTCTCTAACCGAAACCCTATTACTAAAGAACTTTTGGTCCAAATCCTATACTCACTCTTCTTCCTAAACCTACGGACTATATTCCTAATCCTACTGACTATCCCTTTTTGACTGGATGTTCTCTTCTACATTCAATCATCCAAGTAAAGGTCGGTCGAGTGTCGGAAGAGGAGACCACCAAGAATCTATCTCATGTAACAGCAAAGGGTTTATTGGGGGTCCAGCATGCTGGGGCTCAGAGTTCACTTGAAAAGAGTAGAGAGCCCTGAGAACAGCTTAAGCAGAGGTTAAATACTTTCCCTTGCGAGTGCAGGGAGGGAAGTTTATTGATGTGTCAGGGCGAGTGGTCAATTTGCATGCAACCTGGTGAAGGAGTACATTCTGCAGTTTGACAGTTGGGGACAGCACATTCTGGGAACAAGATTGGCAAACATTTCTCAAGATTTCAACAGTGTTTTGTTAAGCGTACAGAAAAACAGGAAGTGACAACTACATATTTTATTAACCTTTCATTCGACACTTCTTTTTCTGGCTACTTTTAATCATAAAAATGATCATTGGGGGGTGTCACATTCTATGTCTGCTAGTGGGGTATTACCATTAGTTTAACTTGTCCAATTTGAGCTTGGAGAAAATAAATTACATGGTTGAGCAAGCAGGGTTTAATAGTTAGCAATAATATGAGGATTATTATTGGACCGGCCAGCCGACAAGACAAGACAAGACAATAAAGACAGGATATGGAAGTCCAACACTGAGACCAGGACTTAGTAGTTGGCAGAACCCGATCGGTTGGCAATAACGAATCTGAAACAAAATATCACTGAGTCATGGAGACTATTGTTCCTCAATTTTCTGAGTCCTCTATGACGTCACCCAGGGACTTGGCCTGTGGCTCTGTGACATGACTGTCAGCCATCGTTGGAGAGAGCTCACGCTCTTCATTGACATCCATTTTGCCAAGCCCTGACCTGAAACCTGACCAGAAAGAGGCACCTTACTTACCCTGAGAGGAGTTTGTTGGGGTCTCTTGTCCACCGCTGCCGGATCTCAGTGGAACCTCCATATGTAAAGGTCCGGTGACAATCGGGGGAAGAGACCACCAAGAGACTGTCTCATGCAAAAGCAAAGGGTTTATTGGGGGTCCAGCATGCTGGGGCTCAGAGCTCACTTGAATAGAGCAGAGAGCCCAGAGAACAGCTTAAGCAGAGCTTATATATTTCCCTTGGACAGGGCAGGGGGGTAAGTTTATTGATGGGTCCGGGCGAGTGAGCGGTTTGCGTGCAACCGGTTGAGGGAGTACATTCTGCAGTTTGGCAATTGGGGACAGCACATTCTGGGAATAAGATTAGCAAACAGTTCTCAATATTTCAAAAGTGTTTTGTTAAGCATACAGAAAACCAGGAAGTGACAAGTACTTATTTTATTAACCTTTCACTGCGAACTATACTTTGCCAGAATTCCTAATGTCTCTATTGTGTTTGTTAAAGTTCATTTTTATTCAAACCTGGTACGTTATTATTTCTTCAGTTCATGGACATCATAAGATATTTCCTTTCATTCACAAGTTCACAAATTTATAAACATTTGGTTCACTTTCAATCACTTCCTCCTTCGGAAGACATATGTTCCTCCATGTTTCTTGACTGGTCTTTTTACTAGACTTCTTTCTAAACATATTATTTTCGATTCCATAATCATTTTTGAGGCAAAACTCACACACTATTCATGATAAATGATAACCCTAACATTACAATTAGATATATAACTGGTTGGAATGAATGTATGTATATCAATATAAGATTTTCTATATATTTTCAGATATCAATACAATCCATTATTTAAATATGGAACCAGTTATATAATTTACTCACAGTATGGTCTATTAATGCATCATCTCTATATTCATCAAAACAGGGTAAACCTAATAGTATCCCCAGTACTAATTTATAAGTTTTCAAAATATTGCTCACAGAAATGGTGAAAGAAATACTCATGTCACCTTAGCTACATATACATATTATCACACTAATATTCTGGACACAAAATGCAAAGGTCACACAGAACATAATTTAAGCTAAGTATCCCAATCAAGGGCCCAAAGTCCTTCTGGGCTTCAAATATTACCTAGATTTCTGTTTTCATACTTATATTTCACCTCCATGTTCTTGTAAATATCACAGGTTCCCAATATCATTATTCATCCAGCAAAATGGTTCATAACCCAAATCGAACATGCTATTAACCCTAACCATTCTGTAAACTGAGATTGTTCACTCAATCTCACTTTACAGAAGAGCAGGGACAAAGTTAGTATTACAATACAGGAAGTTAGGAGATCTTCCACCTGCTGAGTACCTCAAAATCCATGCAGAAATGATCCCTGGAGAAGACGTAGGCAGCTATGAAGGACCTGAGACAGCAAAAGTCATCTTCCTTTGCAAACAACCCGATCAGGATGAAAGGATGTGTCTGAATCATCCTATCTCTTCTTAATGTAGGGAAGATGTATGAAACCAGGCATGTGTGGAGAGCTGTTCCCAGGTGCCTATGTTTCTATACCATTCTAACTTGTGAAAGTGTCACAGGAAATAGAGGCAGCCTCCTTTTCCTGAGACACTAGGAAGCAACTGTTAGGACAAAGTGGTGGCCAAGACAGTGGCCTCATTCATTTTCTGAAGAAAGTGACCTCACCTCACTTTTTTCATGATGGAACTCTCTGAATTTTGTGATCCAGGAAGCCAGGCACCAAGAGCCAGTACCAGTCCCAGTCCAAGTGGGCTCACTTGTTTGGATTTACCAAGTAAAGAGTCAGTCTTTCTTGGTACCTACTGATGTGAGGGTGGCCAAATGCCAAGAAAGCTTTGAAGAGGGTCCTTTCCTGAGAGGGCAGGAAATGGCTCACCACTGCCTCCTGAAAACTTCACAGAATTGGCCAAGGAGACCAGATCTGAGACAGGACCGGCCATTTCTGGGGAACATTCTATGGCCTACTCGTCAGAGGACACTCCGGATAGTCACAGACATACTTGGGGAAGGAGGTGACTTTGTGTGTGTGGATGTCAGTTTGTGGATTTGTCTCATATTCTGAGAATAGGTAAAAAAGGAGGTTTGTTTGGTTTGGAGTGGACTGTTTCTAGTAAGTCATCTGACAAGGAGACTGTTTCTATGTCTGTGTATCCCACTGTGTCCTTAGTTGTAGATATTAGAAAAGAAAATGGCTCACTGGGTGTGTCCTGTCTAGTAGAAAGCTTCACAGCATTCATCCTGCCCAATTAATGAATGGACTGATGCTTGACTTATCCATGGGCAACACCTAGTATTATCCTAAGTTCTTGAATTCTTCCTGAATTCTGGCAACTCTCCAGAAAGGCTCATGGTTTTTTGTCCAAGATATGTACCACCTCCAAGCTCTGTGACATGGCCATGTACTAGTTAGCTGAAAGGAATGGCGAGCACACCAGAAAACTCAGATATTGGTGTGACCAGGAAAGTCTCTATGGTGAAACCTGGCTTAGGGCCTTTTGCTTAACTATTGTTCTGTTGCCCTGAATGTCAGGAACCTCTTTGCCTCAGGCCACCCCTTTATAAAGCCAGAAGAAAACAATTTTCAAATGGAAATGAATGGGCATCACCTGTGCCTCTTTGATGAATTGTTTTGGAAATGGTTATGTCTGAATCAGACTCTGGGCCCTGTGTGAGGCTGTGGCTTAAATTGTCAGCACCTCTTGCTGATCATGAGTGTACCAGACAGTGCCTTGATTGACTGGGATTTATGAAAATGGTGTAGAACAGAGATGCCATTAAGTTGGACCCTCCTGAGTAGTGAGCCCTGAGCTGTGGTGTGCAGGTGTGTGATAAATCTTCTGTGGTTGCGCCATGTGGTTTTGCCATTGAATTCCAAATGGTTTGTCACTGACACGGTGCAGTGACCAGACACTTATATGTAAAGGTGTCTTGTTAAATGGATAGTTTTCAGGGCAATGTGCAGAATCAGGTTGCTATGGAGAAGGGGGCAAGTTATGTGGGAATGAAGCCTGGTTGGTGCATTCTCTTGTAGACCCTGAAAAACCACAAATGACAGAACTCCCTCCAGGACTGTGTTCCAGTTGAACTCCTTGTATTTTGTGAGGCAAATACCAAACTCTCAGTGCTGCAGCAGGAAACTCTACGAAAATGGAGGATGAACAAAAGGCTTCACAGTCCACACAGGGAGACACTTAGACCCCAGTGGCCACAGTTTACATACGAAGAGAGAATTCAGCACTGCTGCCTCATGTGTATTGGAAAGCAAGAAAGAATGTCCTCCAGGTCACATAGATGCAGACCCAGCTTTGATGATCTCACTACAAAGGAAGCTAAAGCTACTGACAACATATATTTCAAGTGCCCATCCTCAGAGGCAGTTTCTCTAGAAGTCTTTAGGCCAGCAGACCTCCATGTTTGTGGAGTGTTTACCCTGTCCCTTACTTTGGGATACTCCTCTACCACCTCCAAGTTTGTGAACTCCTGAATATTTTCCATTCCAGATATGTATTTACAGATTTTCTAACTCTTCTCCTCTAATTGTTTCTTATTTGGCGTGAAGGTAACGTCAAGGCATTGTTCTGGATGAGAGTGGGAAGATTTTTGTGTAGCACATATTTGCATACACATTGGATTCATTTTCCAATTTTCCATTCCAAAGACTGAATCCCTGACACTAACGCATACCCTACCAAACTCTGACTACTAATCCTAATATGATGAAGAAAAATAACCCAAACAGAATAGAAATACAAGCACTTCTGAAGAGGCATGGTGTATAGTTGGACTTGCCTTTTGCATGATAAAGTGTAGGTGTTATAAACCTAGTCAATTTTTCATTGAAATAGTTCTCCATGTGTTTTTTTTCCTTTAATATTTATTGTTGGTTCTACAAAACATTACATAGTTCTTGACATGTCATATTTCACACTTTGATTCAAGTAGGTTATGAACTTCCATTTTTCTTCGTATACAGATTGCAGTATCTCATCAGTTACACATCCACTATTTTACATATTGCTATACTAGTGTCTGTTGTATTCTGCTGCCTTTCCTGTCCTCTACTATCTCCCATCCCCTCCCCTCCAATCCTCTCTCTCTACCCCATCTATTGTAATTCATTTCTTCCACTTGTTTTTGTCCCCTTTCACCTCACTTCATCTTGTATTTAATTTTGTATAACCATGAGGGTTTCCTTCCATTTCTATGTAATTTTCCTTCTCTTTCTTTTTCCCTCCCACCTCTCACCCCTGTTTAATATTAATCATCTTCTCATGCTCTTCCTCCCAACTCTGTTCTTAGTTACTCTCTTTATATCAAAGAAAACATTTGGCATTTGTTTTTTAGTGATTGGCTATCTTCACGTAGCATAATACGTTCTAATGCCATCGATTTCTCTGCAAATTGTATGATTTTGTCATTTTTTAATGCAGAGTAATACTCCATTGTGTATAAATGCCACATTTTTTTTAATCCATTCATCTATTGAAGGGCATCTAGGTTGGTTCCACAGTCTTCCTATTGTGAATTGTGCTGCTATGAACATAGATTTATCAGTGTCCCTGTAGCATGCACTTTTTGGGTCTATAGGGATAAGACCGAGAAGGGGAATTGCTGGGTCAAATGGCGGTTCCATTCCCAAGTTTCCAAGAAATCTCCATACTGCTTTCCAAATTTGCTGCACCAATTTGCAGTCCCACCAGCAATGTACAGGTGTACCCTTTTTCCCACATTCTCGCCAGCACTTGTTGTCGTTTGACTTCATAATGGCTGCCAAGCTTACTGCAGTGAGATGGTATCTTAGGGTGGGTTAGTTTAGCATTTCTCTGAATGCTCGAGATGGTGAGAATTTTTTGATGTACTTATTGATTGATTGTATGTCCTCCTCTGAGAAGTGTCTGTTCAGGTCCTTGGCCCATTTGTTGATTGGGTAATTCATTTGCTTATTGTTTAATTTTTTGAGTTCTTTGTATAACTCTGGATATTAGGGCTCTATCTGAAGTGTGAGGAGTAAAGATTTGTTCCCAGGATGTAGGCTCCTTTTTTACCTCTCTTATTGTTTCTTTTTCTGAGAAAAATCTATTTAGTTTGAGTAAGTCCTGTTTGTAGATTCTAATTATTAACTCTTATGCTATGGGTGTCCTATTGAGGAATTTGGAGCCCGACCCCACAGTATGTAGATCATAGCCAAAGTTTTCTTCTATCAGATGCCGTGTCGCTGATTTGATATCAAGCTCCTTGATCCATTTTGAGTTAACTTTTGTGCATGGCGAGAGAAAGGGATTCAGTTTCATTTTCTTACATATGTAATTCCAGTTTTTCCAGCACCATTTGTTGAAGATGCTATCCTTCCTTCAGTTTATGCTTTTAGCTCCTTTATCAAATATAAGATTGCTGTAATTTTGTGGATTGATTTCTGTGTCCTCTATTCTGTACCATTGGTCCACCCGCCAGTTTTGGTACCAGTACCATGCTCTTTTTGTTACTATTGCTCCGTAGTATAGTTTGAGGACATGTATCGCTATACCGCCTGATTCACACTTCCTGCTTAGAGTTGTCTTTGCTATACTGGGTCTTGTATTATTCCATATGAATTTCATAATTGTTTTATCTATTTCTACAGGAAATGCCGTTGGGATTTTGATTGGCATTGCATTAAACCTATAGAGAACTTTTGGTAATATCGCCATTTTGATGATGTTAATTCTGCCTATCCATGAACGGGGTATATTTTTCCATCTTGTAAGATCTTCTTCTATTTCTCTCTTTAGGGTTCTGTAGTTTTCATTGTGTAAGTCTTTCACATCTTTTGTTACGTTGATAACCAAATATTTTATTTTATTTTTTTTGAGGATACTCTCAATGGAGTGGTTGTCCTCATTTCCGTTTCAGAGGATTTGTTGCTGATATTCAGGAATGCTTTTGATTTATGATTGTTGATTTTATATCATGCCACTTTGCTGAATTCATTTATTATCTCTAATAGTTTCTTGTAGACCCTTTTGGGTCTACTAGGTATAGAATCATGTCATCTGCAAATAGTGATAATTTAAGTTCTTCTTTTCCTATTTTTATGCCTTTAATTTCTTTCATTTGTCTAATTGCTCTGGCCAGTGTTCGAGAACTATGTTGAACAGAAATCGTGAGAGAGGGCATCCCTGTCTTGTTCCAGATTTTAGAGGGAATGCCTTCAATTTTTTCTCAATTCAGAATGATACTAGCCTGAGGCTTAGCATAGATTGCTTTTACAATATTGAGGTATGTTCCTGTTATCCCAGTTTTTCTAGAGTTTTAAACATAAAGGGATGCTGTACTTTATTGAATGCTTTTTCTGCATCTATTGGGGTGATCATATGGTTCTTATTTTTAAGTCTATTGATGTGGTGAATAACATTTATTGATTTCCGTATATTGAACCAGCCTTGTATCCCAGGAATGAATCCTACTTGATCATGTTGCACAATTTTTTAAATATGTTTTTGTATCTGATTCGCCAGAATTTTATTGAGGATTTTTGCATCTAGGTTCATTAGAGAGATTGGTCTGTATATTTGTTTCTTTGAAGGGTCTTTGTCTGGTTTAGGAATCAGGGTGATATTGGCCTCCTCTGCTGTATACCCATTCGGTCCTGGGCTTTTCTTAGTTGGTAGTCTTTGGATGGTTTCTTTTATTTTCTCAATTGATATTGGTCTGCTTAGGTTGTCTATATCCTCCTGACTCAATCTGGGCAGATCATATGACTTAAGAAATTTATTGATGCCTTCACTATCTTCTAATATAATTTCTGGTTATCTTCTGTATTTCAGAAGTGTCTGTTGTGATATTGCCTTTTTCATCCCTTATGATAGTAATTTGAGTTCCCTCTCTTCTTCTCTTCATTAACATGGCTAAGAGTCTGTCGATTTTATTAATTTTTCAACTTTTAGTATTTTCAATTTTTTCAATTGTTTCTTTTGTTTCGATTTCATTAATTTCAGCTCTGATTTTAATTATTTCTTGCCTTCTACTTCTTTTTCTGTTGTTTTGCTCTTCTTTTTCTAGGATTTTGAAATGAACTATGAGATCATTTATTTGTTGTTGTTTTTTTTTCTTTTTTTAAGGAAAGAACTCCAAGCAATGAATTTTCCACTTAGAACTGCTTTCAATGTGTCCCATAGATTCTGATATGTTCTGTCTGTCTTTTTCATTTATGTCTAAGAATTTTTTTTATTTTTCTCCTTGATGTCTTCAATAACCCATTGATCATTCAGTACGTATTGTTCATTCTCCAAGTGATGCATGAATTTTCCTTCCTTCTTTTATTGTTGATTTTCAGTTTCATTCCATTACGATCAGATAAGATGCCTGGTATTATCTATACTCCTTTATATTGTCTAAGAGTTGTTCTGTGACATAATATATGATCTATTTTTGAGAGGTATCCATGTGCTGCTGAGAAAACAGTGTAACTGCTTGATGTTGGGTGGTATATTCTATATATGTTAATTAAGTCTAGGTTATTATTTGTGTTATTGAGTTCTATAGTTTCCTAATTCAACTTTTGTTTGGAATATCTGTCCAGTAGTGAGAGAGGTGTGTTGAAATCTCCCATGATTATTGTATGGTGGTCTACCAGACTCTTGAACTTGAGAAGAGTTTGTTTGATTAACATAGCTGAACCATTGTTTGGGGCACATATATTTATGATTGTTATGTCTTGTTGGTGTATGGTTCCCTTGAGCAATATGTAGTGTCCCTCTTTATCCCTTTTGATTAACTTTGTCTTGAAATCTATTTTATTTGATATGAGTATGGACACTTCTGCTTGTTTCCGAAGTCAATATGAGTGATATGATTTCTCCCAACCTTTCACCTTTAGTCTATATATGTCTTTTCCTATCAAATGTGTCTCCTGTAGGCAGAAAATTTTTGGGTCTTCTTTCGTGATCCATTCTACTAGCCTGTGTCTCTTAATTGGTGAGTTTAAGGCATTAACATTTAGGGTTATTTTTGAAATATGGGTTGTTCTTCCAGCCATATTTGTTTATTTATGTTACTAAACATGGTTTGTTTTTCTCTTTGATTATTTTTCGCCCCTTTACTGTACTACCTCCCACTGTTGGTTTTTATTGTTATTTTCCATTTCGTCTTCCTATAATGTTTTGCCAAGGATCTTTTGAGGAGATGGTTTTCTAGCTGCAAATTCTTTTAACTTTTGTTTATCATGGAAGGTTTTAATTTCATCTTCCATCCTGAAGCTTAAAATCGCTGGATACACAATTCTTGGTTGGAACCCAATTTCTTTCAGTGATTGAAAAATGTTATTCCAGGATCTTCTAGCTTTCAGAGTCTGTGTTGAAAGATCAGCTGTTATCCTGATTGGTTTACCCCTAAATGTAATCTGCTTCCTTTCTCTTGTAGCTTTTAAAATTCTCTCTTTATTCTGTATGTTTGGCATCTTCATTATAATATGTCTCGGTGTTTATCTCTTATGATTTTGCACATTTGGCGTCCTGTAGGCTTCTAGGATTTGGGATTCTGTCTCATTCTTCATGTCTGGAAAGTTTTCTCATATTATTTCATTGAATAGATTGCTCAATCCTGTGGTTTGGACCTGTATACCTTCCCGTATCCCAATTACTCTTTAGTTTGGTCTCTTCATGTTATCCCATATTTCTTGGATGTTCTGCTCATGGTTTCTTAACAGTCTTGCTGAGCTTTCTATGTTCTTTTCAAGTTGAAATACTTTGTCTTCATTGTTCTAAGTGATCTATTCTGCTGGTAGTATTCTCAATTGAGTTTTTAAGTTGGTTTATTGCTTCCTGCATTTCTATGATTTCTGTTTGTGTGTTTTTTATAACCTCTATCTCCCTGTATAGTTGATCTTTTGCTTCTTGGATTTGTTTTTGTAATTCATTGTCAAAGTGATCTTTCATTGTCTGATTTTGCTGTCTAATGTCTCCCTGGAGACTTCAGATCATCTGAAGCAAGTATATCCTGATTCTTTATCTGACATTCCATATGCTGCAGATATTACCTCTTCTAATGTTGAGTTGACCTGCGTTGCTTGTGGTCCTTTCTTTCCTTGTCTTTCCCTACTGTTCACGTTTTTTTCGGCTTGGTGAAACTTTTGTGTTATTGAATTTTACCCCTAAATGTTTATATTGCTATTTTATTTTTGAAAAGTCTCCCTCACAGGCGTAAGCAGCGGCTCTGCCCCTTCTCCAATTGGGGCAATGTGCCTACCACACCAGCACGCCACTGGGCCTGTTCTGCCTCTTGGTAGCTGGTCCGCCTACCTTGCAGGAGCGGGCAGTTGATCTACCCCTCTGCGGGTGCTGGTCCTGTTCAGCCAGTGGGTAACAGGTCCAGCTACCTTGCAGGCACAGGCGTCGGCTCTGCCCCTCCGCGCTCCGCTGGGCCTCTTCTGTCTGTGGGTTGCAGGGCTGTCTACATTGCAGGCGTGAGTGGCATCTCTGCCCCCCCCAAACCGGGGCGATGTGTCTACCACGCTGGTAGGTCGCTGGGTCTGTTCTGCCTCTGGGTGAGAGGTCTACCTGCTTTGCAGGCACGGGCAGCGGCTCGGCCCCTCCCCAAACCTGGTTATGTGTCTAGCACCCTGGCGGGGCCTAGCACCTGGTCTGTCGGTGTTCGCAGGTCCACCTACTTCGCAGGCGCGGGGGCCGGCTCTGCCCCTCTGAAGGCAGCTGGGCCGCTTCAGCTGGTGGGTCGCAGGTTCACCTATCTTGAAGTCACAAGGGGTGTCTCTGCCCCTCCGCGGGTGTCTGGGCCTGTTCTGCCTGTGGGTTGCATGTCCGCGTTCCTTGCACGCGTGCAGTGGCTCTGCCCAACCCCCAACCAGGGTGATGTGTCTTTCACGATGGCGGGCCGCTAGGCCTGTTCTACGGGTGGCTCGCAGGTCCGCCTACCTTACAGGCGCGGTTGGCGGCTCTGCCGCTCCCTTCTCCATGTGTTTCTAAAGTTAACAAATATGAGAATTCTTGTCTCCATTTCTCTGTACCCTATTCAGCACATGCATTTTTATATTCACATATAGAATCCTACCTGGTATCACATGTACATACTTGTGAGGTTGCTGACTTTGCAAATACAAATTGTGAGAAGGGATCACTCCTCCTAAATGCTGTTGGAACTTACAATTCAAACTATGGGTGAGCTCCCTAGTTGAACAACATTATACATAAATCGATGCTCAGAAAAATGAAGATTTTTGGATTTGTGGATGATATATAATTCATGATGTATTTCGATTGGCATATATATTGCTACTTTTTAATGTATACGTGTGTGTGTGTGTGTGTGTGTGTGTGCATATATATATGTATAAACTCTCCAGATTTTTCAAAATATGAAATGTATGTGTCTTATTATATACTCCCTAAATTCATTGATGTTCATGAATGTGGATTTATATTCAACTTTTCATAAGAATGTTCTCAGAAATATTAATCCACCTGAAATACATATTTGTTTCCTAATACTGAAACTAACTTCAGTGAATGGTGCATACAAATCCTAATATTGCTATAGTAAATGACTCAGTTTAACGTCAATGCAAGTAGATTCCTATGGGACATGATATGTATTTTGACGTTCATTTTTATTCAAAACTGGTACATTAATATTTCTTCAGTTTTTGCACATAATAGAATACATATTTCATTCACAAATTCACAAATTTATAGGCATTTTTTTCACTTTCAATTACTTCCTGCTTCAGAACATATGTATTCCCCCAGGTTTCTTGACTGCTCTTTTAATGAGACTTCTTTCCAAGCACATTATTTTCAATTTCCATAATCATTTTAGAAGCAAAGCTCACACACACTTCATGATAAACCATAACAGTGATATTACCATTAGATGTATAACTGGTTGGAATGATTGTATGAATATCAATATATGATTTCCAATATATATTCAGATATCAATTCAATCCATTATTTAAATTTGGAACCAGTTATATTATTTATTCACAGTATGGTCTATTCATGCATTATCTTTATATTCATATAACACAGAGTATACCTATTTGTACCCACAATACTAAATTATATGTCTTCAAAATATTGCTCCCAGAAATGGTGGAAGAAATACTCATGTCACCTGATCTATATATACATTAATCACAGTAATATTGTGGAAACAAAAAGCAAGGTCACACTTATGATTGTACCAAATCCTAAATGGAAAGTGAGCATGGATTAAAAAAAAATCCATGTCCAGGTTGCCGAATGCTCTCAAAAGTGAATCCTATTGGTGACTACATATTTGTTTCTTCCTGAAATTACATATTCAACCTCAACCCTGTTGAAAATGTCTAATCCTATCACTCACTTTATACTTTGCCTGATTTCCTAATGTCTCTATTGAAATCTGATTTCCTGTATTTTTTTTCCCATTTCATCATTATGACTGACTCTTCACATGTGCTGACATTTACTTTCACTCTCTACCCAAAACCCTATTGCTAAAGATCTTTTGGTCCAAATGCTATACACACTCTTCATTCTAAATCTACCGAATATCTTCCTAATCCACCAACTATCCCTTTTGGACTGGATTTTCTCTTCGACATTCAATCATCCAAAAGACAAGGTCCTATGCCATTGTATATCAATTAATCTGAGACACCTGTGCAGAACATAATTCAAAGCTAAGAATCCCAATAGTGGGGCCAATTCCCTTCTGTGCTTCAAAAATTACCTAGATTTCTTTTTTCATACTTATATTTCACCTATATATTCTTGAAAATATAGCAAAATTCCAATACCATTATTCATCCAAGAGAATGATTCCTAACCCAAATGGAAGCTGTTATTAACCTTAACCATACAATGTTTCCTCAATCTAACTTTACAGAAGAGGAGGGACAGAATTAGTCTTCCAATACAGGAGTGTAGGGGATCTTCCACCTGCTGAGAACCTCAAAGTTTCATGCAGAAATGATCCCTGGAGAAGATGTAGGCAGCTATGAAGGACCTGAGAGAGCAAAAGTCATCTTCCATGGCAAACAACCCAGTCAGGATGAAGGGATGTGTCAGAATAAGCCTCACTCTTCTTAATGTAGAGAAGATGGACCAAACCAGTCCAGTGTAGACAGCTGTTCCTGGCTGCCTATGGTTGATATACAATCCTCAGTTGTGAACGTATCACAGGAAATAGGGGCAGCCTCCATCTCATGGGAACCTTGGAAGCAAATTTTAGGACAAAGTGGTTTCCAAAGCAGTGACCTCATTCAGTTCACAAAGGAGGTGACCTTCCTCACTTCTTTGGTGATAGAACTCTCTGAACTTGGGATCCAGGAAGCCAGGCTACCAGAGGCAGTCCCAGTACCATTCCCAGTGGGCTCACTTATTTGGATTTACCAAGAACAGAGTCAGTCTTTCTTGGTACATACTGATGTGAGAATGGCCAAATTTCAGGAGAGCTCAGAAGAGGGGCCTTTCCTGAGAAAGCAGGAAGTTGCTCACAGCTGGCTCCTGACCACTTCACAGATTTGGCCAAAAAGACCAGATCTGAGACAGGACAGAACATTTCAGGGAACATAATAAGGCTCACAAGTCAGAGGACACTCCGGATAGTCACAGACCTCTTTGGGGGAAGGAGGTGCCTTTGTGAGTGTGGGTGTGAGTTTGTGGTTTTGTCTCATTTTCTGAGAATAGGTAAAAAAGGCGGTTTGTTTGGTTTGGAGTGGACTGTTCCTAGTAAGTCGTTTCACAAAGTGAGTGTTTCTATGTCTGTGTATCCCACTGTGTCTGTGGTTGTAGACATTTGAAAAGAGAATTCATCAATGGATGTGTCCTGTTTAGTAGAAACCTACCCAGCATTCATTCTGCCCAATTGATGAATGGACTGTGGCTTCCCTTATGGATGGGCAACACCTACTAATTTCCTAAGTTCCTGTTTTCTTCCTGATTCTGGCCACTCTCCAGAATAGGCTCATGGTTTTGTGTCCAAGATATGTACCACCTCCAAGCTCTGTGACAAGGCCATGTAATGGATAGCTAAAGGGAATGGCTAGCATCTCAAAAAACTCAGATATCAGTGTGACCAGGAAAGCCTCAGTGGAGAAACTCTGCTTTGGGTTTTTTGCTAACCAATTCTTCTCTTCCCCTGAATGTGAGGAAGGTCTTGGCCTCAAGACACCGCTTTGTGAAGCCTGAAGAAAACAGTTTTAAAATGGAAATAAATGGGCATCACCTGTGGCTCTTTGTTAATTTCTTTGGAAATGGATGTGTCGGAATCAGTCTCTTGGCCCTGTGTGAGGCTGTGGCTTAGGTTCTCAGCACCTGATGCATCTAAAGAATGATCCCATGTGTGCATCCAAAACCAAAATGGGAAAGAGATCAGTAATTGTTGATGAAGTCTCTCGCCTTCCTCTCTTAGGTTCCTGACCACCATCAAGTGAGAATAGAGATCCTTTGAATCAAATGAGTTCTTCTAAGCCCTGCAAAGGCTATCCATTACATGCTTGTGTTTTCTCATGACTCCAAATCACATAAAGAATCTATACCTGACAGTCAGTAGGCCTCAAATTGGAGAAGCAGAGCAGTATTAAAGGAAGGCATTTTTGATCCCTTGTGGTTCACAGGAAGGGTGTACAGGCCACCCTGCCTTTAGGAAAATGACGGGCAAGCGAGGTTATTTGGACTCTGTGTTGGGCTGCGCCCCTCATGGAAACATCCAGCCAGAGGTTATGAGGAGTGTCTATATGGAAGAAGATGAGGGCCATGTGGGAGTGTTTTGGTTTTAATTGTGGTTATTTGTGTGGAAGTTGGAAGCGATGACTGGGTCCACCTGGGCTTGAACTCTGGTGTGATACCCTATAGATACTGAGTCCTGGAACTGACCTCAGAGAAGTATTGCCATGAATTGTGTTGGGATATTAGGAGGCCACACATGAGAGTCACCATTGGAAACTGAGATCTATTCCCAGTGTGGCTTTCCACAGAGCACTGGGAATCTCAGCCAAGGTATCACATAATTTTATTCTGAAACACTTGGCAGCAATAGTTGAGAGTCAAAACACAAATGCACTTCACATTGTAGACCTCAATGGGCCTGGCTTCATGTGGCCTTTTGGCCACTCTTTGGGAAATCTTGGCAGTGAGAGTTCTCCAGATCTTTCTTTGAAATGAGCTTCTTCACCATTTAATGGTTACCGAATTAAATGAAACACTCAGTGCCTCCAACTTCAACCTTGAAAGATGGGCTCGATAAATACCATGAAATTTTTGAAATTCCCATATCCAGGAGGCACTGGAGAACCATTGGATATCCTGTTGGTGATCATGATTGTACCAGACAGTGCCTTGATTGGCTGGGTTTCACGAAAATGGTGTAGAACTGAGATTCCAGTAAGTTGGAGCCTGCTGAATAGTGGGCCTAGAGCAAAGGTGGGCATGTGTGAGATAAAACATCTGTGGTGCTTCCATGTGGATTTCCCAATGGCTTCCAAATGGCTTGTGACTGACATGGTGCAGCCAGCAGACCCTTATATGTAAATGATTCTTGTTATATGGGTAAGTTTCAGGGCAATGTTCAGAATCAGGTTCCTATGGTCAAGGGGTCAAGCTATGTTGGACAGAAGCCTGGTTTGTGCATTCTCCTGCAGACCCTGTCCCACCACACGTGACAGAACTCCCTCCAGCACTGTGTCCCAGGTGAACTCCTTGTATTTCGTGAAGGAAATACTGAACTCCCAGTGTAGCAGCAAAAAATATCACAAAAATTGGAGGATGATCAAATGGCTTCACAGTCCACATGAGGAGACACTTAGCCCCAAGTGGCCACAGTTGACACCGAAAGAGAGAATTCAGCAATGCTGCCTCATAATCATTGGTAAATAAGAAAGCATCTCCTCCAGGTCACATAGATGCAGACCCAGCTTTTATGGTCTCACTACAAAAAAAGCTAAAGCTCCTGACAACAACATATATTTCAAGAGCCCAACATCAGAGCCAGTTTTTCAAGAAGCCTTTAGGCTAGCAGAGCTCCATGTTTTTGGAGTGTTCACATTGTCCCTTACTATTGGAATCTCGCCTTCTACCTGCAAGTTTGTGAACTCCTGAGCATATTAAATTCCAGATATGTATTCACAGATTTTCTTACTCATCTCCTCTACATGTGTTACTTGGGACGAAGTTAAGGTCAAGGCATTGTTGTGGATGAGAGTCGAAAGATTTTTGTGTAGCACATATTTGCATACACATTGGATTCATTTTCCAATTTTCCTTTCGAAATACTGAATCCCTGAAACTAACCCATACCCTACAAGACTCTGACAACTAATCCTAACGTAATGGAGAAAAATAACCCAAATAGAACAGAAATACAAACATATCAGAGGAGGCATGGTTTACCATTGAATTAACTTTTCCATTATATAGGGAAGGAGTTTTAAATCTAGTCAATTTTTTGTTGAAAGAGTTGTCCATGTATTTTTAAACTTATCAAATATGTGAATTCCTGTCTCCCCCATTTCTTTGTATCCTATTCAGCACATGTATTTTTATATGCACATATAGAATTGTACCTTGTATCACACATATATTCTTGTGAGGTGGCTGACTTGGCAGATACAAATTGTGAGAAAAGTTCACTCCTCCTAAACGCTGTTGGAACTGAAAATTCAACCTATGGGTGAGCTTCCTAGTTGAACAACATTATACATAAATCCATGTTCAGTAAAATGAATATTTTTGGATACATGGATGATATATATTTCATGATGAATTTCGATTGGCATATATATTGCTAGTTTTTAATGTCTGTGTGTGTTTGTATATATATATATATATATATATATATATATATATATATATATATATACTGTCAAGATTTTTCAAAATATGAAATATATGTGTATTTTGACCACTCTTTGGGAAGCCTTACCTGTGAGAGTTCTCGAGAGCTTTCATTGAAATGATTTTCCTCAACATTTAATGGTTCCTGAATGAATTGAAACCCACAGTGCCTCCAACTTCATCCTTGAAAAATGGCTCTATAAATACCATAAAATTCCCCTGACCAGGTGGCACTGGAGAACCTTTGGATGTCTTGTTGCTGATCATGAGTGTACCAGACAGTGCCTTGACTGACTCGATTTCATGAAAATTGTGCAGAACAGAGATGCCAGTAAGTTGGAGAGTGCTGAGAAGTGGGCCCAGGGCTGTGGTGTGCAGGTGTATGATAAAACATCTGTGGTGGGGCCATTTGGGTCTGCCATTGACTTCCAAATGGCTTGTGGCTTACATGGTACAGCTAGCCGACCCTTATCTGTAAAGGCATCTTGTTATATGTAAAGGTTTCAGGACAATGTTCAGAATCAGTTTGCTATGGATAATGTTTCAAGTTATGTGGGATAGAAGTCTGGTTGGTGAATTCTCCTGTAGACCCTGACCCTCCACACGTGACAGAACTCGCTCCAGCACTGTGTCCCAGTTGAACTCCTTGTATTTCATGAAGGAAAAACCAAAAGCCCAGTGCAGCAGCAAGAAACACCACGAAAATTGTAGGATGGCCAATTGGCTTCACAGTCAAGACGGGGAGACACTTACCCCTCCGTGGCCACAGTTTACCTTCAAAGGAAGAATTGAGCACTGCTGCCTCATGTTCTTTTGGAAAATAAGAAACCATGTCCTCCAGGTCAGATAAATGAAGACCCATCTTTGATGGTATCACTACAAAGGAAGCTAAAGCTCCTGACAACAACATATATTTCAAGTGCTCAACCTCAGAGGCAGTTTCTCAAGAAGTCTTTAGGCCAGCAGAGTTCCATGAATTTGGACTGTTTATCCTGTCCCTTAAGTTTGAAAACTCCTCTAAAATGCCCAAGCTTGTGAACTCCTGAGCATTTTCCATTCCAGATATGTATTCACAGATTTTCTAACTCTTGTCCTCTAATTGTGTCTTACTTGGGTGAAGGTAATGTCAAGGCATTGCTCTGAATGAGAGTGGAAAGTTTTTTTGTAGCGCATATTTGCATACACAATGGATTCATTTTCCTTTATTTCCATTTGAATTACTGAATCCATGACACTAACGCATACCCTACTAGACTCTGACTACTAATGCTAATATGATGGAGAAAAATAACCCAAACAGAATAGAAATACAAGCAGTTCAGAAGAGGCATGGTGTATAGTTGGACTTGCCTTTTGCATGATAAAGGGTAGTTGTTAAAAATCTGGTTAATTTTTAATTGATATAGTTCTCCATGTGTTTTGAAAGGTATCAAATATGTGAATTCCTGTCTCCCTTTCTCTGTTGCCTATTCAGCACATGTATTTTTATATGCACAAATAGAATCCTACCTGGTACCACACGTACATTATTGTGAGGTGGCCTACTTGGCAGATACAAATTGTGAGAAGAGATCACTCCTCCTAAACGCTGTAGGAACTGAAAATTCAACCTATGCGTGAGCTTCCTAGTTGAACAACATTACACATAAATCCATGTTAAGTAAAATAAATATTTTTGGATCTGTGTATGATATGTATTTCATGATGAATTTTGATTGGCATATATATTGCTACTTTTTAATATCTCTGTATGTGTTTTGTGAAAAATCTGCACTCTATAGATTATTCAAAATATGAAATATATGTGTCTTATTATACACTCCTTAAATTCATTCATGTTCATGTATGAGACCACGGCTCATGCAACAGCAAAAGACATTTATTGAGGATCCAATCCAGTATGCTAGGGCTCCGTGGTCACTCAAGAAGGGAGAGCAGCCCAGATCTCCGAGCTGAGGTTGAGCAGTGCTTAAGTACACTTTTTGGGGAGGGCGAGACTTTACATATATCACAGTATCTTTTAAAAAATCATCATACACTGCGGGAAAATCAAACAACAAATCCTAAACATGATTAGTTCATTCATTGGTGGGAACATGTCAGGCAGGAGGGATAGGTCAGTTCTACAGCGGGGTACAGATTCAAATTGATTAGATTAGGCCCTGCGATGCATATGTGCCAAGCCACACAGGGTCCTAGGTTATTAAACAACCAGGCGATCAGGGGGAATATTTACTGGGCAGTCCAGAAATTGTCCTACAAGTAACAGGAATTTCAGATTTTTCATGTAGCATAGGAACTTAACAATACCTGGTCCTTTACATTTTAAATCAGGCCTTGAATCTTAGAAACTTTACAAACCCGGTCTTTTACACTTTAACTTTTACACTTTAATTTCAATTTCTTTTACCCTTAAAGATCACTCCTGGTTCACAAGATGGGTGTCCAAGCCACCCTGACTTTAGGCAAATGAGGGGCAAGGGAGCTTATTTTGGACACTGTCTTGGGCTGTGCCCCTCATGGAAACCTCCAGCCATATGTTATGATGAGTGTCTTTATGGAAGAAGATGAGGGTCATGTAGGAGTGTTTTGGTTTTAATTGTGGTCATTTGTGTGGCGGTTGGAAGAGATGACTTGGTCCACCAGGGCTTGAACTCTGCTCTGATACTCCTTAGAGACTGAGTTCTGGAACTGACTTGAGAGAAGTATTGCCATGAATTGTTTTGGGATTATATTAGGCCACACATGAGATTAGCCCTTGGAAACTGAGATCTAGGCCCAGGGTGGCTTTCCACCGAGCACTGGGAATCTCAGCCAGGGTAACACATGATTTTTTTACTGAAAGACTTGGAAGTCATAGTTGAGACTCAAAACACACATGTACCTCATATTGTAGACCTCAATGTGCCTGGCTTCATGTGAACTTTTGGGCACTCATTGGGAAGCCTTGCCTGTGAGAGTTCTTCAGAGCTTTCATTGAAATGAGCTTACTCACCATTTAATGGTTCCTGAATGAATTGAAACCCACAGTGCCTCCAACATCATCCTTGAAAAATGGCTATACAAATACCATGAAATTTTTTAAATTTCCATGACCAGGTGGCACTGGAGAAACTTTGGATGTCCTGTTGCTGATCATGTGTGTACCAGACAGTTCCTTGATTGACTGGTTGTCATGAAAATGGTACAGAACCGAGATGTCAGTAAGTTGGAGCCTGCTGAGTATTGGGGCTAGAGCAGTGGACTATACATTTGTGAATAAATATCTGTGGTGGGACCACGTGGATCTCCCTTTGGCTTCCAAAATACTTGTGACTGATATGGTGCAGGCAGCAGACCCTTATATGTAAAGGCATCTTGTTTTATTGAGAGGTTTCAGGGCAATGTTCAGAATCTGGTTGCTATAGTCAAGG
This sequence comes from Callospermophilus lateralis, assembly GCF_048772815.1. Lineage (NCBI taxonomy): Eukaryota > Metazoa > Chordata > Mammalia > Rodentia > Sciuridae > Callospermophilus > Callospermophilus lateralis. The sequence continues at coordinate 112,870 of NW_027514391.1, read as the reverse complement.
GGAAAGCTATGTGGGATAGACCCATGTTTCGAACATTCTCCTGAAGACCCTGAGCAATCACACGTGTCAGAGCTCCCTCCAGAATTGTGTCCCAGTTGAACTCCTTGTATTTCATTAAGCCAATTCCAAACTCCCAGTGCAGCAGTAAGAAACACCACAAAAATGGAGGATGACCAAATGGCTTCACAGACCACACGGGGAGACACTTAACTCCCAGTGGCCACAGTTTACCAAGAAAGAATTCAGAACTGCTGCCTCATGTTCATTAGAAAATAAGGAACCATTTCCTCCAGGTCACATAGATGCAGACCCACATTTGATGGTGTCAAAATAAGGAAGCTAAATCTCCTGACAACTTCATATATTTCATGTTCCCAACCTGAGAGGCATTTTCTCAAGAAGTCTTAAGGCCAGAGGAGCTCCAAGTTTGTGGAGTGTTTAACCTCTCCCTTACTTTTGGAAACTGCTCTACCACATCCAATGTTGTGAACTCCTGAACATTTTCAGTTCCACATATGTAATCACAGGTTTTCGAACTCCTCTCCACTAATTGTGTCTTACTTGGAGTGAAGTTAATGTAAAGGAATTGTTCTGGATGAGAGTGGCAAGATTTTTGTGTAGCACATATTTGCATACACATTAGATTTATTTTCCTATTTTCATTTGAAATACTGATCCCCGACACTAACACATACCCTAATAGACTCTGACTACTAATGCTAATATGATGGATAAAAAGAAAACTAACAGAATAGAAATACAGGCCTTTAATAGGAGGCATGGTATATACTTGGAATTTCCTTCTGCTTTATCAAGGGTATGTGTTATAAATCTTGTCAAATTTTCATTGTAATATTTCTCCATGAGATATATATATATATATATATATATATATATATATATATATATATATTTTTTTTTTTTTTTTCAAAATATGAAAAACATGTGTCTATTAAACACTATCTAAATTCATTCATATTCATGTATGTGGATATAAAATCAACTTTTCATAAGATTATTCTCAGAAACATTCAACCACCTGAAATACATATTTGTTTCCTCATCCTGAGAACTAACTTCAGTGAATCGTGCTTACAAACCCTAATATTTTTACAGTAACTGACACAGTTTATCATCAAAGCAAGTAGATTCCTATAGGACATGATGTGTATATTGATGTTCATTTTTATTCAACAATGGGACATTAAAATTTCTTCATTTTATGCACATCGTAGGATATATATTTCCTCCACAGGTTAGCAAATATATAGGCATTTGTTTCACTTTCAATCACTTCCTGCTTCAGAACACATGTATTCCTCCATGTTTCTTGACTGGTCTGTTCATGAGACTTCTATCCAAACACATTATTTTCGATTTCCTTTATCACTTTAGAAGCAAAACGGACACACACTTCATGATAAACCATCACTGTAATATCACCATTAGATGTATTACTGGTTGGAATGAATGATTATATATCAATAAAAGATTTTTTATATATTTTCTGATATCAATTCAATACATTGTTTAAAGTGTAACAAGTTATATTATTTATTCACAGTATGGTCTATTCATGCATTATCTCTATATTCATAGACACAGGGTACACCTGGTTGTACCCCCAATACTAATCTATACATATTTGAAATATTGCTCCCAGAAATGGTGGAGGAAATACTCATGTCACCTGATCTACATATGCATGTTATCACTGTAATATTCTGGACACAAAATGCAAAAGCCACACGTATGATTGTACCAAAGCCTAAAGGTAAACTGAACATGGATTACTAAAAACATCCCTGACCAGGTTGCCTAATGCTCTCAAATGTCAATACTATTGCTGGCTACATATTTGTTTCTTCCTAAGATTATATATTCAACCTCAAAACTGTTGAAAATGTTTAATTTTTTCACTCACTTGATACTTTTGCCTGATTTCCTAATGTCTCTATTGATATCTACTTTCCTACATATTTTCTGCAGTTCAACATTGTGACTGACACTTCACATGTGCTGACATTGACATTCACTCTGTAACGGAAACACTATTGCTAAAGATCTTTGGTCCAAATCCTATACTCGCTCTTCTTCCGAAACATACTGACTATCTTTCTGATCCTATCGACTATCCCTTTTTGAGTAGATGTTCTCTACTACATTCAATCATCCAAGGTACAAGATCCTATGCCATTGTATATCGATTTTTCTGAAACATGTATCTAGAACGTAATTCAAAGCTACGTATCGCAATCAGTTGCCCAATGCATTTCTGAGCTTCAAATCTTACCTAGATTTCTGTTTTCATACTTATATTTTATCTCTATATTCCTATAAATATTGCAGGTTCCCAATACCATTATTCATCCCGCATAATGATTCCTTACCCAAATCGAACTTGTTATTAACCCTAACCATACACTCTTGCTTCAATCTAAAATTACAAAAGAGCAGGGACAGAGTTCGCCTTACAATACAGGAATGTAGGGTATCTGCCAACTGCTGAGAACCTCAAAGTTCGATGCAGAAATAATCCCTGGAGAAGATGTCAGCAGCTATGAAGGACCTGTGAGAGCAAAAGCCATCTTCAATGGCAAACAATCTAGACAGGAAAAAGGGATGTGTATGCATCAGCCTCTCTCTTTTTAATGTAGAGAAGATTGACCTAACCAGACCTGCATGGAGAGCTGTTCCCAGGTGCCTATTTTGATATACAATTGAAACTAGTCAAATTTTCAAAGGAAGTAGGGGCAGCCTCTATCTAATGGAACCCTTGGAAGCAACGGTTAGGGCAAAGTTGTTGCCAAGGCAGTGACCTCTTTCAGTTCCTGAAGGAAGTGACCTACCTAACTTCCTTGGTGATGGAACATTCGGAAATTTTGATGCAAGAAGCCAGGCACCGAGAGCCAGTCCCAGTCCCTGTCCCAGTGGGCTCACTTGTTTGGATTTTCCAAGTACAGATCAGACCTTCTTGGTACCTACTGATGTGAGGATGGCCAAATGTCAGTAGAGCTCTGAAGAGAAGCTTTTCCTGAGATAGCAGGTAGTGGCTAACGGTTGGCTCCTCAAAGCATCACAGAGTTGGCCAAGGAGACAAGATCTGAGAGAGGAGAGGCCATTTTGTGGGTAACATAGTATGGCCCACCAGTCAGAAGACATTCCGGATAGTTACAGACCTACTTTTGGGAAGGAGGTGCCTTTGTGTGTGGGTGTGAGTTTGCGGTTTTGTCTCATGTTCTGAGAATAGGTAGGAAAGGTGGTTGGTTTGGTTTGGAGTCGACTGTTTCTAGTAAGTCTTTTGACAAGGCGACTTTCTATGTCTGTGTATCCACTGTGTCCGTGGTTTTAGACATTAGAAAAGAGAATGCATCAATGGAGGTGTCCTGTCTAGTAGAAAGCTTCCCAGCATTCATCCTGCTCAATTGATGAATGGACTGTGGTTTGCCTTATGGATCTTAAACACCTACTAACATCCTAAGTTCCTGTTTTCTTCCTGAATTCTGGCCACTCTCCAGAATAGGCTCATGATTTATTGTGCAAGATATGTACCACCTCCAAGCTCTGTGACATGTCCATGTTCTTGATAGCTGAAGGGAATGGGAACATCTCGGAAAACTCAGACATCAGTGTGAGCAGTAAAGTCTCAGTGGAGAAACCCTGCTTTGGTCCATTTGCTTAACTATGGTTCTATTGCCTTGAATGTCAGGAAGGTCTTTGCCTCAGGCCACCCTTTTGTGAAGCCTGAAGAAACAGTTTTCAAATGAAAATGAATGGGCATCTCCTGTGCCTCTTTGCTTAATTGCTTTGAAAAGGATGGTGTCTTAATCAGACACTAGGCCCTGTTTGAGGCTGTGGCTAAGATTCTCAGCTCCTGATAGATGTAAAGAAGATCCCATGTGTGCATCCAAAACCAAAATGGCAAAAAGATCAGTCATTGTAGATGAAGTCTCTTGCCTTCCTCTGATAGGTTCCGGAAATCCATCAAGTGAGAATAGGATCATATGGGTCAAATGAGTTATTCAAATCCTGCAGAAGTACTTGGGTTCTCTCATGATGCCAAATCACATAATGAATCTATACCTGACTGTCAGTAGGCCTCAAATTGGAGAAACAGAGCAGCATTAACAGCAGGCCTATTTGATCACTCCTGGTTCAAAGGAAGGGTGTCCAGGCCACACTGAATTTAGACACATGGGGGGCAAGGGTGCATATTTTGGACATTGTCTTTGGCAGCGCCCCTCATGGAAACCTCCAGCTAGAGTTTATGATGAGTGTCTATACGGCTGAAGATGAGGGCCATGTGGGAATGTTTTGGTTTTAATTGTGGTCATTTGTGTGGCGGTTGGAAGAGTTGACAGGTTCCACATTGTCTTGAACTCAGGTGTGATTCCTCTTAGAGACTGAGTTCTGGAACTGACCTCAGAGAAGTATTGCCATTAATTGTTTTGGCATTGTAGGAGGCCACACATGAGAGTTGCCTTTGAAACCTGAGATCTAGGCCCAGGATGGCTTTCCTCAGAGAACTGAAAATCTCAGCAAGGATATCGCATAATTTTATTCTGAAAAACTTGGCAGCCATAGTTAAGAGTCCAAAGACACATGGACCTCCCGTTGTAGACCTCCATAGGCCTTGCTTCATGTGACCTTTTGGCCAGTGTTTGGGAAGCCTTGCCTGTTAGAGTTCCTCAGAGCTTTCATTGAAATGAGCTTCCTCCCCATGTAATGGTTCCTTGAAGAATGGAAACCCCAAAGTGCCTCCAACTTCATTCTTGAAAAATGGATAGATAAATACCATGATATTTTTGAAATTCCCAATGACCAAGTGGCACTGGAGAACCATTGGATGTTCTGTTGCAGACAGTGGCTTGATTGTTGTGTTACAGACAGTGCCTTGATTGACTGGGTTTCATGAAAATGGTGCAGAACAGAGATGCCAGTAAGTTGGAGCCTGCTGAGTAGTGGGCCTAGAGCAGTGGTGGGCAGGTGTGTGATAATACAACTGTGGTGTCGCCATGTGGATCTGCCATTGGCTTCCAAATAGCTTGTGACTGACTTGGTACAGCCAGCAGACCATTATATGAAAAGGCATCTTGTTATATGGAGAGGTTTCAGGGCAATGTTCACAATCAAGTTGCTATGGTCAAGGGGGCAAGTTATGTGGGATAGAACCCTGGTTGGTGAATTCTCCTGCACACCCTGACCCAACACACGTGACAGAACTCCCTCCAGCCCTATATCCTAGTTGAACTCCTTGTATTTCATGAAGCAAATACCAACCTCCCATTGCAGCATCAAGAAACACCACAACCTCGCCAGCACTTGTTGTTGTTTGATTTCATAATGGCTGCCAATCTTACTGGAGTGAGAAAAGGGTTCTCTTGTACATTGCTGGTGGGGCTGCAAATTGGTGCGGCCAATTTGGAAAGCAGTATGGAGATTCCTGGGAAAGCTGGGAATGGAACCACCATTTGACCCAGCTATTGCCCTTCTCGGACTATTCCCTGAAGACCTTAAAAGAGCGTATTACAGGGATACTGCCACATCGATGTTCATAGCAGCACAATTTACAATAGCTAGATTGTGGAACCAACCCAGATGCCCTTCAATGGATGAATGGATTAAAAAAATGTGGCATCTATACACCATGGAGTATTACGCAGCACTAAAAAATGACAAAATCTTGGAATTTGCAGGGAAATGGATGGCACTAGAGCAGATTATGCTTAGTGAAGCTAGCCAATCCCTAAAAAACAAATACCAAATGTCATCTTTGATATAATGAGAGCAACTAAGAATAAAGCAGGGAGGAAGAGCAGGAAGAAAAGATTAACATTAAACAGAGACATGAGGTGGGAGGGAAAGGGAGAGAAAAGGGGAATTGCATGGAAACGGAGGGAGACCCTCATTGTTATACTAAATTACATATAAGAGGTTGTAAGTGGAATGGGAAAATAAACAAGGTGAGAAATGAATTACAGTAGAAGGGGTAGAGAGAGAAGATGGGAGGGGAGGGGAGGGGGGATAGTAGAGGATAGGAAAGGTAGCAGAATACAACAGTTACTATTATGGTATTATGTAAAAATGTGGATGTGTAACCCATGTGATTCTGCAATCTGTACTTGGGGCAAAAAAGGGAGTTCATAACTCACTTGAAGCTAATGTATGCTAATGTATGAAATATGATATGTCAAGAGCTTTGTAGGGTTTTGAACAACCAATAAAAAAATAAAATTAAAAAAAAAGAAAGAAACACCACAAAAAGGGCAGGATGACCAAATAGCTTCACAGTCCACTCAGGGAGACAATAAGCTTCCAGTGGCCACAGTTTACCAACAAAGAGAGAAATCAACACTGGTACCACATGTTCAATGGAAAATAAGAAACGATGTCCTCCAGGTCACATAGATGCAGATCCAGGTTTGATGGTCTCACCAGAAATGAAGCTAAAGCTCCAGACAACAAGATATATTTCAAGTGTCCAAACTCAGAGGCAGTTTTACAAGAAGGCTATTGGCCAGCAGAGTTCCATGTTTGTGGAGTGTTTACACAGTCACTTACTTTTGGAAACTCCTCTACCACCTCCAAGGTTGTGAACTCCTGTGCATTTTCCATTCCAGATATGTATTCACAGATTTTCTAACTCTTCTCTTCGAATTGCATCTTACATGGGGTGAAGGTAATGTCAAAGGATTTATCTGGATGAGAGTGGGAAGACTTTTGTGTAGGACATATTTGCATACATATTGGATTCATTTTCCAATTTTCCATTTCAAATACTTTATCTCTGACACTAAACCACACCCTACTAGTCTCTGACTACTAATCCTAATATGAGGCAGAAAAATAACCCAAACATAATAGAAATACAAGCAGTTCAGAGGAGGCATGGTGTATAGTTGGACTTGCCTTTTGCATTTTAAAGGTTAGGGGTTATAAATCTAGACAATTTTTTGTTGCAATAGTTGTCCATGTGGTTTTAAAGATAACAAATATGTGAATTCTTGTCTCTCTTTCTCTGTAGCCTACTCAGCAAATATATTTTTATATACACATAGAGAATCTTACCTGGTACTACACGTACATTCTTGTGAGGTGGCTAACTTGGCAGATACAAATTGAGAGAAAAGATCACTCCTTCTAAATGTCGTTGGAACTGAAAATTCAACCTATGGGTGAGCTTCCTAGTTGAACAAAATTATACACAAATCCATGTTCAGTACAATGAATATTTTTGGATCTGTGGATGATATATATTTCATGGTGAATTTTGATTGGCATATATTGCTATTTTTAATGTCTCTGGGTGTGTATGTGTGTGTGTCTGTGTGTATATATATATATATATATATATATATATATATATATATATATATATATACACTCTCTCCTTCTATTTTTCAAAATATGAAATATATGTGTCTTATATACACTCCCTAATTTTATTCATGTTCATGAATGTGGATTTATAATCAACTTTTCACAAGATTATTCTCAAAAAATTTCATCCACCTGAAATACATATTTGCTTCCTAGTACTGAAAACTAACTTCAGTGAATGGTGCATACAAATCCTAATATTTCTATAGTAACTGACACAGTTTATCATCAATGCAAATAGATGCCTATGGGACATGATGTGTTTATCGATGTTCATTTTTATTCAACACTGGGACATTACAATTTCTTCAGTTTATGCACATCATAGGATATATATTTCCTCCACAGGTTAGCAAATTTATAGGCATTTGTTTCACTTTCAATCACTTCCTGCTTTAGAACACATGGATTCCTCCATGTTTCTTGACTGATCTTTTCATGAGATTTCTTTCCAAACACATTATTTTCGAATTCCTTTATCACTTTTGAAGCAAAACGGACACACACTGCATGATAAATCATAACTATAATATCACTATTAGATGTATAACTGGTTGGAATGAATGATTTTATATTAATATAAGATTTCTTATATATTTTCAGATATCAATTCAATACATTTTGTAAAGTGGAACCAGTTATATTATCTATTCACAGTATGGTCTATTCATGCATTATCTCTATATTCATAGACACAGGTTACACCTCTTTGTACCCCCAATACTAATTTATACATCTTCAAAATATTGCTCCCAGAAATGGTGGAAGAAATACTCATGTCACCTGATCTACATATGCATGTTATCACAGTAGTATTCTGGACACAAAATGCAAAAGTCACACGTATGACTGTAACAAAGCCTAAACGGAAACTGAACATGGATTACTAAAAACATCCATGTCCAGGTTGCCTAATGCTCTCAAATGATCATCCTGTTGGTGACTACATATTTGTTTCTTCCTAAGATTATATATTCAACCTCAATACCATTGAAAATGTCTAATTTTTTCACTCACTTTGTACTTTGCCTGATTTCCTAATGTCTCTATTGATATCTACTTTCCTACATATTTTCTCCAGTTCAACATTGTGACTGACCCTTCACATGTGCTGACATTGACATTCACTCTCTAACCGAAACCCTATTGCTTATGAACTTTGGTCCAAATCCTATACTCACTCTTCTTCCGAAACATACTGACTATGTTCCTGATCCTATCGACTATCCCTTTTTGAGTAGATGTTCTCTACTACATTCAATCATCCAAGGTACAAGATCCTATGCCATTGTATATCGATTTTTCTGAAACATGTATCTAGAACGTAATTCAAAGCTACGTATCGCAATCAGTTGCCCAATGCATTTCTGAGCTTCAAATCTTACCTAGATTTCTGTTTTCATACTTATATTTCATCTCTATATTCCTATAAATATTGCAGGTTCCCAATACCATTATTCATCCCGCATAATGATTCCTTGCCCAAATCGAACCTGTTATTAACCCTAACCATACACTGTTGCTTCAATCTAAAATTACAAAAGAGCAGGGACAGAGTTCGCCTTACAATACAGGAATGTAGGGTATCTTCCAACTGCTGAGAACCTCAAAGTTCGATGCAGAAATGATCCCTGGAGAAGATGTAGGCAGCTATGAAGGATCTGAGAGAGCAAAATCCATCTTCATGGGAAACAACCTGAACAGGACGAAGGGATGTGTATGCATCAGCCTTTCTCTTCTTAATGTAGAGAAGATGGACCTAAGCAGGCCTGCGTGGAGAGCTGTTCCCAGGTGCCTATTTTGATATACCATTGTAACAAGTCAAATTGTCACACAAAGTAGGAGCAGCCTCCATCTCATGGAACCCTTGGAAGCAACGGTTAGGACAAAGTTGTTGCCAAGGCAGTGACCTCATTCAGTTCCTGAAGGAAGTGTCCTAGCTAACTTCCTTGGTGATGGAACTCTCTGAAATTGTGATGCAAGAAGCCAGGCACCAAGAGCCAGTCCCAGTCCCAGTCCCAGTGGGCTCACTTGTTTGTATTTACCAAGTACAGATTCAGACCTTCTTGGTACCTACTGATTTGAGGATGGCCAAATGCCAATTGAGCTCTGAAGAGAGGCCTTTCCTGAGATAGCAGGTAGTGGCTAACTGCAGGCTCCTCAAAGCATCACAGAGTTGGCCAAGGAGACAAAATCTGAGAGATGAAAGGCCATTTCGAGAGGAACATAGTATGGCCCACCAGTCAGAGGACACTCCAGATAGTCACAGATCCACTTTTGGGAATGAGGTGACTTTATGTGTGTGGGTGTGAGTTTGTGGTTTTGTCTCATATTCTGCGAATAGGTAATAAAGGTGGTTCGTTTGCTTTGGAGTCTACTGTTGATAGTAACTCTTTTGACAAGGCGAGTGTTTCTATGTCTGTGTATCCACTGTGTCCGTGGTTTTAGACATTAGAAAAGAGAATGCATCAATGGAGGTGTCCTGTCTAGTAGAAAGCTTCCCAGCATTCATCGTTCATAAGTGATGAATAGACTGTGGCTTGTCTTATGGATAGGAAACAACTACTAACTTCCTAAGTTCCGGTTTTCTTCCTGAATTCTGGCCACTCTCCAGAATGAGCTCCTGATTTATTGTCCAAGATATGTATAACCTCCATGCTCTGTGACATGGCCATGTTCTTGATAGCTGAAGGGAATGGGAACATCTCAGATATTAGTGTGACCAGTAAAGTCTCATTGGAGAAACCCTGCTTTGGGCCATTTGCTTACCTATGGTTCTGTTGCCTTGAATGTCAGGAAGGTCTTTGTTTCAGGCCACCCCTTTTTGAAGCCTGAAGAAACAGTTTTCAAATGGAAATGAATGGGCATCACCTGTGGCTCATTGCTTAATTTCTTTGGAAAGGGATGTGTCTTAATCAGACACTAGGCCCTGGTTGAGGCTGTGGCTAAGATTCTCAGCTCCTGATAAATCTAAAGAAGATCCCATGTGTGCATCCAAAACCAAAATGGCAAAAGGATCAGTCATTGTGGATGAAGTCTCTTGCCTTTCTCTGTTAGGTTCCTGACGTCCATCAAGTGAGAATAGGATTCCTATAGGTCAAATGAGTTATTCAAAGTCCTGCATAAGTGCTTGGTTTCTCTCATGATGCCAAATCACATAAGCAATCTATACCTGACAGTCAGTAGGCCTCAAATTGGAGAAGCAGAGCAGTATTAACGGCACGCCTATTTGATCACTCTTGGTTCACAGAAAGGGTTTCCAGACCACCCTAAATTTAGACAAATGAGGGGCAATGGTGGATATTTTGGACACTGTCTTGGGCTGCATCCCTCATGGAAACCTCCAGCCAGAGTTTATGATGAGTGCCTATATGGATGAAGATGAGGGCCATGTGGGAATGTTTTGGTTTTAATTGTGGTCATTTGTGTGGCGTTTGGAAGAGATGACAGGGTCCACATGGGCTTGAACTCTGCTGTGATTCTCCTTGGAGACTGAGTTCAGGAACTGACCTCAGAGAAGTATTGCCATTAATTGTGTTGGCATTGTAGGAGGCCACACATGAGAGTTGCCCTTGAAACCTGAGATCTAGGCCCAGGATGGCTTTCCACAGAGAGCTGAAAATCTCAGCAAGGATATCACATGATTTTATTCTGAAAAACTTGGCAGCCATAGTTAGAGTCAAAAGACACATGGACCTCACGTTGTAGACCTCAATGGGCCTGGCTTCATGTGACCTTTTGGCCAGTGTTTGGGAAGCCTTGCCTGTTAGAGTTCCTCAGAGCTTTCATTGAAATGAGCTTCCTCCCCATGTAATGGTTCCTGGATGAATGGAAACCCCAAAGTGCCTCCAACTTCATTCTTGAAAAATGGAAAGAAAAACACCATGAAATTTTTGAAATTCCCAATGACCAGATGGCACTGGAGAACCATTGGATGTCCTGTTGCTGATCATGAGTGTAACAGACAGTGCCTTGATTGACTGGGTTTCATGAAAATGGTGTAGAACAGAGATGCCAGTAAGTTGGAGCCTGCTGAGTAGTGGGCCTAGAGCAGTGGTAGGCAGGTGTGTGATAATACATCTGTGATGTGGCCATGTGGATCTGCCATTGGCGTCCAAATGGCTTGTGACTGACTTGATGCAGCCAGGAGACCATTATATGAAAAGGCATCTTGTTATATGCAGAGTTTTCAGGGCAATGTTCAGAATTAGGTTGCTATGGTCAATGCGGCAAGCAATGTGGAATAGAAGCCCAGTTGGTGCATTCTCCTGCAGAGCCTGACCCACCACACGTTACAAGACTCCCTCATGCACTGTGTCCCAGTTGAACTCCTTGTATGTCATGAATCAAATACCAAACTCCCAGTGCAGCAGCAAAAAAACACCACGAAAAGTGGAGGATGACCAAATGGCTTCAAAGTCCACACGGGGTGTCACTTTGCCCGAAGAGGCCACAGTTTACCTACAAAGAGACTTCAGCACTGCTGCCTCATGTTCATCGGAAAATAAGAAACCATGTCCTCCAGGTCACATAGATACTGACCCAGGTTTGATGGTCTCACTTCAAAGGAAGCTAAAGCTCCTGACAACAACATATATTTCAAATGCCCAAACTCAGAGGCAGTTTCTCAAGAAGTCTTTAGGCCAGCATAGCTCCATGATTGTGGAGTGTTTACACTGTCCCTTACTTTTGGAAACTCCTCTACCACCTCCAAGGTTGTGAACTCCTGAGCATTTTCCATTCCACATATGTATTCACAGATTTTCTAACTCTTCTTTTCTAATTGTGTTTTACCTGGGGCGAAGATAATTTCAAGGCATTTTTCTGGATGAGAGTGGGAATATTTTTTGTGGCACATATTTGCATACACATTGGATTTATTTTCCTATTTTCCATTTGAAATACTGAATCCGTGACACTAACCCATACCCTACTTGTCTCTGACTACTAATCCTAATAAGATGGAGAAAAATAACCCAAACAGAATATAAATACAAGCAGTTCAGAGGAGGCATGGTGTATAGTTGGACATGGCTTTTGCATGACAAAATGTAGGTGCTATAAATCTAGTCGATTTAAATTGAAATAGTTCTCCATGTATTTTTAAATTTAACAAATATGTGAATTCCTCTCTCCCATTTTATGTAACCTATTGAGCACATCTATTTTTATATGCACATATAGAATACTACCTGGTATCACACATACGTTCTTGTGAGGTGTCTGACTTGACAGATACAAATGATGAGAAGTGATCACTCCACCTAAACGCTATGGGATTTGAAAATTCATCCTATGTGTGAGCCTCCTAGTTGAACAATATTATACATAAATCCATGTTCAGTAAATTGAATATTTTTCTATCTGTGTAAGACATATATATCACGGTGAATTTCGATTGGCATATATATTGCTACTTTTTAATGTCTCTCTCTCTCTCTCTGTGTGTATATATACACACTCCAGATTTTTTAAAATATAAAATATATATGCCTTATTATACACTCCCTAAATTTTTTCATATTCATGTATGTGGATTTATAGTCAACATTTCAAAAGGTTATTCTCTGAAATATTCATCCACCTGAAATACATATTTGCTTCCTAGTAATGAAAACTAACTTCAGTGAATGGTGCATACATATCCTAATATTTCTACAATAATTGACCCAGTTTCTCATTAATACAAGTAGATTCATATGGGACATGATGTGTATTTTCATGTTCATTCTTATTCGCCACTGGTACATTACTATTTCTTCAGGTAATGCACATAATAGAGTATATATTTCATTCACAAGTTAGCAAAATTATGGGTATGTGTTTCACTTTCAATAATTTTCTGTTTCAGAACACATGTATTCCTCCATGTTTCTTGACTGGTCTTTTCATGAGACTTCTTACCAAACCCATTATTTTCGATTTCCATAATCCCTTTTGAAGCAAAACTCACACACCGTTCATGATAAACCATAACCCTAATATTACCATTAGATGTATAACTGGATGGAATGAATGCTTGTATATCAATATAAGATTTCTTATATATTTTCAGATATCAAATCAATCCATTATTTAAAGTGGAACCAGTTATATTATTTATTCACAGTATAGTCTATTCATGCATCGTCTCTATATTCATAGACACAGGGTACACCTCATTGTAAACTCAATACTAATTTATACGTATTCAAATTATGGCTCCCAGAAATGGTGGAAGAAATATTCATGTCACCTGATCTACATATACAATTTAACCCAGTAATATTCTGGACACAAAAAGAAAAGGTCACACTTATGTTTCTACCAAAGCCTAAATGTAAAGTTAACATGGATTACTAAAAACATCCATGTCCAGGTTGCCTAATGCTCTCAAAAGTCAATCCTATTTGTGACAATATATTCGTTTCTTCCTAAGATAATATATCCAAAATCAACCCTGTTGAAAATGCCTAATTCTATCACACACTTTATACTTTGCCTGATTTCGTAACGTCTCTATTGATATCTGCTTTCCTACATATTTTCCCCAGTTCATCATTGTGATGGTTCATATGTGCTCACATTTACATTCACTCTCTAACCAAAACCCTATTGCTAAAAAACTTTTGTTCCAAATCCTATACTCACTCTCCTTCCTAAACATACCGACTATCTTCCTAATCCTACCGACTATCCCTTTTTGACTGGATGTTCTCTTCTACATTCAATCATCCAAGTAATGTTCAGGTGAGCGTCGGAGGAAGAGACCACCAAGAGACTGTCTCATGGAACAGCAAAGGGTTTATTGGGGGTCCAGCATGCTGGGGCTCAGAGCTCCCTTGAATCGAGCAGAGAGCCGTGAGGACATCTTAAGCAGAGCTTATGTGTTTTCCTTGTAGAGGGCAGGGAGGGAAGTTTATTGATGGGTCAGGGCGAGTGGGCAGTTTGCATGCAACCGGGAGAGGGAGTACATTATATATTTTGGAAGTTGGAGACAGCACATTCTGGGAACAAGATTAGCAAACAGTTCTCAAAATTTCAACAGTGTTTTGTTAAGCATACAGAAAAAGAGGAAGTGACAAGTACCATTTTATTAACCTTTCATTCCCCACGTCTTCTTCTGGCTACTTTTAATCATAAAAGTGATCATTGGAGTGGTGTCACATTCTATGTCTGCTAGTGGGGTATTACCATAAGTTTAACTTGTCTAATTTGAGGTTGGAGAAATGAAAATACATGGTTGAGCAAACAGGGTTTTATAGTTAGCAAGAATGTGAGTATTATTATTGGACTGGCCAAGGTTGATAAACGTATAGTTAACCAGGGGGACTGTGTGAACCAAGACTCAAACCTCTCTTTTTGGGCCTCTCTCTTTCGTTGACACTCTTCAAGGCATCCTTTTATTTTACTCATAAATTTTTTACAACTCCAGTATTGTTGCCATAAAAATAACATTCTTCCCTCAATGCAGCACAAAGGCACCATTCTCTCATGAAGAGGAGGTCCAACCCTCGATTGTTGTATGAAACAACATCAGAGAGAGAGGTTAAAGATTCCCACAAAGCTGTGATGGAGGTTTCTAATATCTTTAAGTTTTGGTCTATTGCTGCTTCTAATTGGGTATTTTGCTTTGTACCATGGACCAAGGCAGTGGTTCCTGTGACCTCCCCTGCAGCAACTCGTATTCCTAAAAGGATGGCTGAAGTGAGGGATATATGTTCCCTGTGGAACCGGGTTGTATGCCCCCCTGTTTGATCTTCAAATGAACCTGCATCATGATAGAGCACTCTGGGTAACCTCTGCTCCATTACACATTTAATCACCACTGTTGACCATTTAATGAAAACATAAAAATGTTTAAGTATATAGAATTATACTCTTGTAGGAACAGTCAAGACAAGGCACCTAAGATAGCACCAAAGCTAGGGAAACAGTCCTATTTGGTTGCAAACGGATTCAGAGGGCATTGCTTCTGTTGTAATCAATTAATCCCATGAACCCCAAGTTTAGGAAGTTTCAGAATTTTGTACCCAACATGTAAGGGAATGTGCTCAGAAGTTCACAGTCAGCAGTAATTCACAAAAAGCAGTTTTTTTATGTTTTTTTCCTCTGTTCTGAGCAAATTAACTTTTCAAGGACACCTGGGAGGGGGAGAGATATTTCATCCCTTTCTTTTTTCCGCTTGCCAGCTGTTACCATGGAGCCAGTTGGTAACTTCTTTATCATAGAAATGTAGCCATCTCTTTGAAGCCCCAGCTCAAAGTCAGAGGCCTTGTTCACATATTTTGTGAAAAACTAGTAAGGGGGTGTCTAGCTTACAAGTACTGATTGTTTTAGCTAGTGGCCAAGTAGAACAGGGCCACATGAAAACAGGAAGTTTGTCTACACTGAACTCTTTTATAGGGACTCTTTTGCTGAACGTCCTAAAGTCAGCCATGGTGAAGACATCTGGAGAAGATCAGTTAAGACTTTTCTGTGGGTGTGGAACAGAGGGGAAAGAGAGAAAAGGCGGGACTTAGAGCAGTTCCGAGGATCTGAGAATGAGTACGGAGAGATGTAAAAGAATAATGGGAAAGGGGTTTGGGATTTTCTAGCAACAAAAACTTGAGCAGTAGAACATGTAGAAAAGAGGGGAAGATGGGAGTGTGTATCCAAAAAGCCTGTGAGGGACTTTAAATTCTTAGTAACCTGTTTTCAGTGATGACAAAGCAACTTTAAAGACCATTTTTATTACATCTTGGATAGGGGTCTTCTCAGCTATTTTGAGCTTTAGGTTAGCTGGTAAAAGGACCTGGTGAAACCCCGTATGGGTGCTGACAGGAGAAGAGAGGAGTGAGTGGGTAGAGTGGTAACTAAGTACCTGCTACCTCAGCAAGGGGGCAATGGTCTGAGAACCGGCGGATGTTTGGGTTGTTGATCTAGTAACGGGATGGGAGAAATCAGGTTGTTGAGGTGGGAGTGACAGCAGAGAGACTAGAGCAGAAGGCTGAGGGTGAGGATCTATTGGAGAAGCATAGTTCAGGATGTGAGCGAAGGACGGAAAAGGCCTCCACATAGGGGAATCTCTTTTCACGCCTTTGAGCCCTTCCCAAAGTTAAAAAGGTTCCACAGAATTTGAGGATCTAGAGACCCCTCTGGATGCCATCGATTTAGGTTATCTTATTGGTAATATGGCCAATGCTGTGTACTGAATTTGATTAGGAGTTTGGGTTCCATCGTGCAGCCCCTGTATGCTCACATCCCCTTGATTACAGAAGAAGTCGGCTTTTCCCACACACAGCCATGGCTGTTTGTGGCTTTGATAGTTCACCGGGCAAACATAGTAATCTAGGCTAGCCGACCTGCATCTGGCTCACGTGTCCCTACATCCATAATGTTTGTTTCCATTACATATGATACGGAAGGGATTTAATGGAATTTTAGTGGGATCCTCTTCTTCAGGGATATCTGAATAGGAAAGACATATAGCCAGCTGACAAATGTCTGGGTGGAGAGATGGCCACCAGGTCCCTAAGGGGGCTGTATGCAAGATTGATTAAACTTCTTGTCCAGTAGGATTTGTGATCAGCCATCGCTGCTGAAAGGGGTGATGAGGGTTAGAAATACTGGTGGTCAAGGGGAGAGTCTATAGCCTTATCCACACGGAGAATGTGCAATTTGAAAGGGTTACCAGTCTTTTCCAGTTTCCAGCCAATTCCAGTTTCCAGTCAATGTCTGGACAGGGCGCAGGCTTGAGATGAGAGGCATGCATCCAGGAAGTGATTCCATCTACCTTTACCACTGTAGGTGTTATAAGTAGCACCTGGAATGGTCCTTTCCAGCGGGGTTCCAGCGATGTCACCTGATGTCGTCTTACGAAGACAAAGTCTCTTACTTGATATCGATGTGGAGTCCCCTCGTCCCCAGTTTGGTAGGCAGTGGCCAGCTGTTTTCACAGGTGTCACTGAATTCTTTCAAGAGCTTTAAGTCTGTCAAGCAAGCTGGTGTGGAAGGGATTGTAAGGTCTTAGAGTTGGTGTTAGGTCCCTTACTGGAGGAGGGGCACCATAGAGAATTTCATAGGGGGTGAGGTTACACTAAAATCAGAGTGAGTATTTTCTTCATTTAACAGTGCATAAGGCAGGAGCATAGTACAATCTTTTATTCCGGTCTCTAAGCTTAATTTTTTTAAGGTCTGTTTAATGGTTTGGTTCATTCTTTCTACCTGTCCTAAACTCTGGGGTCTATAAGCACAATGTAACTTCCAATTAATCCCCAGGGTCCTGGCTAACCCCTGACTTACCTGGGCCATGAACGCCGGTCCATTATCAGACCCTATTAACTTAGGCAGGCTGTATCTTGGAAAAATATCTTCTAGGATATTCTTGACCAAAATTTGCGCTATTTCTTTTCTTTTTTTTTTTTCTTTTTTTTGTGGGGAAGGCTTAAATGCATCCTGAAAATGTATCTACAAAGAATAGGAGATATTTAAGTCCATACCTTGCTGGCTTTATTTCAGTAATGTCCACTTCCCAGTATTGTCCTGGTTTGGTTCCTCGTATGTGCTTTCATACAGGAAGCTTGGAAGGGTAAGCATTTACCAATTGATGAACCCAACAGGCTTTTGTTACCCATTCAGTTATTTTCTTCACTGTGAGTCTGTTAGTGGAAAACTCTGTTCTTGATCCTTCAGGAATGCCTGCAGTTTCTTTGAACCAAGGTGAGTGAGTTGATGTACATTTTCTACTGACATAGTTAGAGCCATGGCTCTTGGAGTTTTTACTGAAAGATATAGAAATTCCACTTAAGGGCCTTCAGGGTTAAAATTTATTTTGGCCCAGAGCTTGGTGAGCAGATCTCCGCCGATCAATGGGGCCAGGCATTCTGGGACTACTAGGAAGGAGTGATGGATTTTTCCTTTTCCCAGGTCCATGGTCCTCTTAGTTGTCCAAGCCCGATATTTACTGCCATTAGCCCCTTGAAATAGAGATTTTTTATTTGATAGAGGGCCCAATGTGGCCTTATGGGCTCAGTATATTGCCCCTGTATCCACTTCAAAGTTTACTGGGGTCCCCTCCACTTCAAAAGTTACTCTGAGCTCGGGGAGGGGATCTGAGCCCCGACTTTCTTAGTCATCCTCCAGAGTCAGAATGGCTGGCTGGCGTGGCTGTCGCTTTCTATGTCAATTTTGGCCCAGTGTCCTTTTTGTTTGAGTAGGCACATTGATCTGAGGCCAAGGGTGGCCTCTGTCGTGGGCCAATGTATACCTTCTTGTCTCCCTGTTTCTTAATTTTTGGCCTATTTGTTGTTGTGACCTGGACCTTAGTCAATGCCTTACTCTGCCTTTTGTTTCTTTTATCCTCCATTTGCTCCCTTCTCTTCCTCAGTTTCTCTCTTATAGTATACCTTCTCAGCTTCTCTGACTAAATCTCTCAAAGTCATATCTTGTAATCAATCTAAGCTTTGTAACTTTGTTTTAATATCCAGGGCAGTTTGCCCAATAAGGCCATCGTGACAGATGCCTTTTGATTCTCTGCCTGACGATAAAAAGGATTATAGCTCCTATATGCCTCCATAATTCTCTCTAGAAACATAGAGGGAGATTCATCAGGCCCCTGATAATCTCTCTTACCTTGGCCAAATTAGTTGGTCACTAGCGGCTGCTCGGAGACCCACTATTAGAGCCCGGCGATAAGTGGACAGATGCTCCCTACCTTCAAAGGTGTTGGGGTCCCAGTTGGGTCGGTTCAAGGGAAAGCCGGCTTTGATTATGTTGGTAAGTTGTGTCGGATGCAAACCTGGTCCAAGGATTTTTTTTTTAGCTTCCTGGAGAATTCCCTTTTTTTCCTCTGTCATGAAAAAAGTCCCTAGCAGTTGTTGGCTGTCATCCGAAGTAGGCTGGTGTGAAAACATCAATGACTCAACCACACCAGAGAGCCGGGTGGGGTCCTCGGTAAAAGGGGGATTGCTATTTTTTAAGTTACATAGGTCTGAAGAGAAGAACGGCCAATACTGGTAGGCTTGAATTTTCCCCCAATGGCCATTGTCAATCATTGGTCCATAGGGTCTAAGGGGAGGCATCCCAAGAGTTCCAGGGTTTTCAATCATTCACCGCCAGCGAGTTCCTTTAGCAGGGCCAGCTTCCTCCATGGGAGGAGGTGCTGTGTGTGCTGCAGGGGAATTACCTGGAGGGCGCTGGGCCGGCTTAGCTTCCTTCAATGGAGGAGAGGCTCAGTCAGCAGCAGGGGTATCACTTAGAGGGTGTTGGGGGTTAGAGGATGAGGGCAGGGGATAAGGAGGGGGAGGAGAGTCCAGTAGACTCAAATCTGGTGACACAGGGAAAACAGAGTGTGGAGGAGAAGGAGGAGCAGAGTGTTTGTGAGTTCCTGGGGGAAGGAGTCATTGCGGGGGCAGGGGCAAGGAAAGGCTTGACCCATTGAGGAGGAAATTTGCAGAGGTCCTGCTGAATTAAAATATATGGCTGTTGATCCAGATGACTATCTGGCCACAGCTGAAAGACAATATCTCTGAATTATAAATTAGTGGGAAGTAGAAAGATCCTTCTAGGGGCCATCCGACTCCAAAGGTGGGCCATTCTGAGGCACAGAGAGTCTACCACATCCGGGGCTTTACTGAAATAAAGAGATTCTGAGCCCTTAAACGGACTTTGGTATAGTGATCAAGGGTCAGGGACAGAGGCATTGAAGTGCTCTGTTCCATAATGAGAGATACACAAACAGTGAAAGCAAGACACATGACACAGGCAAGACAAGACAATAAAGACAGGCAATGGACGTTCAACACTGAGACCATGACTGAGTAGCCGGCAAAATCCGATGGACTGGCAATACTGAATCCGAAACAAAATATCACTGAGTCAAGGAGACTATTGTTCCTCAATTTCCCGAGTCCTCTCAGGCGTCCTCCAGGGACGTGGCCTGTGGTTCTGTAACACGACTGTCAGCCACCATCAGAGAGAGCTCACACTCTTCATTGACAGCCATTTTGCCAAACCCGAACATGAAACCTGAAACCAGAAAGAGGCGCCTTACTTATCTGAGGGGGGTCCATTGGGGTCTCTCGTCCACCGCTGCTTGATCTCTGTGGAACCTCCATATGTAAAGGTCGGGCTAGTGTCAGAGGAAGGGACAACCAAGAGACTTTAACATGCAACAGCAAAGGATTTACTGGGGGTCCAGCATGCTGGGGCTCAGAGTTCACTTGAATAGAGCAGAGAGTCCTGAGAACAGCTTCAGCAGAGCTTATATACTTTTCTTGGAGAGGGCAGGGAGGGAAGTTTATTGATGGGTAAGGGTCAGTGGGCAGTTAGCGCTTAACCGGGTGAGGGAGTACAATCTGCAGTTTGGCAGATGGGGACAGCAAATTCTGGGAACAAGATTAGCAAACAATTCTCAAGATTTCAACAGTGTTTTATTAAGCATACAGAAACACAGGAAGTGACAAGTACCTATTTTATTAAACTTTCACTACCAACTATCCCTTTTTGACTGGATGTTCGCTTCTACATTCAATCATCCAAGGTACAAGGTCCTATGTCATTGTATATGGATTTATCTGAGACAACTTTGCAGAAAGTAATTCAAAGCTAAGTAGTCCCAATCAAGGGACCAATGCCCTTCTGGGCTTCAAATCTTACTTAGATTTCTGTTTTCATACATATATTTTACCTATGTATTCTACATATATTCAAATATATATATATATATATATATATATATATATATATATATATATATATATATATATATATCATAGTATATATATTTCATCCAGAGTTTCACAAATTTATAAGATTTTTTTTTCATGTTTAATCAATTCCTTCTTCAGAACACATTTATTCCTCCAGGTCTCTTGACTGGTCTTTTCATGAGACTTCTTGCCAAACACATTATTTTTGATTTCCACAATCACTTTTGAAGCAAAACTCACACACTCTTCATGATAAACCATAACACTCATATTACCATTAGAATGTAACAGGATGGAATGAATGATTGTATAGCAATATAAGATTTTCTGTATATTTTCAGATATCAATTCAAAAAATTATTTAAAGTTGGAACCAGTTATATTATTTATTCTCAGGATAGTCTATTCATGCATTATCTCTATATCCAAAGACTCCAGGTACACCTAATTTTACACCCAACACTTATTTATACGTCTTCAAAATATTGCTCACAGAATTGGTGGAAGAAATACTCATGTCACCTGATGTCCATATACATTTTATCACAGTAATATTCTCGACAAAAAAGCAAAGGTCACACTTTGATTGTACGAAAGCCTAAATGGAAAGTGAGCATGGATTACTAAAAACATCTATGTGCAGGTTGCCTAATGCTCTCAAATGTCAATCCTATTGTTGAGTACATATTTGTTTCTTCCTTAGATTATATATTCAACAACAACCCTGTTAAAAATGCCTAATCCTATCACTGACTTTATACTTTGCCTGATTTCATAATGTCTGTATTCATATCTGCTTTCCTATATATTTTCCCCAGTTCATCATTGTGACTGATTTTCACATATACTAACTTTTACATTCACTCTCTATCTGAAACCCAATTGCTGAAGAACTTTTGCTGCCAATCCTATACTCACCCTTCTTCCTAAACCTACCAACTATCTTTCTAATAATACCAACTATCCCTGTTTGACTGGATGTTCTCTTCAACATTCAATCATCCAAGGTACAAGGTCCTATGCCATGGTATATCGATTTATCTGACACATCTGTGCAGAACAAAATTCAAAGCTAAGTATCCCAATCAAGAGCCTAATGCTCTTCTGGGCTTCATATCTTACCTAGATTTCTGTTTTCATACTTATATTTCACTTGTATATTCTTGTAAATATCACAGGTACCCAATACCATTATTCATCAATCAGAATGATTCCTAAGCCAAATCGAACCTGTTATTAAGCCTTACCATACACTTTTCCCTCAATCTAACTATACAGAAGAGCAGGGACAGAGTTTGTCTTACAATACAGAAATAGAGGGGATCTTCCACCGGCAGAGAACCTCAAGGTCCATGCAGAAATGATCCCTGGAGAAGATGTATGCAGCTATTTAGGACCTGAGAGAGCAAAAGTCATCTTCCATGGCAAACAACCTGCTCAGAATGAAGGGATTTGTCTGAATCAGCCACTTTCTTCTTTATGTAGAGAAGACGGACCAAACGAGGCTTGTATGGTGAGCTGTTCCCAGGTGCCTATGGTTGATATACCATTTTAACTTGTGAAACTGTCACAGGAAGTAGAGGCAGCCTCCATCACATGAGACCCTTCGAAGCTACTGTTAAAACAAAGTGGTTGCCAAGGTAGTGTCATAATTCAGTTCCTGAAGGAAGTGAACTAACTAATTTATTGGTGATGGAGCTCTCTGAACTTGGGATCCAAGAAGCCTGGCATCCAGAGACAGTCCCAGTCACAGTCCCAGTGGGCTAACTTATTTGGATTTACCAAGAACAGAGTAAGGCTTTTTTGGTACCTACTGATATGATGATGGCCAAATGCCAGGAAAGCTCTGAAGAGGGGTCTTTCATGAAAAAGCAGGTAGTGGCTCACCCCTGGCTCCTGACAACTTCACAGTGTTGGCCAAGGAGACCAGATCTGAGACAGGACAGGCCATTTTGGGGGAACAAATAATGGCCAACCAGTCAGAGGACACTCCGGATATTCACATACCTTCTTGGGTAAAGAAGTTGCCTTTGTGGGTGTGGGTGTGTGTTTGTGGCTTTGTCACATGTTCTGAGAATTGATAGGAAAAGCAGTTTGTTTGGTTTGAAGTGGACTATTTCTAGTAAGTCATTTGACAAGGCGAGTGTTTCTAGGTCTGTGTATCCCACTGTGTCCGTGGTTGTCGACATTAGAAAAGAGAATGTATCAATGGATGTGTCCTGTCTAGTAGAAAGCTTCCCAGCATTCATTCTGCCCAATTTGTGAATGGACTGCGGTTTGACTTTTCGATTGGCAACACCTCCTATCTCCTTAAGTTTCTGTTTTCTTCCTGAATTGTGGGCACTGTCCAGAATGGGCAAATGGTTTTGTGTTCAAGATATGTACCACCACCAAACTCTGTGACATGGCCATGTACTGGATAGCTGAAGGAAATGGCGAGCATCTCAGAAAACTCAGATACCAGCGTGACCAGAAGAGTCTCAGTGGGAAACCCTGCTTTAAGCCTTTTGCTTACCTATTGTTCTGTTGCCCTGAATGTCAGGAAGGTCTTTGCCTCAGGCCACACCTTGGTGAAGGCTGAAGCAAACAGTTTTCAAATTGTAATGAATGCGCATCACCTGTGGCTCTTTGCTTAATTGCTTTGAAATGGGATGGGTCTGAATAAGCCTCTTTGCCCTCTGTGATGCTGTGGTTAGATTTTCAGCACCTGAGGGATCTAAAGAAAAATCTCTTCTGTATCCAAAACCAAAATAGCCAAAAGAACAGTCATTGTGGATGAAGTCTCTCGCCTTCCTCTAAGGATCCTGACCTTTATCAATTGTGAATCGGGATCTTTTGTTCAAATGAGTTCTTCAAAGCCCTGCAGAGGCTAGCCCAGAGATGCGTGGGTTTTCTCATAACTCCAATTCACATAAAGAATCTAAACCCCAGAGCCAGTAGGCCTCAAATTGGAGAATTGGAACAGTATTAACAGCAGTCCTATTTGATCACTCATGGTTAACAGGAAGGGTGTCCAGGACACCCTGACTTTAGGCAAATGAGGGGCAAGGAAGTTTATTTTGGACACTGTCTTGCACAGCGCCCCTCATGAAAACCCCCAGCCAATGGATATTATGTGTGTCTATTGGAAGAAGATAAGGGCCATGTAGGAGTGTTTTGGTTTTAATTGTGGTCATTTGTTTGGCGTTTGGAAGAGATGACTGCGTCCACCTAGGATTGAACTCAGGTGTGATTCCCCTTAGAGACTGTGTTCTGTAACTGACCTCAGAGAAGTATTGCCATGTATTGTGTTTGGATTTTAGGAGTCCACCCATGAGAGTCGTCCTTGGAAACTGAGATCTACGCCCAGGGGGGCTTTCCACAGAGCACTGGGAATCTCATCCAAGATATGCCATGATTTTATTCTGAAAGATTGGCAGCCGTAGTTGAGAGTAAAAACACACATGGACCTCACATTGTAGACCACAATGTGACCTTTTGCCTACTCTTTGGGAAGCCTTGTCTCTGAGAGTTCTCCAGAGCTTTCATTGAAATGAGCTTCCTCATCATTTAATGGTTCCTGAATGAATTGAAACCCACAGTGCCTTCAACTTTATTTATGAAATTTCAAAAACTTCATTTTTGAAATTTCCATGACCAGGTGGCACTGGAGAACCTTAGGATGTCCTGTTGCTGATCATGAGGGTACCAGACAGTGCCTTGATTGACTGTGTTTCATGAAAATGGTGTAGAACTGAGATGTCAGTAAGTTGGAGCTTTCTGAGTAGTAGGCCTAGAGCAGTGGTGTGCAGGTGTGTGATAAAACATCTGTGGTGGGGTCATGTGCATCTTACACTGGCTCCAAATGGCTTGTGAATGACATGGTGCAGCCAGCACACCCTTGTATATAAAGGCATATTGTTACATAGAGAGTTTTCAGGGCAATGTTCACAATCTGTTTGCTATGATCAAGGGGGCAAGCAATGTTGGATAGAAGCCTGGTTGTTGCATTCTCCTGCAGACCCTGACCCCCCACATATTACAGGACACCCTCCAGGACTGTGTCTCAGTTGAACTCCTTATATGCCTTGAAGCAAATACAAAACACCCAGTGCAGGACCAAGAAATAACACGAACACTGGAGGATGACCAAATGGCTTTCAAGTCCACATGGGGAGACACTTAGCCCTAAGTGGTCACAGTTTAGCTACAAAGAGAAAATTCAACACTGCTGCCTCATGTTCATTGAAAAATAGGAAACCATGTCCTCCAGGTCACATAGATGCAGACTCAGCTTTGATGTTCTCACTAAAAAGGAAGCTAAAGCTCCTAACAACAATGTATATTTCAAGTGCCCAACCTCATTGTCAGTATCTCCAGAAGTCTTTAGGCCAGTAGAGTTCCATGTTTGTGGAGTTTTACCCTGTCCCTAAGTTTTGGAAGCTCCTCTAAAGCCTCAAAAGTTTTAAACTTCTGAGAATTTTCCATTCCATATATGTATTTACAGATTTTCTGACTCTTCTCCTCTAATTTTGTCTTTCTTTGGGCGAAGGTTATGTCAAGCCATTTTCTGAATTAGAGTGGGAAGTTATTTGTGTAACACATATTGCATACACATTGGATTCATTTTCCAATTTTCCATTTGAAATACTGAATCCCTGACACTAACTTATACCCTACTACACTCTGACTACTAATTCTAATATGATGCAGAAAAGTAACCAAATCAGAATTGAAATACAAGCAGTTCAGAAGAGGCATGGTGTATTCTTGAACTTGCCTTTTGCATGATAAAGGTTAGGTGTTATAAATCCAGTCTATTTTTAATTGAATTAGATATCCATGTGTTTTTAAAGTTAACAAATATGTGAATTCCTGTCTCCCTTTGTGTGTAGCCTATTCAGCACATGTATTTTTATATGCACATATCGAATCCCAGCTGGTATCACACCTACATTCTTGTGAGGTGGCTGACTTGGCAGATACAAATTTTGAGAAGGGATCACTCCTCGTAAACGCTGTTGGAACTGAAATTCAAACTATGGGAGAGCCTCCTAGTAGAACAACATTATACATAAATCCCTGTAAAGTAAATTGAATATGTTTGGATCTGTGAATGATGTGTATTTCATGGTGAATTTCGATTGGCATATATGTTGCTACATTTTAATATCTGTGTGTGTGTGTGTGTGTGTGTGTGTATACACACACACTCTACAGATTTTTCAAAATATGAAATATATATGTCTTATTTGCACTCCCTAAATTCATTCATGTTCAAGTATGTGGATTTATAATCAACTTTTCACCAGATTATTGTCAGAAATATTCATCCACCTGAAATACATATTTGTTTCCTAGTACTGAAAACTACCTTCAGTGAATGGTGCATACAACTCCTGTTCATAGCTGCAGCCTAAGGGGCCCAGCAAACTTCCAGCTGCCTGCAAACTTTCAGCTGCCGGCTGATGATTGGCTCACAGTGGCCCCAGCAACATCTAGCTGATTGGCTCCTCTGCGGTGATGCTCATTGGAGATGCTCATTGAGCTGTTTCCCCACCCTTTCAGACTGCCAGCTGATATTTGGCTCACAGCGGCCCCAGCAACATCTAGCTGATTGGCTCCTCTGCGGTGATGCTCATTGGGCTGCTTCCCTGCCTTTTCAGATCACAGAGCTGCTCATTGGGGGGCTTTTTTGACTCCACACGTGACCCAGCCAATCGGTCTCAAGAGCAGGAGGATTGTGGGAAGAGGAGAGAGGCTTGTGTGGGAGGGAAAGGCTTGTGGGAAGCCGGTGGTGACAGTTGGGGCTCTGAGGGTTTTTCCTGAGAGGCTCTTTTGCTTGGCGTGTGTGGTTCTAAAAATAAAGTTGCTTTCTTTTGAAAAGTGGCTCCTGATTGTGCCCAGCCAGACTGCAGCATTTGGTGGCTCGCATGGGGAGCGACTGAGGGTAACTGATAAGGTAAACTGCTTGCCCCTGAGGGCAGGACAAGAGGATGGGTAGCCATTTTAAGATTCCTCTTTTGTTTTGCTTCACATTTGCTTTAAATTGCCTGTCCCTGGAGACGAGTGAGACGGAAGAAAAACCGCTCACATCTGAGGAAAAACTATTTGTGTCTGAGGAACAGATAGAGAGAAAGGATATAATGATATTTTGTTTTTCCATTTTTATTTCATTCTATCTCTGTTTTGTTTGGTGTTATCTTGTTGGGTTGTATTATAGTAGAAATATGGCATCAGAAATTAGAAAAAAAAAACAAACTGAAAAAGTGTTAAGTAAATTGTTAGAGGAAGGAGGCATCCCAGTAAAATTAAGAGCAGTCAGGGCATACGTTGATACAATACAAAAATGTAGCCCATGGCTTTTTAAGGAGGAGTTGTTAAATATATCACAATGGAACCATCATGGTGAAGATTTAAAAAGAATAGAAAAGAAAAGCCCAGGGACTCTGCCAGTTGGCACATTGCCATTGTGGACTTCCGTATCTTGTTTGTTTAGTCAAAAGCCTTCAGTTCAGACAATGGTAGAGGAAGGAGAAGACATATTGATTCAAGTAAAAGAGAAGGTCTCTCAAGTTAGTCAGACAGAGGAAAAAATTCAAGTAAAAGAGAAGGTCTCTCGAACCAGTCAGACAGAGGAAAAAAATCATGTAAAAGAGAAGGCCTCTCAAGCTAGTCAGACAGAGAAAGAAAGTGTAAAACAGTAAAAGCCATCAGGGGGAAATTTACAACAGGAGACTACTACTAACACCTTTCTATCACCAGAGGGTGTAAGTGTCCAACCAACAGAACCACCTCTACAGGAGACTGCTACTAATACTTTTCTATCACCAGAGGACGTAAGTGTCCAACTAACAAGGCCACCTCCATATGCTGGGAAGCCCCCAACCCCCACAGTTGATAGTTGGGATCCTGAGACAAGATCTCAAATATTAACATGCCCTATATTTGAGGTAGGAGGGCAGCGAGTTTACCATGCTTTAAATTTCAAAACAGTGAAGCAGATAAAAGAGGCTGTAACAACCTATGGTCCTCAAGCACCCTTCACTGTAAGCATGGTCGAAACCATTAACAACTTGAACATGAAGCCAGCGGATTGCGCTAATATGTGTAAAGTTGTGCTAAATGGAGGACAATACCTGTTATGGAAGGTTGACAATGAGG
This sequence comes from Callospermophilus lateralis, assembly GCF_048772815.1. Lineage (NCBI taxonomy): Eukaryota > Metazoa > Chordata > Mammalia > Rodentia > Sciuridae > Callospermophilus > Callospermophilus lateralis. The sequence continues at coordinate 84,677 of NW_027514391.1, read as the reverse complement.
AATTTTGCAAGGAGACGGCTATGCGAAATGCAGCAGCTGGTTATCCTCAGAGAAATCTAGATATGTTGTTAGGAAAGGGACCTTATGAGGATCAGCAGCAACAAATTGCATATGATTCTGGTGTATGTGCATAAATTGCTGTAGATGCAATTAAGTCATGGAAGACTTTACAAGGACTTGGAGGTTTACAAGGTCAATTATCTAAAGTAATACAAGGAGCTAATTAACTTTATGCTGAATTTGTCGATAGGCTTATTCAAACAGGTACCAGAGGTTCTGGGAAAACAGAACAAGCAATGCTATTACTAAAAAAACTGGCTTATGAGCAAGCGAATAGTTGGTGCAGAGATATAATTAGACCATGGAAACATGAAGATTTAAACACATATATTAAATTATGTAGAGACATTAATGAACAAGAGCAAGTCGTGGCAACTGCAGTAAAACAGGCTTTAGATGCCAGAGACATTAATGAAGAAGGGCAAATTGTGGCAGCTGCACTAAAACAGGCATTAGATGCCAGGCCAAGAACATGCTACAATTGTGAACAAACAGGACATTTTAAAAGGAATTGCCCATAGGAGGAGGGTTTAACAAAATTACTTATAGATATTAAAGGTTTTTTTTTTTCAATTCCAATTCATCCTGAGGATAGTCCACGTTTTGCATTTACTATCCCTGCACTGAATCATGAAGGTTCTGATCAGAGATATGAATGGAAAGTACTGCCTCAAGGGATGGCTAACAGCCCAACAATGTGTCAAATTTATTTTAACAAAGTAATCAAGCCACTTAGAAATCAAAATCCTGAACTACAAATATTTCACTATATGGATGATGTATTATTAGCACACAAAGCTAAAAACACATTGCTAGAATGTTATGCCACACTTACAAACTTATTAAAAAATAATCTAGATATAGCAATAGATAAAGTACAATTAAATTTTCCAATTAATTATTTAGGTGTTCTATTATCCTCAACCATGTACCGCCACCAAAAATTCAAATACAAGTAGATCAACTCAAATCACATAACGACTTTCAAAAGTTGTTAGGAGACATAAATTGGATAAGGCCTTATCTAGGTATACCAACAGGAGAGTTGGGATATTTATTTGATATCCTAAAAGGTCCATCATATCCCAATTCACGGTACATGTTAACGCCTGAAGCAAGAAAGGCATTAAAAATCATTGAAACATATATGGAAAATATGCAATTGGATAGAATTGATATAAGTTTGCCTTTATTATTTATTGTCTACCATCAAAAAATATTCCTACAGGAGTATTTTTGCAAGAAGGTCCATTATTATAGATACATTTATCTTATTCTCCTAACACTATTCTTACTAGGTACCCTGAGGCTATAGGACAATTAATACCCAAAGGAATAAAAGCAGCAAAGTGAGTGCTTGGGATTGCTCCCAATAAAATTATTACTCCACATACTCTGAATCAAATTTATGAGTTAGTTAATGAGTTAAATACTTGGGCAATAATCATGTGCAAATCTAATGTTTCATTTCATAATCACTTACCATCTAATCCTTTATTGTCTTTTTGGTCATCGCATCCTGTAATTTTTCCAAAATTGACAAGAAAAACACCTATCATGAATGCTCCAAATATATTTACTGATGGATCAAATAATGGTACAGCAGCAATAGTTACACCTGATCAAACTTTTACATTTCTAGTAACCAAACAATCAGCTCAAAATGTAGAGCTTAATGCAGTATTACAAGCTTTTGTGATGTTTAAAGATTCTGTATTTAATTTATTTTTGATAGTCAGCATATAGTTAATGCTATAGTATGCCTTGAAGATGCTGGTAGGATTTCCCATTCCTCTACTGTTTTCTCCTTGCTTTCCACTATACAAAGTATAATCTGGGACAGAAAAGATCCATTCTTTATAGGACATATCAGGGCACATACAGGATTGCCTGGAGCCATCAGTTTGGGCAATGATTTAGCAAATAAAAGTACACATAACATACATATTTTCTCTACACTAGAAGAAGCTATAAATTTTCGTAAAAAGTTCCATGTCAAAGCTAATACCTTACAAAAGCCTTCTAAAATAACTAAGGAAAAAGCTAGACAAATAATAAAACAATGTCAAAATTGTGTGACCTTTTTACCACAAGTTAATCTTGGAGTCAATCCTAGAGGATTGATACCTAATCATATTTGGCCGATGGACATCACACACTTGCCAGGATTTGGAAAATTAAAATATTTGTATGTTACAGTTGATACTTCTTCTGGATTTTTGATGGGCACCCTTCATGCCGGAGAAAAAACTAAAGATATTATCACTCATTGCTTACAAAATTTTGCCACTGTGGGCGTTCCCAAACAGTTAAAAACAGATAATGCCCCTGGTTATACTTCTACCTCTTTTAAACAATTTTGGTCATCATTTGGCATTACTCATATAACATTAATCCCATACAATCCACAGGGACAAGGCATAGTTGAAAAAGCTCATCAAACTATTAAAAAGTACTTATTAAAGCAAAAAAGACACAATTGGGAAAGGGTATATATTCCCCAAAGACAAACTTAAAATAACCCTTTTTATTCTAAACTTTTAAAAATTGGATTCATCAGGACTTAGTGCTGGGGAAAGGCATATGTGTCCAAAAAATGTGCATAAGCCCAAGGTTCTTTGGAAAGATATTCTAACAGGACAATGGAAAGGTCCTGACCCAGTAATTGTCTGGAGTCGGGGGTCTGTTTGTCTGTTTCCACAGGAAAAACAGTAGCCGATTTGGATTCCAGAGAGATTAACCAAGGTCCTGACCCAATGATTGTCTGGAGCCAGGGGCCTGTTTGTGTGTTTCCACAGAGAGAACAACAGCCGATTTGGATTCCAGAGAGATTAACTGAAGCGATTTCTACAGAACAAAAAGAAGATGATTTGACTCAAGTCCATATCAGCTGATATCCAAAATTCCAGTTTGGCTACCCTTACATCTAAGATAGAACCAGGATGCTTTTTTCAATATCTATTTTATTATTGCCTTTTCCCACATTTTATTTTGTTTTTTTGAGCTCATACATACCTAGTTTAATGTTTTGGTGATCAGTTCTATTTTTTGACAATAGAGTTTTTAAACATTGCAATGGAGATTTCACATGTAAAAAGTTATAAGGCCTTTACTATTAGGTTATGTGTTGTATGTATTATATTATGTGTGCACACTTGTGTTTTGTGTTATATGTTTGAATGTTCATATGTCCATATATCATATATGATGAGGGCTCATGAAAAAATGGATCCAAATATTTTTTTATTCACATTATTTAAATGGTTTAATTTAAATTGGGTAAACAGCTGTTGAGGATTGTTTTAAAATGTGAACAAAAAAGGAGGTTAACAGATCTGTTTGTTTTCTTTCACATTTCCTTTTCATTATATTTAATAATTCTCTCCAAGACAATGTAAATTGTTAAGAAAATTGTTTTCTTTCAGTGTTTTCTGGAATGTTACATAATTTTTTCTTTAGCCATTATTGCCAGAATTTCTATCTTCGTCACAGTGCTGGTGAAATCAAAGATAAAACCAATCTACAGCTTCTGCAATAGCCATCACTGAACTGCTTGCAGAACTTGCCTGGACACATTGTGAACTCACATGTATGCATTGTAAACTATCTGTTTGTGCAGCAACTTGTGGTAGTGTTGGGTTATATTTGCTGATGATGTCATTGGTGGTACAATTTTTTCAAAAGGAGCCGTCAATTGGCTTGGTGTATCTTCCTCCCTTCTGAGATTCCAAAAGTAAGGGACAGGGTAAACACTCCACAACCATGGAGCTCTGCTGGCCTAAAGACTTCTTGAGAATCTGCCTCTGACGTTGGGCACTTGAAATATATGTTGTTGTTGGGAATTTTAGCTTTCTTTGTAGTGAGACCATCAAATCTGGGTCTGCATCTATGTGACTTGGAGGTCATGGTTTCTTATTTTCCAATGAACATGAGGCAGCAATGTTGAATTCTCTCTTTTAGGGTAAACTGTGGCCACGGGGGGCGAAGTGTATCCACATGTGGACTGTGAAGCCATTTGGGCATCCTTCACTTTTTGTGGTGTTTCTTGCTGCTGAAATGGAATTTTTGTATTTGCTTCACGAAATACAAAGAATTCAACTGTTACCCAGTGCGTGAGGGAGATCTGTCACCTGTGGTAGGTCAGGGTCTGCAGAAGAATGCATCAACCAGGCTTATATTCCACATAGCTTGCCCCCATGACCATGGCAACCCGATTCTAAACATTGCCCTGAAACCTCTCCATATAACAAGATGCCTTTACATAGAAGGGACTGCTGGCTGCACCATGTCTGTCACAAGGCATTTGGAAGCCAATGGGAGATCCACATGGCCCCACCACAGATGTTTTATCACACACCTGCCCACCACTGCTCTATGCCCACTCCTCAGCAGGCTTCAACTTCTTGGCATCTCTGTTCGGCACCATCTTCATAAAAACCAGTCAATCAAGGCACTGACTGGTATACTCATGATCATCCTCAGGATATCCAAAGATTCTCCAGTGCCACCTGGTCATGGGAATTTTAAAAATTTCATGGTATTTATCTAGCCACTTTTCAAGGAGGAAGTTGGAGGCACTGTGGGTTTCAATTTATTCTGGAACCATTAAATGGTGAGGAAGCTCATTTCAATGAAATCTCTGGAGAACCCTCACAGGAAGGTTCCCAAACAGTGGCCAAAATGTCACATGAATCCAGGCCTATTGAGGTCTACAATGTGATGTCCATGTGTGTTTTGACTCTCAATTATGGCTGCCGAGTTTTTCAGAATAAAATCATGTGATATCCTGGCTGAGATTCCAAGTGCTCTGGGAAAAGCCTCCCTGGGCCAAGATCTCAGTTTCCAAGGGTGACTCTCATGCGTGGCCTCATAAAATCCCAACACAATTTATGCCAGTACTTCTCTGAGGTCTGTTCCAGAACTCATTCTCTAAGGGGAATCACACCAGAGTTCAAGTCCAGGTGGACCCAGGCATCTGTTCCAACTGCCACACAAATGACCACAATTAAAACCAAAACACTCCCACATGGCCCTCATCTTCGTTCATACAGACACTCATCATAACCTCTGGCTGGAGTTTTCCATGAGGGGTGCAGCACAAGACAGTGTCCAAAATAACCTCCCTTGCCCCTCATTTGCATAAAGACATGTTGGCCTGGACACCCATCTTGGGAACCAGGAATGATCAAATAGGCCTGCTGTTAATACTGCTCTGCTTCTCCAATATGAGGCCTACTGACTGTCAGGTATAGATTCTTTTTTTTTTTTTTTTTTTTTAGAAAGAGTGAGAGAGTGAAAAGACGGGGAGAGAGAGAGAATTTTAATACTTTTCTTTTTTAGTATTTGGCGAACACAACATCTTTGTCTGTATGTGGTGCTGAGGATCGAACCCGGGCCGCACGCATGCCAGGCGAACACGCTAGGGCGTGAGCCACATCCCCAGCACCAGGTATAGATTCTTCATGTGATTTGGATTCAGTTGAAACCCAAGCACCTATGGGCTAGTTTCTGCAGGGCTTTGAAGATCTTATTTGAACCAAAGGTTCGTATTCTTACTTGATGGAGGTCAGGAACCTTACAGAGAAAGGCGAGAGAATTCTTCCACAATGAATGCTCTTTTAGCCAATGTAGTTTATGATGCACACATGGGATCTTTCTTTAGATGCATCAGGTGCTGAGAATCTAAGCCACAGCCTCACAGAGGACCTATAGCCTGATTCAGACACATTCCTTTCCAAAGCAATTAAGCAAAGAGCCACATGTGATGCCCATTCATTTGCATTTGAAAACTGTTTTCTTTATGCTTCCCAATGGGTGGCCTGAGGCAAAGATCATCCTGACATTCAGGGCAACAGAAAAATAGGTAAGCAAAAGGCCCAAAGCAGTGTTTCTCCACTGAGACTTTTCCTGATCACAGATATCTGAGTTTTCTGGGACGCTCGCCATTCCCTTCAGCTATCAAGTACATGGCCATGTCACTGAGTTTAGAGGTGGTACATATCTTGGAAACAATATCATGAGCCTATTCTGGAGAGTGGCCAGGATTCAGAAAAAAAACCAGAAACTTAGTAAGATATCAGGGGTTGCTCATTGATAAGGCAAGCCGCAGTCCATTCATAAATTGGGAAGTATGAATGCTGGGAAGCTTTCTACTACACAGGACACATCAATTGAAGCTTTCTGTTTTCTAAAGTCTACAACCACGTACACGGTGGGATACACAGACCTAGAAACACTCGCCGTGTCAAACGACTTACTAGAATCAGTTCACTCCAAAGTAAACAAACCGCCTTTCTTACCTATTCTCAGAACATTAGACAAAACCACAAACCCACACCCACACCCACAAAGGCACCTCCTTCCCCCAAGTAGGTCTGTGACTATCCGGAGTGTCCTCTGACTTTTGGGCCATACTATGTTCCCCCAAAATGGCCTGTCCTGTCTCAGATCTGGTCTCCTTGGCCAACTCTGTGAAGTTGTCAGGAGCCAGCGGTGAGCCACTACCTGCTTTCCCAGGAATAGCCCCGCTTCAGAGCTTTCTTGCATTTGGCCTTCCTCACATCTGTAGGTACCAAGAAAGACTGACTCATACAGGAACATGAATGAATTAAGGGAATGTATAATAAGACACACTTATTTCATATTTTGGAAAATCTGGAGAGTATATATATATATATATATAGACACACACACACACACACACACACACACACACATTAATATTTAGCAATATATATGCCAATTGAAATTCATCACGAAATATAATACATCCACATGTCCAAAAATATTCATTTTACTGAACATGGATTTATGTATAATGTTTTTCACTAGGAAGCTCACCCATAGGTTGAATTTTCAGTTCCATCAGTATTTAGGGGAAGTAATCTCTTCTCACAATTTTTATATCCAAAGTCAGTGAGCTCACAAGAATATACGTGTGTTACCAGGTAGGATACTATATATGCTTAAAAAAATACATGTACTCAATAGGCTACAGAAAAAGAGAGACAGGAATTTACATATATGTTAACTTTAAAAGCTCAGGGAAAAATACTACAATGAAAACTTGACTAGATTTATAACACATACTCTTGATAAAGCAGAAGGCAAATCCAAGCATACACCATGCTTCCTATGAAAGGCCTGTATTTCTATTTAGTTAGGTTTCTTTTTCTCCATTATATTAAGATTAGTAGTCAGAGTCTAGTAGGGTATGGGTTAGTGTCAGGGATTCAGTATTTCAAATGGAAAATAGGAAAATGAATCTAATGTGTATGCAAATATGTGCTACACAAAAATCTTCCCACTCTCATCCAGAACGAAGCCTTGACATAACCATTGCTCCAAGTAAGACACAATTAGTTGAGAGGAGTTAGAAAATATGTGAATACATATGTGGAATGGAAAATGCTCAGGAGTTCACAACACTGGAGGTGGTAGAACAGTTTCCAAAAGTAAGGGAGAGAGTAAATACTCCACAAACATGGAGCTGTGCTGGCCTAAAGACTTCTTGAGAAACTTCCTCTGAGGTTGGGCACATGAAATATATGTAATTGTTAGGAGAATTAGCTTCATTTGTAGTGACCCCATCAAATCTGGGTCTGCATTTATGTGACCTGGATGACATGGTTACTTATTTTCTAATGAACATGAGACAGCAGTTATGAATTCTCTCTTTGTCGGTAAACTGTGGCCACTGGGAGCTAAGTGTCTCCCCGTGTTGTCTGTGAAGTCAGTTGGTCATCCTCCAGTTTTAGTGGTGTTTCTTACTGCTGCACTGGGAGTTTGACATTGGCTTCACGAAATACAAGGAGTTGAACTGGGACAAAATGCTGGAGGGAGTTCTGTCACGTGTGGTTTGTCAAGGTCTCCAAGAGAATGTACAAACCATGCTTCTATTCCAAATAGTTTTCCCCTTGACTATAGCAACCTGATTCTGAACATTGCCCTGAAACCTCTCCATATAACAAGATGCCTTTACATATAAGGATCTGCTGCCTGCACCATGCAAGTCACATGTCTTTGGAAGCCAATGGCAGATCCAGGTGGTCCTACCAAAAATATTTATTCACACACCTACAGTCCACTGCTCTACACTCACTACTCAGCAGGCTCCAACTTATTGGCATCTCTGTTCTACACCATTATCACGAAACCCAGTCAATCAAGGCCCTGTCTGGTACACTCATGATCAGCAACCGGACATCCACAGGTTCTCCAGTGCCACCTGGTCATGGGAATTTCAAAAGTTTCATGGTATTTATATCACCATTTTTCAAAGATGAAGTTTGAGGCATTGTGGGTTTCAATTCATTCAGGAACCATTAAATGGTGAGGAAGCTCATTTAAATGAAAGCTCTGGAGAACTCTCACAGGCAAGCCTTTCCAAAGAGTGGCCAAAAGGTCACATGAATCCAGGACCATTGAGGTCTAAAATGTGAGGTCCATGAGTGTTTGGAATCTCAACTATGGCTGCAAAGTCTTTAAGAATAAAATATTGGGATATCGTGGCTTAGATTTCCCAAGCTCTGTGGAAAGCCATCCTGGGAATAGATCTCATTTTCCAAGGGCGATTCTCATGCATGGCCTCCTAAAATTGCAACACTATTTATTGCAATACTTCTCTGAGGTCAGTTCTAAAACTCAGTCTCTAAGGGGAATCATACCAGAGTTCAAGCCCAGGTGGACAAAGTCATCTCTTCCAACCACCACACAAATGACCACAGTTAAAACCAAAACACTCCCATATGGCCCTCATCTTCTTTTATATAGACACTCATCATAACCACTGGCTGGAGGTTTCCATGAGGTGCGCAGACCAAGACAGTGTCCAAAATATGTTCCCTTTCCTCTCATTTGCCTAAAGTCAGGGTGGCCTGGACACTTGCTGTGAACCTGGAGTAATCAAATACTCCTGTCATTAATTCAGGTCCACTTCTCCAATTTGAGGCCAACTGACCGTGGGGTTTAGAATCTTTATTTGAATTGGAGTCATGGAAAACCCAAGCACCTATAGCCTAGCCTCTGTAAGTTGGAAAAATTCATTTCACTCAAAGAATCCCTATTCTCACTTGATGGAGGTCAGGAACCTTACAGAGGAAGGCGACAGACTTCATCCCAAAGACTGCTCTTTTGGCCATTTTGGTTTGGGATGCACACATGGGAAATTTCTTTAAATCCATCAGGTGTTGAGAATCTAAGCCACAGCCTCACTCAGGGCCAAGGGGCTGATTCAGACAATCCCTTTCCAAAGCAATTAAGCAAAGAGCCACAGGTATACCCATTCATTTCCATTTGAAAACTGTTTTCTTCAGGCTTCACAAAGGGATGGCCTGAGTCAAAGACCTTCCTGACATTCAGTGCAACAGAACAATAGGTAAGCAAAAGGCCCAAAGCAGGGTTTCTCCACTGAGACTTTCCTGGTCACACTGATATCTGAGTTTTCTGAGATGCTCGCCATTCACTTCAGCTATCCAGTTCATGGCCATGTTACAGAGTTTGGAGGGGGTACATATCTTGGACACAAAACCATGGGCTTATTCTGGAGAGTGGCCAGAATTCAGGATGAAAACAGGAACTTAGAAAGATAGTAGGTGTTGCCCATCCATAAGGCAAGCTACAGTCCATTCATCAATTTGGCTGGATAAATGCTGTGAAGCTTTCTACTAGATAGGACACATCCATTGATGCATTTTTTTTAATGTCTACAACCCCGGACACAATGTGATACACAGACATAGAAACACTCGCCTTGTCAAACGACTTACTAGAAACAGTCCACTCCAAACTAAACAAACCTACTTTTCTACCTATTCTAAGAACATGACACAAGACCACAAACTCATAACCACAAAAAAAAAGGCACCTCCTTCGCCCAGGTAGGTCTGTGACTATCCGGAGTGTCCTCTGACTTGTGGGCCAATAATGTTCCCCCGAAATGGCCTGTCCTGTCTTAGATCTGGTCTCCTTGGCCAACTCCGTGAAGTTGTCAGGAGCCAGCGGTGAGCCTCTACTTGCTTTCTCAGGAAAAGCTCTGCTTCAGAGCTTTCTTGCATTTGGCCTTCCTCACATCTGTAGGTACCAAGAAAGACTGACTCTGTCTTTGTAAATCCAAACAAGTGAGACCACTGGGGCTGGGACTGGGACTGGCTATGGGTGCCTGGCATCCTGGCTCCCAAGTTCAGAGAGTTCCATCACCACTGAAGTGTGATGGAACTGTTTTTAGTTCCTCCTTCAGGAACTGAATGAGGTCACTCTCTTGGCAACCACTTTGTCCAAACGTTGCTTCCAAGGTTCCCATGAGATGGAGGCTGGCCCTAATTCCTGTGACACTTTAACAAGTTTGAATTGTATATCAACCATAATCACCCAGGAACAGATCTACACACAGGCCTGGGTTGGCTCATGTTCTCTGCTTTAAGAATAGAAGCTGATTCAGACACAACCCTTTATCCTGACCAAGCCGTTTGCCATGGAAGATGCCTTTTGCTCTCTCAGGTCCTTCATAGCTGCCTACATATTCTCCAGGGATCATTTCGCCATGGACATTTGAGGTTATCACCAGGTGGAAGATCCATTACATTCCAGTATTATAAGACCAACTCTTTCCCTGCTTTTCTGTAAAGTAAGATTGAGGGAATACTGTATGGTTAGGGTTAATAACAGGTTCGATTTGGGTTAGGAATCATTTTGCTGGGTGAATAATGGTATTGGGAACCTACGATATTTATAACAATATAGAGGTGAAATGTATGCATGAAAACAGAAATCTAAGTATGATTTGAAGCCCAGAAGGGCATTGGGCCCTTGCTTGGGATACTTAGCATTGAATTAACTTCTGAACAGATGTCTCAGATAAATCGATATACAATGGCATATGACCTTGTACCTTGGATGATTGAATGTAGAAAAGAACATCCAGTCAAAAAGGGATAGTCAGTAGGATTAGAAAGATAGTAGTTAGGATTAGGAAGGAGAGTGCATGTAGAATTTGCAACAAAAGTTCTTTAGCAATAGGTTTTCGGTTAGAGAATGAATTTAAATGTCAGCACATGTGAAGAGTCAGTCACAATGATGAAATTGGGAAAATATGTAGGAAAGCAGATATAAATAGAGACATTAGGTAATCAGGCAAAGTATATAGTGAGTGATAGGATTAGACATTTTCAACAGGGTTGAGGTTGAATATATTATCTTAGGAAGAAACAAATATGTAGTCACCAATAGGATTTACATTTGAGAGCATTAGGCAACCTGGACATGATATTTTTAGTAATCCATGTTCACTTTCCATTTAGGCTTTGGTACAATCATAAATGTGAACTTTGAATTCTGTGCCCAGAATATTTCTGTGATTAAATATATATATATATATATATATATATATATATATATATATATATATATATATATATGTAGATCATTTGACATGAGTATTTCTCCACCATTTTTAGGAGCAATATTGACTGACTACTACTGACTGATAGGTATAGATTCTTTATGTGATTTGGCATCATGAGAAAACCCAAGCACCTCTTCATGGCTTGAAGAACTCATTTGACCCAAAGAGCCACAAGTGATGCTCATTCATTTCCGTTTGAAAACAGCTTTCTTCAGGCTTCACAAAGGGGTGACCTGAGGCAAAGAACTTCCTGATATTCTGGGCAACAGAACAATAGGTAAGCAAATGGCTCAAAGCAGGGTTTCTCCACTGAGACTTTCCTGATCACACTCTCCCAGCTCACGTGTAAAGTTAGATTGAGGGAAAAGTCTATGGTTAGGGTTAATAACATATTCGATTTTGGTTAGGAATCATTCTGAAGGATGAATAATGGTATTGGGAGACTGGGATATTTACAAGAATATATAGGTGAAATACAAGTATGAAAACAGAAATCTAGGTACAATTTGAAGCCCAGAAGGGCATTGGGCCCTTGAGTGGGTTACTTAGCTTTGAGTTATGTCCTGCCCAGATGTCTCAGATAAATCGATATTCAATGGCATAGGACCTTGTACCTTGGATGATTGAATGTTGAAGAGAACATCCAATTAAAAAAAGAAAGTCCGTAGGATTAGGAAGATAGTTGCTAGGTTTAGAAACAAGAGTGAGTATAGGATTTGGACAAAAAGTTCTCTAGCAATAGGTTTTCAAGTAGAGAGTGAATGTAAATATCAGCACATGTGAAGAGTCAGTCACAATGAGAACTGGGGAAAATATGTAGGAAAGCAGATGTCAATAGAGACTTTAAGAAATCAGGCAAAGTTTAAAGTGAGGGATAGGATGAGATATTTTCAACAGGCTTGAGATTGAATATATAATCTTAGGAAGAAACAAATATATAGTCAACAATAGGATTTACATTTGAGAGCATTAGGCAACCTGGACATGGATGTTTTTAGTAATGCATGCTCACTTTCCTTTTAGGCTTTGGTACAATCATAAGAGTGACCTTTGTTTTCTGTGTCCAGAATGTTACTGTGATAAAATGTATATGTAGATTAGGTGACATGAGTATTTCTTCCACCATTAGTGGGAGCAATATTTTGAAGACGTATAAATTCGTATTGGGGGAACAAAGAGGTGTACCATGTGTCTATGAATATAGAAATAATGCATGAATAGACCATACTGTGAACAAATAATGTAACTGGTTCCAACTTTAAATAATTGATTTAATTAATATCTGAAAATGTAAAGGAAATCTTAAATTGATATACATACATTCATTATAACCAGTCATAAATCTAACGGTAATATTAGGGTTATGGTTTATCAAGAAGAATGTGTGAGTTTTGCTTCAAAAGTGATTATGGAAATCGAAAATAATGTGTTTGAAAAGAAGTCTCATGAAAAGACCAGTCAAAAAATCTGGAGGAATATATGTGTTCTGAAGCAGGAAGTGATTGAAATTGAAACAAATGCCTATAAATTTGTGAACTTGTGGATGAAATATATATCCTATGATGTGCATAAACTGAGAAAATAGTAATGTACCACTGTTGAATAAAAATGAACCGGAAAATACACATCATGTCCCATAGGAAACTACTTGCATTGATATTAAACTGGGTATTACTGTAGAAATATTAGGATTTGTATGCACCATCCACTGAAGTTATCTTTCAGTACTAGGTAACAAATATGTATTTCAGTTTGATGAATATTTCTGAGAATTATCTTGTGAAAAGTTGATCATAAATCCACATACATGAATATGAATGATTTTAAGGAGTGTATAATAAGACTCATATATTTCATATTTTGAAAAATTTGTAGAGTGTGTATTCCAATCAAAATTCATCATGAAATATATATGTCATCCACAGATGCAAAAATATTTATTTCACTGAAAATGGATTTATGTATAATGTTATTCTACTAGGAAGCTCACCCATATTTTGAATTTTCAGTTCCAACAATGTTTAGGAGGAGTGATCTCTTCTCATAATTTGTATCTGCCAAGTCAGCCACCTCACAAAAATGTACATGTGATAACAGATAGGATACTATATGTGCATATAAAAATACATGTGCTGAATAGGCTACAGAGAAATGAGACAGGAATTTGTTGAGAGCCACAGCTGAAGGGGCCCCAGCAAACTTCCAGCTGCCAGCAAATTTCCAGCTGCCGGCTGATTATTGGCTCACAGCGACCTCAGCATCATCTAGCTGATTGGCTCCTCTGTGGTGATGCTCATTGGGCTGTTTCCCTGCCCTTTCAGACCATGGAGCTGCTCCTTGGGGAACTTTTTTGGCTCCACCCAGTCAATCGGCCTCAAGAGCAGTAGGATTGTGGCAGGTGGAGAGGCTTGTGTGTGTGAGAGAGACTTTACAAGGAAGCCAGTAGTGGCAGTTGGGCTCTGAGGGTTTTTCCTGAGGAGTTGTTTTGTTTGCCGTGTGTGGTTCTAAAAATAAAGTTAGTTTTTTTTTTTTTTTGACAAGTGGCTCCTGAATCATGCCCAGCCAGACTGCAGCATTTTGTGGCTCACATGGGGAACGACTGAGGGTAAGTGATAAGGTAAACTGCTTGCCCCTGTGGGCAAGGTGAAAGGATGGGTAGCCATTTTAAGATGACTCCTTTGTTTTGCTTCACTTTTGTTTTAAGTTGCCTGTTCCTGGAGATGAGTGGGATGGAAGAAAAACCACTCACATCTGAGAAAAAACTATTTACGTCTGAGGAACAGATAGGTATAAAGGACGGATGCACATGTCAGGAGGATAGAAAGGCTATAATGACTTTTTGTTGTTCCCTTTTTAATTCATTCTGTCTCAGTTTTGTTTGGCGTCATCTTGTTGGGTTGTATTATAATAGAAATACAGGATCAGAAATTAGTAAAAAAACAAACTGAAAGAGTGTTAAATAAATTGTTAGAGAAAGGAGGCATCTCAGAAATATCAAGGACAGTCAGGGCATTTGTTGATACAATACAAAAATGTAGCCCATGGCTTTTGAAGGAGGAGTCATTAAATATATCACAATGGAACCATCATGGTGAAGATTTAAAAGGATTAGAAAAGAGCAGCCGAGGGACTATGCCAGTTGGCACATTGCCATTGTGGACGTTCATATCTGGTTTGCTTAGTCCAAAGCCTTCAGTTCAGACAAAGATAGAGGAACCAAGTTTAGAGCATAAAAAGCAATCAGGGGCAAAGTTAAAAAAGGAGACTGCTACTAACACCTTTCTGTCACCAGAGGATGTAAATGTCCAACTAACAAGGCCACCTCCATGTGCTGGGAGGCCCCCAACCCCAACAGTTGATAGTTCGGATCCTGAGACAGGATCTCAAGTATTAACATGCCCTGTATTTGAGGTAGGAGGGCAGCGAATTCACCATGCTTTAAATTTCAAAATAGTGAAGCAGCTAAAAGAGGCTGTAACAACATATGGTCCTCAAGCACACTTCATTGTAAGCTTGGTCGAATCCATTAACACCTTGAACATGACGCCAGCAGATTGGGCTAATATGTGTAAAGCTGTGCTAAATGGAGGTCAATACCTATTATGGAAGGTTGCCAGTGAGGAATTTTGCAAAGAGATGTCTAGGCGAAATGCAGCAGCTGGTTATCCTCAGAGAAATCTAGATTTGTTGTTAGAAAAGAGACCTTATGAGGATCAGCAACAACAAATTCCATATGATCCTGGCATATACGCACAAATTGCTGTAGAGGCAGTTAGGGCATGGAAGACTTTACAAGGACATGGAGGTTTACAAGGTCAATTATCTAAGGTAATACAAGGAGCTAATGAATCTTACGCTGGATTTGTAGATAGGCTTATTGAAACAGCTACAGAGTTTTTGGAAATACAGAACAAGCAATGCCATTATTAAAACAACTGGCTTATGACCAAGCGAATCATTGCTGCAGAGGTATCATTAGACCATGGAAACATGAAGATTTAAACACATTTATTAAATTTGGTAGAGACATTAATGAACAAGAGCAAGTCGTGGCAGCTGCAATAAAACAGGCTTTAGATGCCAGAGACATTAATGAAAAAGGGCAAATTGTGGCAGCTTTAGTAAAACAGGCTTTAGAAGACAGGCCAAGAACATGCTACAATTGTGAACAAACAGGACTTTTTAAAAGGAATTGCCCCATAGGAGGAGGGTTTAACAAAACTAGGTATCAAAGGACTAGAATACCGGGTATTTGGCCACAATGACGTAGAGGGAGACATTGGGCTAATGAATACCATTCTCAAACCACCATAGAGGGTACTCAATTATCAAAAAACAAACAAGCACCAGGTGTTTATCCACGATATCATGAAGAAAGGCATCCGGCTCCATTGCCAAAAAATGGACAGGGGGGCCCAATGCTCTGGGGCCCGAAACCGCAAATATATGGAGCACTGGAGGAAACCAGCAACCCCATCAGTGTAGTGCCCACGACACATTGTTCATCAGATCCCTCATCAGACAAACCAGAGGGAGCGCAGGGTTGGACATCTGTGCCTCCGCCAGATCAATACTAACTCCAGAGATGGGAGTTCAAATCATTCCCACAGGGGTGAAACGACCTCTTCCCAAAAGAACAGTAGGCTTATTATTGGGATGCAGCTCTTCTACTCTAAAAGGACTTATGATGAGTCCTGGGGTAATTGATCCCGATTATGAAGGTGAAATAAAAATTATAGCCAGTTTTCCAAAGGGTATATCAGTAATTTCTCCAGGAGATAGAATAGCACAATTAATAATAATACCCAGCCCACATGATAAATTTTACAGTTATGCTGTAGAAAGGGGTTCCAAAGGATTAGGCTCCACAGGTGTAGATTGGGCTATGCCTTCTTTAAATTTATATTCTCGCCCCATGCTAAAACTAAATATTCAAGGACATGAATTCAATGGGCTACTGGATACAGGTGCAGACCTTAGCATCATCTGTCGTCAAGAATGGCCAAAACATTGGCCATTACAACAAGCCACTCAAACGCTTCGAGGCCTAGGAGTGGCGACTAATCCCCATAAAAGTGCAACGGTATTAGATTGGAAGAATCCTGAAGGATGTGAAGGAACTATACAGCCATATGTATTGGAACATCTTCCCGTAAATTTATAAGGATGAGATGTCCTAGATCAATTAGGTTTGACATTAACAAATAACATCAATCAAAATTCACCCACTATTATGGCTAGACAAGATTTTAGGAAAGGAAAAAGATTAGAAAAGCAAGAACAAGGTATAGCAACACCAATACAAAAAGATCAAGGAACAGATAGATATGGGTTGGATTTTCAGAAAGGGCCACTGAGACAATAAATATTACTTGGAAATCAGAAAGACCAGTATGGGTTCCTCAGTGGCCCCTGACTAAAGAAAAGATACAAGTAGCCCATGACCTGGTCAAACAACAATTAGCGGAAGGACATATACAACCTTCTGTGTCTCCCCATAATACTCTCATTTTTGTCCTTAAAAAGAAATCTGGTAAATGGAGATTATTGCAAGATTTAAGAGCCATTAATAATGGGATGGTTTTTATGGGACCTGCTCAATCAGAGATTCCTCAATTGTGTGCTTTGCCAAAAACTTGGTATGTTTTCGTTGTAGATATTAAAGATCGTTTTATTTTCAATTCCAATTCATCCTGAGGATATTCCAAGTTTTGCATTTACTATACCTGCACTGAATCATGAAGGTCCTGACAAGAGATATGAGTGGAAAGTACTCCCTCAAGGGATGGCTAACAGCCCAACTATGCGTCAAATTTATGTTAACAAAGTAATCCAGCCACTTAGAAATCAAATTCCTGAAATACAAATTTTTCACTATATGGATGATGTATTATTAGCACACAAAGTTAAAAACCCATTGCTAGAATGGTATGCCACACTTACAAACGTATTAAAAAATTATAACCTAGAGATAGCAATAGGTAAAATACAATTAAATTTTCCAATTAATTATTTAGTAGCTCTATTATCCTCAACCATGGTCAGTCAACCAAAAATTCAAATACGAGTAGATCAACTCAAATCAATTAATGACTTTCAAGAGTTATTAGGAGACTTAAATTGGATAAGGCCTCATCTAGGTATACCAACAGGAGAGTTGGGACCTTTATTTGATATCCTAAAAGGACCATGAGATCCAAATTCACTCAGAATGTTAACGCCTGAAGCAAGAAAAGCAATAAAAATCATTGAAACATATATGGGAAATATGCTTTTGGATAGAGTTGATATAATTTTGCATTTATTATTTATTGTACTAACAACAAAAAAAATATTTCTACAGGAGTATTTTGGGAAGAAGGTCCATTATTATGGATACATTTATCTTATTCTTCTAACACTATTATTACTTGCTATCCTGAGGCTGAGGGAGAATTAATACTCATAGGAATAAAAGCAGCAAAAAGAGTGTGTGTGGAATTTCACCCAATAAAATTATTACTCCATATACTATGAATCAAATTGATGAATTAGCTAATTAGTTAAATACTTGGGCAATAATCGTGTGTAAATCTAATGTTTCATTTGATAACCACTTACCATCTTATCTTTTATTGTCTTTTTGGTCATCGCATCCTGTAATTTTTCCAAAAATGACAAGAAAACACCTATCATGAATGCTCCAAATATATTTACCGATGGGTTAAATAATGGTACAACAGCAATAGTTACACCTGATCCAACTTTTATATTTTTAGTACCAAAACAATCAGCTCACAAGGTAGAGCTTAGTACAGTATTACAAGCTTTTGTGATTTTTAAAGATTCTGTATTTAATTTATTTTCCGATAGTCAGTATATAGTTAATGCTATAGTATCCCTTGAAGATGCTGGTAGGATTTCCCCTTTCTCTACTGTTTTCTCTTTGCTTTCCACTATACAAAGTCTAATCTGGGACAGAAAAGATCCATTCTTTATAGGACATATCAGGGCACATACAGGATTGCCTAAAGCCCTTAGTTTGGGCAATGATTTAGCAGATAAAACTACAATTGACATACATACATATTTTCTTTACACTAGAAGAAGCAATAAATTTTCTTAAAAAGTTCCATGTCAATGCTTATACTTTACAAAAGCATTTCAAAAAAACTAAGGAACATCTAGACAAATTATAAAACAATGTCAAAATTGTGTGACCTTTTTACCACAAGTTAATCTTGGAGTCAATTCTAGAGGATTGATACCTAACCATATTTGGCAGATGGACGTCACACACTTGCCAGAATTTGGAAAATTAAAATATTTGCATGTTACAGTTGATATTTGTTCTGGATTTTTAATGGGCTCCCTTCATGCTGGAGAAAAAAACTAAAGATGTTATAGCTCATTGCTTACAAAATTTTGCCACTGTGGGCATTCCAAAACAGTTAAAAACAGATAATGCCCCCGGTTACACTTCTAACTCTTTTAAACAATTTTGCTCATCATTTGGCATTACTCATATAACAGGAATCCCATACAATCCACAGGGACAAGGCATAGTTGAAAGAGCACATCAAACAATAAAAATGTACTTATTAAAGCACAAAGACGGAATTGAGAAGGGGTATATATTCCCCAAAGATAAACTTAAATTAACGCTTTTTACTCTAAACTTTTTAAACTTGGATTCATCAGGACTTAGTGCTGTGGAAAGGCATATGTTTCCAAAAAATGTGCATAAGCCCAAGGTCCTTTGGAAGGATATTCTAATAGGACAATGGAAAAGTTTTGACCCAGTAATTGTCTGGAGTCGGGCGTCTGTTTGTGTGTTTCCACAGGAAGAACAGCAGCTGATTTGGATTTTGGAGAGATTAACTAAAGTCCTGACCCAGTGATTGTCTTTAGTCAGGGGTCTGTTTGTGTGTTTCCACAGGAAGAACAGCAGGCAATATGGATTCCAGAGAAATTAACTAAAGTGATTTCTATAGACCAAAAAGAAGATGATTTGGCTCAAATTCATAACAGCTGATATCCAAAACTCCAGTTTGGCTCTCCTTACATCTGCGACAGAACCAGGATGCTTTTTTCAATATCTATTTTATTATTGCCCTTTCCCACATCATGAAGTTCTATTTTCTATTTTTTTTTTTTTTGAGCTCATACAGACCTAGGTTAATGTTTTGCTGATCAGTTCTATTTTTTGACTATAGAGTTTTTAGACATTCCAATGGTGATTTCACCTGTAAAAAGTTATAAGGCCTTTACTATTATGTTATGTGTTGTATATATTATATTATTTGTGCACACTTGTGTTTTGTGTTTTATGTTTGAATGTACATATATCCATATATCATATATGATGTGCGCTCATGAAAAAATGGATCCAATTTTTTTTTATTCACGTGATTTAAATAGTTTAATTTAAATTGGGTAAACAACTGTTGAGGATTGTTTTAATATGTGAACAAAAAAAGGAGTTTAGCAGAACTGTTTGTTGACTTTCACCTTTCCTTTTCATTATATTTAATAATTCTCTTCAAGATAATGTAAATTGTTAAGATAATTGGGTTTTTTAGTGCCTTCTGGAATGGTAAGTAATTTTTTCTTTAGCCATTATTGCCAGAATTCCAATCTTCAACCCAGTGCTGGTGAAGACAAAGATAAAACCAATCTACAGCTTCTGCAATAGCCATCACTGAACTGCTTGCAGAACTTGCCTGGAATATATATCACTTGTATGCATTGTGAACTAACATGTATGCATTGTGAACTATCTGTTGGTGCAGCGACTTGTGGTAGTGTTGGGGTAATTTTGCTGATGCTCTCATTGGTGGTACAATTTTTCCAAAAGGAGACATCAATTGGCTTGGTCTATCTTTCCTATTCTCACTTTATAGAGGTCAGGAACCTTACAGAGGAAGGCGAAAGACTTCATCTGCAATGACTGTACTTTCGGCCATTTTGGTTTTGGATGCACACATGGGATCTTTCTTTAGATCCATAAGGGGCTGAGAATTTAATCAACAGCCTCACACAGAGCTAAGAGGCTGATTCAGACACATCCCTTTCCAAAGCAATTAAGCAAAGAGCCACAGGTGATTTCCATTCATTTCCATTTGAAAACTGTTTTCTTCAGGTTTCACAAAGGGGTGGCCTGAGGCAAAGAACTACCTGACATTCAGGGTAACAGAACAATATGTAAGCAAAAGTCCCAAAGCAGGGTTTATCCACTGAGACTTTTCTGGTCACAGTGATCTGAGTTTTCTGAGATTCTCGCCATTCACTTCAGCTATCCAGAACATACCCATGTCACAGACCTTGGAAGTGATTCATATCTTGGACACAAAACCATGAGCCTCTTCTGGAGAGTGGCCAGAATTCAGGAAGAAAACAGCAACTTAGGAAATTAGCAGGTGTTGCCCATCGATAAGGCAAGCCAAAGTCCATACATAAATCGGGCAGGATGAATGCTGGGAAGCTTTCTACCAGACAGGACACATCCATTGAATCATTCTCTTTTCTAATGTCTACAACCACGGACACAGTGCGATACACAGACATAGAAACAGTCGCCTTGTCAAATGACTTATTAAAAACAGTTCACTACAAACCAAACAAACCACCTTTCCTACATATTCTCAGAATATGAGACAAACCAAAAAACCACACCCACATAACAAAGGCACCTCCTTCCCTCAAATGGGTCTGTGACTATCCGGAGTGTCCTCTGACTGGTGGGCCACAATATGTTCCCCTGAGATGGCCTGTCCTGTATGAGATTAGGTCTCCTTGGTCAACTCTGTGAACTTGTCAGAAGCCAGGGGTGAGCCTCTACCTGCTTGCTCAGAAAAGGCCCCTCTTGAGAGCTTTCCTGTTATTTGGCCATTCCCACATCGGTAGGTATCAAGAAAGATTGACTCTATCCTTGGAAAATCAAAACAAGTGAGACCACTAAGACTGGGACTTGGACTGGCTCTGGGTGCCTGGCTTACTGGATCTAAGTTCAGAGAGTTTGATCACCACGGAAGTGACGTAAGTCACTTCCTTCAGGAATTGAATGAGTTCACTGCCTTGGCAACCACTTTGTCCTAAGAGTTGACTCCAAGGGTCCCATGAGATGGAGGCTGCCCCTGCTTCCTGTGACACTTTCACAAGTTAGAATGGTATATCAACCATAGGCACACAGGAACAGCTCTCCACACAGGCCTGGTTTGGTCCATCTTCTCTACATTAATAAGTGAGAGGCTGATTCATACATATCCCTACATCCTGACCAGGTTGTTTTCCATGGAAGATGACTTTTGCTCTCTCAGGTCTTTCATAGCTGCCTACAACTTATCCAGGTGTCATTTATGTAGGACATTTGAGGTTCTCAATAGGTGGAAGATCGCCTACATTCCTGTATTGAAATACCAACTCCTTCCCTGCTCTTCTGTAAAGTTAGATTGAGGGAAGAGTGTATGATTAGGGTGAATAACAGGTTCGATTTGGGTGAGGAATCATTCTGAGGGTTGAATAACAGTATCGGGAACCCGCGATATTTACAAGAATATATAGGTGAAATATAAGTATGAAAACAGAAATCTAGTTAAGATTTGAAGCCGAGAAGGGCATGGGAACTTGATTGGGATACTTAGCGTTGAATTACGTTCTGAACAGATGTCTCAGATAAATCGATATACAATGGCATAGGACCATGTACCTTGAATGATTGAATGTAGAAGAGAACATCAAGTCAAAAAGGAATACTCGGTAGGAACAGGAGATAGTAGTTTTAGGAAGAAGAGTGAGTATAGGATCTGGACCAAAAGTTCTTTAGCAATATGGTTTCAGTTGAGAGTGAATGTAAATGTTAGCACATGTGAAGAGTCAGTCACGATGATGAACTGGGGAAAATATGGAGGAAAGCAGATATTAATAGAGACATTAGGAAATCAGGCAAAGTATAAACTGAGTCATAGGACTAGACATTTTCAACAGGGTTGAGTTTGGATATATAATGTTAGAAAGAAACAAATATGTAGTCACCAATAGGATTGACATTTGAGAGCATTAGGCAACCTGGACATGGGTGCATTTAGTAATCCATGCTCATTTTCCATTTAGGCTTTGGTACAATCATAGGAGTGACCTTTGTCTTATGTGTCCAGAATATTACTGTGATAAAATGTATATGTAGATCAGGTGACATGGGTATTTCTTCCACCATTTCTGGGAGCACTATTTTGAAGAAATATAAATTAGTATTGGGGGTAAAAAGGGTATACCCTGTGTCATAGAATATATTGATAATGCATCAATTGACCATCATGTGAATAAATAATATAACTGGTTCCACTTTAAATAATGGATTGAATTGATATCTGAAAATATATAAGAAATCTAATATTGATATACAGTCATTCATTCCAACGAGTTATACATCTAATGGTAATATTAGGGTTATGGGTTATCATGAAAGGTGTGTGGGTTTTGCTTCAAAAGAGATTACGGAAATCGAAAATAATGTGTTTGGAAAGAAGTCTCATGAAAATATCAGTCAAGAAACATGGAGAAATACATGTGTTCTGAAGCAGGAAGTGACTGAAAGTGAAACAAATGCCTATCAATTTGCTAACTTGTGGATGAAATATGTATCCTATGATGTGCATAAACTGAAGAAATAGCAATGTACCAGTGTTGAATAAAAATGAACTTCAAAATACACATCATGTCCCATAGTAATCTACTTGAATTGATGTTAAACAGGGTCAGTTACTGTAGAAATGTTAGGATATGTATGCACCATTCAACGAAGTTAGTTTTCAGTACTAGGAAACAAGTATGTATTTTAGGTGGATGAGTATTTCTGAGAATAATCTTGTGAAAAGTTGATTATAAATCCACATACATGAATATAAATGAATTTAGGGAGTCTACAATAAGACACATGTTTCATATTTTGAAAAATCTAGACAGAGTGCATATATATATATACTTATATATATATACACACACACAGAGAGAGAGACATTAAAAATTGCAATATATATGCCAATCGAAATTTATCGTGAAATATATATCATCATCAGATCCAAAAATATTAATTTCACTGAACATGGATTTTTGTATAAGGTTGTTCAAATAGGAAGCTCACCCATGGGTTGTATTTTCAGTTCCAACAGCGTTTACGAGGAGTGGTCATTTCTCACAATTTGTATCTGCCAATCAGCCTCCTCATGAGACTGTATGTGTGATAACCAGGTAGGATTCTATATGTGCATATAAAAACACATGTTCTGAATAAGCTAGAGAGAATGGGAGACAGTAATTTACATATTTGTTAACTTTAAAAACACATGGAAAACTATTTCAATTAAAAATTGACTAGATTTATTACTCCTACCCTATATAATGCAAAAGGCAAGTCCAACTATACACCATGCCTCCTATGAAATGCTTGTATTTCTATTTTGTTTGAGTTATTTTTCTCCATCATATTAGGATTAGTAGTCAGAGTCTATTAGGATATGGGTTAATGTCAGGGATTCAGTATTTCAAATAAATGCTGCACACAAATTTTTGCACTCTCATACAGAAAAATGCCTTGACATTACCCTCGCCTGAAGTAAGACACAATTAGAGGAGAAGAGTTAAAAATTCTGTGAATACATATCTGGAATGGAATACGCTCAGGAGTTCACAACCTTGGAGGTGGTAGAGGAGTTTCCAAAAGTAAGGGACAGGGTAAACACTCAACAAACATGGAGCTCTGCTGGCCTAAAGACTTCTTGAGAAACTGCCTCTGAGGTTGCGCACTTGAAATATAAGTATTTGTCAGGAGCTTCCTTTGTAGTGAGACCATCAAAGCTGGGTGTGCATGTATGTGACCTGGAGGACATAGTTTCTTATTTTCCACTGAACATGAGGCAGCAGTGCTGATTTCTCTCTATGTAGGTTAACAGTGTCCACTGGGGGCTAAGTTTCTCTCTGTGTGGACTGTGAAGCCATTTGGTCATCCTCCACTTTTCGTGGTATTTCTTACTGCTGCACTGGGAGTTTGTTATTTGCTTCACGAAATACAAGTAGTTCACCTGGTACAGTGCTGGAGGGAGTTCTGTCACCTGTGGTGGGTAAGGGTCTGCAAGAGAATGCACCAACCATGCTTCTATCCCACATAGCTTTTCCCTTGACCATAGCATCCTGATTCTGAACATTGCCCTGAAACCTCTCCAAATAACAAGATGCCTTTACATATAAGGGTCTGCTGGCTGCACCATGTCAGTCACAAGCCATTTGGAAGACAATGGAAGATCCCCATGGCCCCACCACAGATGTTTTATCACACACCTGCCCTCCACTGCTCTAGGCCCACTACTCAGAAGGCTCCAACTTACTGGCATTTCTTTTCTACACCATTTGCATGAAACCCAGTGAATCAAGGCACTGTCTGTTATACTCATGATCAGAAACCAGACATCCAAACTTTCTCCAGTGGTACCTGGTCCTGGGAATTTCAAAAATTTCATGGTATTTATCTAGCCATTTTTCAAGGATGAAGTTGGAGGCACTGTGGGTTTCAATTCATTCAGGAACCTTTAAATTTTGAGAAAGCTGATTTCAATGAAATCTCTATAGAACTCTCACAGACAAGGCTTCTCAAAGAGTGGCCAAAAGGTCACATGAAACCAGCCCCATTGAGGTCTACAGTGTGAGTTTCATGTGTGTTTTGACTCTCAACTATGGCTGCCAAGTCATTCAGAATAAAATCATGTGATATCCTGGCTGAAATTTCCAATGCTCTGTGGAAAGCCACCCTGGGCCTAGATCTCAGTTTCCAAGGGCAACTCTCATGTGTGGCCTCTAATAATCCCAACACAATTCATGACACCTCTTCTCTGAGTTCAGTTCCAGAACTCAGTGTCTAAGGGGAATCACACCAGAGTTCACACCCAGGTGGACCCAGTCTGTTAGGGTAAAAGAAATTGAAGTTAAAGTGTAAAATAGCGGGTGTTGTAAAGTTTCTAAGCTGCAAAGCCTGAGTTAAAATGTAAAGGACCAGGTATTGTTAAGTTCCCATGCTAAACCTAAAACCTGAAATTCCTGTAGCTGTTAGGACAATCCTTTCACTGCCCATTAAATATTCCCCCTGACCATCCAGTTGTTTAATAATCTAGGACCCTGTGCAGCTTGGCACCTAAGCATATCAGGGCCCAAACCAATCAGTTTGAATGTACCCCCCTCCTTAGGATCGACCTATCACCCCCGCTCGACCTGATTCCACCAATGAATGTGCTAATCAAGTTGGAGAGTTGTTGTTCGATTTTCCGGCTGATCAAGATGATTTCCTCTGATATATATAAAGCCTCTGCCTACCCAAAAAGTGTACTGAAGCACTGCTTAACCTCTTCTCGGGGATCTGGGCCGCTGTTGCTTGTTGAGTGAGCACAGAGCCCCAGCGAACTGAATTGGATCCTCAAGAAATCCCCATTGCTGTTGCATGAGCCAGTCTCTTGGTAGTCTCTTCCTCCGACGTCTGCTGGAATCTTACAAGTAATCTCTTCCAACTGCCACACAAATGACCACAATTAAAACCAAAACACTCCCACATGGCCCTCATATTCTTCCATATAGACACTCATCATATCCTCTGGCTAAAGGTTTCCATGAGGGGCGCAGCCCAAGACAGTGTCCAAAATAAGCTCCCTTGCCTCTGGTTTGCCTAAAGTCAGGGTGGCCTGTACAACCTTCCTGTGAACCAGGAGTGGTCAAATAGGCCTGCCATTAATACTACTTCGGTTCACCAATTTGAGTCCTACTGACTGTGGGGTTTAGATTCTTTATGTGAATTGGAGTAATCAGAAAACCCAAGCACCTATGGGCTAGCCTCTGCAGGGCTTTTAAGAACTCAATTGACCCAAAGGATCCCTATTCTCACTTGATGGAGGTCAGGAACCTTACAAAGGAAGGTGAGAGACTTTATCCATAATGACTGCTCTTTTGGCCAGTTTGGTTTGAATGCACACATGGGATCATTCTTTAGATCCATCAGGTGCTGATAATCTAAGCCACAGACTCACACAGGGCCAAAAGGCTGAATCAGACACATCTCCTTCCAAAGAAATTAAGAAAAGAGCCACAGGGGATGTCCATTCATTTCCATTTGAAAACTGTTTTCTTCAGGTTTCAAAAAGAGATGGCCTGAGGCAAAGACCTTGCTGACATTCAGGTCAACAGAACAATAGGTAAGCAAAAGGCCCAAAGCAGGGTTTCTCCAATGAGACTTAAATGGTCACTCTGATATCTGAGTATTCTGAGATGCTCTCCATTCCCTTCAGCTATCCAGTACATGGCCATGTCACAGAGCTTGGAGGTGGTACATATCTTGGAGAGAAAACCATGAGCCTATTCTGGATATTGGCCAGAATTCAGGAAGAAAACAGGAACTTAGAAAGATAGCAGGTGTTGCCCATCGATAAGGAAAGCCTCAGACCATTAATAAATTTGGCAGGATACATGCTGGGATGCGTTCTACTAGACAACACAAATCCATTGATCCATTCTCTTTTCAACTGTCTACAACCACGGACACAGTGGGATTCAGAGACATAGAATCACGCGCCTTGTCAAATGACTTACTAGAAACAGTTCACTCAAAACCAAACAAACCGCCGCTACTACCTATTCTCAGAACATGAGACTAAACCACAAACACACACACACATACAAAGGCACCTCCTTCCCCCAAGTAGGACTGTTACTATCCAGAGTGTCCTATGACTGGTGGGTCATACTATGTTCCACTGAAATGGCCTGTCCTTTCTCAGATCTGGTCTCCTTGTCCAACTCTGTGAAGTTGTCAGGAGCCAGTGGTGAGCCACTACCTGCTTTCTCAGAAAAGGCCCCTCTTCAGAGCTTTTCTGGCATTTGGCCATCCACACATCAGTAGTTACCAAGAAACTCTGACTCTCTCCTTGGTAAATCAAAAAAATTGAGACCCCTGGGACTGGGACTGTGACTGGCTCTGAGTGCCTGGCTTCCTGGATACCAAGTTCAGACAGTTCCATCACCAAAGAAGTGTGATGAGGTCACTTCCTTCAGGAACTGAATGAGGTCACTATCTTGGCAACCTCTTTGCCTTCACAGTTGCTTCCAAAGGTCCCATGATATGGAGGCTGCCCCTACTTCCTGTGATACTTTCACAGGTTAGAATGGTATATCAACCATAGGCACCTAGGGACAGCTCTCCACATAGGCCTGTTTTGGTCCATCTTATCTATATGAAAAAAAGAGAGGCTGATTCAGACACAACCCTTTATCCTGACCAGGTTATTCACCATGGAAGATGTCTTTTGCTCTCTCAGGTCCTTCATAGCTGCCTACATCTTCTCCATGGATCATTCCTGCATGGGCCTTTTAGGTTCTCAGCAGGTGGAGAATCCCCTACATGCCTGTATTTTGAGACCAACTCTGTCCCTGCTCTTCTGAAAAGTTAGATTGAGGGATCAGTGTATGGTTAACGTTAATAACATGTTTGATTTGGGTTAGGAATCATTCCGCTCAATTAATAATGGTATTGGGAAACTGTGACATTTGTAAGAATATATAGGTGAAATATAAGTATGAAAACAGAAATCTAGGTAAGATTTGAAGCCCAGAAGGGCATTGGGCCTTTGATTGGGATACTTAGCATTGAATTATGTTATGCACAGATGTCTCAGATAAATCGATATACAATGAAATAGGACCTTGTACCTTGGATGATTGAATGTAGAAGAGAACATCCAATCAAACAGGGATAGTCTGTAGGATCAGGAAGATAGTCGGTAGGTGTTGAAATGAGGGCGAGTATAGACTTTGGACCAAAAGTTCTTTAACAATAGGGTTTCGGATAGAGAGTGAATGTCAATATCAGCACATGTGTAGGGTCACTCACAATGATGAACTGGGGAAAATATGTAGCAAAGCAGATATCAATAGAGACATTAGGAAATCAGGTATAGTACAAAGTGAGTGATAATATTAGACATTTTCAACAGGGTTGAACTTGACTGTATAATCTTAGGGAAAAATAAATATGGAGTCACAAATAGATTGATATTTGAGAGCATTAGGCAATTTAGACATAAATGTTTTAGTAATCCATGGTCAATTTCCATTTAGGCTTTTGTACAATCATAAAGGTGAACTTTGCATTTTGTGTCCAGATTATTACAGTGATAAAATGTATATGTAGATCAGGTGGAGTATTTCTTCCACTGTTTCTGGGAGCAATAATTTGAAGATGCATTAATTAGTATTGGGGGTACAAATGGGTGTACCATGTGTTTATGAATATTGAGATAATGCATGAAGAGACCATACTGAGAATTAAAAATATAACTGGTTCCAACTTTAAATAATGGAATGAATTGATATCTGAAAATATACATGAAATCTTATATTGATACACATACATTAATTACAACCATTTATACATCTAATGGAAATATTAGGGTTATGGATAATCATGAAAATTGTGTATATTTTGCTTCAAAAATCATTATGGAAATCAAAAATAATGTGTTTGGAAAGAAGTTTCATGATAAGACCAGTCAAGTAACCTGCAGGAATACGTGTGTTCTGAAGCAGGAAGTGATTGAAAGTGAAACAAATACCTGTAAATTTGATAACTTTTGGATTAAATATATATCCTATGATGTGCAAAAAAAGAAGAAATAGTAATTTACCAGTGTTGAATAGAAATAAACGTCAAAATACATAACATGTCCCATATGAATCAACTTGCTTTGATATTAAACTGGGTCAGTTACTATAAAAATATTAGGATTTGTGTGCACCGTTCACTGAAGTTAGCTTTCAGTACTAGGTAACAAATATGAATTTCAGGTGGATGAATATTTCTGGAATAATCTTCTGAAAAGTTGATTATAAATCCAAGTACATGAACATGAATAAATTTATGGAGTGTATAAAAGACACATATATTTCATGTTTTGAAGAACCTGGAGAATATATATATATATATATATATATATATATATATATATATATATATATATATATATATATGTATATATACAAAAAACACACAGAGAGACATTAAAAACTGGCAATATATATGCCAATAGAAATTCATCATGAAATATATATCATCCATTGAAGCTAAAATATTTATTTTACTAAACATGGATTTAAGTAAAATGTTGTTCAACTAGGAAGCTCACCCATAGGTTGAATTTTCAGTTCCAACAGTGTTTAGGAGGAGTGATCTCTTCTCACAATTTGTATCTGCCATGTCATCCACCTCACAAAAATATAAGTGTGATACCAGGTAGGATTCAATATGTGCATTAAAAATACATGTTCTGAATAGGCTTCAGAGAAAGGGAAACAAGAATTCACATATTTGTTAACTTTAAAAACACATGGAGAACTTTTTCATTTAAAAATTGACTAGATTTGTAACACCTACCCTTTATCATGCAAAAGGCAAGTCCAACTATACAACAGGCCTCCTCTGAACTGGTTGTATTTCTATTTTGTTTGGGTTATTTTTCTCCATCATATTAGGATTAGTAGTGAGAGTCTAGTAGGGTATGGGTAAGTGTCAGGGATTCAGAATTTCGAATGGAAAATAGGAAAATTAATCTCATGTGTATTCAAATATGTGCTACACAAAAATCTCCCCACTCTGATCCAGAACAATGCCTTGACATTTCCTTCACCACAAGTAAGACACAATTAGAGGAGAAGAGTTAGAAAATTTGTGAATACATATCCGGAATGGAAAATGCTCAGGAGTTCACATCCTTGGAGTTGGGAGAGGAGTATCCAAAAGTAAGGGATAGGGTAAACACTCCACAAACATGAAGTTCTTTTGGCCTAAAGACTTCTTGACAAACTGCCTCTGAGTTTGGGCACTTAAAGTATATGTTGTTGTCAGGAGATTTAGCTTCCTTTGTAGTGAGACCATCAAATCTGGAATGGCATCTATGTGACCTGGAGGACATGGTTTCTTGTTTTCCAATGAACATTAGGCAGCAGTGATGAATTCTATCTTTGTCGGCAAACTTTGGCCACCTGGGTCTAAGTGTCTGCCCGCGTGGACTGTGAAGTCATTTGGTCATCCTCCACTTTTCGTGGTGTTTCTGGCTGCTGCACTCATAGTTTGGTGTTGCTTCAAAAAATACAAGGAGTTCATCAGGGACACAGTGATGGAGGGAGTTCTGTCAGGTGTGGTGGGTCAGGGTTTACAGGAGAATGCACCAACCAGGCTTCTATCCCACATAGCTTGCACCCTTGACAAGAGCAACCTGATTCTGAACATTGCCCTGAAACCCCTCTATATAATAAGATGCCTTTACATATAAGGTTCTGCTGGCAGCAGCATGTCAGTCACAAGCCATTTGGAAGTCAAAGACATATTCACATGGCCCCACCACAGATGTTTATCACACACCTTCACACCACAGCTCTAGGCCCACTACTCAGAAGGCTCCAACTTACAGGCATCTCTGTTCTACTCCATTTTCATGAAACCCAGTCAATCAAGGCATTGTCTGGTACACTCATGATCAGGAACCAGATATCCAAAGGTTCTCCAGTGCCACCTGGTCATGGGAATTTCAAAACTTGCATGGTATTTATCTAGCCATTTTTCAAAAATAAATTTGAGACACTCTGGGTTTCAATTAATTCAGGAACCATTAAATGGTGAGGAAGCTCATTTCAATGAAAGCTCTAGAGAACTCTCATAGGCAAGGCTACAGAAACAGAGGCCAAATGGTAACATAAGCAAGGCCCATTGAGGTCTACAATGTTAGGTCCATGTGTGTTTTGACTCTCAACGATGCCTGCCAAGTCTTTCAGAATAAAATCATGTGATATCCTTGCAAAGATTCCCAGTTTTCTGTGAAAAGCCACCCTGGGCCTAGATCACAGATACCAAGAGCGAATCTCATGCGTGGCCTCCTAAAATCTCAAAACAATTCATGGCAATACTTCACTGAGGTCAGTTCCAGAAAGCAGTCTCTAAGTGGAATCACACAAGAGTTCAAGCCCAGGTGAACACAGTTATCTCTTCCAACTGACACACAAATGACCACAATTAAAACCAAAACACTTCGACATGGCCCTCATTTTCTTCCATATAGACACTCATCATAACCTCTGGCTGGAGGTTTTCATGAGGAGCGCAGTCCAAGACAGTGTCCAAAATAAGCTCCCTTGCCACTCATTTGCTAAAGTCACGGTGGCCTGGACATACTTTCTGTGAACCAGGCGTGATGAAATAGGCATGCTGTGAAGACTACACCGCTTCTCTACTTTGAGGCCAACTGACTCAGAGGTTAAGATTCTTTATGTGAATTGGAGTCATGAGAAAACCCAAGCACCTCTGCAGGGCTTTGGAGAACTCCTCTGACCCAAAGGATCCCTATTGATGGAAGTCAGGAACCTCACAGAGGAAGGCGAGACGTCATCCACAAGGACTGCTCTTTTGGCCATTTTGGTTTTGGATGCACACATGGGATCTTTCTTTAGATCCATCAGGTGCTGAGAATCTAAGCCACAGCCTCACACAGGGCCAAGAGGCTAAATCACACACATCCCTTTCCAAAGCAATAAAGCAAAGGGCCACAGGTGATGCCCATTCATTTCCATTTGAAAACTGTTTTCCTCAGGCTTCACAAAGGGGTCGCCTGAGGCAAAGAACTTCTTGAAATTAAGGGCAACAGAACATTATGTAAGCAAAAGGCCCAAAGCAGGGTTTCTCCACTGATACTTTACTGCTCACACTGATATCTGAGTTTTCTGAGATGCTCGCCATTCCCTGCAGATATCCAGTACATGGCCATGTCACAGAGCTTGGAGGTGGTACATATCTTGGACAAAAAAACATGAGCCAATTCTGGAGATTGGAAAGAATTCAGGAAGAAAATTGGTAATTAGGAAGATAGTAGGTGTTGCCCATCCTTAAGGAAAGCCGCAACCCATTCATAAATTGGGCAGGTTGAATGCTGGGAAGCTTTCTACTAGACAGGACAAATACATTGATGCATTCTCGTTTCTAATGTATACAACCACGGACACAGTGGAATACACAGACATAGAAACACTCGCCTTGTCAAACGACTTACTAGAAATAGTACACTCCAAAAAAAAAAAAAAAAAAAAAACTAACCGCGTTTCCTACCTATTCTCAGAAGATGAGACAAAATCATAAACCCACAACCACACCCACAAAGTCACCTCCTTCCCCCAAGTAGGTCTGTGACTCTACGGAGTGCCCTCTGACTGGTGGGCCATACAATGTTCCCCCGAAATGTCCTGTCCTGTCTCAGATCTGGTCTACTTGGCCAACTCTTTTAAGTTGTCAGAAGGGAATTTTGAGCCACTACCTGCTTTCTCAGGAAAGGCCCCTCTTCAGAGCTCTCCTTGCTTTTGGCATCATAATATCAGTAGGAACAAAGAAAGACTGACTCTGTCTTTGGTAAATCCAAGCAAGTGAGCCCACTGGGACTGGGACTGGGACTGGCTCTGTGTGCCTGGCTTCCAGGATCCCAAGTTCAGAGAGATCCATCACCAAGGAAGTGAGGTGAGGTCACTTCCTTCAGGAACTGAATGAATTCACTGTCTTGTAAACCATTTTGTCCTAATAGTTGCTTCCAAGGGTCCCATTAGATGGAGGGTTCCCCTACTTCCTCTGAAATGTTCACAAGTTAGAAAGGTATGTCAACCTTAGGAACCCGGGAATAGCTATCCACACAGGCCTGGTTTTGTCCTTCTCCTCTACATTAAGAAGAGAGAGGCTGATTCAGACACATACCTTCATCCTGACCAGGGTGTTTGACATGGAAGATTACTTTTGCTCTCTCAGGTCCTTCATAGATGACTATATCTTCTCCAGGGTTCATTTCTACATGGATCTTTGAAGTTCTCAGCAGGTGGAAGATCCCCTACATTCCTGTATTGTAAGACCAACTCTGTCCCTGCTTTTCATTAAATTTAGGTTGAGGGAACAGTGTATTCTTAGGGTTAATAAAATGTTTGAATTGGGTTAGGAATCATTCTGCGGGATGAATAATGGTATTGGGAACCTGCGATATTTATAAAAATATAGAGGTTAAATATATGAATAAAAACAGAAATCTAGGTAATTTTGAAGCCTAGAGGGCATTGTGCCCTTGATTGGGATACTTAACTTTGATTTACATTGTGCACAGATGTCTCAGAAAAATAGATATATAATGGCATAGAACCTTGTACCTTGGATTATTGAATGTCGAAGAGAACATCCAGTCAAAAACGGATAGTCGGTAGGATTAGGTAGATAGTAGGTTTAGGAAGAAGTGTCAATATAGGATTTGGAATATATGTTCTATCGCAATAGTGTTTTGGTTAGAGAGTGAAAGTAAACATAACTTCATGTGAAGGGTCAGTCACAATGATGAACTGGGGAAAATATGTAGGAAACCACATATCAATAGAGACATAATGAAATCAGGCAAAGTATAAAGTGAGTGATATGATTAGGCATTTTCAACAGGGTAGAGTTTGAATATATAATCTTTGGAAGAAACAAATATGTAGTCACCAACAGGATTGATAATTGAGAGGATTAGGCAACATGGACAGGAATGTTTTTAGTAATCCATGTTCACTTACCATTCAGACTCCGGTACAATCATAAGTGTGACATTTACTTTTTGTGTCCCCAATATTACTGTGATAAAATGTGTATGTTGATCTGGTGACATGAGTATTTCTTACACCATTTCTGGCAGTAATATTTAGAAGACATATACATAAGTATTGGTTGTACAAAGAGGTGTGCCCTGTGTCTATGAATATAGAGATAATGCATGAATTGACCACACTGTGAATAAATAATATAGCTGATTCCACTTTAAATAATGGATGGAATTGATATCTGAAAATATTTAAGATATCTTATATTGATATAAAATCATTCATTCCAACCAGTTATACATCTATTGTTAATATTAGTGTTATTGTTTATCATGAACGGTGTCTGAGTTTCGCTTCAAAAATGATTATGAAAATTGAAAATAATGTGTTTTGTAAAGAAGTCTCATGAAAAGACCAGTCAAGAAACATGGATGAATACATGTGTTCTGAAGAAGGAATTGATTGAAAGTGAAACAAATTCCTATAAATTTGCGAAACTGTGGATGAAAAATATATCCTATGATGTGCATAAACTGAAGAAATCATAATGTACCAGTGTTGAATAAAAATGAACGTCAAAACACACAGCATGTCCCATTGGAATCTACTCGCATTGATGTTAAACTGGGTCAGTTACTGTAGAAATATTAGGATTTGTATGCAACATTCACTGAAGTTAGTTTTCACTAGTAGGAAAAAATATGTATTTCAGGTGGATGAATATTTCTGAGAATAATCATGTGAAAATTTGATTATAAATCCACATACATGAATATGAATGAATTTAGGAAGTGTGTAATAAGACATATATATTTCATATTTTGAAAAATCTGGAGACTGTATATATATATATATATATATATATATATATATATATATATATACACACAGACATTAAAAAGTAGCAATATATATGCCAATCGAAATTCACCATGAAATATAAATCATCCACAGATGCAAAAATATTCATTTTCCTGAACATGGATTTATGTATAATGTTGTTCATCTAGGAAGCTCACCCATAGGTTTAATTTTCTGTTCCAACAGTGTTTAGGAGCTGTGATGTCTTCTCGCAATTTGTATCTGCCAAGTAAGCCACCTCACAAGATTGTACGAGTGGTACCAGGTAGGATTCTGTATGTGCATATAAAAATACATGTGCTGAATATGCTACGGAGAAAGGGAGACACGAATTCATACATTTGTTTACTTTAAAAACACATGGAGAACTCTTTCAATAAAAAAATTAACTAGTTTATACCTTCTACCCAATATAATGCAAAAGACAATTCCAACTACACACCATGCCTTCTCTGAACTGCTTGTATTTCTATTCCGTTTGGGTTATTTTACTCCACCATATTAGGATTAGTAGTCAGAGTCTAATAGGGTATATGTTAGTGTCAGGGATTTAGTATTCTGAATGGAAAATTGGAAAATGAATCCAATGTGTATGCAAATATGTGCTACACAAAATTTTTCCCACTCTCATCCAGAACAATGCCTTGACAATACTTTCACCCCAAGTAAGACACAATTAGGGAAAAAGAGTTAGGAATTCTGAGAATACAAATCTGGAATGGAATATGATCAGGAGTTCACAAACTTGGAGGTGGTAGAGGAGTTTCCAAAAGTAAGGGACAGGGTCAAAACTCTCCATATAACAAGATGCCTTTACAAATAAGGGTCTGCTGGCTGCATCCTGTCAGTCACAAGGCATTTGGAAGCCAATGGCAGATCGAAATGGCACCAGCGCATATTTTGTGTCACACACCTGCCCAACATTGCTCTAGGCCCACTGCTCAGCAGGCTCCAACTTACTGGCATATCTGATCTACACCATTTTCATGAAACCCAGTCAATCAAGGCACCGTCTGGTATACTCATGATCAGCAACAGGACATCCAAAGTTTCTCCAGTGCCACCTGGTCATGGGAATTTCAAAAATTTCATGTTATTTATCTAGCCATTTTTCAAGGATGAAGTTGGAGGCACTATGGGTTTCAATTAATTCAGGAACCATTAAATGGTGAGGAACCTCATTTCAATGAATGCTCTGAAGAACTCTCACAGGTAAGTCTTCCCAAAGAGTGGCCAAAAGGTCACATGAAGCCAGACCCATTGAGGTCTACACTGTGAGTTCCATGTGTGTTTTGACTCTCAACTATGGCTGCCAAGTCTTTAAAAATAAAATCATGTTATATCCTGGCTGAGATTCCCAGTGCTCTGTGGAAATCCACACTGGCCTTAGATCTCAGTTTCCAAGGGTCACTCTCATGCGTGGCCTAATAAAATCCCGACAAAATTCATGGCAATACTGCTCTGAGGTCAGTTCCAGAACTCAGTCTCTAATGGGAGTCACACCAGAGTTTAAGCCCAGGTGGACCCAGTCATCTCTTCCAACCACGATACAAATGTCCACAATTAAAACCAAAACACTCCCACATGGCCCTCATCTTCTTCCATATAGACACTAATCATTACCTCTGGTAGCAGGTTTCCATGAGGGGCGCAGCCCACAACAGTGTCCAAAATAAGCTCCCTTTTCCCCTCATTTTCCTAAAGTCTGTGTGGCCTAGACACCCTTCCTGTTAACCAAGAGTGATCAAATAGGCATGCCGTTAATGCTGCTTTGCTTCTCCAATTTGAGGCCTAATTACTGTGCGGTTTAGATTCTTTATGTGAATTGGAATCATGAGAAAACCCATGCACCTATAGGCTAGCCTCTACAGGGCTTTAAATATCTCATTTGACCCAAAGTATCACTATTCTCACTTAGTGGAGGTCAGGAACTTTACATAGGAAGGTGAGAGACTTCATCTACAATATCTGCTCTTTTAGCCATTTTTGTATTGGATGCACACATGAGATATTTCTTTGGATCCATCTAGTGCTGAGAATCTAAGCCACAGCCTCACACAGTGCCAAGAGGCTGATTCACACACATCCCTTTCCAAAGCAATTAAGCACAGAGCCACAGGTGATGCCCATTCATTTCAATTTGAGAACTCTTTTCTTCAGGCTTCACAAAGGGGAGGCCTGAGGCAGAGACCTTCCTGACATTCAGGGCAATAAAACAATAGGTAAGCAAAAGGCACAAAGCAGGCTTTCTCCACTGAGACTTTACTGGTCATACTGATATCTGAGTTTTCTAAGAAGCTCGTCATTCCCTTCAGGTATCCAGTACATGTCCATGTCACAGAGCTTGGAGGTGGTACATATCTTGGACACCAAAGCATGAGCCTATTCTTTAGAGAGGCCAGAATTCAGGAAGAAAACAGGAACTTTGGAGGATAGCAGATGTTGCCCATCCATAAGTCAAGCAGCAGTCCATTCATAAATTGGGCAGTATGAAGGCTGGCAAGCTTTCTACTAGACAGGACACATCCATTGATGCATTCTCTCTTCTTATGTCTACAACCACGAACACCATTTTATATACAGACATAAAAACACTCGCCTTGTCAAAGTACTTACCAGAAAGAGTTCACTCAATCCAAACAAACCGCCTTTGATACCTATTCTCAGAACAAGTGAAAACCACAAACCTACACCTACACCCATAAAGGCACCTCCTTTCCCTAAGTAATTCTGAGACTATTTGGAGTGTCCTCTGACTAGTGGGCCACAGTATGTTCCCTTTAAATGGCATGTTCTCTCTCAGATCTGTACTCCTTAGCCAACTCTGTAAAGTTGTTAGGAGCCAGCATTGAGCAACTACCTTTTCCTCAGGAAAGGCCCCTAGTGAGAGCTCTCTTGGCATTTTGCCATCCTCACATCAGTAGGTACCAAGAAAGACTGACTCTGTCTTTGGTAAATTCAAACAAGTGAGACCACTGGGACTGGGACTGGGACTGGCTCTGTGTGCCTGGCTTCCTGGATCCCAAGTTCAGATGGTTCCATCAACAAGGAAGTGAGGTGAGGTCAATTCCTTCAGGAACTGAATGAGGTCACTGCCTTGGCAACCACTTTGTCCTAACATTTGCTTCCAAGGGCCCCATGAGATGCAGGCTGCCCCTACTACCTGTGACAGTTTCACAAGTTTGAATGGTATATCAACCATAGGCACCCGGGAACAACTCTCCAAACAGGCCTGGTTTGGTCCATCTTCTCTACATTAAAATTTGAGATCCTGATTCAGACACAACCCTTCATACTGACCAGGTTGTTTTCCATGGAAGATGACTGTTGCTCTCTCAGGTCCTTCATAGCTGCCTACATCTTCTCCAGTGATCATATCTGCATGGATCTTTGAGGTTCTCAGCAGATGAACAATCCCCTACATTCCTGTATTGTAATACCAACTCTGTGCCTGCTCTTCTGTAAAGTTAGATTGAGGGAATAGTGTATGGTTATGTTTAATAACATGTTTGATATGGGTTAGGAATTATTCTGCTGGATGAATAATTGTATTGGGAACCTGAGATATTTATAAGAATATAGAGTTGGAATATTGTAATGGCCGGGCAGGCATAGGAGGAAGAGACCACCAAGAGACTGTCTCATGCAACAACAAAGGGTTTATTGAGGGTCCAGCATGCTGGGGCTCAGAGCTCACTTGAATAGAGCAGAGAGTCCTGAGAACAGCTTAAACAGAGCTTATATACTTTCCTTGGAGAGGGCAGGGAGGGAAATTTATTGATGTGTCAGGGAGAGTGGGCAGTTTGCTTTCAACGGGATGATGGAGTACATTCTGCAGTTTGGCAGTTGGGGACAGCACATTCTGGGAACAAGATTAGCAAACAGTTCTCAAGATTTCAACAGTGTTTTATTAAGCATACAGAAAAATAGGAAGTGACAAGTACCTATTTTATTAACTTTTTATTCCCCAATTCTTCTTCTGGTTACTTTTAATCATGAAAGTGATCATTGAAGCGTGTCACATTTTATGTCTCCTAGTGGGGTATATTGTTGTCTGATTACCATAAGTTTAAATTGTCCAATTTGAGCTTCGAGAAAGGAAACTACATGGTTGAGCCAACAGGGTCCTACAGTTAGCAATAATATGAGGATTATTAATGGACAGGCCTGGGCTGATGAAAGCATAGTTAACCAGAGGGACTGTGTGAACCAAGACTCAAACCACCCTTTTTGGGCCTCTCTCTCTCGTTGACACTCTTAAAGGCATTTTCTTAATATACTCATAGGTTCTTATACAACTCCAGTATGGTCGGCATAAAAACAACCTTCTTCCCTCAATGCAGCACAAAGTCCCCCTTCTCTCATGAAGAGAAGGTTTAACCCTCGCCTGTTCTGTAAAACAACTTCAGAGAGAGAGGTTAAACATTCCTGTAAAGCTGTGATGGAGGTTTTATTATCTTTAATTTTTGGTCAATTGCTGCTTCTAATTGGGTCATTTGTTGTGTCCCATGGACTAGGGTTCCTGTGCTCACTCCTGCAGCAACTCCTATTCCTAATAGGATGGCTAAAGTGAGAGATACAGGTTCCCGGTGGAAACAGGTTGTATGCCCTTTGATTTGATCTTTAAATGAACATGCATCATCCTAGAACACTCTGGGAAACATCTGCACCATTACATAATTAATCACATCTGTTGACCATTTCATGAAAACATAAACAATGTTTAAGTATATAGAATTATACTGTTGTAGGTACGGAAAAGGAAAGGAATCTAAGATAGCACCGAAGACAGGGAAACAGCCCTATTTGGTTGCAAACGGATTTAGAGGGTATTGCTTCTGTTGTAATCAATTAATCTTCTGAACCCCAAGTTTAGGTAGTTTCAGAATTTGTACCCAACATGTAAGGGAAGGGGCTCAGAAGTTCACAGTCTGCAGAAGTTCACAAAAAGCAGTTTTTGTTTCTGTTATTTTTTCCTCTGTTCTCGGCAAGTTAACTTTTCAAGGACACTTGGGACAGGGAGAGCTTTTTTTTTCCTCTTTTTTTTCTCCCTGCCAGCTGTTACCATGGAGCCTAGTTGGTAACTTCTTTACTTAGAATTGTAGCCATCTCTGTGAATCCCCAGTTCAAGGCCAGAGCCCTTGTTCACTTATTTTGTGAAAAACTCGTAAGGGGGTGTCTAGCTTAGGAGTGCTGATTTTTTCAGCCACTGGCCAAGTAGAACAGGGCGACATGAAAACACGGAGTTTATCTACATTGAATTCTTTTATAGGGACTCTTTTGCTGAAAGTCCTAAAGTCAGCAATGGTGAAGACTTCTGGAGAAGGTCATATAAGACTTTTCTGTGGGCCTTGTAAAGAGGAGCAAGACGTGGAAAGCAAGGCTGAGAGCAGCTCCGTTTATCTGAGAATTAGGAAGGAGAGATGTAAAAGAATATTGGGAAAGGGGTTTGTGAGTTTCCTGGCAACAAAAACTTGAGCAGTAGAACAGGTAGAGCAGAGGGGACGACAGGAGTGAGTATCCCAAAAAGCCTGTGAGGGACTTTAAATTCTTAGTCACCTGTTTTCAGTGATGACAAGGCAACTTTAAAGGTCACTTTCATTACATCTTGGATAGTGGTCTGAGGGATCTCCTCAGCTGGTTTGAGCTTTGGGTTACCTGGTAAGAGGACCTGATGGGACCTGCTCTGGGCACTTACAGGAGAAAAGAGGACTGAGTGGGTGGAGGGGTACCTCAGTACCTGATACCTCAGCAAGGGCACAATGGTCTGAGAACCGGCCGAGGTTTGGTTTTTTGATCTAGTAAATGGAGGGGAGAAATCAGGTTGCTGAGGTGGGAGTGAAAGCAGAGAGTCTGGAGCAGAAGGCTGAGGGTTAGGATCTATTGGAGAAGCATAGTTCAGGACGTGAGTGAAGGAGGGAAAAGGTCTTCACATAGGGGAATCTCCTTCCACCCTTTTGATCACTTGTAGAAGTTAAAAATGTCGTGCATAATTTGAGGATCTAGAGAGCCTTCTGGGGTCCATCGGTTTTGGTTGTCTAATTGGTAATATGGCCAATGCTGTGTACTGAATTTGATGGGGAGTTTGGGTTCCACCAGGCAGTCCCTGTATGCTACCATCCCCATGACTTACAGAAGAAGTTGGCTTTTTCCCCTCACAGCCGTGGCTCTTTGTGGCTTTGATAGTCTGCCATGCAAACATAGTAATCTGGGCTAGCCAACCTGCATCTTGCTCGCGTGTCCCTACATCCATAATGTTTGTTTCCATTATCGATGATACAGAAGGTATTTAATAGAATTTTAGTGGGATCCACTTTATCAGATATATCCCAATAGGAAAAACCTATAGCCAGCTGACAAATGTCTGGGTGGAGAGATGGCCACCAGGTCCCTATGGGGGCTGTAAGCGAGATAGACCATACTTCTTCTCTAGTAGGATTTGTGATCAGCCATCGCTGATGAACCACCTGATGAGGTTTAGGACTACTGGTGGCCAAGGGGAGAGTCTATAGCCTTATTCATATGGTGAATACACAATTTGAAAGGGTTACTAGTCATTTCCAGTTTCCAGCAAGAGTCTAGACAGAGCGCAGGCTTGAGATGAGAGGCATGGATCCAGGAATTGATTCCGTATACATTTACTGATGTAGGTGTTATAAGTAGTACCTGGTATGTTCCTTTCCATCAGGGTTCCAGGAATGAAACCTGATGTCTTCTTATGTAGATGAAGTCTCTTTCATTATATTGAAGTGGAGTCCCCTTGTCCCCAGTTTGGTAGGCCGTGGCCAGCTGTTTGAACAGATATCAATGAGTTCTTTCAAGAGCTTTAAGTCTGTCAAGCTAGGGGGTGTGGAAGGGATCCTTAGGTCTTAGAGTTGGGGTTAGGTCCCTTACTGGAGGAAGGGCACCATAGAGAATTTCACAGGTGGTGAGGTTACACAAAGAAACAGAGGGAGTATTTCTTGCATGAAACAGTGCATAAGGCAGGAGCATAGTCCAATCTTTTATGCAGGTCTCTAAGATTAATTTTGTAAAGGTCTATTTAATGGTTCTATTTATTTTTTCTACCTGTCCTGAGTTCTGGGGTCTATAAGCATAATGTAACTACCAATTAATAACCAGGGTACTGGTTAACCTATTCTCAGAACATGAGACAAAACCAGAATCCCACACCCACACCCACAAAGGCACCTGCTTCCCCCAAGTACATCTGTGACTATCTGGAGTATTCTCTGACTGGTGGGTCATACTATGTTCCCCAAAAATGGCCTGTCTTGTCTCAGATCTGATCTTCGTGGCCAACTCTGTGAAGACTTCAGGAGCCAGCATGAGCCACTACCTGCTTTCTAAGGAAAGGCCCCTCTTCAGAGCTCTTCTGGCATTTGGCCATCCCGACATCAGTAGGTACCATGAAAGACTGACTCTGTCCCTGGTAAATCCAAAGAAGCGAGGCCACTAGGAGTAGGACTGGGACTGGCAATGGGTGCCTGGCTTCCTGGATCCCAATTCAGAGAGTTCCAACACCAAGGAAGTGACATGAGGTCACTTCCTTCAGAAACTGAAAGAGGTCACTCCCTTGGCAACCACTTTGTCCTAACAGTTGCTTCCTATGGTCTCTTGAGATGGAGGATGCCCCTACTTCCTGTGACACTTTCACAAGTTAGAATGGTATATAAACCATAGGCACTCAGGAGTAGCTCTCCACACAGGCCTGGTTTGATCCATCTTCTCTACATTAATAATAGAGAGGCTGATTCAGATACAATCCTTTATCCTGACCAGGTTGTATGCCATGGAAGATGACTTTTGCTCTCTCAAGTCCTTCATAGCTGCCTACATCTTCTCCAGGAATGATTTCTGCATGGACCTTTGAGTTTCTAAGCAGGTGGAAGATCCCCTACATTCCTGTATTGTAAGACCAACACTGTCCCCGCT
Organism: Callospermophilus lateralis; assembly: GCF_048772815.1. Classification (NCBI taxonomy): domain Eukaryota; kingdom Metazoa; phylum Chordata; class Mammalia; order Rodentia; family Sciuridae; genus Callospermophilus; species Callospermophilus lateralis. Next base: position 41,764 of record NW_027514391.1, on the reverse strand, counting down.
CTTCTGTAAAGTTAGATTGAGGGAACAGTGTATGTTAGGGTTAATAACATGTTCAATTTGGGTTAGGAATCATTCTTCGGGATGAATGATAGTATTGGGAAACTCTCTCAGATCTGGTCTCCTTGGCCAACTCAGTGAAGTTTTCAGGAGCCAGTGGTGAGACACTGCCTGCTTTCTCATGAACTGGCCCTCTTCAGAGCTCTCCTGGCATTTGGCCATCCTCACATCAGTATTTACCAAGAAAGTCTGACTCTGTCCTTGGTAAATACAAACATGTGAGCCCACTGGGACTGGGACTGGGACTGACTCTGGGTGCCTGGCTTCTTGGATCCCCAGTTCAGAGAGTTCCATCACCAAAGAAGTGAGGTAGGTCACTTCATTCAGAAACTGAATGAGGTCACTGCCTTGGCAAACACTTTGTCCTAAAAGTTGCTTCCTAGGTTCCCATGAGATGGAGCCTGCCCCTACTTACTGTGACACTTCAAGCTAAGAATTGTATATCAAAAATAGGCACCCGGGAACAGCTCTCCACACATGCCTGATTTGGTCCAACTACTCTACATTAAGAAGAGAGAGGCTGATTCAGACACATCCCTTCATTTTGACCTGGTTGTTTTCCATGGAAAATGAATTTTTCTCTCTCAGGTCCTCCATAGCTGTCAACATCTTCTCCAGGGATCATTTCTGTAAGGACCTTTGAGGTTCTCAGCAGGTGGAAGATCCCCTACATTCCTGTATTGTAAGACAAACTGTGTCCCTACTCTTTTGTAAAGTTAGATTGATGGAAGAGTGTATGGTTAGGATTAATAACATATTCGATTTGAGTTAGGAATCATTCTGCAGGATGATTAATGGTATTGGGAATCTGCAATATTTACAAGAATAAATAGGTGAAATGTAAGTATGAAAACAGAAATCTAGGTAAGATTTGAAGCCCAGAAGGGAATTGGGCCTTTGATTGTGACACTTAGCTTTGAATTATGTTCTGCACAGATGTCTCAGATAAATCGATATAAAATGGCATAGGACCTTGTACCTTGGATGATTGAATGTCGAAGAGAATATCCAGTCAAAAGGGGACAGTAGGTGGATTAGGAAGATAGTAAGTTTAGAAAAAAGAGTGAGTATAGGAATTGGACCAAAAGTTCTTTAGCAACAGGGTTTCGGTTAGTGAGTGAATGTCAATGTCAGCACATGTGAAGAATGAGTCACAATGATGAACTGGGGAAAATATGTAGGAAAGCAGATATCTATAGAGACATTATGAAATCAGACAAAGTATAAAGTGAGTGATAGTATTAGATATTTTCAACAGGGTTGAATTTGAATATATAATCTTAGGAAGAAACAAATATGTAATCATTAATAGGATTGACATTTGAGAGCATTAGCCAAATTGGACATGGATTTTTTTAGTAATCCATGTTTACATTCCATTTAGTCTTTGGTACAATCATAAGTGTGAACTTTGCATTTTGTGTCCAGAATATTACTGTGATAAAATGTATATGTAGATCAGTTGACAGAGTATTTCTTCCACCATTTCTGGGAGCAATATTTTGAAGACATATAAATTAATATTGGGGGTACAAAGAGGTGTACCCTGTGTCTATGTATGTAGAGATAATGCATGAAGAGACCATACTGTGAATAAATAATATAACTGATTACACTTTAAATAATCGATTGAATTTATATCTGAAAATATGCAGAAAATCTTATATTGATATACAATCATTAATTCCAACCAATTATACATATAATGGTAATATTACTTTAATGGTTTATCAAGACGCGTGTGTGAGATTTGCTTCAAAGCGATAATGGAAATTGAAAATAATGTGTTTGGAAAGAAGTCTCATGAAACAAGCAGTCAAGAAACATTAAGGAATACATGTGTTCTGAATCAGGAAGTGATTGAAAGTGAAACAAATGCCTATCAATTTGATAAATTGTGGATGAAGTATTTATCCTATGATGTGCATTAACTGAAGAAATAGTAATGTACCAGAGTTGAATAAAAATGAACGTCAAAATACACTTCATGTCCCATAGGAATCTATACGCATTGATGTTAAACTGGGTGAGTTACTGTAGAAATATTAGGATTTGTGTGCACCATTCACTGAAGTTTGTTTTCAGTACTAGGAAACAAATATGTATTTCAGGTGGATGAATATTTCTGATAATAATCTTGTGAAAAGTTGATCATAAATCCACATATATGAATATGAATGAATTTAGGGAGTGTATAATAAGACACATATATTTCATATTTTGAAAAATCTGGAGAGTATATATATATATATATATATATATATATATATATATATATATATATGTAAAACACACACACACACACACAGACATTAAAAAGTAGCAATATATATGGCAATCTAAATTAATCATGAAATTTATATCATCCACAGATCCAAAAATATTCATTTTACTGAACATGGGTTTATGTATAATGTTGTTCAACTAGGAAGCTCACCCATAGGTTGAATTTTCAGTTCCACCAGCGTTTAGAATGAGTGATCTATTCTCACAAATTGTATCTGCCAATTCATCCACCTCACAAGAATGTACGTGTGGTACCAGGTAGGATTTGATATGTGCATATAAAAATACATGTGCTGAATAGGCTACAGAGAAAGGGAGACAGGAATTCAAATATTTGTTAACTTTCAAAACACATGGAGAACTATTTAAATTGAAAATTTGCTAGATTTAAAACTCCTACACTACATAATGCAAAAGGCAAGTCCAACTATGCACCATGCCTCCTCTGAACTGCTTGTATTTCTATTTTGTTGGGGTAATTTATCTCCATCATATTTGCATTTGTAGTCAGAGTCCAGTAGGGTACGTTTTAGTGTCAGGGATTAAGTATTTCAAATGAAAAATTAGATAATGAATCCAATGTGTATGCAAAAAATCTTCCCATTCTCATCCAGAACAATGCCTTGACATTACATTCGCCCCAAGTAATACACAATTAGAGGAGAAGAGTTAGAAAATCTGTGAATACATATCTGGAATGGAAAATGCTCAGGACTTCACAAGCTTGGATGTGGAAGGGGAGTTTCCAAAAGTAAGGGACAGGGTTGATAGACCCAACCTGATCATTAATTAAAATTGGGAGCCCACTTGCCAGAAAGCCATGAAAAGATAATTTTGGCTTTATTATAAATTACTGCAAATTCTGAACCTGCTTGGAATGTTTGCCCATGCCTTAAACTCACCCATGCCTGGCTCTGTGACCAGATTGCAGCCCTCTCTGAAACTTTAGTGACACCTCATAAATATTTTCTTTCCCTGGCCAGACAACGAGTCTCTGAGGCTCTAATGGTCCTCATAATTTCTGATGTTGGGGTGAGATTAAAAAAAATGTAAACTACCATTAGTGTGATGCTTGTTAAAGTTCTGTTATCTGTAACCCCCTTTTTGTGCATCTTTCTGGGCTATATAGCTGGGCTATAGGAAAGGTGGGTTTGCTGTCTTGCTCCCGCCATTTTGGGAGGGAGAGGTAGCCTTTCCCTTTGAAATAATTAGCTTGCCTTAATTTGATTTTACTAGGAGTCAGTGGTCTTTACATGCGTTCCTGGTCTAATATTTTGGAGTTCCCCAGTGAGATGACCCTGCCGGACAAGATCACAAGACCAGACTGCTGTAAATTCTGAAGTTGGCCTTCCTTCCAGGGCTCCAAGCTTGAGAGCAACTCTAGGGTTTGTGCAACTTGAGATGGTCCAAGGCCTTGGAGTTAGCCTTCAGTTCAGGGAGCACTGCAGTGAACCACCGCATTAAAACTATTAGCAAGCACCTGGTGGAGGAGGCATCCATAGGTAATTGGTGCCTTTATAACATCTGATATCCGGTTAAGGGAGATCTCTTCTGATGACAGAGAGGTGGACTGAGGAGGCTCACATATACTCCTGTCTGGGACAGTAACAAGAATCATTCTGTCATCTGTTCTGTTCTCTAGGGAATTCATCTGGAAGGGTAGAGAGGTGCCAACGGGCACGCATGCGCTCCTACGGGGAGCTTTAGGAAGACATTGCATTGCTCCTCTGTTTTCCTGTTTCGGTGCCGGATTTCTATTTTTTTTTTTTTTTTGTTGTTGTTGTTTTGTTCTGTGTTCTATATGTTTTTTGTTTGTTTGTTTTTGTGCATTTTGTTGTGTGATTTCTGTGGTGAAAACTTAAGGATATCGGACATGAAAATAAAGCAAGTAAGCCTGACACCCTTTGGACTGAGTTTAAAGGAACTGCATTGAACTTTACACCCATTTGTTAAGCAGTATGATAGAAGCCCCTAGCTGGCTGCCTGGAGCACACTCACTGCAGAGGGCAGTGCCTGCGGGGGACCTAAGAACTGAGTATCTCCCAGGTTAATAAGTGAAACTCCTTTAAAATCCCTTGTCCCTCCAGATAAAGAGAGTCACTTTTGGCAGAGTCCCTGTGTTTATCTTTGTTAGCAAAGCAATAAACCTTCGTTTTTCTTTTTCTCAAAACCCTGTCCTCATTTTTAAATTGGCATTAATTGGCTTCAAGTTCAGGAACCCAACTTTAAGTTACAAATTTTGATAACCCACCCGCACCCTGGAACTTTTTGAGAGCTGACTACAGAAATGTTAGGAGATGGAGCATGCTTGTGGTGGAACTGAAACAGAGGAGCAAATCCTGTAAGTAAAAGGAGGGACTGAGGGACTCCCAGCAGCTGCTGAAGCCTTATTTTTTCAGAGAATTCCCTAGGTCTTTCCCTGCAATTTAACGATAATGCCACCTCTGTCATCTTAAAAAAGAGGGAAAAAAAGGGGACACTAAATGCAGGAAAGTCACTATGGCGACCCTTGATTTTACATTTCAGGATGCTCCTCTGTGAAAGCATCTGGTCCCCTTGTGGGGACATCTGTGGTGCAACTGGTGTAGGAGATTTTTCTCTTATCTGCTCTGTTTTAAAGGCTTCTGTCTGTCAGTCATAGTCTGGAGCTCCTTTCTGTCTGTCGTGTGTCTTTGTTTCTGGCACTTTAAGACATGTGCAATAATGTGTTGATATTATATATTGTTTCTTGGGAATGATTTTACCTGAATGTGTGTCTAAATGATGATGTTTTATTGTAACAATCTGGTAGCTTATTGGGTTTTTGAAGCATTGCAGAATCTTGCCGTTAAAAGTCAGATTGAGATAATTGTTCAGTTTATGATTTCAGATAATTCATGCCAGAGAACTTAAATACTTAGGATGGAAAACTAAAGAACTCTACTTCCAAGTTGGCAAGAAATTTTCCAATCATTCAGTCTTTTTTTTTTCACCAATTTTTAATTGGGTAGCCTGGGAAAATGTCACTGTGTGTACCAGTGCATTAATTTGGACAAGGATAGTAAATCATAGTATGGTATCTGTTGACAACACAAGATGTAAAGATATAAAATTTTGTAAATTTTGTCTTAAGCTTGTATCAAAATTTTCAACATCCTATCTGGAAAATTATGGTTAAAATGCGTTAGGCCTGAGGTGTCTGCTCAGAATAGCAGTTTTTTCCTGCTCCTTCCAGACCTCAGCCAGGACTTAGATTGAAATGCAAATGAAAGAAGCCTGCAAGATCAGTAGGAGACTGATATGAGGCTTAAGGAAAAAAAAAAGTAAATAGTATGGTATTTACTAATTACTGGTCAGTTATTTTTTCTAGGACTCTTATTTTTTTCCTTAGATCCTTTAATTTTTCTAACTCATAATTTTGATCCTACAGACCTAGGTTAATGTTTTTCTGATCAGTTCTATCTTTGACCAACTGTGGAGTTTTTAAAACATGGCAATGGAGATTTCACCTGCTAAAAGCTACAAGGCCTTTACTATTATTATGTGTGCACACTTTTGTTATTTGTTGTATGTCTATATATATATATATTCTTAATCATATATATGATACAGAAATTAACATATATAAGGAGCGCTCATAATAAAAAAAGCACTCATAAAAACAAATTTTAAGGGATGCCCTCTCTCACCACTTCGGTTCAACATAGTTCTCGAATCACTGGCCAGAGCAATTAGACAGACGAAAAAAATTAAAGGCATAAAAATAGGAAAAGAACTCAAATTATCACTATTTGCAGATGACATGATTCTATACCTAGCAGACCCAAAAGGGTCTACAAAGAAACTACTAGAGCTAATAAATGAATTCAGCAAAGTGGCAGGATATAATATCAACACACATAAATCAAAGACATTCCTGTATATGAGCCACAAATCCTCTGAAATGGAAATGAGGACAACCACCCCATTCACAATATCCTCAAATAAAATAAAATACTTGGGAATCAACCTAACAAAAGAGGTGAAAGACTTATACAATGAAAACTACAGAAACCTAAAGAGAGAAATATAAGAAGATCTTAGAAGATGGAAAAATATACCCTGTTCATGGATAGGTAGAACTAACATCATCAAAATGGCGATATTACCAAAAGTTCTCTATAGGTTTAATGCAATGCCAATCAAAATCCCAACGGCATTTCTTGTAGAAATAGAGAAAGCAATCATGAAATTCATATGGAAAAATAAAAGACACAGAATAGCAAAAACAATGCTAATCAGGAAGTGTGAATCAGGCGGGATAGCTATACCAGACTTCAAACTATACTATAGAGCAATAGTAACAAAAACAGCAGGGTACTGGTACCAAAACAGGTGGGTGGACCAATGGTACAGAATAGAGGACACAGAAACCAATCCACAAAACTACAACTATCTTATATTCGATAAAGAGGCTAAAAGCATGCAATTGAAGAAGGATAGCATCTTCAACAAATGGTGTTGGGAAAACTGGAAATCCATATGCAACAAAATGAAACTGAATCCCTTTCTCTTGCCATGCACAAAAGTTAACTCAAAGTGGATCAAGGAACTTGATATCAAATCAGAGACATGGCGTCTGATAGAAGAAAAAGTTGGCTATGATCTACATACTGTGGGGTTGGGCTCCAAATTCCTCAATAGGACACCCATAGCACAAGTGTTAATAACTAGAATCAACAAATGGGACTTACTCAAACTAAAAAGTTTTTTCTCAGCAAAAGAAAGAATAAGAGAGGTAAATAGGGATCCTACGTCCTGGGAACAAATCTTTACTCCTCACACTTCACACAGAGCCCTAATATCGAGAATATACAAAGAACTCAAAAAATTAGACAATAAGATAACAAATAACCCAATCAACAAATGGGCCAAGGGCCTGAATAGAAATTTCTCAGAGGAGGACATACAATCAATCAACAAGTATATGAAAAAATGCTCACCATCTCTAGCAGTCAGAGAAATGCAAATCAAAACCACCCTAAGATACCATCTCACTCCAGTAAGATTAGCAGCCATTAGGAAGTCAAACAACAACAAGTGCTGGCGAGGATGTTGGGAAAAGGGTACTCTTGTACATTGCTGGTGGGACTGCAAATTGGTGCGGCCAATTTGGAAAGCAGTATGGAGATTTCTTGGAAAGCTGGGAATAAAACCACCATTTGATCCAGCTATTCCCCTACTCGGTCTATTCCCTAAAGACCTAAAAAGAGCACACTATAGGGACACTGCTACATCCATGTTCATAGCAGCACAATTCACAATAGCAAGACTGTGGAAGCAAAACCTAGATGCCATTCAATAGACGAATGGTTAAAAAATATGTGGCATTTTTACACAATGGAGTATTACTCTGCATTAAGAAATGACAAAATCATAGAATTTGGAGAGAAATGGATGGCATTAGAGCAGATTATGCTAAGTGAAGCTAGCCAATCCCTCAAAAACAAATGGCAAATGTCTTCTTTGATATAAGGAGAGTAACTAAGAACAGAGTAGGGACGAAGAGCATGAGAAGAAGATTAACATTAAACAGGGATGAGAGGTGGGTGGGAAAGGGAGAGAGAAGGGAAATTTCCTGTAAATGGAAGGAGACCCTCAGGGGTATACAAAATTACATACAAGAGGAAGTGAGGGGAAAGGAGGAAAAATATGAGGGGGGAGAAATGAATTACAGTAGAGGGGGTAGAGAGAGAAGAGGGGAGGGGATGGGGGAGTGGGGATAGTAGAGGATAGGAAAGGCAGCAGAATACAACAGACACCAGAATGGCAATATGTAAATCAATGGTTGTGCAACTGATGTGATTCTGCAATCTGTATATGGGGTAAAAACGGGAGTTCATATCCCACTTGAATCAAGTGTGAAATATAATATATCAAGAACTATGTAATGTTTTGAACAACCTACAATAAAAATTAATTTAAAAAAAGTGGATCCAAAGATCTTTAATTCACGTGATTAAAATTGTTCAATTTAAATTGGATAAACAGATAAAAATAAATGTTTTTAAATTTAAGCTTACAAGTTTTTATAGGTGTTCAAAAATCTAATAAAATATTAATATCTACAAAATGTCTAAAATGCCTTGATTCTAGGACTTTTCCTTCAACAAAAAAATGGTTTACACTCTTCAATACATTTGTCTAATATTTTAATAAATAAGTAAAGTAAATTTGATGTGGAATTTCTCATTCTTGAGTACATTTGTTAGATACCCGATTGATTTACTAAGGTCTGTATCAGATTGTAAAAATCAGTCATGTGTTAAAGAGACAAAAATTTCTGAAAACATAAATTTACCCATAACATTGTGTTTATTAAGTTTTATTTTTTCTAGAGCAAGCAACCATAAAAATTAAACAACTGATTAAATAAGAACTGTTATTTTAGAGCACTCTACTGCCATTTCTTTAAAAGCTAAACTTGGTTAATCTAGAAATATCAATGTAATTTTGATGCTATTAATGTGCTCATATCTTCCAGGTATACAAGTCTGTAAGTTAGAAACATTTAAAGAGCATTATATCAAGCTGGTATTCTGAAGTTGTATGGTAAAAAAAATGTACTGGGGATTTATTTACCTGTTATCAATAAGATATGTAAAGTTTTATGTTACTTTTTTCATTGGGGAACAATTTAAATGTATTTTTAAGTTAATCAGAGCCTAATATATGTAAAGGTTAAAATCTTTCAGCCTTTCTTTAATCCATGTTTTAAATGTGATGTCATATGATGTTAGATAATGTTCATGTGACCTCAAACAATTTATGTAAACTTTGTAAAATGATATTTAAAAAACAATGATCAGTTTTAGAACTAAAACACTTAATATTTATAAAGAGGCCTGCCTTACCTGAGATAAGGCTCTGTGTCCCATCTTACTACATGTGAGAATGACTACAAAAGGAGTAGGTCAGATTTTATTTCATTTAAAGTTATGTTCAAAAGTTCTTTTGTTTTTCTGTGAAGATTACTAGGATCTCAAACAGGGCATATAATGTATAACTCAGCCAAAAAATTCAGGGTAGCTATTACAGAAACTAAGTATTTTTACTCTTGTTAAAAAATTTTATTTTTAATTTGCTTATAAGTGATCTAAAGATTCCCTGTTAGTCTTTTACAGAAGTGTTGCTTTAATAACACAACATGGGTTAATTTAAGATAATAAGTCATCACCTACAAGACAGACAGAATAATACATATCCCAATTAATGAAAAGATAAATAATAATTAAGTTATAGATATTAAAGCCCAGTACTCTCAATGTAAGGCTGTTAAAATTTATTTGCTGGATGTTTAAGATTAGGATTTAAAATTAAAGTTAAATGAATCGGCCAAGAAAAAAAATATTAATATTTTAAGGTATACACTTTATGTTAGCCTCCCAAAATAAGTAAGACTGGAGGTTACAAAGAAGGATTCTCAGACAGGAATGCCTGATAACTATAAAAAGAGACTATTAAGAGGAGCTGCCAGAGGCAGAAAATTTAGTTTAGGGCCTACAGATATTCCTAACCTACAGAGGTAGGCTTGGTGTTTGCTAGTACGATTATCCAGCCCTGAGTAACAGAATTAAAGGTTTCTCTATTAGACACAGAGGTCATACTAGAAAAAGGATTTTGCAAGATCAGATGACATTAAATTAATAAACTGTATCTTATGGGGAGGGACAACTGTAAAACAAAAAATTAAATATTAAGTTGACAGTCCTGATAACTGAGGATATTAAAGAATGGTGAGGGAACTTCTATACGGTGACATGTTCCAGCTGCTGCAACATTTATTCATTACTCATGGTTTTTGTTACTCTCATAGAAGAACCCATTCCCAGATGACTTTACAACCTGTTCTTCCCCAACCAGACTTCAAACCAAGCTGAAATCTAAAAGGCAACTCATGTCCCTCAACTAAATTCTAAAAGGCAACTCATGTCCCTCATGCCATGACCCTTACGTCACCCTCTCTCAGCGCAGAAGAATCCAAAATGCGTGAGGCCTCCCTTCTTACAACAATGGAGCCAAAAATAAATAGACTATCAATATACGTAATTAATTAAGTCAGGTAAAATCAGGGAGACCCGTTTTGGGTGAGTTCTAGAAATTTGGAGACTGTTACCTGAGGGATTTAAATTTCCTCAGTGCACTTCCCTTAATCTATCAAAGATTTGAAAGGAACACATAAGAAAAGGGGGGAATGATAGGCCCAACCTGATCTTTTATTAAAATTGGGAGCCATCTTGCCACAAAGCCATGATAAGATAATTTTGGCTTTACTATAAATTACTGCAAATTCTGAACCTGCTTGGAATGCCTGCCCATGCCTTGAACTCACCCATGTCTGGCTCTCTGACCAGATAGCAGCACTCTGTGAAACATTAGCGACACATCATAAATATTGGCCTTCCCTGGACAGACAATGACCATCTCTGAGGGTCTAATGGTCCTCACAAATTCTGATGTTGGGGCCAGCAAAAAAAAAAAAATATATATATATATATATATATATATATATATATATATATATATATATAAACTACCATTAGTGTGATGCTTGTCCGAGTTCTGTTATCTCTAACCCCCCTTTTGTGTAACTTTCTGGGCTTTAAAGCTGGGCTGTAGGTAAGTTGGGGTTGCTGTCTTGTTCCGGCCGTTTTGGGAGGGAGAGTTAGCCTGGCTGGTGAAAATAATAAGCTTAGTTTAATTTGATTTTAATTGGAGTCAGTGGTCTTTTCGTTTAATTTGATTTTAATTGGAGTCAGTGGTCTTTTCTTGCATCCTTGTCTAACAGGTAAACACTCCACAAACATGGAGCTCTGCTGGCCTAACAACTTTATGAGAAACTGCCTCTGAGGTTGGGCACTTGAAATATATGTTGTTTTCAGGAGCTTTAGCTTCCTTTGTTGTGAGACCATCAAAGCTGGCTCTGCATCTATGTGACCTGAAGAAATTGGTTTCTTATTTTCCAATGAAAATGAGGCAAAGTGCTGAATTCTCTCTTTGTAGGTAAACTGTGGCCACTGAAGGCTAAGTGTCTCCCTGTGTGGACTGTGTACCCATTTAGTCATCCTCCACTATTCATGGTGTTTCTTGCTGCTGCACTGGGAGTTTGGTATTTGCTCTACGAAATACAAGAAGTTCAACTGGGACACAGTGCTGAAGGTAGTTCTGTCACGTGTGGTCGGTCAGAGTCTGCAAGAGAATGCACCAACCAGGATTCTATCCCACATAGCTTTCCCACTTGAAGATAGCAACCTGATTCGTAACATTGCCCTGAAACCTCTCCATATAACAAGATGCCTTTACATATAAGGGTCTGCTGGCTGCACCATGTCAGTCACAAGCCATTTGGAAGTCAATGGTAGATCCAAATGGCCCCAACACAAATGTTTTATCCCACACCTGCACACCACAGTTCTGGGCCCAATACTCAGCAGGCTCCAACATACTGGCATTTCAGTTCTACACCATTTTCATGAAACCCAGTCAATCAAACCACTGTCTGGAACACTCCTGATCAGCAACAGGACATCCAAATGTTCTCCTCTGACACCTGGTTATGGGAATTTCAAAAATTTCTTGGTATTTATCTAGCATTTTTCACGGATGAAGTTGGAGGCACTGTAGGTTTCAATTCTTTCAAGAACCATTAAATGGTATGGAAGCTCATTTCAATGAAAGCTCTGGAGAATTCTCACAGTCAAGGCTTCCCAAAGAGTGGCCAAAAGATCACATGAACCCAGGCCCATTGAGGTCTAGAGTGTGAGGTCCATGTTTGTTTTGAATCTCATCTATGGCTGCCAAGTCTTTCATAATAAAATCATGTGATATCCTGGCTGAGATTCCCGATGCTCTGTGGAAAGCCACCCTGGGACTTGATCTCAGTTTCCAAGGGCGACTCTAATGCGTGGCCTCCTAAAATCCCAAGAGAACTCATGGCAATATTTCTCTGAGGTCAGTTTCAGAACTCAGTCTGTAAGGGGAATCACACCAGACTTCAAGCCCAGGTGGACCCAGTCATCTATTTCAACCACCACACAAATGACCACAATTAAAACCAAAACACTCCCACATGGCCCTCATCTTCTTCCATATAGACACTCATCATAACCTCTGGCTGGGGTTTTCCATGAGGGGCAAAGCTCACGACAGTGTCCAAAATAAGCTCCCTTACCCCTCATTTGCCTAAAATCAGGGTGGCCTGGACACCCTTCCTGTGAACCAGTAGTGATCAAATATGCCTGCCATTTGTACTGCCCAGCTTCTCCAATATGAGGCCTACTGACTGTTTGGTATAGATTTTTTATGTGAATTGGAGTCATGAGAAAACCCAAGCAATTACGGGCTAGCCTCTGCAGGGTTTTGAAGAACTCCTTTGACCCAATGGATCCCTCTTCTCACTTGATGTAGGTCAGAAACCTTACAGAGGAAGGCGAGGGACTTCAACCACAATGACTGCCCTTTTGGCCATTTTGGTTTTGGAAGCACAAAAGGAATGTTTCTTTAGATCCATCAGGTGCTGAGAATCTAAGCCACAGCCTCACACAGGGCCAAGAGGCTGATTCAGACACATCCCTTTTGGAAGAAATTAAGCAAAGAGCCACAGGTGATGCCCATTCATTTCCATTTGAAAACTGTTTTCTTCAGGCTTCACAAAGGGTTGGCCTGAGGCAAAGACCTTCCTGACATTCAGGGCAACAGAACATTATGTAAGAAAAGGCCCAAAGCAGGGTTTCTCCACTGAGATTTTACTGGTCACACTGTTATCTGAGTTTTCTGAGATGCTCGCCATTCCCTTCAGCTATCCAGTACATGGCCATGTCACAGAGCTTGGAGGTGGTACATATCTTGGACTCAAAACCATGAGCCTGTTGTGGAGAGTGGCCAGAATTCAGGAAGAGTACAGGAACTTAGGAATATTGTAGGTGTTGCCCATCCATAAGGCAAGCCACAGTCCTTTCATAAATTGGGCAGGATGAATGCTGTTAAACTTTCTCCTGGAGAGGACAAATCCATTGATGCATTATCTTTTCTAATGTCTACAACCAGAGATACAGTGGGATACACAGATATAGAAACACTTGCCTTGTCAAACAACTTACTAGAAACAGTCCACTCAATACCAAACAAATAGCCTTTCCTACCTATCACGCCTTTCCTACTGTATCAACATACACTAGTTATTCATCACCCCCTGCCCCGGTTATTTTGCTGCAGTGGGACTGCTGCAGATGGTGGCCCATACAGGGAGCCCTGGGACACTTGGGGGTAAGTGACGAATAAAAGCTGCCCATCCATAGATAGGATGGGAGCAAATCTGCTCATCCCTAGGCAGATAGGGGGAGAGGAAAAACGGTCATTTCAAAAAATGGAGAAGATTGATACAGTATGATTGTGTCTTGTTTTATCTCAGTGTATTGTATTGTCTTTGTGATGAAAATAAGGAAGGGGTGAGAAGTAAATTGATAATGGAAAGAGGCACCCCAGTGGAAACAAGTGCAATTAGGGCATGTGTTGATGGAAGCCCAGGAAGTCTAATCAGAAAGAAAAAGAAAGTTAAGAAGAAGAAGGATTATCAGGAAAAAAGTTTCAGCAAAAGGCTGTTACTGAATACTTTTCGTTTCCGGAGTGTGTGTGAATAGGCGCCTTGGCTGCCACATGCTCAAGCCAGTCACTGTGCAGCAAGGGCTTTTCAAGCAGTGGCAGCCGGCAATTCCCCGCCCCCAGCCTGGGGAGCGGGGCCCCGTGCCAGTTTGAGTCCTGGACACTCCCCAGGGCCATCTGTGGCTGCCCAGGATGCTACAGCCAGCCATAGATGCTACTGGCTCCCTGATGTTTGGTCATTTTCAATGCCAATAACTAAGCTACAATGGTTCTCCCACACCCGGAAGATAATAAATAATAAGCACTATTAAGGCTTTTTTCAAATGTAAAAAACCTTGAGATAATGTACTAAATTTTTCAGAAGGTTGTTTTCTTAGCACCTGGTGGAATACTATAGGATTTTCTTTAGCCAGTGGTAGGAGTTCCTGCCTTCATCCCAGTGCCGGTGAGGACAAGGGTGGAAGAATTTCCAGTGTTGCTGAAAACCAGAGGAGACTTCGGCTGAGAAACGGAGGAGACTTTGGATCAAGTTAGCTGCCTTCAGAACTTTCCTGGCCTGTGATTTAAGCTAGCTGCCTGCAGAATTTACATGGACTGTGATTTAAGCTAGCTGCCTGCAGAACTTACCAGGACTGTGATTTAAGCTAGCTGCCTGCAGAACATACCTGGACTGTGGTTTACCTGAACTGTGAGTTAATCTATTGAGACACTGCTTTACCTGGACTGAGACAACAAACTGTAATCTATAACAAATTTTAACTCGGTGTCTTTGCTAACAGTGTCATTGCTGGTATTATTTCTCCAAGTGCTTCATCAATTGGCTTGTATTGTGACATTTTGTATCCTCCCTTTCTGTTTGTAGCAGGTTATTTATGGTGTTTCTGTAAAAACCACTGTGGTCTTTATTTAAATTAAATAAAAGGGGGAAATGTTAGAGTCTGTAAACATGTCAAAATAACACCTGGCATTTTGCCAGGGGAATGTTAGAGTGTGTAAACAAGTCTGGATGATGCCTGGCAAAATGCCAGAGGGAGTGGTTTGAGATGTAACAAAAGCGAGCCATTAAGTGTGGAGATTCCTGATTGGTTGACTGCAGTATCTAGTTTATGTTAATTAGATAACCTGGGTGGAATGTATAAATACCTCTATTGTCCTACAATAAATGGCTTCCACTCCTGCTATATCAACATACACATGTTATTCATAACCCCCACCCCCCGGTTATTTTGCTCCAACCGGACCGCGGCAGTATCTGCCAAGTCAGAAACCTCTCAAGTATGAACATGTGATACCAGGTAGGATTCTATATGTGCATATAAAAATACATGTGCTGAATAGGCTACACAAAAAGGGAGAGAGGAATTCACATATTTGTTAACTTTAAAAACACATGGAGAACTATTTTAATTAAAAATTGACTAGATTTATAACTCCTACCCTATATAATGCAAAAGGCAAGTCCAACTATACAACATGACTCCTCTGAACTGCTTGTATTTCTATTTTGTTTGGGTTATTAATCTCCATCATATTAGGATTAGTAGTCAGAGTCTAGTAGGGTATGGGTTAGTGTCCAAAATAAGCTCCCTTGCCCCTCATTTGCCTAAAGTCATGGTGGCCTGGACACCCTGCATGTGAACCAGGAGTGATAAAATAGGACTGCAGTTAATACAGCTCTGCTTCTCCAATTTGAGGCCTACTGAGTGTCAGGTAACAATTCTTTATGTGATTTGGAGTCATGAGAAAACACAACCACTTCTTCAGGGCATTGAAGAATTCATTTGAACCAAAGGATTCCTATTCTCACTTGATGTAGGTCAGAAACCTAACAAAGGAACGCAAGAGACTTCATTCACCATAACAGATCTTTTTGCCATTTTGGTTATGGATGCACACATGGGATCTTTCTTTAGATCCATGAGGTGCTGAGAATCTAAGCCACAACCGCACACAGGGCCAAGAGGCTGATTCAGACACATCCCTTTACAAAGAAATTAAGCAAAGAGCCACAGGTGATGCCCTTTCATTTCCATTTGAAAACTGTTTTCTTCAGGCTTAACAAAGGGGTGGGCTGAGGGAAAGAACTTCCTGACATTCAGGGCAACAGAAATATAGGTAAGAGAATGGCCAAAGCAGGATTTCTCCACTGAGACTTTCCTGGTCACACTGATATCTGAGTTTTCTGTGATTCTCCCATTCCATTCAGCTGTCCAGTACATGGCCATGGCACAGAGCTTGGAGGTGGTATATATCTTGGACACAAAACCATGAGCCTATTCTGGAGAGTGGCCAGAATTCAGGAAGAAAACAGGAACTTAGGAAGATAGTAGGTGTTCCCCATCCATAAGACACACCGCAGTCCATCCATCAGTTGAGCAGGATGAATGCTGGGAAGCTTTCTACTAGACAGGATGCATCCATTGGCACATTCTGTTTTTTAATGTCCAAAACCACGTACACAGTGGGATACACCGAAGTAGAATCACTCACCTTGTCAAACGATTTACTAGAAACAGTCCATTCCAAACCAAACAAACCACCTTTCCTACCTATTTTCAGAACATGAGACAAAACCACAAACTCACACCCACACCCACAAAGGCATCTCCTTCCCACAAGTAAGTCTCTGACTCTCCAGTGTGTCCTCTGTCTGTTGAGCCAAACTATGTTCCCCGAAATGGCCAGTCCTGTCTCAGTCCTGGTTGCCTTGGCCAACTCTGTGAAGTTGTCAGGATCCAGTGGTGAGCCACTACCTGCTTTCTCAGGAAAGACCCTCTTCATATCTGTCCTGGCATTTGGCCATTCTCTCAGCAGTAGGTACCAAGAAAGACTGACTCTGTCCTTGGTAAATCCAAACAACTGAGCCCAGTGGGAGTGGGACTGGGACTGGCTCTGGGTGTCTGGCATCTTGGATCCCAATTTCAGAGAGTTCCAATACCAAGGAAGTGAGGTAGGACACTTCCTTCAAGAACTGAATGAGTTCACTCCCTTGGCAACCACTTTGTCCTAACAGTTGGTTCCAAGGGTCCCATGAGATAGAGGCTGCCCCTACTTCCTGTGACACTTTCGCAAGTTAGAATGGTATATCAACCATAGGCACCCGGGAACATCTCTCAACAAAGGCCTGGTTTGGTCCACCTTCTCTACATTTAGAATAGAGAGACTGATTCAGACACGACCCTTCATCCTGACCAGGTGGTTTGCCATGCAAGGTGACTTTTGCTCTCTCAACTCCTTCATAGCTGCCTACATCTTCTCCAGGTATCATTTCTGCATGGACCTTTGAGGTTCTCAGCAGGTTTAAGATGACCTACATTCCTGTATTGTAAAAACAACTCTGTCCCTGCTCTTCTGTAAACTTAGATTGAGGGAAGAGTGTATGGTTAGGGTTAATAAAAGGTTCGATTTGGGTTAAGAATCATTCTGCAGGATGAATAATTGTATTGGGAACCTGTAATATTTACAAGAATGTAAAAGTGAAATATTAGAATGAAAACAGAAATCTAGGTAAGATTTGAAGCCCAGAAGGGTATTGGGCCCTTGATTGGGATACTTAGCTTTGAATTATGTTCTGCAGAGATGTCTCAGATAAATCGATGTACAATGGCATAGGACCTTGTACCTTGGATGATGGAATGTCGAAGAGAACTTCTAGTCAAAAAGGGATACTCGGTATTATTTGAAAGATAGTCAGTAGGTTTAGAAAGCAGAGAGAGTGTAGGATTTAAACCAAAAGTTCTTTAGCAATAGGGTTTCGGGTAGAGAGTGAATGAAAATGTGAGCACATGTGAAGAGTCAGTCACAATGATAAACTGTGGAAAATATGTAGGAAAGCAGATATTAATAGAGACATTAGTAAATCAGGCAAATGATAAAGTGATTGATAGGATTAGACATTTTCAACAGGCTTGAGGTAAAATATATAATCTTAGGAAGAAACAAATATGTAGTGACCAATAGGATTCACATTTGAGAGCGTTAGGCAACCTGGACATGGATGTTTTTAGTAATGCATACTCACTTTCCATTAAGGCTTTGGTAAAATCATAAGTGTGAACTTTGCTTTTTGTGTCCAGAAAATTACTGTGATAAAATGTATATGTAGATCAGATGACATAAGTATTTATTCCACCGTTTCTGGGAGCAATATTTTGAAGATATATAAATTAGTACTGGCGTTACAAATGGGTGTACCCTGTGTCTAGGAATATAGAGACAATGCATGAATAGACAAAACTTTGATTAAACAATGTAACAAGTTCTAAATTTAAATAATGGATTGAATTGATATCTGAAAATATACAGGAAATCTTATATTGATATGCAATCATTCAATCCAACCAGGTATCCATCTTATTTTAATATTAGGCTTATGGATTATCATAAAGAGTGTGTGAATTTTGTTTCAAAGGTGATTATGGATTTCAGAAATAATGAGTTTGGAAAGAAGTCTCATGAAGAGACCAGACAAGAAACCTGGAGGAATACAAGAGTTTTGAATAAGGAAGTTATTGAAAGCGAAACAAATGCCTATAAATTTGTGAACTTGTTAATGAAATATATATCCTATGATGTGCATAAACTGAAGAAATAATAATGTACCAGTTTTGTTAAAAAATGAACGTCAAAATACACATCATGTCCCATAGGAATCTACAAGCATTGATGTTAAACTGGGACAGTTACTGTAGAAATATTTGGATTTGTATGCACCATTCACTGAAGTTTGTTTTTAGTACTAGGAAACAAATATGTATTTCAGGTGGATGAATATTTTTGAAAATAATCTTGTGAAAAGTTGATTATAAATCCACATACATGTACATGAATGAATTTAGGGAGTATATAATAAGACACATATGTTTCATATTTTCAAAAATCTGAAGAGTGTATATCTATCTATCTATCTATCTATCTATACACACACACACACACACTCAAACAGACATTAAAATGTAGCAATATATATATATATATATATATATATATATATATATATATATATATATTAATTTTACTAAACGTGGATTTATGTATAATGTTGTTCAACTAGGAAGTCACCCATAGTTTGAATTTTCACTTCCAACAGCATTCAGAGGAGTGATCTCTTCTGACAATTTGTATCTGCTAAGTCAGCAACCTCTCAAGAATGTACATGTGATACCAGGTAGGATTCTAAATGTGCATATAAAAATACATGTTCTGAATAGGCTACAGAGAAAGGGAGAGAGGAATTCACATGGTTGTGAACTTTAAAAACACATGGAGAACTGTTTCAATTAAAAATTGACTAAATTTATAACTCCTACCCTATATAATGCAAAAGGCAAGTACAACTATACAACATGAATCCTCAAAACTTCTTGTATTTCTATTCTGTTGGGGTTATTATTCTCCATCATATTAGGATTACTAGTCAGAGTCTAGTAGGGTATGGGTTAGTGTCCAAAATAAGCTCCCTTGCCGCTCATTTGCCTAAAGTCATGGTGGCCTGGACACCCTGCATGTGAACCAGGAGTGATAAAATAAGACCGCAGTTAATACTGATCTGCTTCTCCAATTTGAGGCCTACTGACTGTCAGGTATAGATTCTTTATGTGAATTGGAGTCATAAGAAAACCCAAGCACTTCTTCAGGGCTTTCAAAAATTTATTTGAACCAAAGGATCCCTATTCTCACTTGATGTAGTTCAGGAACCTAACAAAGAAAGGCAAGAGACTTCATCCATCATAACTGATCTTTTTGAAATTTTGGTTTTGGATGCACACATCGGATCTTTCTTTAGATCCATCAGGGGCTGAGAATCTAAGCCACAACCGCACACAGGGCCAAAGGGTGATTCAGACACATCCCTTTGCAAAGAAATTAAGCAAAGAGCCACAGGTGATGCCCATTCATTTTCATTTGAAAACTCTTTTTTTCAGGCTTCACATGAGGGTGGCCTGAGGCAAAGAACTTCCTGACATTCAGGGAAACAGATACATAGTAAGAGAATGGCCCATAGCAGGGTTTCTCCACTGAGACTTTCCTGGTCACACTGATATCTGAGTTTTCTGATATTCTCCCATTCCCTTCAGCTGTCCAGTACATGGCCATTTAACAGAGCTTGAGGTGGTACATATCTTAAACACAAAACTATGTGCCTATTCGGGAGAGTGGCCAGAATTCAGGAAGAAAACAGGAACTTAGGCAGATAGTAGGTGTTGCCCATCCATGAGGCAAGCCGGAGTCCATTCATCAATTGGGCAGGATGAATGCTGCGAAGCTTTCTACTAGACAGAACACATCAACTGATGCATTCTCTTTTCTAATGTCGACAACCACGGACACAGTGGGATACACAGACATAGAAAGACTCGCCTTGTCAAACGACTTACTAGAAACAGTTCACTACAATCCAATCAAACCGCCTTTCTTTCGTATTCTCAGAACATGAGACAAAACCACAAACCCACACCCACACCCGCAAAGGCACCTCCTTCCCCCAAGTAGGTCTGTCATATCCGGAGTGTCCTCTGACTGGTGGGCCATACTATGTTCTCCCAAAATGGCCTGTCCTGTCTCAGATCTGCTCTACTTTGCCAACTCTGTGAAGTAGTCAGGAGCCAGCGGTGATCCACTACCTGCTTTATCAGGATAGGACCCTCTTCAGAGGTTTCCTGGCATTTGGCCATCCTCAAATCAGTAGGTACCAAGAAATATTGACTCTGTCCTTCGTAAATCCAAACAAGTTAGACCACTGGGACTTGGACGGGTTATGGCTCTGGGTGCCTGGCTTCCTGGATCCCAAGTTCAGAGACTTCCATCACCAAGGAAGTGAGGTGAAGTCACTTCCTTGAGGAACTGAATGAGGTCACTGCCTTGGAAACCACGTTGTCCTAACATTTGCCTCCAAGGTTCCCATGAGATGGAGGATGCCCCTACATCCTGTGACACTTTCACAAGTTCGAATCGTATATCAAACATAGGGACCAGGGAACAGCTCTCCACACAGGCATGGTTTGGTCTATCTTCTCTGTATTAAGAAGAATGAGGCTGATTCAGACACATTCCTTAATTCTACCAGGTTGTTTGCCATTGAGATGACTTTTGCTCTCTCAGGTCCTTCATCGCTGCCTACATCTTCTCCAGGGATCATTTCTGCATGTACCTTTGAGGTTCTCAGCAGGTGGAAGATCCCATGCATTCCTGTATTGTAAGACCAACACTGTCACTGCTCTTCTGTAAAGTTAGATTGAGGGAACAGTGTATGGTTACGGTTAATAACATTTTCATTTTCGGTTAGGAACCATTCTGCTGGATGAATAATGTTATTGGAACCTGTGATATTTATTAGAATACAGACGTGAAATATATGTACATAAACAGAAATCTAAGTAAGATTTGAAGCCCAGAAATCATTGGGCCCTTGATTGGGATACCTATCGTTGAATTACATTCTGCAAAAATTTCTCAGAGAAATCGATATACAATGGCATAAGACCTTGTAACTGGATGATTGAATGTAGAAGAGAACCTCCAGTCAAAAAGTGATAGTCGGTAGGATTAGGAAGATAGTAGGTAGGTTTTAAGAAGAAGAGTGAATATAGGATTTGGACCAAAAGTTCTTTAGCAATAGGATTTCGATTAGAGTGTGAATGTAAGTTTCCGAACATGTGAAGATTTAGTCACAATGATGAACTGTGGAAAAGCAGATACCAATAGAGACATTACAAAAACAGGCAAAGTATAAAGTGAGTGAGAGGATTAGACATTTTCAACAGGGTTGAGTTTGAATATATAATCTTTGGAAGAAACTAATTTGTAGTTACCAATAGAATTTTCATTTGAGAGCATTAGGCAACCTGGACATGGATGTTTTTAGTAATCCATGTTCACTTTTCATTTAGCTTTGATACAATCATAAGTGTGACCTTTGCTTTTTGTGTCCAGAATATTTCAGTGATAAAATGCATATGTAGATCAGGTGACATGGGTATTTCTTCCAACATTTCTGGGAGCAATATTTTGAAGACGTATAAATTAGTGTTGGGGGTACAAAGAGGTGTACCCTGTGTCTATGAATATAGAGATAATGCATGAAAATACCACATTGTGAATAAATAATATAACTGGTTCCACTTTAAATAATGGATTGAATTGATATCTGAAACTAAGTAAGAAATCTTATATTGATATACAATCATTCATTCCAACCAGTTGTACATCTAATGGTAATATTAGGGTTATGGTTTATTATGAGGGGTGTGTGAGTTTTGCTTCAAATGTGATAATGGAAATCGAAAATAATGTGTTTGGAAAGAAGTTTCAAGAAAAGACCAGTCAGAAACGGAGGAATACATGTTTTCTGTAGGAGGAAGTGATTGAAAGTGAAATAAATGCCTATAAATTTGTGAACGTGTGGATGAAATATATATCCTATAATGTGCATAAACTCAAGAAATAGAAATGTACCAGTGTTGAATAAAAATAAACTTCAAAGTACATATCATGTCCCATAGGAATCTACTTGCATTGATGTTAAACTGGGTCAGTTACTGTAGAAATATTAGGATTTTTTTTTTTTTGGTGTTATACTACAATTTATTTTAGCACTAGAATGCCACAGAATGTAGAGGAAAGAGCAATGGATTTTTAGTTATAGCACTAATAATCCAACATTTAATGACTTTTTTGGGGAGTCTAGAAATTACATAAGGCTATGTAACATATATTTTATTATTTAACATTCATAAATGCTTGGGATTTTAGTAATATTTCTAGTTTTTTATTTTTTATTTTTTAAGTTGTTGATGGATCTTCATTTTCTTTATTTGTATGTGGTGCTGAGAATAGAACCCAGTTCCTCACACATACTAGGCAAACATGTTAACACTGAATCACAAACCCAGCCGCTCCACTTTTGTCTTAACATCGAACACGCCTCTCCCTCTTCTTTACTCACTTTCTTCCTCATTTTTCCCCTTCTCTCTCTTCCTTTTTCGTTTTTCCTCCATATCTATTTTTCTCTCATGGCATTACAAACAGTTGTATGCTATGAAATTTAAATTTGAGACTGTTTTTTATAGTCACTATTTTTTTTTAAAAATTTAATAATTATAATCACCTGATAGATATATTACAATACATTTATTATACATATGTGTCTATATTCATGCATATGCATTACATATATTATGTATATATATATATATACATATATATTTAAAAGTACTTTGATTAGCCTGTTAGAAATAATATACACCAAGACTTTCTTAATTCTGAAGTCTTCCAGAATTAACATCTTACAATGAAAATCAAATAAACATATTTAAGAAAAAAGGTATCATTCTTTATTATCAATATTGATAATTTAATGTTTTTTATCACGTTACGCTGTAATATGGCATATTATATCTTATGAATTAGAGAAATTTTTTTGAACAACCTATTATTTAAGGACCATATGCACTGACATTTTAAATGGCTTTCTTATGATTTCAATTTCTATCAATTATGCATTAATTGCCAAATACTTATTTTAGTACTTTTCATATTCATAATTGATATAAAGTGAATTGTTTAATTTTTCTGGTAATTAGTTACTTATTACAGTAGGGACATTATTAATAGTTCTAAATTTTTATAGGTAAATGGTACAAAGATATTTTCATGCAAAATTAAGAATAATTGCATGCTCTAAATGTTTGATTGTTGATACATATAATACAGAGCTTTTGATGAGTCTCTTCCCAGTAAAACATAAAATGCAAAGATATCGTTGGGTATGTATGTCCAAATAAAGATAATGAAAAATACACATTATCAGCTAGAAACTATTAAATAAAAGATGAAAAGAACAATCCAACACATTGTACCAACTTATCAGATGAGGCAGTATTCTGAAAGAATAGCCTAAGACTAGACCTGGTCCATGACAAAATATTTACCAAAAATTGAAATATGAAAAATATAGGAAATGCTATGAATTTTTCATGAAGGTAGGTGGATTATCCTTTAATCTCAATTAAGTGTATTTTCAAAAGCCAGTTTTCTGGTAAAATAAATTTGTGATAGATACAACTACACAAAACAAAGTTTCTGCTTAGCAAAATGAATGCATCTCAACACTTTTTTAGCTGATTTCTTGCCACTCAATTTTAAACCTTTATTTATTTATTTATTTTTATTGATTGTTCAAAACATTACAAAACTCATGATATATTATCTTTCATACATTTGACTCAATTGGGTTATGAACTCCCATTTTTCCCCAAATACGAATTGTAGAAGCACATTGGTTACACATTCACATTTGTACATAATGGCATAATAGTGATGTTGTATTCTGCTACCTTTTCTATCCCCTTCTATCCCCCCTCCCCTCCCCTCCCATCTTTCCTCTCTACCTCATCTGCTGTTGTTCAATTCTCTCCATTGTTTTCCCCCCATTTCCCCTCACAAGCTCTTATATGTAATTTTGTGTAACATTGAGGGTCTCCTACCATTTCCATATGCTTTCCCTTCTCTCCCCCTTTCTATCCCCCCACTCGTCTTTGTTTAATGTTAATCTTTTTCTCATGCTCTTCCTCCCTGTTCTGTTCTTAGGTGCTCTCTTTATATCAAAGAAGACATTTGGCATTTTTTTAAGGATTGGTTAGCTTAGCTTAGCATAATCTGCTCTAATGCCATCCATTTCCTTGCAAAGTCTATGATTTTGCCATTTTTTAGTGCTGAGTAATACTCCATTGTGTATAGATGCCACAGTTTTTTAACCATTCATCTATTGAAGGACATCTAGGTTGGTTCCACAGTCTAGCTATTGTGAATTGTGGCGCTATGATCATTGATGTGGCAGTATCCCTATAGTACGCTCTGTTAAGACCCTCTAGTCCGAGAAGGGTGATAGCTGGGTCAAATGGTGCATTCATTCCCAGCTTTCCAAGAAATCTCCATACTGCTTTACAAATTGGCCTTATCAATTTTCAGTACCACCAGTAGTGTACAAGTGTACCCTTTTCTCCACATCCTCGCCAACACTTATTGTTGTTTGACTTCATAATGGCTGCTAATCTTACTGGAGTGAGATGGTATCTTAGGGTGGTTTTTATTTGCATTTCTCTGACTGATACAGATGGTGAGCATTTTTTTATGTACTTGTTGATTGATTGTATGTCCTCCTCTCTGAAGTGTCTGTTCAGGTCCTTGGCCCATTTGTTGATTGGGTTATTTGTTATCTTATTGTTTAATTTTTTGAGTTCTTTGTATATTCTGGATATTAGAGCTCTATCTGAAGTGTGAGGGGTAAAAAATTGTTCCCAGGATGTAGACTCTCTATTTACCTCTCTTATTGTTTCTCTTGCAGAGAAAAAACTTTTTAGTTTAAGTAAGTCCCATTTGTTTATTGTTGTTATTAACTCTTGGGCTATGGGTGTCCTATTAATGAATTTGGAGCCCGACCCCACAGTATGTAGATCATAGCCATCTTTTTCTTCTATCACATGCAGTGTCTCTGATTTCATCACTAGCTCCTTGATCCATTTTGAGTTAACTTTTGTGCATGGCGAGAGAAAGGGATTCAGTTTCATTTTGGTGCATATGGGTTTCCAATTTTCCCAGCACCATTTGTTGAAGATGCTATCCATCTCCCAATATGCTTTTAGCCTCTTTATCATATATAAGAATGTTGTAATTTTGTGGATTGATTTCTGTGTCGTCTATTCTCTACCACTGATCCACCTGCCTGTTTTGGTACCAGTACCACGCTGCTTTTATAACTATTGCTTTGTAGTACAGTTTGAACTCTGGTATCGCTATACCTCCACATTCAAATTCCTGCTTAGAATTGCTTTTGCTATTCTGGGTCTTTTGTTTTTCCATATGAATTTCATGATTGCTTTATCATTTCTACAAGAAATGCCGTTAGGATTTTGATTGGCATCCATTTTAACCTGTAGAGAACTTTGGGTAATATCACCATTTTGATGATGTTAGTTCTGCCTATCCATGAACAGGGTACATTTTTCCATCTTCTAAGATCTTCTTCTATCTCTCTCTTTAGGATTCTGTAGTTTTCATTATATAAATCTTTCACCTCTTTTGTTAGGTTGATTTCCAAGTATCTTATTTTCTTTGAGGATATTGTGAATGGAGTGGTTTTCCTCCTTTCCATATCAGAAGTTTTGCTCCTGATATACATAAATGCCTTTGATTTATGCGTGTTGATTTTATATCCTGCCACTTTGCTTAATTCATTTATTATCTCTAGCAGTTTCTTTGTAGACCCTTTTGGGTCTGTTATATATATTATCATGTCATCCACAAATAGTGATAATTTAAGTTCTTGTTTTCCTATTTTTATGCCTTTAATTTCTATTGTCTAATTGCTCTGGCTAGAATTTCAAGAACTAAATTGAATAGAAGTGGTGATAGAGGGCATCCCTGTCTTGTTCCAGATTTTAGAGGCAATCCCTTCAGTTTTTCTCCATTTAGGATGATGCTAGCCTGAGGTTTAGCATATATAGCTTTTACAATGTTGAGGTAAGTTCCTGTTATCCCTAGTTTTTCTAGTGTTTTGAACATAAAGGGATGCTGTACTTTGTCAAATGTTTTTTTCTGCATCTATCGAGATGATCATATGGTTCTTGTCTTTAAGTCTATTGATGTGGTGAATAGTATTTATTGATTTCCGTATATTGAACCAGCCTTGCATCCCAGGGGTGAATCCTACTTGATCATGGTGCACAATTTTTTTTGATATGCTTTTGTATTCGATTCATCAGGATTTTATTGAGAATTTTTGTATCCAAGTTCATTAGAGATATTGGTCTGTAGTTTTGTTTCTTTGAAGTGTCTTAGTCTGATTTCAAGATCAGGGTGATTTTGGCCTCATAGAATGAATTTGAAAGAGCTCCTTCTTTTTCTATTTCTTGAAAGAGCTTGAAAAGAATCAGTATTAATTCTTTTTTGAAGGTTTTGTAGAACTCCGCTGTTTACCCATCCGGTCCAGGGCTTTTTTTCGTTGGTTATCTTTTGATGGCTTCTTCTATTTCTTCCTTTGTCATTGGTCTGTTTAAATTGTGTGTGTCTTCCTGACTCAATCTGGGCAGATCGTATGACTTAAGAAATTTATTGATATCTTCACTATCTTCTATTTTATTGGAATATAGGGTTTCAAAATACTTTCTAATTATCTTCTATATTTCTGTAGTGTCTGTTGTGGTATTGCATTTTTCACCCCCTATGTTAATAATTTGAGTTCTCTCTCTTCTTCTCTTCGTTATCATGGCTAAGGGCCTGTCAATCTTATTTATTTTTTCAAAGAACCAACTTTTAGTTTATCAATTTTTTCAATGATTTTTTGTTTCAATTTCGTTGATTTCTGCTCTTATTTTAATGTCGTCTACTACATTTGCTGTTGTTTTGCTCTTCCTTTTCTAGGTTTTTGAGGTGTAGTGTGAGTTCATTTATTTGTTGTTGTTTTTTTCTTTTTTTGAGGAAAGAACTCCAAGAAATGAATTTTCCTCTTAAAACTGCTTTCATTGTGTCCCATAGATTACAGTAGGTTGTGTCTGTATGGTCATTTGTCTCTAAGAATTTTTTTGTCTCCTCCTTAATGTCTTCTGTAACCCATTGATCATTCAGTAGAATATTGTTCATTTTCCATGTGATGTAGGATTTTTCCTTCATTCTTTTATCATTGATTTCCAGTTTCATTTCATTATGATCTGATATGGTGCATGGTATTATCTCCACGCCTTTATATTTACTAAGAGTTGCCCTATGACCTAATATATGGTCTATCTTTGAGTAGGATCCATCTGCTGCTGATAAGAAGGTGTATCCACTTGATGATGGTTGATATATTCTATATATGTCGGTTAAGTCTAGGTTATTGATTGTGCTGTTGAGTTCTATAGTTTCTTTATTCAGTTTTTGTCTAGAGGATGTGTCTAATGGTGAGAGCGGTCTGTTGACGTCACCTATAATTATTATGTTGTAGTCTATTTGACTCTTGAACTTGAGAAGAGTTTGTTTTATGAGTGTGGCAGCTCATTTGTTTGCTGCATACAAATTGGTAATTGTTATGTTATGTTGGTGGATGGTTCCTTTTAACGTTATATAGTGTCCTTCTTTATCCCTTTTGATTAACGTAGGTTTGAAGTTGATTGTATTTGATATGAGTTTGGCCACTCCTGCTTGCTTCCGTGTGCCCTGTGAGTGGTATGATTTTTCCCAACCTTTTACTTTCAGCCTGTGTATGTCTTTACCTATCATATGAGTCTCCTGAAAGCAGCATATTGTTGGATTTGTTTTTTTGATCCAGGTTACTACCCTATGTCTCTTGAATGGTGAGTTTAGGCCATTAACATTTAAGGTTACAATTGAAATATGATTTGTACATCCATTCATGTTAATTTATTTATTTATTTTAGTTTGGCTAGTTTTTACTTTTTGGTTATTTTCCTCCCCCTTTACTGAGATACCTCCCACTGTTAGTTTGGGGCACTATTTTTCAATTCTTCTTCTTGTAGTATTTTGCCCAAAATCCTTTGCAGTGCTGGTGTTATGGGTGTGAATTCTTTTAGTTTTTATTCATTGTGAAAGATTTTAATTTTATTGTCAAATCTGAAGCTTAATTTTGCTGGATACAGTATTCTTTGTTGGAATTCATTATTTTTCAGTGTTTGAAATACATTGTTCCAGGATCTTCTCACTTTCAAAGTTTGTGATGAAAAATTAGTCGTTAATCTAATTGGTTTACCCCTGAATGTAATCCGCCTCCTTTCTCTCGTAGCTTTTAATATTCTCTCCTTGTTCTGTATTTTGGCTATCTTCATAATTATATGTCTTGGAGTTGGTCTATTATGGTTTTGAATGTTTGGGGTCCTGTAGGCTTCAAGGATTTGGCAATCCATTTCATCTTTCATCTCTGGGAAGTTTTCTAGAATTATTTCATTTAATATGTTGTCCATTCTTTCGGTTTGAATCTCTATGGCTTCTTCTATTCCGATGACTGTGAAATTTGTTTTTTTTATGATATCCCATATCTTTTGAATAGACTGCTCTTGGGACTTAAGCATCTTTTCTGTGTTGACTATATTCTTTTCAAGTTGATAAACGTTGTCGTCATTATCTGATGTTCTGACTTCTATTTGATCTAGTCTATTTGTAATATTCTTGTTTGAGTTTTAATTAATAGTTTCCTGCATTTCTAGGATTACTGTTTGATTTTTTTTAAGATCTCTATCTCCTGGTAAAGCTTGTTCTTTGCCATTTGAATTTGTTTAATTCATTTTCAAAATATACTTTTATTGCTAGGACTTGCTGATTCATGTATTCTCTAATATCCCTTTCCATCTGAGTTAGGTAAGCCTTGAGTTTTTTTCCCTATCCCTGTTTCTGATGATTCTAGGTCCTCCTGTAGAATTAAGTTCTCCTGCATTGTTTGTACACATTTTTTTCCTTTGTTTTTTCATGATGTTCACGTTGTTTTCCATCTCTATTTGATTGCTGTTTTTCTGCTCTATTCTATAGATTTGTTTTGGTTTAATATATCTGTTGTCTCTCCTTTGTGTTGGTAGACTATGCCTGCTAAAGTGAATTCTGCTTGGAAGGAATTGCGATGGCCGAGCTCCAGTGATGTCACCTGTCTGCTATGGCGGGCCCCAGGCTCCTTGCCAGGGT
This sequence comes from Callospermophilus lateralis, assembly GCF_048772815.1. Lineage (NCBI taxonomy): Eukaryota > Metazoa > Chordata > Mammalia > Rodentia > Sciuridae > Callospermophilus > Callospermophilus lateralis. The sequence goes on along the minus strand of NW_027514391.1, from coordinate 12,136 downwards.
GTTCAAATGGGAGTGGGCTGGGACTGATCTGTCTCTGTTTGTTTTCAACTCCCGGTCGCCGGCGGGCGGGCGGTCTCCAGCTGTCCAGTCACACAGTCAGCGGGTGGGCTGTCACTGGTTGGCGGGAGATCTCTAGCCACCCAGTTGCACGGGCAGCCAGCGGGCGATTGGTCGCTGGTAGGCAGGCGGGCACCAGCCACCAAGTCGCACCAGCAGCGGGCTGTTTGTGACCAGTGGGCGGGCGTTCTCCAGCCGCCCAGTCACGCGGGCCTGGCCTCTAGTCCCCTGTTATCTCCTGCTAGTCCTGGTTTCTCGTGCTAGACCAGATTTCCCCTGAGTGATGCCTCTCGGCAGCTCATACTGTCCTCTGGGCCTGCCGTTTCTTGGGTGTGGATGGTGTCTATGGGGAACCCCGGCACTCTATTGTTTTGATTTTTTCCTCTTGCCCCTCTCCCAGCTCTGGCTAGACAGGTTTCGTTTTCGCCGCTGATGGGAGGGGAAGTTGAAGGTCAGGTGCCTGTAGTTTTCCCAACGTCTTTATGCAGGCTCTCTCTGATAATCTCTCCAATGGAAAGACTAAGAGAGATTTTATGTGAATTCCCTGCTGTATGGGAGATGAGCTGAGTAACACAAACCTGTTTTATTGTTGCAATCTGTTGGAGAGTGGCGGTGGTTACTTCTGCTCTCCAAGATGGTGACCGTTGGTTTCCTTGGTGGAGTTTTTATTGTGGGGGGATAGAACTGTAGCACTTCCTTCCCCGTTTGAAATCCCAAACTCAGCCCGGGGCTCAGTTGGAGGTCAGCCAGCAGGATTCCACAGAATCTGCAGCAACGTTTCTCCCTGCCGGCTGGTCGCTTCTAGGTGGTGCCCTGCTGTCTCTAGCCACGGGGCAGGCCACACAGATTTGTCAGCCCGGATCTCCGGTCGCACATTTGGCTCATGTTTGAGACTCAATTACCGGACCTCATTGGTGGAAATCATTCTTCTAGGTTTCGGTGCACACCCATTTTTCTGTAAGATCCTAACAAGATAATTTTTTGTCGTTCTAACTCGTTATTCACCTGTGAAGTGGCGCAGTTCACAGGGTGTGAGTGGCAGATTCAGAGACATCCCTTCATCCTGACCAGGTTGTTTGCCATGGAAGATGACTTTTGCTCTCTCAGGTCCTTCATAGCTGCCTACATCTTCTCCATGGCTTATTTCTCCATGGACCTTTGAGGTTCTCAGCAGGTGAAAGATCCCCTACATTCCTGTATTATAAGACCAACTCTGTCCGTGCTCTTCTTTAAAGTTAGATTGAGGGAACACTGTAGGGTTAGGGTTAATAACATGTTTGATTTGGGTTAGGAATCATTCTGTTTATGAATAATTCTATTGAGAAGCTGCGATATGTATAAGAATATATAGTTGAAATATATGTAGGAAAACAGAAATCTAAGTAAGATTTGAATCCCAGAATGGCATTGGGCCCTTAATTGGGATACTTAGCGTTGAATTACGTTCTGCACAGATGTCTCAGGTAAATTGATATACAATGTCATAGGACCCTGTACCTTGGAAGATTGAATGTAGATGAGAACATCCATTTAAAAAGGTATAGTTGTTATTGAATGGTTAATTAAATAGGTACTTGTCACTTCCTGTTTTTCTCTATGCTTAACAAAACACTGTTGAAATCTTGAGAACTGTTTGCTAATCTTGTTCCCAGAATGTGCTGTCCCCAGTTTTCAAACTGCAGAATTTACTCTCTCACCTGGTTGCATGCAAACTGCCCACTCCCACTGACCCATCAATAAACTTCCCTCCTTGCCCTCGGCAAGGAAAGTATATAAGCTCTGCTCAAGCTCTTCTCAGGGCTCTCTGCTGTATTCAAGTGAGCTCTGAGCCCCAGCATGCTGGAACTCCAATAAACCCTTTGCTGTTTCATGAGTCAGTTTCTTGGTGGTCTCTTCCTCCAATGCACGCCCGACCTTTACACATGAAGTTTCCACTGATATCTGGCAGCGGCGGATGAGAGACCCCAACGGGCTACTCTTGGGGTAAGTAAGTCTCCTATTCCTGGTTTCAGGTTTCAGGTTAGGACTTGGAAAAATGGCTATTGATGAAGAGTGTGAGCTCTCTCCGACAGTGGCTGACAGACGTGTCACAGAGCCACAGGCCACGTTCCTGGAGGATGCCCCAGAGGACTTGGGAAATTTAGTTATAATAGATTCCTCGACTCAGTGATATTTTGTTTTGGATTCGGTATTGCCAGCCCATTGGTTATTGCCGGCTACTCAGTCCTGATCTCAGTGTTGGACGTCCATTGCCTGTCTTTATTGTCTTGTCTTGTCTGTTTCATGTGTCATTGCTTTCACTGTTTGTGGATCTTTCATTATGGGACAGAGCACTTCAATGCTAGATCTCAGTTTAAAGGGCGACTCTTATGCGTGGTCTCATAAAATCCCAACACAATTAATGGCAATACTTCTCTGAGCTCAGTTCCAGAACTCAGTCTCTAAGGGGAATCACACCAGAGTTCAAGCCCAGGTGGACCCAGTCATCTCTTCCAAATGCCACACAAATGACCACAATTAAAACCAAAACACTCCCCAATGGCCCTGATCTTCTTCCATATAGACACTCATTATAACCTCTGGCTGGACGTTTCCATGAGGGGCATAGCCCAAGACAGTGTCCAAAACATGCTCCCTTGCCGCTAATTTGCCTAAAGTCAGGGTGGCCTGGAAACCCTTCCAGTGAACCAGGATTGATCAAATACACCTGCCATTAATACTGATCTTCTTCTGCAATTTGAGGCCTACTGACTGTCAGGTGTAGATTCTTTATGTGAATTTCAGTCATAAGAAAACCCAACCACATCTGCAGTGCTTTGAAAAACTCATTTGACCCAAAGGATCCCAATTCTCACTTGATGGACGTCAAGAACCTAACAGAGGACGGAGAGAAACTTCACCCACAATGACTGCTCTTTTGGCCATTTTGGTTTTGGATGCACACATGGGATCTTTCTTTAGATCTATCAGTTGCAGAGAATCTAAGACACATCCTCACACAGGGCATAGAGTTGGATTCAGACACATCCATTTCCAAAGCAAGTAAGCAAAGAGCCACAGGTTATGCCCATTCATTTAGATCTGAAAACTGTTTTCTTCAGGCTTCACAAAGGGGTGGTCCGAAACAAAGAACTTCTTGACATTCAAGGCAACAGAACATTATGTAAGCAAAAGGCTCAAAGAAGGGTTTCTCCACTGAGAGTTTACTGGTCACACTGATATCTGCGTTTTCTGAGATGCTCGACATTCCCTTCATCTATCCAGTACATGGCCATGTCACAGAGCTTGGAGGTGGTACATATCTTGGACACAAAACCATGAGCCTATTCTAGAGATTGGCGAGAATTCAGAAAGAAAATTGAAAATTACTAAGATCGTTGGTGTTGCCCATCCTTAAGGAAAGCTGCAATCCATTCATTAATTGGGCAGGATGAATGCTGGGAAGCTTTCTACAAGACAGGACAAATCCATTGATGCATTCTCTTTTCTAATGTCTACAACCACGGACATAGTGGGATACACAGACATAGAAACACTCGCCTTGTCAAACGTCTTACTAGAAACAGTTCAACCCCAAAAAACAAACCACCTTTCCTACCTATTCTCAGAACATGAGACAAAATCATAAACCCAAAACCACACCCATATTGGCACCTCCTTCCCCCAAGTAGGTCTGTGACTCTACGGAGTGTCCTCTGACTGGTGGGCCATACAATTTTCCCCTGAAAAGTCCTGTCCTGTCTCAGGTCTGTTCTCCTTGACCAACTCTGTTAAGTTGTCAGAAGCTAGTGTTTAGATACTACCTGCTTTCTCAGGAAAGGCCCTTCTTCAGAGCTCTCCTTGCTTTTGCCATCCTAACATCAGTAGGTACAAAGAAAGACTGACTCTGTCCTTGGTAAATCCAAACAAGTGAGCCCATTGGGACTGGGACTGGGACTGGCTCTATGTGCCTGGTTTCCAGTATCCCAAGTTCAGAGAGATCCATCACCAAGAAAGTGAGGTGAGGTCACTCCCTTCAGGAACTGAATAAATTCACTGCCTTGTAAACCATTTTGTCCTAATAGTTGCTTCCAAGTGTCCCATTAGATGGAGGCTTCCCCTACTTCCTTTGAAACTTTCACAAGTTAGAATGGTATGTCAACCTTAGGAACCCGGGAATAGCTATCCACACAGGCCTGGTTTGGTCAATCTCCTCTACATTAAGAAGAGAGAGGCTGATTCAGACACATCCCTTCATCCTGACCAGGGTGATTGCCATGGAAGATGACTTTTGCTCTCGCAGATCCTTCATAGCTGACTATATCTTCTCCAGGATTCATTTCTGCATGGACTTTGGAGGTTCTCAGCAGGTGGAAGATCCCCTACATTCCTGTATTGTAAGACCAACTCTGTCCCTGCTTTTCTTTAAATTTAGGTTGATAGAACAGTGTATTCTTAGGGCTAATAAAATGTTTGATTTGAGTTAGGAATAATCCTGCGGGATGAATAATGGTATTGGGAACTTGAGATATTTATAAAAATATAGAGGTTAAATATATGAATTAAAACCGAAATCTAGGTAATTTTGAAGCTCAGAAGGGCATTGGGCCCTTGATTGGGATACTTAACTTTGATTTACATTGTGTACAGATGTCTCAGATAAATAGATATACAATGGCATCGGACCTTGTAGCTTGGATGATTGAATGTTGAAGAGAACATCCAGTCAAAAACGGATAGTAGGTAGAATTAGGTACAGAGTTGGTTTAGGAAGAAGAGTGAGTATAGGATTTGGAACAAAAGTTCTGGAGCATTAGGGTTGTGGTTAGAGAGTGAAAGTGAACATAAGTTCATGTGAAGGGTCAGTCACAATGGTGAACTGGTGAAAATATGCAGGAAACCACATATCTTTAGAGACATTATGAAATCAGGCAAAGTATAAAGTGAGTGATATGATTATGCATTTTCAACAGGGTTGAGTTTGAATATATAATCTTAGGAAGAAACAAATTTCCCCTTCCTCTCCTGTTTTCTCTTTTCTTTCCACTATACAAAGTCTAATCTGGGACAGAAAAGATCCGTCCTTTATAGGGCATATCAGGACATATACAGGATTGCCTGGAGCCCTTAGTTTGGGTAATGATTTAGCAGATAAAACTACGCATGACATACATATTTTCTCTACAGTAGAAGAAGCTACAAATTTTCATAAAAAATTCCATGTCAATGCTAATACTATACATAAGCGCTTTAAAATAACTAAGGAACAAGCTAGACAAATAATAAAACAATGTCAAAATCGTGTGACCATTTTACCACAAGTTAATCTTGGAGTCAATCCTAGAGGATTGATACCTAACCATATTTGGCAGATGGACGTCACAAACTTGCCAGAATTTGGAAAATTAAAATATTTGCATGTTACAGTTGATACTTCTTCTGAATTTTTGATGGACTCCCTTCATGCCGGAGAAAAAAAACTAAAGATGTTATAGCTCATTGCTTACAAAATTTTGCCACTGTGGGCATTCCAAAACAGTTAAAAACAGATGTTGCCCCTGGTTATACTTTTACCTCTTTTAAAGAATTTTGCTCATCATTTTGCATTACTCATATAACAGGAATCCCATACAATCCGCAGGGACAAGGCATAGTTAAATGAGCTCATCAAACTATTAAAACGTACTAATTAAACAAAAAAAAAAAGGAATTGGGAAGGGGTATATATTCCCCAAAGATAAACTTAAAATAACCCTTTTTACTCTAAACTTTGGAAATTTGGATTCATCAGGGCTTATTGCTGTGGAAAGGCATATGTGTCCAAAAAATGTACATAAGCCCAAGGTACTTTGGAAGGATATTCTAACAGGACAATGGAAATGTCCTGACCCAGTAATTGTCTGGAGTTGGAGGTCTGTTTGTGTGTTTCCACAGGGAGAACAGCAGCCGATTTGGATTCCAGAGAGACTAACTAAAGCGATTTCTACAGATTAAAAGAATATGATTTTTCTCAAATCCATAACAGCTGATATCCAGAACTCCAGTTTGGCTATTCTTACATCTGTGACAAATCCAGGATGCTTTTTTCAATATCTATTTTATTATTACCCTTTCCCATGTCATGAAGTTCTATTTTGTTTTTTGAGCTCATACAAACCTAGGTTAATGTTTTGCTGATCAGTTCTATTTTTGGACTATAGAGTTTTAGACATTGCAATGGAGATTTCACCTGTAAAATGTTATAAGGCCTTTACTCTTATGTTATGTGTTGTATGTATTATATTACGTGTGCACACTTGTGTTTTTTGTTATATGTTTGAATGTACGTATGTCCATATATCATATATGATGAGCGCTCATGAAAAAATGGATCCAAATATATTTTTATACACTTGATGTAAATGTTTTAATTTAAATTGGGTAAACACCTATTGAGGATTGTTTTAAAATGTGTACAAAAAAAGGAGGTTAACAGATCTGTTTGTTTACTTTCACCTTTTCTTTTCATTATATTTAATAATTCTCTTCAAGACAATGTAAATTGTTAAGAAAATTGTTTTCTTTTAGTACCTTCTGGAATGTTACATAATTTTTCTTTGGCCATTATTGCCAAAATTCCTATCTTCATCCCAGTGCCTGTAAAGACAAAGATAAAACCAATCTACAGCTTCTGCAATAGCCATCACTGAACTGCTTGCAGAACTTGCCTCGACTATGTATCACCTGTATGCATTGTGAACTCACCTGCTTGCATTGTGAACAATATGTTGGTGAATTGACTTGTGGTAGTGTTGGGGTATTTTTGCTGATGATGTCATCGGTGGTACAATTTTTCCAAAAGGAGCCGTCAATTGGCTTGGTGTATCTTCCTCCCTTCTGCTGTCATGGTCGTTCAGCTAAAATTTGGGGGCCAACAGAGGTGAGACAAAGAACCTCACCCCCCGCTGGTACAAAGACCTCTCCACAGGTGTGACTGTATACTGGACCTGTAGCTAGTGACGGGTAAGATCCAATTGCAATGGTACCAATCTAAGACTGGAGGCTGATACCTTGAGGTCAGCTCATTCGATAATGGGTAAGCACCATATGTACTATTGGACAACCTAAGGCAGGCATGGTCCCTAAGCCACATGCTTGTTGTTTAAACAGAGAGGGGGAGGTGTTGAGAGGCACAGCCCAAGGGGCCAAACAAACTTTCAGACTGCCGGCTGATGATTGGCTAACAGCGGCCCCAGCAACATCAAGCTAATTGGCTCCTCTGCGGTGATGCTCATTGGAGATGCTCATTGAGCAGTTTCCCCACCCTTTCAGACTGCAAGCTGATGATTGGCTCACAGCAGCCCCAGCAATATCTAGCTGATTGGCTCCTCTGTGGTAATGCCATTGGGCTGTTTCCCCACCCTTTCAGACAACGGAGCTGCTCATTGTGGGACTTTTTGGGCTCTGCCCACACGACCCAGCCAATCGACCTCAAGAGAAGGAGTGTGGAGGTTGAGAGCTTGTGGGAAGCCAGTAGTGGCAGTTGGGCTCTGAGGGTTTTTCCCGAGGAGCTAATTTTTAGTCATGTGTGGTTCTAAAAGTAATTTTAGTTTCTTTTGACAAGTGGCTCCTGAATTGTGCCCAGCCAGATTGCAGCAATCCTAAAGTGATGGAGAAAAAGAACCCAAACAGAATAGAAATACAAGCAGTTTAGAGAGGCATGGTGTATAGTTGGATTTACCTTTTGCATGATAAAGGGTAGGTGTTATAAATCTAGTCAATTTTAAATTGAAATAGTTCTCCATGTGTTTTATAGTTAACAAATATGTGAATTCCTATCTCCCTTTATCTGTAGGCTATTCAGCACATGTATTTTTGAATGTACATATAGAATCCTACCTTGTATCACATGTACATTTTTGTTAGATGGCTGACTTGGCAGATACAAATTTTTAGAAGAGGTCACTCCTCCTAAACGTTGTTGGAATTGAAAATTAAAACTATGGGTGAGCTTCCTAGTTGAACAATATAATACATAAATCCATGTTCAGTAAAATGAATAGTTTTGGATCTGTGGATGTTATATATTTCATGATGAATTTCGATTGGCATATATATTGCTACATTTTAATGCCTCTCTCTCTCTCTCTCTCTCTCTCTCTCTCTCTCTCTCTCTCTCTCTTTATATATATATATATATATATATATATACACACACACACTCTCCAGATTTTTCAGAATGTAAAATATATGTGTCTTATTATACAATCCCTAAATGCATTCATGTTCATGAATGTGGATTTATAACCAAATGTTCACAAAGTTATTTTCAGAAATATTCATCCACCTTAAATACATATTGTATCCTAGTACTGAAATCAAAATTCAGTGAATGGTGCATAGAAGTCCTAATTTTTCTACAGTAACTGACCCACTTTAACATCAATGCAAGTAGATTCCTATGGGACATGATGTGTATTTTGACCTTCATTTTTATTCAACACTGTTACATGACTATTTCTTCAGTTTATGCACATCATAGGATATATATTTCATTCACAATTTTGCAAATTGATAGGCTTTTGTTTCACTTTTAATCACTTCTTGCTTCAGTACACAAGTATTCCTCTATGTGTTTTGACTGGTCTTTTCATGATACTTCATTTTATTTTAGATTTCAATAATCACTTTTAAAGCAAAACTCACACACTCTTCATGATAAACCATAAACCTATTATTACCATTAGATGTATAAATGGTTGTAATGAATGTATGTATCTCAATATAAGATTTCCTGTAAATTTGTAAATATCAATTCAATCCAATATTTAAAGTTGGAACCAGTAATATTATTTATTCACAGTATGGTCTATTCATTCATTTTATCTATATTCCTAGACACAGGGAACACCTATTTGTACACCGTATACTAATTTATACACCTTCAAAATATTGCCCACAGAAATGGTGGAAGAAATACTGATGTCACCTGATCTACATATGCACTTTATCACAGTAATATTCTGGAAACAAAATGCAAAGTTCACACTTATGACTGTGCCAAAGCCTAAATGGAAAGTGTGCATGGATTACTAACAATATCCATGTCCAGATTGCCTAATTCTCTCAAATGTCAATCCTATTGGTGACTAAATATTTGATTCTTTCTAAGATTTTATACTCAACCTCTACCCTGTTGAAAATGTCTAATCCTATCACTCAATTTATACTTTGCCTGATTTCTTAATATCTCCATTGATATCTGCTTCCCCATATATTTTCCCCAGTTCAACATTGTGTCTGACTCTTCACATGTGGTGACATTTACATTCACTCTCTACCGCAAACCCTATTGCTAAAGAACATTTTGTCCAAATCCTATACTCACTTTTCTTCCTAAACCAACTGACTGTCTTCCTAATCCTACCAACTATGCCTATATGAGTGGATGTTTTCTTCTACATTCAATCATCCAATTTTCAAGGTCCTATGCCATTGAATATCGATTTATCTGAGACATCTGTTTAGAAGATATTTAAAAGCTAAGTATCCCAATCAAGGGCCCAATGCTCTTCTGGGCTTCAAATCTTACCTAGATTTCTGTTTTTATACTTATATTTAACCTATATATTCTTGTAAATATCACAGGTTCCCAATACCATTATTCATCCAGCAGAATGATTCCTATCCCAAATAAAACCTGTTATTACCCTAACCATACACTGTTCCCTCAATGTAACTTTACAGAATAGCAGGGAAAAAGTTGGTCTTACACTACAGGAATGTAGGGGATCTTCAACCTGCTGAGATCCTCAAAGGACCATGCAGAAATGATACCCTGGAGAAGTTGTAGGCAGCTATGAAGGACCTGAGGGAGGAAAACTCAACTTCCATGGTAAACAACCTTGTCAGAATGAAGGGATGTGTCTTTATCAGCCTCTTTCATCTTAATGTAGAGAAGATTGACCAAACCAGGCCTGTGTGGAGAGCTGTTCTCGGGTGCCTATGGTTGATATACCATTCCAACGTGTGAAAATGTCACAGGAAGTAGGGGCACCCTCCATCTCATGGGACCCTTGGAAGCAACTCTTAGGACAAAGTGGTTGCCAAGGCAGTGACTTCATTCACTTCCTGATTGAGGTTACCTCACATAACGTCCTGTTTGATGGAACTCTCTAAACGTGGGATTCAGAAAGCCAGGCAAGCACAACCAGTCCCAGTCCCAGTCCCAGTGGTCTCACTTTTTTTGGATTTACCAAGGACAGAGTCTGTCTTTCTTGGTACCTACTGATGTGAGGATGGCCAAAAGACAGGAAAGCTAAGAAGAGGGGCCTTTCCTGATAAAGCAGGTAGTAGCTCACCACTGGCTTCTGACAACTTCACACAACATTCCTCCCTCAATGCAGCACAAAGGTCCCTTTCACTCATGAAGAGGAGGTCCAACCCTCAACTGTTCTGTAAAAGAACTTCAGAGAGAGAGGTTAAAGATTCCTGCAAAGCTGTTATGGAGGTTTCTAATATATTTAAGTTTTGGTCTATTTCTGCTTCTAACTGGGTCATTTGTTGTGTCCCATGGACCAGGGCAGTGGTTCCTGTGCCCACCCTTGTGGCAACTCCTATTCTTTATAGGATGGCTAAAGTGAGGGACATATGTTCCCAGTGAAACCGGGTTGTATGTCCCACCTATTCGATCTTCAAATGAACCTGCGTCATGATAGAGCATTCTGGGTAACATATGCACCATTACACAATTAATCACATCCGTTTTTCATTTCATGAAAACATCAACAATGTTTTAGTATATAGAATTATACTGTTGTAGGGACGGACAAGGCAAGGCACCTAAGATAGCACCAAAGACAGTGAAACAGTCCTATTTGGTTGCACCCAGATTCAGAGGGCATTGCTTCGGTTGTAATCAATTAATCTTCTGAATTCCAAGTTTAGGTAGTTTCAGAATTTTGTACCCAACATGTAAGAGAAGTGGCTCAGAAGATCACACTCTGCAGAAGTTCACAAAAAGCTGTTTTTGTTTCTGTTTTTTTTTCTCTGTTCTGGGCAAGTTAACTTTTCAAGGACAACTGGGTGGGGGAGAGCTTTTACTTCCCTTTCTTTTTTTCCCCCTGCCAGCTGTTACCATGGAGCCCAGATGGTAACTTCTTTATCTTAGAAATGTTGCCATCTCTGTGAAGCCCCAGTTCAAGGCCAGAGGAATTGTTCACATATTTTGTGAAAAACTAGTAAGGGGGTGTCTAGCTTAGGAGTGCTGATTATTTTTAGCCAGTGGCCAAGTGGAACAGGGCAACATTAAATGAGGAAGGTTATCTACACTGAAATCGTTTATAGGGACTTTTTTGCTGAAAGTCCTAAAGTCAGCCATGGTGAAGACTCCTGGAGAAGGTCAGTGAAAACTTTTCTGTGGGCCTGGTACAGAGGGGGGAGACAGAGAAGTCGGGGCTTAGAGCAGCTTCATGGATCTGAGAATGAGAAAGGAGAGATGTAAAAGAATAATGGGAAAGGGGTTTGGGATATTCCTAGCAACAAAACTTGAGCAGTAGAACAGGTAGAGCAGAGGGGAAGAAGGGAGTGAGTATCCACAAAGTCTGTGAGGGACTTTAAATTTTTAGTAACCTGTTTTCAGTGATGAAAGAGCAACTTTAAAGGCCATTTTCATTACATTTGGATAAGGGTCTGAGGGCTCTCCTCAGCTGGTTTGAGCTATGGGTTAGCTGGAAAGAGGACCTGGTGGGACCCAGTGCGGGCAGTGACAAGAGAAGAGAGGAGTGAGTCGGTGGAGGGGTACTTCAGTACCTGCTTCTCAGCCAGGGGGCAATGGTCTGAGAACCGGTGTTGGTTTGGGTTTTTGATCTAGTAATTGAAGGGAAGAAATCAGGTTGCTGAGTTTGGAGTGACAGCAGATAGTCTGGAGATGAAGGCTGAGGGTGAGGATCTATTGGAGAAGCATAGTTCAGGATGTGAGCGAAGGAGGGAAAAGGCCTCCACATAGGGGAATCTCCTTTTACCCTTTTGAGCACTTGCAGAAGTTAAAAAGGTCACACAGTATTTGAGGATCTAGAGACCCCTCTGGGGGCCATGGGTTTTGGTTATCTAATTGGTCATA